>NC_137895.1:21371959-22089459 GCF_963455335.1 Martes martes
CAGGAGAGAGTGGGGGAATCAGGGCTCCCCGCTGAGCAGAGAGCCGACGTGGGGCCTCGATCCCAGGACCCTGAGACCATGACCTGAGCCGAAGGCAGAGGCTTAACTCACCGAGCCACCCGGTGCCCCCAAAATATTTAAAATTAAAAAAGAAAAGCCTCTACATCATGCTATAATCATGGGTTTTCTATTTTCTTAGCATTTGGCTTTTAACTTGGCAGATTCAAACTAATACTAAGTTTTCTTCAATTATGTCAACAATTCTTGCTTCTATTCTGATAATTCTGCTCATCTTGCTTTAAATTTGAATAGATTATTTTTTTAAGGTTTTATTTATTTATTTTTGAGAGAGAGAGCACAAGGGGGAAGAGGGGCAGAGGGAGGAGCAGACTCCCCCACTGAGCAAGGAGCCTCATACAGGGTTGGATCCCAGGACTCCAGGATCATGACTTGAACTGAAGGCAGATGCTTGACAGACTGAAGCAGGCAGGCGACTGATCTGCTTTAAATTTATATCCCCGAACAACACTAGAATATCAGGGCTGCCTAGTAATACCGCCATACTCACAGTTCTGCTCTTCAACTATTTTATGCTTCCTCTCCTCTTTCCACAGAACTGCAAAACTCCTTCTTCTCTCTTTCTGCTGAAACCCATGTCTTTGCTTATCATTTCACTGTGAAGATCAAAGTGATCAAACTAATCAAAAAAGAATTTGTACACCTTCCTATTTTGTGTCATATACCCACTCAGATTCCCCTTCAAGAAAGGATGTGTTGCCCAGTTGCCAGGTATGTGCTTGGCTGATAGCTTCCAGCTGTTAATGATCTCAGTGTCCACTTCAGCTTTCAACCTGAGGCCATGGGCTTTTTGAGTGACCCCCAGTGAATGACACAGCAAGGTAGTAGGCAAGGATCTATCCATTTCCATCCAAGGTGGGACTCCTCTAATGAGCGATCTTTTTTTTTTTTTTTTTAAAGATTTTATTTATTTATTTGACAGACAGAGATCACAAGTAGGCAGAGAGGCAGGCAGAGAGAGGAAGGAAAGCAGGCTCCCTGCTGAGTGGAAAGCCTGATGTGGGGCTCGATCCCAGGACCCTGGGATCATGACCTGAGCTGAAGGCAGCAGCTTAACCCACTGAGCCACCCAGGTGCCACTCTAATGAGCGATCTTAACTCTAGAGCTGGGCTGGCCCAGATTGTCAGGACAGTATCACAGAAGTCTACAACATATCTGATGGCTCCCCTGACGCTTGTCTTTCCCTTTTATGGGAGTCACCCCCCCAATAATCACTTTAGGCTCCTCATTCTGCCTCAGTGTCTGCTTCGTGGAAAACCTGAACACCCTCTGAACCCGAAAGCCCCTAAATCTATCAGTCTAATGATGTCTGTGCCTATATATACTACCTTGCGTGAGTGAATCATACAGGCTGCTAACTTTGGCCAAATTCTCAATTTGCATGCTGAATACTATTGCTTCTAAACCATTCGAGACTTTTTCTTCTGAAATGTTTCTTTTTTCTCTTACATCATCACCTTTTTTCTATATTATTATCAATATACAAACATGTAAATTTCTTAACCTAAAAAAACAACAAAAGACTTCCCTTGGCCATACATTCCGTTGGCCTCTGCTAATTTCTTCTGCTCCTCTCTGTGGAAAGACTATTCAAAGTATTATCTGCCCCTTTTTCATCCTTTCCCATTTTATCTTGAACAAACTGCAATTAGGCTTTGTCCCTTCCATTCCACTGAAACTATTCTCGTACTATCTCTACTTTGCTTCAAGTCTCAGTCCTTATCTGGTCTCTCAGAAGCATTTGACACCGTCTATCACTTCTCCCTTTATTTTATTTATTTATTTTTTAGATAGGAAGAGGGAGGGAGAATGGAGAAGGAGAGTGAGAAAGAGAATTCCCAGCAGGCTCCAGGCTCCAGGCTCCAGACCCAGCTCGGAGCTCCATCTCACGACCCTGAGATGATGACCTGAGCTGAACCCCAGAGTCAGATGCTCAGCCAACTGAGCCACCCAGGCGTTCCTCTTCCGTTTTAAACACTTGCTTTATTTAGCTTTCAGGACACACCCTCCTGTGTCTTCATCTTCACCTCACTGGCTGCTGGTCCTCAATCTTATTTAATGAGTCTTCCTGATTTTCCTAAGTGTCCCGAGACTCAGTCCTTAGCCTTCTCTGTCCATATTCACTTTCTAGGAGATCTCTTCTGGTCTCGTGGGTTTAAATGCCACAAATGTATGACTCTTCTAGCCCTGTCTTTCCCCTGGACTTCAAACTCATATAGTCAACTTCTACCTGGCTATGTCTCAGTTTATACTTAGTGTTTTACTTAGTGCCTACCATGTGCAGTGCAGAGAGCATCAATTCTAATAATTTGAAGTAGTTCCATGTCATCGAGATTTCCTGTTTTTGTTTTTGTTTTTTTTGTTTTCTTTTTAAAGATTTTATTTATTTATTTATTTATTTGGAGAAGGAAGGAGCAGAAGGAGAGGGACAAGCTGACTCAGTGCTGAGCACACAGCCCAACTTCGGGCTTTATCTCAGGACCCTGAGACCACAATCCCAGCCAAAACCAAAAGTTGGATCTCCAACCACCCAGGTACCCCCAAGATTTTCTGTTTTTTAAGTGCAGAATTGTACTTTTTTTTTTTAAGATTTTATTTATTTATTTGACAGACAGATCACAAGTAGGCAGAGAGGCAGGCAGAGAGAGAGAGGAGGAAGCAGGCTCCCTGCTGAGCAGAGAGCCCGTTGCGGGGCTCGATCCCAGGACCCTGGGATCATGACCTGAACTGAAGGCAGAGGCTTTAACCCACTGAGCCACCCAGGTGCCCCGAATTGTGCATATTTTTAAAATAATTTTTTTGGTTCTGTTTTTTTCCCTTCATTTCTTTCCTTTCTTTCCATTATATGATTTACCATAGAAAACTTTAGTATTGCTTTATTTTTAAAAAAGATATTTACTATTCATTTACAATAATTCAGGATCTGTGTGAGCCATTTTCAGGTGTGCAATTTAAATAATTTAGTTTGGTATAAAACCCATTTTATTTTCTAATGGTCACTTGAAAAGATGTGGGTAAACTATATGCTTCATCTATTTTATAATTTTTCCAGCTTTCAGTATCATGCTTATCAGCATTTAGTTTCTGCAATGTATTTTTTATGTTTTGAAAATGGAAACATCTGTTCATCTTCAGTGTTCTGGCAACTCCTGTGTTCTTCTCCATTTCTCCAAATTACTGACAATGATTCTATCATTACATTACCTAGTATTGTTTTATACCAATAGATATAATTCATCTGTGGTTAAAGACTTGAACCAGTTTAAAAGAACAATGTATATTCTTACTGTGCTTTAATTGTCTCATAGTCATGTTTATTCAACCCTCTTAAATTTGAAAACTTGAAAGTTCTTCTTCTTCTTTTTTTTTAAAGTAGGCTTCATGCCCAGTATGGAGCCCAATGCAGGGCTTGACCTCAAGACCAGAGCCGAGGTAAGAGTCAGAGGCCTTACCAACTGAACCACCAAGGCACCCCTGAAAATTATTATTCTTTTTTTAAAGATTTTTGTTTATTCATTTGAGAGAAATAGAGAGAGAGGATATGCACAAGCAGGGGGAGGGGCAGAGGGAGAAGCAGACTCCCTGCTGAGCAGGGACCCTGATGTTGGCCTCCATCCCATGACTGCAAGATCATGACGTGAGCCGAAGACAGACACTTAACCGACTGAGCCACCCAGGTGCCCCATGAATACATTTTTTAGAAAGATTAATCATACTTGTTTGGCTATTATGGTATTTAAATTTTGATAAGTTGTATGCTTCAGTGAAAGGTATTGAACATGGTTATTTTTCTCTAAATATTATCCTGTTCTGCAGGATTAAAAATGAAAGGATTCATAAGGATAGACATATAGATCAATGGAACAGAGCTGAGAATCCAGAAATGAACCTACACTTATGTGGTCAATTGATTTTCAGTAAAAGTGTCAAAGAAATCCAACAGGAAAATAATAGTTTTTTCAAGAAATGTTTTTGGAATAGCTCATACATCCTGCAGAATAAAGCATAGGAGGAAAATCTTTGTGACCTTGGATAAGACACAAAAAACATGAACCATAAATGAAAAAAGCTGATAACTGGGCTTTAAAAAAATCAAAATCTTTTGCTTGTCTACAGATGTAATTAAGAACTTTTACAACTGAATAATAAGATAAACAGCTCAACTTTAAGAAATAGGAAAAATATCTGTACAGGTATGTAAAAAAAAGCTGCTCAAGTTCATTGATAAATAGGGAAATGCAAATTAAAACCACAGTGAGATACTACTACATACCCATTAGAATACCTTAAATTAAAAAGACTGAGGGGTGCTTGGGTGGCTCAGTAGCTTGTGTCCAACTCTTGATCTCAGCTCAGGTCTTGAGCTCAGGGTTGTGAATTCAAGTCCCGAAAGGGGCTCCATGCTGGACATGGAGCCTACTTAAAAAAAAAGAAAAGAAAAGACTGAAAGGCAGAGGCACCCAGCTGTTTCAGTTGGTGGAGCATGTGACTCTTGATCTCAGGGTTGTGAGTTTGAGCCCTATGTTGGATGTAGAGATTACTTAAAAAATAAAATCTTAAAAAAAAAAAGACTGAAATGTCAAATACTGGGAAAGATGTATACAACTGGAACTCTCCTACATTGCTGCTGGAAATGCAGAATGGTGCAGTCACTGGAAAAGTATGTCAGTATCTTAATAATTGAAACATACACCTACTATATAACCCAGTAATTCCATTCTTAGGTATTTACCTAAGAGAAATGAAAATATATGTCCACACAAAGATTGTACATGAATGTTCATAGCAGCATTATTCATAATAACTAAACAATAGAAACAACTCAACTATTCATCAACTGGTTAATGTATAAGAACATAAGGCATATGTATTTGATAGAATATAACTTACCTAAGAAAAGAGTTTAACTAGTGGTATATACAACAATGTGGAAGAATCTCAAAAACATAAGGGAAAGTAAAAGAAACCAGACATAAAAGATATATGAAATACAAATACAAAATTCTGGAAAATGCAGAAATATAACAGCACAAAGATGGTCAGTGTTTGCCTTGTGGCTTGGGATGATGGAGTTTGACTGCAAAGGGACATAGGAGAATTTGGGGGGTGATTAAGCTGTTCTAAAAACTTGATTCCAGTGGTGGTTGCAGATTTTGATATATTTACCATAACTCATACAGCCTTACACTTAAAATGGGTGAATTTTATGTTCCATAAATATGTTTCAATAATGATTTGAAGGGTATATGCATTAAATCTCAAGGTGGTTTCTTTAAAAAAAAGAAAGAAAGAAAAGAAAGGATTGCTATTTAGCAAATAAATTGTTGTGAGTTGCTAATATGCTTCAGTTTAAAATGCCTAAGGGGCTCAATTGGTTGAGTCTCTGACTCTTGATCTCAGCTCAGGTCTTGACCTCAGGGTCATGGGCTTGAGCCCTACTTTTAAAAAATGCCTAATAATTTATTTTCTATAAAACATAATTGTCTTTGTTCAGTACAGTTATAATATTTAAAACTATACAATCATATTGTAAATTTGAGAGCTATCATGATTTGAGTAATAGACTAGGAATTGTGGGATTATTAATTTAAAGGAATAGTGAACATAATAAAAAATAATAAATAAAAAAATAAATAATAAAGTTTCCAGTAAAACTCCATTTATTTGAAGTTTAATTGCCTCTTAATTTCATACATCTGTAACAAATTCAAGAATGTGTAAGTAATCAAAGATATCTTTGCCCAGCTAATTTGAGATCACAATGTCTATACCTTAAAATTATAGCCATATTTTTGAGTTAACTGTTGCTCAAGTTACTGTGAAAAACATAGTACATTATTTGCCAAAACAAATATAATATACAGGGAATAAAAATTTATAAATGAATAAATCTATATTTAGCTATTTATTTTCCATCAAATTTGCCACCTCTATCATCATCTGTCATAAGAAGAATAATATATTTTTTATTTACTTCTGATTCTGAACCAAAATTTCTAATCATATGACTTTAGGAGCAGTCCAAAAGGATGGCATTTCTGTTAACAAAGAAATGAACACATTGCCAACCATCGATAATGCATTTCACAAATGGTTTTCTGGAAAAATATTTTATCATAGTAACAGTCATTTAAGAAGAAATGTAACAATCATTTAAGAGTTAAAATAAAAATTTCCAAGGCTGTATATTTAAAAAACCCTTTTTCCTTTTTAGATAAATATAACAGAGATTAAGAGGCACCTGGGTGTCTCAGTCCTTGGGCATCTGCCCTTGGCTCAGGTCATGATCCCAGGGTTCTGTGTTCGAGCCCCGCATCCGGCTCCCTGCTTGGCAGGGGGGCCTGGGTTCTCCCTTTCCCGCTCCCTGGGCTGTGTTCCCTCTCTTGCTGTGTCTCTCTCTGTCAAATAAATAAAATCTTTAATATATATATATATATATATATGCAAATTAATCTGTTATACATATCTGTTATATATTTCTATACAGATATGTATAACAGATTAATTTGTAGTTTTAAATATTATCTTCAAAATGCCATTTATTTATGAGTATTGTCTTGAAAGAAGTCATTTGCCTCTTAGATCAAAATATGAAGCAAGCTTAAAGAATTAGGGAAGATGCAAGATTTTTATCCATATGATAATATCTCTACTAGATGTTTGTTGGACAATTTATTTACGGGTATACGGAGAAGAATTATTTTGCATTGCTATCAGTTATCTGCAATTTATAGAGTTGTGAAATAGCTCAAAGGCAATGAAAGACACAGAATCTCCCTATAGTCAGAATCATATAACCTAGAAGGGTATGCTCTAAATGCTGCATAGTTCTCCATGAAAGCACATTTTTTTTTTCCTCTACAGTTTTAGGAAGGGGCTCTTTACTCAGATGAGCAAAATATTTGTTCAGCTAAATTTATTATAATGAAGTCGCTGAAGGAAACACTGACATTATTTATTGGTTCATAGAATTATCCTCCTGGAAAAGAATTTCTGGGAGTAAAAATTTAAGTCATGTTGACACAGATGACCTCAGGTCTCAGTTCTAATAGTTAAGCTATATAGGGGTAGATGGTCTCCATTTTCTTATATTTCCCTTCCTGCAATTTTTCTATCTCCCTAACCCAGGAATATTTTTCTGTACCAAGGAGGAATTGAAGTGAGGAAAGCTGTCATCCTCGATTTCCCATCTCTCCATGTTTGAAATGCCTCATCTGTCTCCTAAGGGCCTAGTATTTTGGAAGGCAAAGACTAGAAACAAACTTATAAGTTATTTACCAGGTGCTTCCTCTGAACAATGGGATACATGAATCTTTTGTTGTATTTTGTTTTGTTTTTTGTTTTTGTTTTTGTTGGGGAATGAGGTTACTGATGGTGAGGACAAAGGGAAGGGGAATGGGAAAGGGGGATTTTTTTTTTTTAAGTTTTATCTTGCTACATTCTTACAAATATAAGTGAAGTGATGTATATTTAGAGAAGAAAGTTATCCAATAGGATGAGTTTTAAATGTTTTACCTGAAGATGTTTTTAGTGTGCTAGTCTATTTATAGTGTTTTAAGAAAAGTAGTTCACCAAGTTCCTCCCTACTCCAGCAATCTGAATGTCTCAGTATTTTCTTTCCTCATCCTTTCCTCATTCCCGAGATTCATTGGAATTTTCTTTCTGCTGCCTCCGTAATTATGGATACTAGAAAATAATCCCAACACCCCCACCCATTTTTCTAATTTCTAATGTTTGCAATGTCTTTCTTATCATGCTGGGCTGTAATGATCTACTTTGCATGTAGTTTTCTTCACCTAAAACAACATATGCCAAACAGGAAACAAGCAAAATGCTTGTTTCAGATTGCAGGTTCTGTAAGTGATTTAATTCTTTATCCTCTTTCATTAAAAATCTTAGATCAAATTTATTTGAATCAAGTGATATCTGTATTTTTCTATTAGTAAATGTGATGCTTCATAGCTACTGAAAGTCATCAAGAAACAGGGCTGATTTTTTTTTAGAAAAGTAGTCCAATGACTGGGGTATTGGGAAGGTCCTTATCTCTTCACTTTACTGCCTACAGTAGTTCCCTGCAAAAGTACTAAGAGGTTCACCTATTTTATATATTAATTTAGTACTTATTGATGTATTAATGGAATTATTAATACTACCAGAGGATTTTTCTGAATTTAAAGTTTTACTATATGCATGCATGCATGCATACATACATACACTTTTATACACATTTTGGATTTCTGAGTTAAGCAATCAAACTTAAAAGTTTGACTTTCGTTTAAAAATAAAACCTTGAATAAATTTAATTCCAATTACTGAGTGTTTAAAATACTCATTATTCCCAAAAAGAAAATTTTTTTGATCTTGATGGACAATATGATCATATGGATACTGAAGGGAAGTAACTTCTCCTTGATCACTGCTGAATCTCAAAGGCAGCAAAGGCATGAACTCAAGCGCTTGAATTACTTTGTTACAAGATTGTAGTTGTGTATCCCTATAGAAAATACGGATTTCTTATTTAATGTTTACTTTCAACACCAAATATTTCTATATAACATTACATTAGATAACATTAGATATAATGGGTACTTCAAAAATTACTTGTGTAGATTTAAGTAGCATTTATTGAACATCTACTAAGAAACAAATGCCTTCTCATTCAGTCTGATCCTCAAAACATCAACCAACCCTATCATGAACTGAATCATGTGCTCCCCAAATTCATTATTGAAGTGCTAACTATTAGATCCCTGAAAATTTGGGTGCATTTGGAGAGAGCGTCCTTAAAGATGTAGTTAAGTAAAAATGAAGTTATCAGAATGAGCTCTAACCCAGTATGACTGGTGTGTTTGTAAGAAGAGGAGATTAGAACACATGCACATAGACGGAAGACCATGTGAAGGCATAGGGAGAAGATGGCCATCTGTATTATGCAAGGAAAGAGGCCTCAAAAGAAACTAACTAATCCTGCTGACACCTGGATCTCAGACTTCTAGCTCTAGAACAGTGAGGAAATAAATTTCTGTTGTTTAAACTGCCCAGTCTGTGGTACTTTGTTATGGGCACTCTAGCAAACTAATGCGCTTGTAGAGGTATAAACATTTCTCCATAGACACTCATGGCTCTCGAAGTTTCTAAGCTAAGAAGAGGTCACACTAGGATTGAAACTCAGGTCTTCTAATCACAATTCTGGTGCTTTCTCTAATACAAAACCAAAATTTGTGTTTTAATGGAAAGAGTGCTTTGGAAAGCATTTAGGTATCAATGTAGAAGACGACACATACATTAGTCAGATAATATTAGCTACTGAATCCAGGAAAACCTCACAATTACTCCCCTTCTGTTCTTGGCTGCAAATTCAGCCCAGCTTGATCCCTCAATTGGCAGGCGTGGACCTCAGCTGGGTAACAAGAAGAAGCTGGCCCATGAATATGGAAGGTGGGAGGACTTTGGATTGTGGCAAATAAATAGAGAATTAGTTGCACATGTTTCTTTGTTAGTATAAGAATTAAAAAACATATGCATGTTGGACAGTTATAGTTAGAATTAATAATTCATTTTTTCATATTCAGCTTAGCCTTGTTTTCAAGTTGTTTCATGCAGTTTATACCCATTCCTGTTCATTGATCCATAAAGTATACATAGACATTTAAAAAAGTACAAGCCACGGTTTACTTATTTTGGTTTTCTTCATATGAAGAAAGAGGAAAGCTTCTTTGAAGTGGGCAAATATTGATTTAAAAAGGAGTTAGAAAAAAAAAATAAATAAAAAGGAGTTAGAGAGATGCCTGGTGGCTCTGTCAGTGGAGCATGCAACTCTTGATCTCAAGGTCATGAGTTCAAGCCCCATGTTGGGTGTGGAGCCTACTTAAACAAATGAAAAGGAAAAAAAAGAACCATTAAAAAGAAAACGAAATTAGAGAACATATACAAGTGAAAAAGCAACTTTATTTAATTTTTGAAAAAGTATTTGGATAATATTTTATGTAATATTGAAATTAAGAACATTCAATATCAGGGCGCCTGGGTGGCTCGGTGGTTTAAGCCTCTGCCTTCGGCTCAGGTCATGATCTCAGGGTCCTGGGATCCAGCCCTGCATCGGGCTTTCTGCTCAGTGGGGAGCCTGCTTCCCCTCCTCTCTCTGCCTGCCTCTCTGCCTAGCTCTGATTTCTCTCCGTCAAGTGAATAAAATCTTAAAAAAAAAAAAAAAAAAAGAACATTCAATATCAATAAGAAGCTTTAATTTCATAAGCAATGCAAACATGATTAGGAGATGTGAGTGAATAAACCAAGGAAGAAGTGGAGGTAAAGAAAGAGATGGCAGGAGGTAACACAGAGATTTAGTGCAGAAATATAATTCCCAGCTGCCCTTTAGACAAAGGCAAAGCGTAGCGATTCTCACACAGCTCTCTGCATGGAACATTCTTTCTCCCCCTCCTGTTCCCAGGTGCCACTCATCTCTCAGGTCCCAGTTTGACTATTTCCTTTGGAGACTAATTAGACTTAATTAGATGTCCCCGGTATTCACACCTATAGCGTTTATGGCATCTTCCTTATGAAAGTTGTCACATTTGTTAGTACTTGTCCCATGTCTCTTTTCTGGAATAGAATGTAAGCTCTGCTATGGCTGTGACCATATTTGCCTTGTTCACTGCTAAATCACCAGCATCTAGCAAACTTCCCAGCGCATAGAAGGCACTCAGTAGGTGATGAGTGAATGAAAAGATGAGAAATTCATACGTTCTTTGTATCCTCAAGGCCAAAGTAGGTTTGTTTCTCAAAGTACTTTTTGAAGGTAAAACTAAGCTCCATAATATTCCCTATGCCTGCTTTCATGTGATAATATGAAATGATTATAAAGAGAAATAGAGAATGGTGTATTTTTCCTTAATTTCTGGCATTATGACTTTCTTTTTTTTTTTTTTTAAGATTTTATTTACTTATTTGACAGGGAGAAATACAGCGAGAGAGGGAACACAACAGGCGGAATGGGAGAGGGAAAAGCAGCAGGAGTCCGATGCAGGGTTCGATCCCAGGACTCTGGGATCATGACCTGAGCGGAGGGCAGACAATTAACTGACTGTGCCACCCAGGTGCCCCTCACTTTCCTTTTTTTAAAGATTTATTTATTTATTTGAGAAAGAGAGTGAGAGAGAGTGCATGCATGCAAGCTGGAGGAGGGGCAGTGGGAGAGGGAGAGAGAGAAGCTTAAGTAGACTTCCAGCTGAGTGGGGAGCCCAGTACAGGGATTGATCTCAAGACCCTGAGATCATTACCTGAGGTGAAACCAAGAGCTGGACACTTAACTGACTAAGCCACCCAGGAGCCCTGGTATTATCACTTTCAAATGAAACTCCATGAAGGCAGGGACTATGTTTTTACTCCCCACTCTGTTACCTAGAGCAGTACCTGACATATAGCAAGTTCAATAATACAGACACATACATATCTCTTATAACGAAAACATACTGGAGGAAATACTGCTAAATTTCAATAAAAATCAAGATGGAAATATTAAAGAGTAATGACCAGGATGCAAAAAGATCACAAATATGTCAAACTTTATTTGACTTAGTTTTCTAGGAGCTAAAATGGAAAATGAAACAGTCAATTTCTTAGTTATTACTGCAGAAAAAATAATTTAGAGGTAGCAGAACTTCCGTAGTACAGTTCGATTCTTTTGTAGATGTGGGGCTCAACAGAGTTTAGAATTCCCTAAAGTAGGGGACAGAGTTTCCAAGAGCATTCCTACATATCATATGAGAGCCAAATGTCATATGGCTGCTGATAAAAGCCAAGGACATGGCATTACAATGCAGTTCAGTGAAAGCTATTCTTTGGGTCAAGGGGCAGAATTGGTCAAACGCGTAGCTACTGGTTGCCCGAGGTTAGAATACCTAAGGCAATGTTCCTAAAGTTCCCTCCCGGCAGATGCTACAAGAAGGGGAAAAAAAGCCTGCATTTTTTTAGATGCCATTTTAGATGCATATAACTCAAGAACTTGTGAGGATTAAATGAGAAAAATCCATGAAAAATACCTGGCACATATAAAACTTTCAAGAAGTTTTAGCCATTATTTCCCATAGAACAATTACCTAAAGGGGGTTTCTCTGACCAAAACCCCTCAATATCACCCACTCAGTATCTTAGTGGACTACCAGTGTCCACTTTACCACTGACTACAGGATCATTAATGTCTCATATCTAATAAGATCAGACAATCAATTCTGAATACACCAATGTAGGGAATCCACTCATAAGACTCTAGTCTCCTAGGGCATCTGGGTGGCTCAGTGAGTTAAAGCATCTGCCTTCGGCTCGGGTCATGATCCCAGCATCTTGGGATCGAGCCCCGCATTTAGCTCTCTGCTCGGCGGGAAGCCTGCTTCCCCCTCTATCTCTCTGCCTGCCTCTGCCTACTTGTGATCTCTGTCAAATAAATAAAATCTTAAAAAAAAAAAAAGACTCTTGTCTCCTGATTATGTCCAATACTAATTTCTGTATCAATTAGGGTTTCATTAGAAAAGTACAACTATTATTAGTGATATAGAATAACAGGATTTTTAAAAAAGAAATTTACCTTAAATGATTTGGGGAGCTGGTAAATAAGTTTAGTTAAGGCTGTAGGCCAAAGTTATTGTAAGTCAGTAGGCCTAGCAGTTGGGTAAGTGGGAAGTGACAGAGAGAATAAGGACACACTGGAACCTACAAGGACAAATGGAACTCATGAAGACAAACAGGAATTTGCATCTGTCTCTCACTTTCTCTAATGTCAATGATGTGGGTGGCTTACAGCAGGATCTGACACCCTTCACCATGGAACTACACATGCACCTGGCCCCAGCACTCATGGAATTCGAAAATAAGAGATATTGAAAAAGATACTGAAGGAAGAGGATTAGCAGCTGCCTTATACCAATAAGTTGAGACAGCAGATCAATGACAAACTGTGTGAGATTCAATAGTGCATGGCTACGCTGCACCACCCTTCAGAGTACACTATTTTACCTTAGTCTTCCAAATATTATGCCAGTGTCTTTTGTGGCCGCTCCTAAAATGGGACCACGAAGAGATGAGAACTTTAGGAAACTTAGCTCCAGCTCTGTAATGTGACAGTATAAAAATACCACACCTATAATTGTACTTTAATTTATGAAGATATTTAAAATACTTTGGATATAGCTCTTGGCCTTAGCGCCATCTTCTTGGAAACCTCCGCTCCATGAGAGCCAAGTGGAGGAAGAAGCGAATGTGCAGGCTGAAGCCTAAAAGAAGAAAGATGAGGCAGAGGTCCAAGTAAACTGCTAGCTTGTGCACCCATGGAAGCCACAGAAGCAGAAATAAAGAAATCCAGAGGCCAGGGATGCTGGTATAAATTGTTGGACTGCATCCCTACTTTCTAGAGCTTGATTCAATGGATCTAAAACATCCATTGCCATCTGATGACAATGATCATTTTTGAGACCCACCTTGCTTTTACCAAAACAGTTCCTTTTGGTCCGCTGCCCTAGAACCATTACTTTCAGGACTAATTCTGTTATCATTTGTGGCTAAATGTAACATGTGTACAATAAATCATCTCTATTGCTCTCTTAGCTGAAGAAAAAAAGTTCTCTGGATATAAAAATTTATTTTCTAATATTTAGATTTCTGTTCATCAACTTTTTTGCTGCATTACTTCTATAAACATTTTGTCCTAGACAGTTTGAGAAAATTTTATGAAGCTCTTTGCTGAAGAATGAATTGGGGTTTTCTCCTATAAAAAGTAGTATAAAACTTGTCTGTGTTGAAACACACTTGCCATATGCTGGCCCATTCACCCAAATGAGCCAATTCCTTTGAATATTTTTGCGATGTTTTTCAATTATTTGTTCTGCATCCAATTTTACTCCTAACCAAATGGAAGGCATTATTTCTGTATAAGGTTTATAAATCAATGGAAGGATTTAAGATGATGATAGCAATATCAACTCAATTATGTTATATACAGTATTCTTTTTATTTAAAATAATCCCAAAACATGGTCTCACAAACTGCCTCCCTTAATGTTAGAATTATTCAGAATTAATTGACAAGAAGTTTCATATTTAATTTTTTAAATCCAAAAAATTTTTTAGTACATTATCAATATATTTTTTAATTTAAATTCACTTAACCAACATATAGTACATCATTAGTTTCAGATATAGTGTTCAGTAATTCATCAGTGGCATATAACACCCAGGGCTCATCACATCACATGCGCTCCTTAAGGCTCATCACCCACTTAACCCATCGCTCCATCCATCTTCCCTTCACCAACCCTCAGTTTGTTTCCCAGAGTCAAGAGTCTCTCATGGTTTATCTCCTTCCATGATTTCTTCCCATTCAGTTTTCCCTCCCTTCCCTTATGATCCTCTGTACTGTTTCTTATATTGCACATATGAATGCAACCATATGATAACTGTCTTTCTCTGATTGACTTATTTCACTTAGCTTAATACCCTCCAGTTCCATCCACATAGATGTAAATGGTATTTCTAGATTTCAGTTTGATAGTTAGCAAATAGTCTTTTTGTATAATAACTTCTATAGTATTGTTTCATGTGTTTTCACTAAGAAGTATCATTATAGGAAAGGATAAAGGAAGGTTTTTATGTTTTATAATTGTTTTATAAAGTTGCATAAATGACAAGGTTTTTTCTCTTTAAAGAAAGGCTATTTTAATGGACTGGGGAGGGAGCAAACTGTAAGAGACAATCTCAGGAAACAAACTGAGGGTTGCTGGAGGGGAGGGGGGTGGTGGGATGGGGTGTCTAGGTGATAGACATTGGGGAGGATATGTGCTATGGTGAGTGTTATGAATTGCGTAAGATTGTTGATTCACAGACCTGGATGCCAAAGCAAATAATACATTGTATGTTAATAAAAAAAAAAAAATGTCAATGGTAGGTATTCATCCTTTATGATGGCTGAGTAATATTCCATTGTATATGAACCACATCTTCTTTATCCATTAATCTGTTGATGACATCTCAGCTCCTTCCACTGTTTGGCTATTGTGGACATTGCTGCCATGAACATTGGGGTGCATATGCCCCTTCAGATCACTACAATTGTATCTTTGGGATAAATACCTAGCAGTGCAATTGCTGGGTCATAGGGTATCTCTATTTTTAACTTCTTGAGGAACCTCCATACTGTTTTTCAGAGTGGCTGCATTCCCACGAACAGTGTAAATAGTGCTGGGAAAATTGCACAGCCACATTCAGAAGAATGAAACTGGACCATTTCCTTACACCATACACAAAAATAAACTCAAAATGGATGAAAGACCTAAATATGAGACAAGAATCCATCAAATCCTGTGCTATGGTGAGCTCTGTGAATTGTGTAAGACTGATGAATCACAGACCTGTACCCCTGAAACAAATAATACATTATATGTTTAAAAAAAATCCTAGAGGAGAACACAGTCAGCAACCTCTTTGACCTCAGCCACAGTAACTTCTTGCTAGACACTTCTCTGAAGGTAAAGGAAACAAAAGCAAAAATGAACTATTGGGACTTCATCAAGATAAAAAAGCTTCTGCACAACAAAGGAAACCATCAACAAAACTAACAGGCAACCTATGGAATCAGAGAAGATATTTGCAAATGACATATCAGATAAAGAACTAGTATCCAAGATCTATAAAGAACTTATCAAACTCAACACTCAAAGAACAAATAATCCAGTCAAGAAATGGGCAGAAGACATGAACAGACATTTCTGCAAAGAAGACATCCAAATGGCCAGAAGACATGAAAAAATGCTTCACATCACTTGGCATCAGGGAACTACAAATCAAAACCATAATGAAATACCACATTACACCAGTTAGAATGGCTAAAATTAACAAAACAGGAAACAACAAATGTTGGTGAGGATCTAGACAAAGGGGAATCCCATTATCAATGGTATTTCTTAATGAGAATCAATATATTAATTAATTTCTTAACATAATTCCCTGAAATTAATTAATTTCTTAATTCTCTGACTTTATTTCAATTATTTTCAATATCTCTGATTCTCTCTTTAGTGTAAGCAGCAGAATGACAACTCAAAATGACCATGATTTGATGTATTCAACAAGAGTTCCAGTGGTAAAATCAGATCATACATCTCCCAACTGCCCCATACAGATGAATAAGTATTGAGAAAAACAGAACAGTAAACACTGAGTTATAAACTATTAGAAATTAATAAATATTAAGTCCACTGCTTCTAATCTGCCCTCTTGTCATTTTTCTTCTGGTTTTAATTATAAGGTAGACTGGCCTTAAATCAAACTTTGGAGAAGTAGGAAAAAAAATTGTACTGACTTAAAAAAAAATAATCTGGCGAGGGACGCCTGGGTAGCTCAGTGGATTAAGTCTCTGCTTTTGGCTCAGGGTCCTGGGATCAAGCCCTATATCGGGCTCTCTGCTCGGCAGGGAGCCTGCTTCCCCCTCTCTCTCTGCCTGCTGCTCTGCCTACTTGTGATCTCTCTGTCAAAGAAATAAATAAAGTCTTAAAAAAAATAATCTGGTGAGATCATGATTGATTTTATTATGTAGAGGAATGTAAAATACATACAAATAACATGTTATTTAATGTAAACACTCCATTTTAACAGTATATCCTCCATGTGTTTCATTCTACCAACAACTGATGACTAATAAAAATGAGATTCTGGAATAGTTTTCCACTTGCATCATTTGGAGGAAAAAAAAAGTCTATAAGGGCTTTCTGATGTTTTTTTATAAACACAGCACTGATTATACATAATTGATATGACTCTAATATAATGGTTGGTAATCCCTGACTAGCTTCTAATTTCCTGACAAAATGCTTGTATGGAGACTGTATTATTAATTTCCATTTACTATCCATTCCACATTCACACAATGCTTTCAATAAATCTTCTTCTAAAGTTTCAAGCAGGTGCCTCTAAGTTCCTTGTTGTAAATGCAATGAAATAATGAAATTACTATTCACCCAAAATAAGGAAGGATGTTTCCCCTGGGAAACAGTTGGAATGTGTTGGGCTACAACTGGACTATAATTCTCAGTGAGGGGGAGGGCTCTGTTGGCAAGGGTAATCAACTTTTGGTTTCAGGAGCCTTTAAACTTTAAACGGGGGTATAAAAAGACAGCTCTGATTGAAGAGATGAATAAAAGGTTTAGCAGGTGGCTGGTGAAATTCTGTGAGAAACAATGTATCATTCTTCAAATTTTTCAAAGAAAGTAATTGGATTTTTCATGGGACCTAGTAATGGGTAGAGTTCTCCACTAGGATAGAGCAGGAAGTAAAATCCAAAACGTCCATAAAATTTAGGCATGCACAGACATCCAAGAGCCTAAGGAGTGAGGATAGGAAATCGGGAATTCTCTGAAGTTGTGACAGGACATTGGTCGTGAAATTAGAGATGATGGAGCAGAGAGTTGGAACTAGTTTAACCTGATTTTCAAGGGATAGTTATGCTAGTTATTTCGTTATTGTCTCTTAATTTTAAACCCATTCTCATGTACTCTTGTGTTGTTCTGCAAACCACATTACTGTTTTGCTCTCAGGTCTTCATTAGGATCTCTAGATAGAGGGCACCTGAGAGAGTGCACTTCTTCCACCTATGCTTCTTCAACCTGGTATGGCGGTTTGTTTTAGAAGCAGTAGCTGAATCCAGTTTGCAGTTTTTCTAATATGCAGAATTTATTGTTTTCCTTCAGACACATCAGCACCAACCAGCTGGTTCCCCTCCTAATAGGTCTGGGTCCTTGTCTGAGGTCAGAGATAACAGCATCAGCTCTCTTCTCGTAGGCTGTTTCAGCTGAGGGGAGAGTGGCCCTTCTGTAAGCTATTTGCTGTGATCATGGCAAATAAGGGCACATCCATGGAGTGCAAAAGAAAAGCTTAGTAAGAATACCACAACAGAGGTTCTGAGAATGGGTCTTTCTTGAGATATGAGAGAATCAGAGAGGATTTGCTGATGAAGAGGGTTCCTGTCTGTCCAGTTTGGGCATATTTGGCTGCCTTAGAAGGAACAGTTTGATTCTAGCCTCTTGTCTCCTTTCCCGTCTCTAAATAATCAGGCCAAGCAAAGAAGCAGTATCTCTCAAAGGGGCTTTAGAATAAATTACTCCTAAATCTGTAGGCTTATGGCTCGTGGGCCAAATCCTACCCGCAGCCTGTACGGCCGGTAAACTAAGAATAGTTTTTACATTTTTAAATAGTTGAAAAAAATAAAAAGAAGAGTATTTTTGTGACACATGAAAATTATACAGAATTCAAAATTCAGCATCCATAAATAAAGTTTTATTGGATCACAGCCACACTCATTCATTTGGATGTTACCTATGGTTACGCTCATGCTACAACAGCAGAGTTGAGTAGTGTGACAGAGACTGTGTGGTCCACGCAGCTGAAAACATTATATGGACCTTTACAGGAAAATTTGCAAGCCTTGCTATAGGAGAAAGACTAAAGTAGAGGATGAGGTGTAAGGAGAAGACAGATTGGGATTAGCCTTGGAGAAGATGAGTTAAGATGCTAAAAGTGGATACTGTGTTCTTGTGTCTTCTTAGCTGCCCCTCTGAGAGATTGTGTAATAGGTTTATCAGGATGTTAGCTATTTTCCTCAGAAGAAAATAAAAAGAGATGGTGAAAATTTATTCGAATTTCAGGGGACTCCTCTCTGAGATAACTAGTTTGAAGTGGAGACAAGATTACATTTTTCAGTGGGCTGTGTGCTGGGTCACTTTTGGGGCAAATAGATTTTCAAAAGTAGTAGCACATAGGCATGGTGGCTCTGAGAGAGGAGGGAGGTGATGACAGAAAAAGAGGATGGTGATGGAATGTTGTATTGTATGAGGATCTTGGGGAAACCCTTATTTTTCCTTATCAAACTTCCCTAATGGGGAAGAAATTTCTCCTTATCTTTCCAAGAGGGAGTTGTATTACACTGAACACTTTTGGTTTCTTTCCCTACTTGTATCCACTGGAACGCCTTTACCAGTGGCTGGGGTTACAGTGCTTTCAAAACAAGACACAGGTTCAATTGTGGCTTTCTTTTTCTCTTGCCATGCCTGTCTCATGGCTTACTAAAAGGCAGTGGGCTTTCCTCTGCTTTCTACCCCAAGATGGTGAGCATACCTGGATCAGGACTTATCTCAGAACGCTTTCCAAAGGGAGTCTGGAAACCTATCCCTCTCTCTAGTCCTTTGACTCCAATGTGAGACAAGCTTTAGCTCGGCTGGGTATATGAAGTCAAATTTGTAAGCTAACTTTCTCCACAGACAAGTCTCAGGATGCAATTTACAGAGAGCTAATTCCTAGTCTCATTTTCAGTCTAGTTTTAGTAGCAATCCCCACACTTTGTGGGATATTAGATACTAATTGACCCAGTAGAATATGGGTGATTCATATTCCATGGCCTTCAACACTCATGACCATAAATTTAGAATGCAAACATGATACATTTAGTGTTTGGATTTCCTCAGGAAGATGACAAGTGACAAAGTTTATGCTAGGTAGATATAGGAGACAAACTTATATGTAATGTAGAGAGCAAGAACTTGGCTTCTGTTCAGTTGTCTAGTAACTTCATATTCTGTAAGCTGGAACTGTTGACTTCTGTCCCAGAGCCCATCATAATAGCCCCAGATATGCAGAGCTCAAAATAAAGAAAGTAGATACTTTCCAAACCCACTACGTTAAATCACAGGGTTACCCTATCTTCGATCAGTTTACTTTAAAAGGATATTATCTTCCTCACTACAAACAGACCTTGGTGCATAGTTGTAAACTGATCTGGATTCATGTTCTTTCATTTATTTTATATTTCCAGAATCTCTGTGTGTGTGTATACAAACACTATATTTGCTTTGTCTCCCCTTTCTAGTTTTAATTCCTAATCCCTTCTTTTATTAATCGACCTCAATATGTACATATGTACATTGTAGCAGTAATTCTCATCTTGCCCAAAGGTATAGAATTAGATCTGTGTATTTTAGAATTTAAAATAAGGGATTCAGGGGCACCTGGGTGGCTCAGTTGGTTGAGCGTCTGCCGTTGGCTCGTGTCATGATCTCAGGGTCCTGGGATCGAGCCCGGAATCGCGCTCCCTGCTTGGTGGAGAGCCTGCTTCCCCATCTCTCTCTGCCTGCCTCTTTGCCTACTTGTGGTCACTCACTCTCTGTCAAATAAATAAATAAAAAATCTTAAAAAAAAATAAAGTAAGGGTTTCAGAAGTTCTGCAGGAATTACGTTATTACTATTGTATTATATAACTAAAATATATATGATATCATGTATTATTATAATACATAATTATATTATCTACCTCACAGGATGCATATCATGTACCTATAAGAAATAAAATGTGTATTATATTATCATGTACTAGGAATGATACTAGATTCTTTGTCTCATTTAATCCTGACTAGTATGTATATATATGTGCACATGTATAAAACATATATACAACAGTATATGTACACAATGACATGTATACAACATATATATAACAAGTGTGTGTGTGCATATATATATATACACATACAATATATGTCATATATATAAAATGAGAAAAAGACTCTAGTATCATTCCTGGACCATAATATGCATTTACTACTATAGTCAATACTGTTCACTGAGAATAGTAAAGATAGACTTATTTTTTAATTTTTAAAGATTTTATTTATTTATTTTACTGAAAGAGAGAGAGAGAACACGCACCAGAGAGCACAAGCTGGGAGAACAGCATAGGGAGCAGGAGAAGCAGGCTTTCATCTTAGCAGGGGGTCTGATACAGGGCTTGATCCCAGGACCCTGGGATTATGACCTGAGCCGACGGCAGATGCTTCACTGACTGAGCCACCCAGGCATCCCAGTAAAGATAGATTTTTATGGAAAATATTTCAACTAAAAAAAATGGAGGATAATATATTTTAATTAAAAAAAAATTGATCTCAAATCTATCTCCTTACTTGATTTCTAGCTTCAATTATGCATATAATTTAATGGACTAAGTCTGTATTTCATCATATGCATAAATTGTTAGGCCTGTAAAGGCCAATGGAGACCATCAGATAAAACTTTTGAATTTTACGTATGTGCAAATTGAGATGTGGCCTGTTTAAATGGTTCCCGAGATTTTCAGGCCTTTTCCACTTACACACAGATGCAAACTATCTTGATGAAATCTGGATGTTTAAAAAATTTTTTTTGCCTCTTCAGATTTTTGGAAGAATGTTTTCACTTTTAATTTGCATTTAGTTTCTATGCATTCAAACCTCTGTTCTCTTTGACAAGAAGCTATGATGTAAGTAAAAACAAGGCATTCAGAGTTGAAAAGCTGACTTTGAGTATAATAAACCACCAGAGTGCCTGGAACTGTGGAACTGGTTCTTAAGAGTTAACGATTACTAATGGTTTTCCCAATGGGGTTGATTTCTGATAATAACTCATTAGCCATCCCATCACTACATCAACCATGATTAAATGTTCCTTGTGAAAACTTGAGGGTGATTTTTTTTTAGCTCTAACCAACTGACTACTTATCGTATATTCTGAGAAAGGTGTGTTTTGCTTGGGTGGAAACATTAGGAAAATGGAAGAGTTCCCTAGCCATTTTCAAAATGAATTCAATAGCTCTTCACTTTAACTGGTTTGCTAGTCTCATTATGTGGAGGATCATATTATTAGCACATATAATGTCATCTTATCATTAAGGCAGATTCTAAAACAAAAACAAAAGCCACACTAGATCAAAATTTCCTTCAGTAAACTTCCTATAAATAACCATAATTTACCTCCTACTTTGAACTAAATGAAGTCTCAAAACACTGAATTCCACGAACATCTTTAAAACTATATTTCTGTTATTTATCTCTGAATGTGTTATAAGTTTTCCCCAGTTATTTACTTAAAATCTCTGCCTACAGCAGGCAGCTCTGGATTTGAGTCTGTGTTCAGTTACTTTCTAGCCGCATATTGGGCTAACCTGTTTGTTCAACTATAAGGATAAAAATGGCACCTGTCTCATGGAATTGTTATGAAGGTTGATAAAACATACAGAAAGCATGTGGCAAAGTGCCTGGCACATAAGGACCGGTTCAGCAATGTCTGTGGTAATTACTGTCAGCCCATTTTACCCTTTCATGGGGCAGTAAAGTGTATTGGGAAGAACACAGGCTCTACAGAGGATCAGTTCTGGGGTCCAGATCTGACCTACCACTTACTGTGTGCGGCATCTTGAGTAACTTAATTAACCCTTTGAGCCACTATTTCCTCATTTCCAAAATGGATATACGTTGGTAATATCCAGTTCACTGAGTTGTTGTGAAGAAAGTGCCTATTATGACCCTTTTCTCACAGTCGATAATCAACAAGTTAACATTTATCGTGTATTCCTAGGGCAAGGCAAAGAAAGCACAAGGTATCACAATAAGTTTCAAAAGCAAATAAACTCGTGTTCCCTACCATGGGCAAGGAGAGAAAAAAATGGAACAAATTCAAGCCAACCATGCACAATGAATTGCTGATGATATTTATGCAAATTAAAAGTGGGTCTCTAGTCCATGTCCATTTATATTTTTCCCAGTGTGCGTGTGGAGGAATTTTCAATTAGAGCCTTTTCCCTGATATTTTTAGATGTCAGTTGCTCTCCAAAGCCCAGCTGAAATGTGGGGCTGATTAAAGACTAGAAAAACTGGAACATTCACAAACTGTACAGTGGCCAGTGCCACAGAAACTAGGATAAAACAAACCTTTCTAACCAAGGGTAGCTCTCCTTCGTCTCGCGGAGGTAAGCAGAAGGGCGAAACGGAGGTCAAGTTGCCAGGACAGAAGCGACCGCAGAAGGGTCCCTTCCCAGCACCACCAGCTTCGCCATCCCCGTCATGGAGGATTTTCCTCAAGCTTCGTGACTGACCCGAGGCGTGGCGTCCGCGCCGGCCCAGCTGACGAGGAGTCACCGCGACCGCAGAACTCCAGACCTCACACGGTTAAACCTCCCCCAAGGAGACTGGAGGAGGGAGGGTCCCCGCCCACGAAAACGAAGATAATATCATCCCGGCGCCCCGCCCCCATCCCGGGCCGGCCCCCTCCCCCGTTCTCTTCACCCCCTACCCCCACCTCTCCCCCCTCCCGACTCGGGACCTACCCACTGGCCGCACCTGCCCGCGCGCACACGCCCCCCGCACGCCGGCCGCCACGCGCGCCAGGCCTCAGAACCGCCGCCGGCGGACCGGGGCGTCCTCCCGCCCGCTCTGCCTCAGCCCCTGCGCCGCCGCCGCCACCACTGCCGCCGTCGCCGCCGCCCTCGGCACGCGCCCGCCGCGGCTCGTTCGCACCGCCCTGTCTCTGCGTGGACCAGGGCCGCCCGAGCCGCAGCCGCCGCGCTCCTCTCCGTCGCGGGCCGCGAACGTCGCGTAACCGCCGAGCCCGCCGGGCGCGGAAGCTGAGGAGAGTCGGGACCCGGCGCGAGGGTGCGCGGGCCGCCGCCGCCGTGGTTGTTCGTTGCGCTCAGGCTCCGGCGAGGACTGTCTCCGCCTCCTCTTCCTGCTACCTCCTTAGTCCTCAGCATCCTCCCCGCGCTCCTTATAAGCACCCCCTCACGCCCCACCCTCGGGAACGAGGCCTCGGGAATTCAGGGGAGTGGCTGTGGGGGCGCGTCGCGGCTCCCGGCTCGGCCAGCCCCTCTTCCTAGACATGGTCTGATCCCCATTGTAAAAGCTGCGCCCCGAAGAGGAGGACAGTGGTGTTCCCGGCTTGGGGCTGCAGGAATCGCTTCGTGCTGAAGCTCTTGCATTATTTTAGGGTGGGGCGGAGAGGGCCCTGGATTTTGGGACGTGGGGGTGGGCGGGGAGGAAGACCGGGGGGGTGGGGGGGGGTAGGACTCTGTGAGGGAGCCCGTGAAAGACTATGGGGAAGGACCAGGAGCTGCTGGAAGCTGCCCGCACTGGAAATGTGGCTCTGGTGGAGAAACTCCTGTCTGGCAGGAAAGGAGGGATCTTAGGCGGTGGATCCGGACCCTTGCCCCTGTCTAATCTGCTAAGGTAAGGACGGGAACCAGCTCTGGGATTGCATACTCGTTTTGCGTTGTGATAGATCCGTTCTCATTCTCAGAGTTATTGCACCTGGTGGCTGCCAGCGATTCATTCTTAAATTAGGCAGGAAAACAGGCTGTGTGTGTGGAGAGGAGGCATGAGGCTCCTAGTCAGATTGATGCCTTAGATTCTTTGAGTAATTTGAAAATAGCCTTCCATCAATGCGTCAGTAGCTACTTTTCTCCGAGCTATGGTGCAGAACTTGTACATGTACTAGTGTTGCTGGAAGAAAATTGGTGTTCCACTCGCTTTTCACTAATATTTATTATGTATTTTCAGAGTCGAACCCAGCCTTTTTTGTCTATTTGAATGAAATTGGTAGAGAAGCTATTGCGTGCATCCAGTTACCCTGCAAAAAGCAACAGCCTTTGGTTGGTGTTACCTTCTCTTGCAGAATGCATTTGCTGTGCTGTGGGTTATGATCCCACAAAATGAAGCAACGGAACCTTCTGATGAGATGTCACCAGTACAGGGTGTGTGTAAAACTTGATGAGGCAGGCGAGGCAGCCTCAGCAGTACTTCCAGTTACCTGGACACAGCAGAGTGAAACTTGGTTAGTAGGATGACGGATGTCAGGTCGGGATCGGGATGGTGTATATGGAATATAGTAGAGGCCTTTTAATATGAAGATGTTGCAGGTGAGACTAATATGGCTTGGAGACTCTTAAGATGACATTTAAAAAAAATGTCAAGGTCTTTATTCAGCAGGTAGTACCTTAGAAATAGCTGGGTTGATTTGCATGTTGGAAAAACTATGAACTTAAAAGTTGAATTGATGGACAAATTAAATAAGAGGGAAGAAGCCTGAAGAATATTCATTAGGTAAAATGCTCTTTATGAGGAAAGCTCTTTATAAAATTATGGCTATTCACTTTGCCCTGGATATTTTTGGAAGCATCAGTCTTTGGAAGCATCATATCTTCACCTTAGAACATCTCTTAAGCAACCCAACTGTACTTGTAAAAATTTTAAAAATCCAAGTGATTTTCTTGGCTTTTAAAAATTCCTCTGCCACTCTTGACAAGTGTTTAATACAGACTGCTGGACGATAACATTGTGTCCTTTACTCAAATTCTTATATGTTGTAGGGGTCAGGCAGTGCAGTTAATTACAACATTGGCTAATAGAGAAAATGAAAACATCTGTATTAGAGTGAAATGAATTTAGTTGGCAAATAGTTGATGGGATTTTAAAAAGCTCCATATGTGATCATCTATACTTGTTAATAGTGACATTTTATTGGAATGATGGTTCACGTCAGATCAGTGAATATGGGACTTATTTTTTGTTGATCTTAGAAGCGGTGACTCATGTGTGTACTCTCTTGTTAAGTAATTTTCA
Source organism: Martes martes (assembly GCF_963455335.1). Lineage (NCBI taxonomy): Eukaryota > Metazoa > Chordata > Mammalia > Carnivora > Mustelidae > Martes > Martes martes. The sequence continues at coordinate 21,397,489 of NC_137895.1, forward strand.
ATTTAAAATGCAAATAATTTACATATTTCAGATTATGGCTCTGATAATTGCCCTTAGTCACAGGTAATTTATATAAAAGCAGTTTATCTGGTTATGGTTTTAAAGTTGCAGATAAAATAATTATGTTTACTAGTTGACTGAATTAGTTGTAAAAGTGTTTATGGCTAGAAACCTGTATTTTGAAAGAGGTTTGTAAGTAATCAATTCCTTTGGAAAAACACTTTGGAGAACAGTGAGAACTTCAGTTACTGTTATTGAGATAAACGGTATTTTAAAAAGCCCATCTTTGTGATAGAAGTTAAAAGTAAACATCTTTTAAATACTTTCTCAGTTGTGCCATTAAAAAAAAAGGATAGATGGCAAATTTTAGGAATTAAGATAAGATTTCAGAATTGTAACCCACAGCATAATTCTTGATTAAAAGGTTTTCCCCTTTGCTCGTTTTGTCAGGTGAGAATGGTAGCTCTATAACAGAAATGTGCCTAGAAAACAAAACTAAAAATCATGTGTTCATTGGAGTAGTTTGAACCAAGTTGTAAAAGTTAAAATCAAAACCAGTAACCTTTAAACTTGAATCTATCTCATACAAAATAAACAACTAAAACAATGTCTCTGAAGAAAATCAGGGTTTAAATTGTATTCTTTGGATGATCCTTTGCATAAAATGAAATTCCTAAGAAGGCACATTTAATTGTTACTTTTTTTCACAAATGATTGTCATCAGAAATTTATTTACAAAATAATGGACAGTGTGGCCCCTTCCTCTTCAAACATAATGACGCTTCAACAGTTTTAAATACTTTGGAATAAATTGCAGAATGGATTTGCCACTACCTTCTCCCTGCCTTTATTACTTGTGTTGTGTAATAATAGTGTCAGATCCTGTGCTAAATGCTTATGCATATCATCTCATTCAATTCTTATATCAGCTTTAAGTGGCTGAGCCTCAGTTCACAGAAGGACTGAAGAGTTAGGAAGATTAAGGACTTGCCTAAGGTCACTTAATTAGCAATGGCAAAAATTTGAAGTTATGTGATTTAAATTTGCTTTTCCACATCTTAGAGTCTTACTCATAGAATCTGTTGGAGTCACAAAAATTTAAGATACATGGCGTAGTCTAACCAGAACTCTTTTTTGCTATGAATAATTTGATTTGAAAATCCTTAATTTCTTTCCTAAATTACAAAAAAAAAAAAAAAATCTGATGACTGCCTTTCGAGGGATCACTAGATAAGAACTTTTCTTTTTCTTTTTCCATTTTATTTCTTTTCAGTGTTGCAGAATTCATTGTTTATGCGCCACACCCAGTGCTCCATGCAATATGTGCCTTCCATACTACCCAGCACCAGGCTCATCCAACCCCCAACCCCCCTCCCCTCCAAAACCCTCAGTTTGTTTCTCAGCGTCCACAGCCTCTCATGGTTTCTCTCCCCCTCCAATTTCCCCCAACTCACTTCTCTCCATCTCCTCTGAAGATGCTTTTGTTGACATATTGCCTACTAAGTGAGCAGTAGCTACCTGATGGGGAATCAGGTATGCATGGGTGCATTTTCAGCAAAAGTAAGAAAGATCTTAAATAAGTATAATAATCTCTCTAAGTCTCACTGTCCTGTTCTATAAAATGGGAATAGTAATGGTACCTATCACATATTTGTAAGAAGTGAAATAGAAAGAAATGAATGCAAAGCATTTACCATATTGGTGGTTATCATTAGTGTTATTATTTCTTACACAGCTTTAAAGCACTTGACTCTGTTTCCTAAGATCTTGATTACTAAAGTTTTGCTTCATAATGGACATAGAGTAAATTTCTTTAGCACAATTTCCATTAGATTTACAGAATATGCAAATAAAATGAGGCCATTTATTCAACTTCTGACCTAGAGGAACATCTTTTATCTGTTAGTTATTCTAGTGTTGTAAAACCCTTAAATGACTAGGTCCATTCCGGGTTTTTTGACAGCTCTAATTAAAAAAATTATCCTTGGGGCACCTGGGTGGCTCAGTGGGTTAAGCCTCTGCCTTTGGCTCGGGTCATGATCTCAGGGTCCTGAGATCAAGCCCCGCATCGGTCTCTCTGCTCGGCAGGGAGCTTGCTTCCCCCCTCTCTCTGCCTGCCTCTCTGCCTACTTGTGATCTTTGTCTGTCAAATTTAAAAAAAAAAAAAATTATCCTTATATTGAGTTGAAATCCTCCTCCCTGTAATTTCCAACATTTGGTACTAGTTGGCAATGGAGTGTAGGTGAAGTTATATTTTCATGCTTCTCACTATTCTCTTTTTATTTATTTTATTTATTTGCATATTCTCAAATTCTACAGTGACTCTGTAAAAGTGATGAGCAGAAATGAGCAAATGCACCAATATCAGTTGACCATACTGATACACTGTTGAATTAAAAAAAAAAACAGGTTACAAAATAGCTTTGTAGTATGATCCTATTTTTTTAAAGAAAATATGAGCATTTGTGAAAATTTATAATGTGTATTAAGAAGTATGGAATGATAAACACCAAAATGTAAAAAGTAGTCTTCATCTTTGAGGTAGAATTGTGGGTGATTTTTACTGTCTTTTTGCTTATTTACATTTTTCAGTATTCTAAAAATGAACATGTGTTATGTAATCAAAATAGCAACTATTTAAAACATCATACAGTGAAATTATTATTTTTGTTATTGATTTAAGATGTACCTTAATACAGGTCAGTTTTACTGAGGTATGTAATGACATTGGCTCACATTAAGCAGATACTTAAAGCTTCCAGGTATTTTTGTCAATGACTTGTGAAGCGATCGTTCTCCTATCATACTTGTAGAAGTGTTGATTGAAATTGAATTATTCCTATTACATTTATTCTTCCTTGTTTTAGCCTATACTTGTAATCTATCTAGGTCTTTTTGATTCTTGAGTCTATCTTCCAGCATATTAACTTTATCCTCTGCATCATCTGTAGATTTAATAAGCATGTTTTCTATAATTGGAATTCAACCACGATGGTATATCCCTAAAGAAACTTTCTTTAGCTTACTATGAATTTAAAAGTAGCAAACTTGGGGCGCCTGGGTGGCTCAGTGGGTTAAAGCCTCTGCCTTCGGCTCAGGTCATGATTCTAGGGTCCTGGGATCGAGCCCCGCATCGGGCTCTCTGCTAAGCGGGAAGCCTGCTTTCTGCTCTCTCTGACTGCTTCTCTGCTACTTGTGATCTCTGTCAAATAAATAAAATCTTTAAAAAATAAGTAGATAAATAAATAAATAAATAAAAGTAGCAAACTTTATACATGGTATTTCTACCAGCATTGAAGCCACTAATAGAAATCTCATTCAGCTACTTCTAATATACCTGTGAGAATATTTTGAGATATTTTATCCATTGCTCTTCTGAATTCATGCTGTGTCCTGTTTACGACATTCCTTTGATCTATCTCTAGTAGTAAGTCTGTAAATTCCACCTAAATCAGGCTACTTTATTATAGCTTGTTTACAATGGTGAACCATTGATGATGCCTAGTACTGACGTAAATTCCTTCTTCTCCCTTGTACCTAATTCTTCTGGGTCTGAATACTTATACTCAATTAAAATGTCTGTTATGACCTCTGTCTTTTTGAAATTTCAATAATGTCCCAACATTATTTGTTTATACTTTTTGGTTTGAAAATAATTCTCACTAGAGATGATAGAAACAAAATAGAAGTTGGGAAGAATGAGATTCTTGGCATTGTTAGGTATCACAGCAAATTCTCTTGTGGTCTAAAACCATCCACAGTTTTAGTTATTCTGTCAGAGCTTATGGTTATATTATCTGTTAAAGAAGCGAACTTTTTATGCCTCTGTTCTTTTTTTCAAATTTAGTTGAAAGAGACATTAATATTTTCCCAGGTAAATGCCTTTTTGTGTTTGTTTTCAGTTATATCTCTCTTTCATCCACCCCTTTTGTCTTTAAAGAAATCTGAGCTCCTTAGAGCTCATCAGAGTACTCAAATTGAATTACCTCCTTCCTTTTCTCTCTCCACATTATATGTGAAGTTTCATTTTATTTAACATCTTTCATGAGACAGCTGCAAAATCTTTTAGTGTCTTCCTTTGACACAACTACCTTTTAATCTAAACAAAATAATTCCTATTTAGAATGTATATTGAGTCATTTCTTTCTTGGTGAGTCTAGATTAAGAATTAATAAAGCAATAAAAAAATTTTACATCTCAAATTTACTTGATTTTCTTAATAACTCAAAGGATCACATGTAAAGCATATTATAAATTCTTGTTGAACATAAAGAGTCCAGTTTTTTGGGGTGCCTGGGTGGCATCTGCCTTAGGCTCAGGTCATGATCCCAGGGTCCTGGGAAGCAGGAAGCCTGCTTCTCCCTCTCCCACTCCCCCTGCTTGTGTTCACTCTCTTGCTCTGTCTCTCTCTGTCAAATAAATAAATAAAATCTTAAAAAAAAAAAAATCCAGTTTTCAAGACCCCCATGTGAAAAAGTAGATCTGTGAGAAGTAGGGGAAAATAGTCTCTACTCACCAAAGACATGTAAACCAGAGAGTTTACAAATTTTTCAGATTTATGATTCAGTTCATGAAGTTTTTGGTGTTGGGTACAAGGAGATAAGAGGCAACTTGGAAGTGTTGTAATTTTACAACTATTTGGGCAATTGTAGTTATTGGGACTCTGATAAGGTACTCACTTTCAGGGAAACTGCATTGGTTAAGTGGAATAAATCATAAACAGAGCAGTTAAACTGCATGAAAATGTTATATCTATAAAAATAGTCAAGTTGCAAGTGGGTTATCTATTTTAGATAGTAATGATGTTTGAAGCGGTGATTGCACCATTATGTTCAGGGAGCTGTGTCTGCCAGAGTGAACAGTGCCAGCTGCATGATGCGGAGTGAAGAGAGAGGAGAGGGAATTTTGTTATTGACCTCTTCTCTACTAAGCTATGTTTTCAGCTCCCTCATCAAAGCAGTGAGACTGATGTGTAGCAGGGAATTAGGACAACCAGCCAGTGACTACTACTCACCCTGTCCATTCTTACATTGCCTAATTCCTAGTGTATCTCAGTGAATTCTTCAGGTCATGGAAGGGTAGAACAGATCTTCACCGACATTAATGCAGAAGCTTACAATATTCAGCATTGCCTCTATTGACTTTAGCAATTTAACCTCTCAGGTGACAGTAAATACAATTTGATTTGTTCAGTTGTGTACTGAAATAATTTGATTATGTATTTGATGTAATTTTGGAAAATTCTTTCAAGGAGCCTGTTATAGAACATTCATCGTGTGCATTTAACTAGAAATGGGAGCTGACTATAATTCAAATCAAGGGTTAGAAAAAACTAATTTTAGTCTACCGAACTTGAAGTTTTTTTTTTAACATATAATGCATTTCAGTGTGTCTTTAGTTCCATTTTGAACATACTGCAGCGTAGCTTTAGTTAATTAAAATACGAGTTTTGATTATTCATCAAAGAATATTTTATATTTTAAAAAGCAGGAATTCACAGAGAGCATTCATCTGGGTTCCATTTCTTTCTCATGTATGTGATGACATGGTCAGCTACACCATATGGTAGGCAGAGGCACAATGCCAGTGGAAAATTCAGTGAATTTTCCTCTATAACACAGATCTAGGAATTCTTCTTAGAGTCCAGTTTTCTTCCTTTGCATCTGTAGAACAGGAAGTGAATTCTTCATTTGTGTTATACCTGGGTATGGCATGAAATTGTGTGACATTTGAAGGTGAATCAGAATATATGGTTAAAGGATAAATTTTGTTTTTGTCAGTCTCTTCTGCAGTCTCTAAAGAGTGTTCATCTCTGAATCTGTTTCTTAGAGATAGTGCTTCCTTTTTTAATAGTGTGTCTTCATGAATTATTTTATAAAATATAACTTTGATTCAGTTGTGTTGTAGTTATTTGGGTTCTACTGTCTTGTAGAGAAGCTTTATTTAAAGTGGTTAATTACTTCTAGTTAAGTGAACTGAGAGAGACATTTGGCCTAGACTTGTCACCATTCTTTGATCAAATTTAATCAAATCTTGACTAATAGATGTAGGCATAAACAGCTAACCTAATTTCTTGCAGCCTGCTTGATATTTCTGTTCCCCACACCACATTTCCTTTAACCCTTCCTGCCCAAATCTCTTTTTCTATAAAGAAAACCTCTTCTCCATTTTAATTACTACAATTTCAGCCTGGCTCTAGTTTTTGTGCCAATTGTCCCCTCCTGAAGGGAAACCGATTTTGTGTGAGGAGTAGAGTTGGGAAGGGCTGTGTAGTGAGACATAGATTAAGAAGAACAAATATTGGGCTTTCCTCATGTCTAGTTTCCTGCCTGCCTTGGTGTTAATTTCTCCTCTAACCTCATGGATCAGTGCTCTTGTAACTTATCTAACTTTATCCTGCTTCCAAATACTATTTGTGGGAGTTGAAATGTGATTGCAGAGGTTTTTAGGAAGAGGAAACTATTTTAGTATTTTCATTTAAAGAGCAAACAAAACTTTAGGCCCAAATAGTACTGCTTTGGAGCTCTTGTTAGCAGAGCTAATGAAGGGAATTTTGCCAGATTTGCAAGAGAGGTTGGTTAAATGTGGTCATTTATTTTTCCTTCTTATGACGTTGATGTTGTCAAAAGAGAAAGGGATTTGACTAAAGACATGAGAAATGGGATGGCATAGGGCTGGTGCTGCAAAAGCCTTTTCTTTTTGCTATTTATTTGGTCCCTGGAACTTTTTATTGGTATCTGTTATAGTAACACACCTGTCTTAGATATCAGCTTGTGGTATGCTGTTTGCCTATTTCCAGAAGTTATTCCTTCGAGGTACGTATTTATTGTATAATCAAAGATGACAAGTATATGGAATAGAATTTTATAAAAGCTTTGACATCTAATGTAGTTTGAGATTCAAATTCTTTGAAATGCATTTTCTTGTTATTTAAAACTTCAGTATCTAAGTTATTCCATAAATGTATGTTTTATTGTACAGGGAAGACATTTGAAGTTATGGCCCCTGGATCCTAATTTCATCCTTCCACATTAAACTATATTTTTTTTCTTTTCTTTTTTTGGGGCTAAATTACTATTTAGCCACTTTGAGTCCTTGTTTGGTACCTCTAGTTACTAATCTGCTTTTTAAATGTCTTATGTATCATAGAAATATGCTATGAATATGCTAAATATAGTGTCTTTTGAATATATAAAAAACTGCTATATTTACTTACAGAATTATCCCTGTTTTGTATAGCTATTTTACTGTTAGTATAGGACACAGGAGTGAGTGGGAGTGTGTTTGGGAGAAGCAGCAGGAATTATGCAGAAATGTTCTTTGGCATGGTAAATTCCAGTAGTCCGGTACTCTAGGACAGAGTTGTTTCTTCTTTATTTGATTTGACTAATGACCAGAGTGACCTGTCACTCTGAAGTTTGATAAAAGCTTTGAAGACATAATCAGAGAAGGTGAAGAATTATGAATAATGGTTAAAGTTTTCATGTAAGTTTTTTTTACTGGTATGTTTTATGCTATGTATTAGGATATTTTTAGACCAAGTCTTATTAATCAATAAGCCAACCACTCTCCCAACTAACCCAACAAGTCAATCAGGATTTCATAGGGAACTGACATCCAAGAACAATGATAACAAAGAATTATTTCTCATCGTTATTTACAAATATTTCTTTCTTTTTTTTTTTTTTTAAAGATTTTATTTATTTATTTGACAGAGAGAGAGAGAGAGATCACAAGTAGGCAGAGAGGCAGGCAGAGAGAAAGGGGGAAACAGGCTCCCCGCTGAGCAGAAAGCCTGATGTGGGGCTCGATCCCAGGACCCTGAGACCATGACCTGAGCCGAAGGCAGAGGCTTAACCCACTGAGCCACCCAGGTGCCCCTACAAATATTTCTTGAGTACATTGTGCATTCTAAAATTGAATGAGATCCTCTCCACCTAACCCCAAGTATTTGTAGAATAATGGAACAGGTATGTCAACAAAGAGTTAAAGTACAGTGTGATATTTATTATAATGGAAATACCAAATAATGCAGTAGGAATGTGAAGATAGAATTATTTAATTCTGTCTGGGAGGAGTAGTCAAGGGAAACTTCAGAAAAGAGGTGATTCTTGACTCTTACTGGATGAATGGGAGTTTGCCAGGCAGACCATCTGAGGGAAGGGCTTTTCTGGAGAAGGAATAATATAGTCAATAGTAGTATGTGAAAATGTGGGAAATAATTTGGAGTATTGTAAGTAGTTTGGTATAGAGCATGGGTAAGAGGCAAGTCTGAAGATTGAAGGACTTTTGTGCTACACTAGGGATTTCTAACTTAATCCTGAAGAGCATGGTGATCCATTGACTTTTTTCCCCCTCAAATTTTTGATATGTTACTTATTCATTTATGATGATAACATGACTCTGTTCTAAATAATTAGGTAAAATGAAAAAAATCACTCCTAATTCTATTGCTAAGACCCATTTGTTCCTATGTGTATTTAGTATAATTGTTATTAGATAAAGCGCACATTTTGAATCCTGAATTTTTGCCTTAATAGTATATCATAAACTTTTTCAGTGTTATTACAGAGACTTCATAATAGTATTTTTAATGGCATCACTAAAATATCCCATTTAGGTATATCTGGGTGGCTCAGTTGGTTGGGTGTCTGCTTTTGGCTCAGGTCATGATCTCAGGGCCCTGGGATCAAGCCCTGCATCTGGATCCCTGCTCAGCGGGGAGTCTGCTTGTCCCTTTCCCTCTGCCCCTCACCCCTGCTCATGTTCTCTCTCTCTCTCTCTGCAAATAAATAAAATCTTAAAAAAATATCCCACTTAGTGCAGAATTTTCATAGACTTCCTACACCAGAATCAACCCTGTGGTTGTTCATTAAACATAGGAGTTTCTTGGTCTCACCTTGGACCTACTGGGTGAGAATTTCTGAGTAAAAGTTTTGGAAATATGCATTTCATAAGCTTCCCTAGGTAATTGTTAAATACACTGAAGTGTGAGAACCACAGATCTGGTGTATTTATCTTTACTTAAATATTCTTTTAATGTAGATACTTGGATGATGTTTATTTTATTTATTATTATTATAGGTAGTGTAGTAGTAGTATGATGAACATTGTGATAGAAACCACATTTGTCATAAATTATATTCTTAGGATATATTTCTAAAAGTTGAATTGCTGGTATTATTAGTGTCCCAAATATTATGCCAATTGCTTTAATGCTTTGTATCCAGTCTTCACCACAGTCCTGAAAGATATTTATTGTTAGCTTCATATTTATACATAGGGAAAAAGAGCAGAAAAATTGAAAATTTGCCCAAAGTTACAAAGCTAGTAAGTGACAGGAGCAAGATTCAAATTCAGGACTTTCCAATCCCTGAATATCTTTTTATTGTGCCATATTGCTTCTTTATTCCATAGGGATCAGTGTTTCTCCTGGGTTAAAATATGAAAATATGAGTATGTTTCCAGGAGCAAAGAGAAAATACATTTTCTGCAAAGTTACACAGTAATATATTTTAGTTCACACCTAATTTTCAATTATTTTTGTTTGTGCTCCTCATGTACTTTCACATTATAGGAAGTATTTTGTTTACATTTGTTTATTAATAGCACATGAGTGATAAGCTGGTTTTAGTGTTAAAATAACTGAAGATGTTTTAGCTATTTGTCAGTCATCATTTTCTTTTTCTTTTTTCTTTTTTAAGATTTTATTTATTTATTTGAGCAGAGAGCCTGATGTGGGGCTTGATCCCAGGACCCTGAGATCAGGACCCAAGCTGAAGGCAGTGACTTAGTCCACTGAGCCACCCAGGCACCCCAAGTCAGTCATCATTTTCACTTTAAAACATGGTGGGACTGTTTTATTCAAAATTTTGTGGGTGCATAATGGTATCTAACTTCTGTTGTCTTCAAAGGTAGTTTAATAACCTGTCCATGCATGCCAAGTCTCCAGATGGGTGTGATTTATTTTTCCCTATTTCTTCCCTCTCATGAAAAGGAGGAAAATAGAGTATTTATCATAGTTTTCATTTAACTTTTTGATTCATTTGTTCAAGCCAATAAATCTGAGCTCTTAGTTTTAACTGATTGCATTACTAACTGAAGGATCTTGTCAAGTCTAGTGTTAGGCTCTGTAGAAAAACCAGGCAACCAGGTACTTTGCCCTTAGGACCTTGTCATCCCATGTTTTTGTTCTTCTCTGTCCTTTCGCTAAGCCTTTGTTCCTTTCTTGTTCTGAGACATTCTTTGTCTTTTTTTTTTTTTTTTAACCTGAAACCCAGAATTCTCATTCAGTTTTATGCAAATGAAAATGTGCAAATAATGTGCAAATAAAAATGTGCAAATAAATGTGCAAATAAAAAGTTTTCTAAATTGCCCCTTATTTCCTCATGCCATAGGTGTCCATTTTCAGCAACAGTAAATGGCATGGTAGAAAGAAGCAACAGAATGTAATGGAAGAAGTCAGAGTCTTGAGCTGGAATGAAAACTCTGCTCTTGAATGGACATTTGGCCCAGGGCAGGTTATTTAACTTCTTTGGACATCAGTCTCCTGATTTAGAAGTGAGGATGATATCTATCTTGTAAAGTTGTAAGGATTAAAGAGAATTTATATAAAATGTCTAGCACAGGGCCTGTCATGTAGGAGGAACCCAAAATGTGTGGTTTTCTTTGTTATTATTATTACTGAGGCATTATGGCTGTCTAAGGAATAATTGTATAAATTTCATGAGTGTCTTTATTTGATGTGAACTATGGGATATTTGCATTTTAATATGTAACTTCTTTAGGTACATTGTCTTAAGTTAAAGCTTTAATGGTGTAGGCACCAACACAGGCCACTGGGGGTGATATATTTGCTTAGTCTTCCTCTGATCTCAGAGATAGTGATCACTTTTCTCTGCCTACTTTTAGGAATAGTACTGGTCACCAGATATTTAGCATTACTTTGTTATTATCTGCATTTTTCACAAAGCTAATTTGAGCACACAGAGATTGTGTTCTGCTGGAGTTGTGCATGCTGTGTTATATATAATCCATGAGGTTAATGGTTTTCTAATAAGCTTATCATTGATATTTTCTTTATCTGGCTTTTTAAAGCATTTTTCGTTGACAAATATTTTGAGGGTGTGTACTGTACTATGTATTCAGCATGGTGCTGGTGCTTTGGAGTATAGAAAATAGATTCTCCCCTCTAGGCAATTTGCAGAAGTTACACACATGAGATGATAGCTAGCTATATAGTAGTTTCTAATTTCATAGAGTATAAAAGCTCACAAAGTAAGCTTTTTCTTCTGATCAATCCAGTGTCAACATTTGGCTCCCATCTTTCATTATATATATGAACTAGATCTGACCATGAGTCAGGTTTAGGTAATTCTTTAATGGTTGGAGCTAGAACTTTAAGAAAACTAATTTTGATTTTTAAATAATCACATAGTTGTGGAAAAGCTAGTTTAGTTGAAATAACTTCTTTCCTCTGAACCACCTGAGAGTAAGTTGCCAACTTGATGCCCTGTCATCTCAGGATATTTTAATTTGTATTGAGTTTGTATTTCCTAAAAGCAAGGGTATTTCCCTAGACAACCACAATACAACTACTAAAATCAGGAAATTAATATTGCTACATTACAACCATTAGACCCCATCCAAGTGTGGGCAGTTGTCCCAATAATGTGCTTCACTGGAATCCAGTTCAGAATCATATTACATTTTGTTGTCACACCTCCTTAATGTTCTTCGGTGTGGAAGAGTGTCTCAGTCTTTCCTTGACTTTTATGATCTTGACACTTTTTAAGATGATAGGCCAGTTATTTTGTAAAATGTCCCTCAGTTTGGGTTTGTCTGGTTTTTTCTTAGGATTAGATTCACATCGTGCTCATGTTTGGCAGGAATATCACAGAAGGATGCCGTGTTCTTTTCATTGCATCCTATCAGGGGTTGCATGATTTTGATTTGCGCAATTGCTCATAATGTTCACTTTAATCACTTGTTTATGATAGTGTCTGTCAGGCATTTATGTAGACAATTCCTCCTTTTCCCTTTGTAATAACTATTTTGTGGGAAGGTATACTTAATTAGCTGCATATCCCATTCTTTATCACACTTTATTTATGTAAGTATGGACTCATAGTTTGTTTTATTGCATGGGTTTTGGTGTATTATTGTCATTGTTAATTTTTGATGCTTAAATTGTCCCAGACTTAACCAGTATAAGTTCTTGAAGGCTGGCTTTTCTGAGTCATTCTTTGAGCATTTCCTTGATTTTGGCACCATAAAATGTTCCAGGACTTATCTTTCTCTGCCTCAGTTCTGGATCAGCCATTTCTTTAAGAAGCCATAGTTTTTTTTTGTTGGAAAATGGTAAGTAGGTGCTAACATTTGGTACTAAGTATGGTCATTAGTGAAAAAATATATTCATACACAAAAATATACACACTTACATCTATATCCACCTGTATTTATTGACAATCATGGGTTTACAATGATGTGTCTAACTCCAGTCCAACTCCACAGTCATGATTCATTTTGGTTTCTTCCCTTCCTACATTTGTAACTTCTTGCTCCAATAGTGAAAAACTTGATTTCTGTTCTCTTTAGTACATATACTTATTTGATAAATTACCCTGTATACAAACAACAAATCCTCCTCTCTACTGCCATGTCCTCTCTGAGTCTATGTCTTCATTACCCAACTCAGGCTCTGCTGCTCATGTTAGCCTGGTCTACACTGATAGCCTCTTGCCATTTACAGTCAGTCTCTGACTCTTTATGCCAGTTCACATCTACAGAAGGATACCCTTTTTATCCTGCTTGGGGTCTGACCCCCTGAACTGGGTCACCCTTGCCTGTGGATGATCTCTTCACCCTGTTTGGGCTCTTGACACCCTATGTCCGGATGTTCCCCTCTGCCTGACCACCACATGGATACCCTTTTCACCCTATTGGGGCTGTCACCCTCTCACTTCATGTACCCCTTTATAGGGATGCCCTTTCCAACTTGTTTGGCACTGACACCCCATACTCAGCTGCCCCCAGTATGAATATCTCCTTCCTTGGCTTGGGCTCTGTCAACTTCCCTGTAGGCACCGGCAGCCTCTCTCTTCTCTCTGGTGTGGATGATTATTTTTTCCTGCCCTTCATAATAGCTTTAAAGACTAAATTATTCTTTTATTTTTTAAAAGACTTTATTTCTTTGTCAGAGAGAGAGAGAGCATGTGCACAAGCTGGGGAAGCTGCAAGTAGAGGGAGAAGCAGGCTCCTTGCTGAGCAAGGAGCTGGATGTGGGGCTCGATCCTAGCACTCCAGGATCATGACCTGAGCCAAAGGCAGAAGCTTAACTGACTGAGCCACCCAGGTGCCCCTAGAGATTGAATTGTTCGGGAAGAGAAGGGAAATAGAAGGAAGGAAAAGAAGAAAGAGAGTGGAAGAGGAAGTGAAAGAAGAGAGTAACATATTGTTCCTCTTTTTATCTGTGATGATGATGATGGTAAAAAATCTCAGTAACCACCTGTTCCCTTGTGTTGGAAGGAAATTGGGTTATGGGCAATTAAGAATTCTAGCTAACATGAAGATTATGACCAAAGTTCTGTGTGGCAGTTCTCCTAGACTCCATTTCTTCCTGCATTTTGGAGGAGAGATGATGATATTTCGGTGGGTTGGTCAGCACGTTGCCTTTTTTGAAATGAGCTTTTTCTTTCATGTATTTTGCTACAGATATGTAGTAGGCTTCCAGATTGACTGTGAGAGAGAAAGTCTTTATATATTTTTTGCTCTGTTTAGCTGAAAGTATCATAATTGTCAGTGAAGTGCATTCTCAAGAATTTTTGTAAGATGATGATAATGCAAAAAAAGTTATAAAAGCACTGAGATAAGAACTGTCATTCACTGATAAAGTTTAGTTTGCAGAATTTGGTAGAGATAAGGATTTTAGCAAGTAGATTTTTCTTGTTATGTGATATTCCTGCTATGATTTTTTAAAATTACTTATTTGTGTGTGTATGTGTGAGAGAGAGAGAGAGAGAACAGAAGGAGAGGGAGAAGCAGGCTTCCTGCTATGGGACTTGATCCCGGGACCCTGAGATCATGACCTGAGCTGAAGGCAGACACGTAACCAGCTGAGCCACCCAGGAGCCCCTGCCCCCACTATGATTTTTAAGATGTCATTAAAAACATTATGTCAGGAAATTGACTAACTATATTTTAAAATATGGTAAATGTACATAGGTCTTGTAAAAATGCTTATTGCGCCAAATGAACCAGGACAATAAGTAATTCAAACTGGGGATTTCCCAGACTTTTTAAATTATTGCCAGGAATCCTTAATTCCTGGAAATAAATCTATGCAAAGAAATTTCCAGGTAGCTCTTTAGTAAGCATTTGATATCACTGAACAGTATTCTCCTTATTTGCAAAGAGTTGGAAACAAATAGTTTGGGAACATTGCAGAAATAATTCATTGCAGTTATATTCTCTATTTTAAAAGACCATTCGGCTTCTCATGCCAAATTCAAGTAAAAATAACAGCTGGCAGTATTACCAGCTGCTGTTCTCCTTTTCTAGGTCTGAGAAGACAAACTCAATGGAATGATGATCAGAATTTTGGTTTTACTATCTAAGAAGGGAGCCAAATAGGCCTAGATTTAAACAACATACTTAATGTGCAAGATAACATCTAGGGATCTAAAGAGATCATTTCTTATTTATTTATTTTTTTTTAACCTTCTTAACCTTTTCTTATAATCAGCAGCACCTCTAATAACATATGACCTTTTTGCAGTATTTCTTTTGGTATCTTGGCTTTTTTTTTTTTTTTTTTTTAGGATTTTATTTATTTATTTGAGAGAGAGAGAGAGAGAGAGCGCGAGCGCCCCAGCAGCAGGGGTAGTGGCAGGGAGAGGGAGAAGGAGGAGGAGGCTTCTGGCAGAGCAGGGAGCCTGATGAGCAGGGCTCCATCCCACGACCGACCGCAGGATCATGACCTGAACCAAAGGCAGACACTTAACCGACTGAACCACCCAGGTGCCCCTTGGCTTTTATTTTTAAGGAATCCTTGGGTTTACACTTCACAGTTTGTGACATTCATTAACAGAAAAAGGGACCGTACGGAATAACTATTCTACCTATTCCTGTTCCCTTCAATCCTTCCAAAACTCTTGAATCTTGAATTGGCAGATACTATTTTCTCAGCAATATAATCCATATTGTTTCTGTGATAGAAAGGAGTTGAGGAAAGGAATCATCCATGTCTGATGTGACCTTTCTCTGAAGTCTTGCTTGCTTGCTCTTTACACTGAAATGGGGGTTTATAGGACTATTCAAGTGCATATATACATACTTATATATGTGTATGTATGTGTGTGTGTGTATAATCAAGGAAAACTTGAACTACCAGGAGTTAAGAAATTTCTTAAGATAAGAAATCAAGGCAGCAGGGATCTGGGGGACAGGGTCATGTAGCATGTAATAGAAGCTGCTGAATCTCTTTGGGCTTAACCTCATGTTTGGGGGGAAGATGGGGACAAAATCTTAGAAAAGGGCATGTGGAAAAAATTTTATTACCTTGACTATTTTATGAACTTCTTGAGAGAATACACCCAAATCAGAAATCTGTCTTCAACTTGCCTTTCTTACTTCCTCTCTGTCATGCTTCCTGTACTTCTTTAAAGAGCTAGAATACTGTGTGATACAATTGGGCACTTTATCCAAGGTGGCAGTGCCATTGATAGTGATATTATAACTGCCAGGAAGTTTCTAATAGTAAAGTCACTCAAAATGAATGCTTACATTTTTCTTTTCACTGGTTATTGGCTTTGGGCATTATCTAGACTCTTACTGTTACATTTTAAAAAAATATGTATTTATTTTAAATTAGTGAGAAGTGCATATAGAAAACTCTTCATGGCCCTTCATTGACTGTGGGCCCTGATCTGAATTGAGAACATTAATCTAGACTTAGAAGTTTATACAGATTCAGAAGTCTAAGGTTCTCCTGTTTCCTCTTTAGTTAACTTTTCTAGGTTCCCTCTCTCTCTTCTTTCTGATTGCCCTCCTTAATAGTTCAGCTGTTCTCCTTCAGCAACTCAGCTGTGTCAGCTTTCACTGGTAAACCCTGTAGCTAGAAACTAGAAAATACTCTGACAAAAGAGGAATAGTAATGTTAGGAAACATAAAGAATAGAAGGTTAAGAGAAACAGACATGGTTTGACCATGGTTTTTTTCTCAAGGCAGTTTATGTGGCTGATTCAGCTAAAATACCTCTGAAGCTAAATATCTGTAGTAGAAAAGTATATGGGAACCTTACCCTGGATAAATGGTCACAGGCTAGAAAATAAGGGTGACAAAGTCCAGGGATTCAAGGGGCTCTACCTTTGGCTTTCAGAACTTATTACCTTGGATGGGCTTGTGCTTTTAATCTGTGTCTAGAAACATTATTTCCAAACATCCATAAATGTGAATCTTAATTCTTTATATTCCACATTTCTATACCACACATTTTGCTAATATTTCAAGAGTTTCCTGTTCTTTTTGCAAATAAAGTGCTCATTTTGGCTGTTTTCCAAATATGACAGTTGGTGGACATGCTTCAGTAGAGAAAAGGAAATTTTCCTGCTTATCTACTCTTTTCCGTCTGCCCAAGATGGTGTGTCTGTCAATTGTGACCTGATTTTGAAATAATTTATTAAATAGAGGGATGCATGATGTTATTTAAAATTTTGGTATGACATTGACTTTTAGTCTTTTATAATAAGCTCTTTACTGAATTCTCTCGTGAGGTTTATTGCTCCTGGGATTTTAGAAACTTCTTAACTCCTTCAGTGAATTTGGACTCTGTTCAGTGTCAAGTATTAGTAATGTTTACGCAGGAAATTAAACCAGCTTGTTTATTCAAAAGATGAAGCATGCTGGTTTTTTGTTTTTTGTTTTTTGTTTTTTTGCCATGAAAACATTATTTTGGAAATAAATTAATTTTATAGATAAAGAGAAGGTCCTTATTAGTAGATTGCTTAAGAAAAGTGATAAATGAATATAAAATAGTTATCTTTGGTAAGTTTGTTTTCATTAAATATGTTGACATCTTTTCATTATTTTTTGTTAAAATTCAATATATGTGCAATAGATGGTAATTTAAGGTTTGAAATTTGTAATCTTTTCAGTTGAAGTTGGGAGAGAAATCTAAAAGAATTATATTTCTTTTAAAAAGCATGTTCCTTGGTTTTAAAAATTATTACTCCCAAATATATATCCTAAATCTATCCTAAATCTATATCTCCATTTTAGTCTTCTCTCCTATACTGCAGTCTTGTTTTTCCCAATGGTTTATTGAACATCTTCCCCTTAATGGAGTTATGAAACTTGAAATGTTCATTATTTTTACCCATAGGTCTGCTCTGCCACGTGTATGACTCCTTTGTGTTAATGGAACTACAGTGCACCTTCATTTGTTCTAGAAACCCTAGAGCCATCTTTGATTCTTTCCCTTCCCACTTACATCCATTTGGTATGACTACTTCCAGTATTAGCCCTTCTAACCCATTCATTCCTCTGCCATTAGAAGAATTATTCTAAAACTTATTCTCTGACTTACAAATCAGTGGCTCTCTAATGGACTTTATTCCAAATACACTGTAATATCATTTGAAGCCTTTTATGATTTGGCTCCTCCCTACCTGCCTCATTTTGCATCAGTCCCCTGCAGCAGCATCTTTCAACCATGCCTGATTCCTATACTTGTAGTTGTCAGTAGGCATCATGTGCTTTCTGCTTTTGCTCTCCTTGGAATACATGTCTTTCCCGTGTGTGCTCAGTGAAGCCCTTTTTATATTCCTAGACTCAACTCCAGCATAATCATCTCTTCTGGGAAGCCTTACCTGATCTCTATCTTTGAATCCCCGCATTTGTATACAACTCTATTTTTAGCACTTAGAATACTGGATTGTAATTATTTGCATGTTTGGCTTCCCTCTAGACCCTGATGTCCTTCAGGCCTGAAGGTGTGGCTTAGTTGTCTTTTATTTTATTTTATTTTTTATAAGATTTTATTTATTTATTTGACAGACAGAGATCACAAGTAGGCAGAAAGGCAGGCAGAGAGAGGGAGGGGGAAGCAGGCTCCCTGCTGAGCAGAGAGCCTGACTCGGGGCTCGATCCCAGGACCCTGGGATCATGACCTGAGCTGAAGGCAGAGGCTTTAACCCACTGAGCCATCCAGGCGCCCCTTAGTTGTCTTTTAAAGTGCTAAACGAATGTTACTATTTTATGCCTAGGACATATAAGGCATTCCAAAAACTATTTGTTGAATGACAAAATGAGTGAATAACTGTAGAACAGTACATGTGATATCTTTTTGGACTATATCTTTGGGAGCAATTATTGACTGAGAGAGAGGTTTGATTAGTAACCTTGGGGCTGAGAAAAATTTAATCATTTGTTAGAGCAACTATTGCTAGGCACTGTTCCTGTTGCCATAGCTTATGGGACATTGAGTTAGTTCACAGGACGTTGAGATATAGAGAAATTTAGTAACTGGGACAAGTAAGTTACTTGACTAAGTAAGCAGCATAGTTGGATTTGGAATTCAGAATTCCCTGACTTAAGACCAATGTTCTTTTCTCAGTGCTGGAAAATGATCAGAGATAGGGTTTGGGGGAGGCACTTTAAAACGAAGGCAAGCAGTTTTTAGGGTAAAGTCCCATTTGAAGCCATAATTTTTTTTTTTTTTTTTGCTATAGATTCCAGAAATATCTAGAAGATATTACAGGAGAGACAATGTTAAGTTCATGCTCTTAGTAACTTTGAACCTAAGTGAAAGAATGAGTGAAGTGGAGGGAGCTAACAAAAATTAATCAAAACAAGGAGAAAGAGTTGATAATAAAAATCAGATTACAGTAAAGGGAATGCTAATATTCATTGAGTATCTACTCTATGCTGGTCTTGTAGATTTATCATCTCCTCATCAATTCTCACAGCAAACTTATGAGATCAGTATTATTTTCCCCATTTGCATGTGGTTAAAGTCCCATGGATACTTTAGATTTAAAAGAGGTTGAATATCTTGCTCAAGATAATACAGACAGGACTCATGGAGCTTAGGTTCAAATCCAGTTCTATATGATTCCATCTCGTGAGGAATGGAGATAAATTTCCTTTGTACCATCAGATATCTCAGTGCAGCTGAACTATGAATCTGTCATTATAATGAATAACAAGGTGTTATACAGAGGAAAATCATTTTAACCAGGTGGATCCTTTGTGCTGGCTGAATTGATAATTGGTTGTTTCTATATATTTGGAAGGAGTATAAGATAGTTATGATGTCTTTTCTTGGGAACTCTTCCTATTGCCTTAAAATTGAGAGAAAGTATCAATCAAATATGATAAACTTTAGTGATCCATAAGGTACAAACTTTGACCAATTAGATGGATGCTCGCTATAAACATCTGGGGAGGCTGCATTGTAGCCCAGTATCAGTCCAGTGGGCTAGATCAGACAAGTGGACTAGAATTGTTTAGAGGCTCCATTATCTGTAAAGCTGAGAAGCAAAATTTTTTTTTTTAATCATGTATTGTGTTGTAGAATTATTCTAGTACCAGATTAATTTGTTATAGATGCTAAACCAATTAGCATTTATAGTGAGAGTGACATTTAAGGAAAAAGAAAGATGTTGTAGAATAATGAAAGTCTCATTTACATGATATACCTACTACCTTGCCTAAGACTCCAAAAAAACTTTACTAGTTTGATATTTGGTTTCTCATTTATCCATCTGCTTGTTCATTTTGCTCATTTATTCACTCTGTATTCTTTGATTTTAAGACTGTTATTTCTGTCAATTCTGAGAAAGGATTTTTCTTTTTAAGCTATAGAATAGGGATAATCTGACTATAATCAGTTTAGGTATGAATTACTTATTTACATATCTGACTTCTGTACTAAGCTCTAAGCCATTTAAGGGTAGGGACAATTTTTTTTTTTTAAATCTCTCTGCCCCCCAGTGCCTAACAGAGTACTTCATTATATATTTTGGTGACTGAATTAAAGAACTCAGAATTCAGTCAGCCTAAATGTATGTTTTTTGCAGCTCAAGCCTGCAGGTTATGAGTTTCATATATTCCTTCAGTGACCACGTAATGAGCTCTGAAAACCTGTAAATGGCTGTTTTAGAGGTAGGCAGTAGACCCTAAGATGACTACAGAGAGGAGAGATTAAATGCTGGGACCCCACAGACAGGAGAAGATCTTTTAAAGCCTGCTCTGTTGTGTAGTGTCACATCATACTGTTACCCTGAGGTGTAGGGAACAATAGATGATTAAGATTGGTCCGGTTTGTTTGGGGATCAGACTCTGTAGAGATCCAAGTCCAGAAAACAAAGGATTAAAGTCTCTGCATTTTCTGTGGTGAGAAGCAAGCCAGGGAGTTTTGGAACCAGATGGAGGTAACAATGTCTTATGTCTCTTAGGTGGATATCAGGAGGGAATTGAGGATCTGAGGACCAATGTATCATAGCATTTCTGGGAAAAAAGGCAACGTCTCAATGGTCAAGGCAGACAAAGGGCCTGGGAACACAGTAGGTCAGACACCAGCAGGGAGAGGAAATAGGAAAATAAATGCTTTAATTAATAAAAATCCAGGCTTTGTTTAATTTTTGGTGTTTTATCCTGATCACCTGGCATCACCTGCATTATATCTGCTGAGCAGCTCTCTAATATTGTAGCCACTATGGGGACTTAGCAGGGTTCTTCCTAAAATTGGGCAATGAAGAGCTCAACATGGAAGCCTAAAAGTTAAAGCCTAGTTGAGAAGAAAGTTGAGAAGAGCCTTCTGAAGAGTTTGATCAAGGAGAGATTCCTTGTCACTTTCCTTCTGTATTCCTGCCCAGGTTTCTCTTTTTCTTAAATAGGAAACTGAAAAAGCCCAGAAACCTTTCCTTGACCTTACTGTATTCTGCTTGCTTATCTCAGGCTTTTTCTCTTCATCAGATTATTTGAGAAAAAGAAGAACCAAATACTCCTTTAACTTCTGCGTTCTTAGATTATTGAAACATGCCTCTTAAACTTCATTGTTATCTTCTTGATAACCAGATCATATGGTACCCCCATCCTTATCTTTCCGTGTTTCTCAGCAACATTTGATATTTTTGACTGTCTTTTCTTTGTTAAAACCTGTTCTTCCTTGATCTTTGTGATTTAATACCCACTCACTGTAGTGGAACAGGGTCGTGTCTTACCCAATGCCATTTTAATTTAGCTGTTGACCAGCCTACCATAAGTATGTGTGTGATGCCCAGCCAGGACCAGAAAGAACTGTCTAAACAAACTGAGCCAAGATCAGCAGAATTGCTTAGCTAACTGGTAGAGTCCAGAGCAATTATAAATGGTTATTGTTCGAAGCCACTGAGTTTTAGGATGGTTTGTAATGCATCATTATTGTGGCAGTAAACAACTGATAGAGCACAAGGAAAAGACCTGACGGGAGTTATCAAAGAAATAATGCAAGAAAATTTCCTGTACTGTAGGATACAAGTCTCTAGACTTCAAAAGCTTCCCAAGTATCCAGCATAATGAGTGAGAAAAGACCACAAAGCTGCATCAATCTGATATTTAAGAACATTATGGATTAAAATAAAATTCTCAAAGTTTTGTAGAGGTTGTATAGAACAAAAGAAAAGAAAACACAAAAACAAGTCCTATAGAGATGAATGGAAATCAGAATGACATCAAACTTTTAACAGCAGCACTAGGTTATAGAAGGCAGTGTTGCATTGCTTTCAAAATTAGGAGGAAAATCACTTTCAGCTTGTGTTTTTCTATTTAGCCAAACTGTTGATTAGAATAAAGAAATTCTAAGACTCAGAAGGATTCAAGTGTATCTTATGTGTCCTTTCATAAAAAGCTTCTGGAAGATGAACTTGTAAAACAAAGGAAGAAATCAATAAAGAGAAAGCCATAGTATGCAAAAAACAAAGGATTTGGTGCAGGAGGGCAGAAAATAGGGTTCCTTGAAAATAGCTCTTCACTAGGCTTAGAGAGTACCCAGTCCAGATTGCAGAAAGAGAATAGAAGACTATGGGAAGGATTTGGGAGAATGAAGTGTTTGGTATTTTGAACATTTGGAAAAAACTGACTGTTGACAAATGTGTTAGACTTGGAAAAAAACAGTGATAGGTAAATGGAAAAGGAAGCAAACGAAACAAATGGTAATTATTAACTTCAGAAAGATATTTTTTAAGTATGGAAACAATCACATTGTATTAGCTGGCTCAGGAATAAATATTTATGTAGTCATAATGGTATAAACACTGAATACTGATTTAAACATATTGAGAGAGAACAGTGTGTGTAGAGAGGAATGGGGAGGAAGGCTGATGGTGTAAGAGAGCAAAATTCTCAATTTCTGTAACAGGAATTAAAATTACAATATTGGAAATTGAGCAATCAGGAAATATCCATATAAGCTTCATATTTAGACCAGAACAAACTACTAAAGAGTCCTCTGAGGTATAGGACTAGAGCAAATGGCATATTTTTTCTGTTAAGGGCTGGAAAGTAAATATTACAGGTTTTATGGGCCATACGGTTTTTGCTGTTGTAGGGTGAAAACAGTCATTGACAATTCATGAATGACTGGACATGGCCGTGTTCCAGTAGAACTTTACAAAAACAGATGGCAGGTGCTCTCTGGGTTCTGTCCTAGTTTGCGGAGACATGGCTAAATGTGCCAAGAAGTTGGAATCATCGGTAAATACAGGACTTGTTATGGTGCTTCTGTCAGGAAAATGGTGAAGAAAATTGAAATAAGCCAGCATGCTGAATATACTTGGTCCTTCTGTGGCAAAACTAAGATGAAAAGATGAGCTGTGGGGATCTGACATTGTGGTTCCTGCATGAAAATGGTAGCTGGTGGTGCCTGGACCCACAATACCACATCTGCTTGCACAGTAAAGTCTGCTATCAGAAAACTGAAGGAACTGAAAGACCAATAAAAGCTCCACCCTTTGAAACACTGCTAGCCTATAACTGGGTTAATTTATGTAACTACAACAACAACAACAACACCTGATGGTGGAATGGATTTGGGCTGTGGGACATAGTCTGCTCACGTTATGACTAGAGGGCAAAGGTGGTAGGATAGAGAATTTTCTCTTCCTAATTCAAGCTCACTTTTAGACTTCCCTGCCTCCCCTCCCCCATTAACTATAGAATAAATAGAGTAATTTTCCATATTGCCTTTCATATCAGTGTCCAGTTTTATATTTATTTGTAAAGAGTTTGTGTTTTAGATTATCTGAACTACTTACTGTCTCCAAATGGTGACGCAGATATCTTGCTTTTGTGCCTTATGCTCGTTCCTCTGGAATTGTTTTCCTTACTTTACCTCTCTGCTTTTGAAAATTGTATATATATCTTTCTGAGTTCCACCTGAAATAACTGCTTCTCTAAGAAACTGTTATAGTTTCTTTCTACCCTACTATGAACCCTGTTCAGGTAGCCAACCAGAGATGATTTAATCCTTCCTTTGGGAGAGATTGAATTTTGGGGTCAGACAGTTCTGAATTTGAATTTATTATCTACTGTATACTTACTATATGACCTTGAAAAAAATGTATTTAACCTGTCTGAACCTTTGCTTTTCTTATTTATAAATACTTCATATGGTTCTTTATAGAGTTAAAGTTGTTTAATACTATTTTCTTCTCTTCACTTCTAACACTTTTGATCAACCTCACATTATAGTCGTTTGTGTACTTATCCCCCAACCCTTAGCAACCTACACTCAGATTGGGTCTTCATTTTAAATATCCTGAAGCGGTGCTCAGTAGGCATTGATTTGATTGAACTGAAATAAGAAGGAAATGTTTTAGTGTTGATTTGTAGCTGAAGAATTCTGGCTTTATGATAAAATTAGAGAAATTTTATATTCTACTGTTTGCCTGTTCCCTAATCTTTTTTACATGGCCTATTTTTATTAGTTCAATTTTGTTTTCTCCCACATTGCAAAGGAGGAGCAGTGTTAGAGGGGAATATAGTGACTTGATTTTTCCTTTGATGGGAACTAAGCCATATGTTTGTATTGAGTCAGCTACTCCAGACTCTGAATTCTCAATCAGATGGTCAGCAGTGTTTAATTGAATTCCCAATATGTGCAAAGCTACACTGGGTGCTGTCACTCTAGGGAGACGGAACCATCTGGAAGAACTTGTTTTTAAGAACCCAGAATATGAGAAATATGTCTCTTTGTATCTAAATTAAAATGATACTAAATTTGGCAAAGTAAATAGCTGGCATAAATGCTGTCTTTTGCCTCGCATTCTCCTCTTTTATCTTTCTTTTAATCTCCAAGAAGACATTCTCCTTTTTTGCTATGGCTAGGATTTTGTACTTTTTCCTTGATTTCTTTCCTTCCTAATTATTGATAATTTGTGTAGTACAGGATTCTGATGTTTAAAATCCTCAAGATCTTTTAGTTTTTGGATCCTTTTCTATCTTTAAATATGTATATATGATAGAAAGAATCCTAAAATGCCCTCCTAAGATTTCTTGCTATAATCCCTATGACTATGCATATGCTGTATGTTACTTCCTTGATTATGTTATGTTACATACCAAAAGGAATTTTGAGATATAATTAAGGTTACTAATCAGTTGACCTCAGGACAGAGAGATTATCTAGATAGACCTAATATAATCACATGAGCCCTTTAAAAGCGGAATGTTTTTCAACTGGTAGTAGGAAGGGAAGCCAGAGCTTGAAAACATGAAAAAGGATCTGTTACATTGTTGGTGGCTTGAAGATGGAGGAGAAGATACACAAGGGTGAGAGAGCAGCCTATAGGAGTTGAGAACAGCCTCCAGCAAGCTTAGTCTTAAAGCTGCTTGGAGCTGAATTCTGCCAATAGCCTTAATTAGCATATAAGTGTATCCTCCCTCAGAGCCTCCAGATGAGAGCTCAGCCTGGTCAACACTTGGATTTTGTCCTTGTGAGACCCCACGCAGAGAACCCAGCTAAGCCCCCGTGGGCTTCTGACCTACATAACAGAGATAAGTTTGTGGCTGATTTGTTACATAGCAATGGAAAACTAATAGAGTCCAAGTCTTCCCTGTTAAGAAATGGGTTCCATTTCCTGCCTGACTAGCGGTTGGCTTATTTCTTTCTTCTTTTCATTGTTAAATTTATAAATTAAATTATCTAAAATCACTGTCTTAGTCTGTATGCAAGTTTATTTTTTTCTTAATTCCCATGCATCTGTTTCTCAAAGGTCCAAAAATGACTTTCTGATGAACTAGCAACTTCTTCCTTACCAAACCCAAGGACTTCTTTATTTTTATTGTCTTTGGTGTTTTGTATTGTACTTGATTTTCTTTTTTGAAATTAATACTTTTTGTAATACTACGTGATTCTGTTTTTTACCCTCCTTTCTTCCATCTCTTCTGTTGTCTTCACAAATCTTGCTGACTAGTATTGGAATTGAATTTAGGAACTTCTGCAACGAACCAGCAAAGGTGATTAAAGAAACAAGAATTCTAAGAAAAAAATCGGGGGACGCCTGGGTGGCTCAGTCCGTTAAGCCACTGCCTTCGGCTCAGGTCCTGATCCCAGGGTCCTGGGATCGAGTCCCGCATCGGGCTCTTTGCTCGGCAGGGAGCCTGCTTCTCTGCCTCTGCCTGCCACTCTGCCTGCTTGTGTGTGCGTGCCTTCTCTCTCTGATAAATAAATAAAATTTAGGAAAAAAAAAAAAAGAAAGAAAAAAATCGGTGAAGTCCAAATTAATTTTCCTGATGTCTTTGTTAGCGTAAGACTCTTCCTAAGGAGCCAGATGTGTTCCTTGGCCATTTACCTGTAGACATTGTATAGGTGTTATATCTGTTACCTATTACCATAGTAATGTTTCCTAACAAAGTACGCCCAGACTCCTGGGTGTATGGTTTGTATGTTATAATATCTGGTTTGTATGTTCTGTTAAAAACATAATCATTTATTATCATTCATGGATCTGCTAATTTAGGCTGGGCTCATCAGTCAGCAGAGTGGTTTAGACTTGGTGGCTAGGTGGTTCTGCATCTCACTGCAGTTTGTTAAAATATGGGTTGGCTATGCTGATAAGACTTCATGTGTTTCTGTCCTCCTTGGTGGAGTGATCTAGCCATAGCATACTCTTGTCATGCCCATGATAGAGGTGCCAGAGGGCAAGTGGAAACATGTCAGAGCTTTTTAAGGCCTGGCTTTGGGGCTGGCGTACACTGTCATCTCTGCCTTATTCTGTTAGAGAAAGTCACATGGCCAAACCACAAACCAGGGGTAGGAGATTATATGCTACTGTGGACTAAATTGCGTCCCTTTACCCCAGCAAATTCCTATGTTGAAGCCCTAATCCCCAGTGTAATGGTATTTGGAGATGGGGTCTTTGGGAGATAGTTAAATTTAGATGAGATCTTAAAGGTTTGCTCTCATAATGGGTTTAATGCCCTTATAAGAAGAGGCACCAGAGGGCTGGCTAGTTGGCACAAGCTCTCTTGCACTCCCCCTCTCATCCCTTCTGACCCTGCCATGTGAGGACACAGCAAGAAGGTGGCCATTTGCAAGCCAGAAAGAGAGCTCTTACTAGGACCTGGTACCTTGATTTTGGACTTCCAGCCTCCAGAACAGAGAAAATAAATATCTATTATTTAAGCCACCCAGTCTATGGTATTTTGTTATGGTAGCCCAACTTCACCAATATATACTCCATCCCATTAGGGGTAGGAACTGCAAAGTTACATATTTGATACAGGTCACTGATGTAGGGAAGGATGGGGAACTGTGTCCAAAAATGCCATCTGTCAAAGGCATTGAGTAGAATTTCACATTCTCTTCTTTTATCCACTCAGAGAAAGCATCTCTACTCTTTATAATCTTTTAAAAAAAATTCTGCCTATTCTATAATAATCATGATAGGTTAGGTCATCATGCCATAACAAGCAACCCACAACTATCTTAGTAACTTAACACAGAGTTTATTTTTCTCTTTTGCAAATTACTGTGGTTCTGGGTTCTTCATGATACTTCTCTCCAGGTGTTGGTTTAACATTCTGCAGTGCATTGTCTGTGACACCTCCTTGTTAACAGGCAATTACCATGGTAGGCTTGGAGGGCTAGACAGCAGTAATTAAATGCTTTGGCCCTGAAGTTACATGTTATTATTTCTATGTACCCAGAAATGGAGGAGACCCATGTATTGGTGAACATTAGTTATGATTTATACTCTCACCCCTTCCAGACCTCCGTTTCCTCCTTCAGTGGCAAAGGTGAGTTAGATGACTTTCTTCTCAAATATTCTACAGTAACAGAATGCCAACAGTCTTTGCCTTGCTGCTGTGGTCCTCCAGATCAAGTGCCCACCACCTCCCCAAAGTCACCCTATTTTATGAGAAGTAACTGTGAGGCATCATTAGCCTTAAATTAGTTCTCTATGATCAGCTTCTATTTCAACTTCAGTCCAAATTGTTACCTCACTCTTCTATAAGACATGACCTTTGCCTTAATCTCATATTGTTTTTATCCTTGTCTATTCTGCTGTTAGCCACACTGGCCATTTTTCCTCCTCACATATGTCAAACTTTTTCCTTCCTTGGGGCCTTTGCATTTGCTGTTTGCTTTGGCATGTTCTTCCTCATTCTGGGTCTGTCTCATTACTCTCTTCTCAGGTTGAAGAATGTTATCTCAGAATGGCTTTACTGCTTTATTTAGATTACCCCACCCCCCATTACTACAGCATATCACGTTCATGTCACTTAGTGCTATCAGAAATAATTTTGTATATTATATTTATTTTCTGTTTTTCCAAATTAGAATTTAAGCCCTCTGAAGGTGGGGACTTTGCCTGTCTTTATTGCTATATCCCTAGTGCTTAAAACAGTATTTGGCACATAATAATCCCTCAATTAAATTTGCTGCTGAATTAATGCTGGCTTCTCAGTACTTGGTCTCATGACTTCCTTTATCTGGCCTGTAAGCTGTGTGTCTTGTTTTGAGTTCACTACCCGTTTCTCCATATCACAAGTGATGTTCATTTCCTTCCTACATGTTGTTTATACACAAATGAAATAAACTGTGGTCCCTGTTGCAGTGGAAACAACATCACATTGTATCTAGTTATCTCCGTGTCTTGGGTATCTTATAGGGGACATGTACCCAGTGTCACAGGAACCCTAGGGAGGCAGCATCTGAGAGCCAATGACCAGTGGGAAGGGGACCTACAGGGACTTACCAAGACTTTATAAGTCTTATCTTGAAGGAAGACAAATCAGCCAGGCTGATAGAAAAAGATGGAAATTCCGAACTGAGCCATAGGAACAGATTTGTAGAAATGATATTCCCAGGGCTAAGAATTTCCTTATTAAGATGGTTGTGGTTGAAGTCATAGGCACCTTTCACTTGATTCTGGAGCATAGAGATGAAGTGAAGTCTGATGCTTCTGAGAGGGGGAGCATCCTGCTCCTCCCAGACTGGGGATTCAGGGATCAGTGAAGAGAAAACCAGCTTGGGAGGAATGGGTGAAAGTTCAAGAAAGTACTACCACAGAAGGGGCATTCTTAGGTTGAAAGTTAAGAACTATGGACAGCTAATAGTATGACTGCTGCACAACAGAGGAGGGGTGGAATGAATGTTAGTGTGGCATTCTTCCATTTCCTCTGGAAGGACTATTTCTTGTTCTCTAGTATATATTCTCCAGTTTCAAGTTCATGATGGACACTCAATAAGTATATATTGAATAAATCAAATATTTTATGTATCTTATCTTTGTACCAGTTTTCTTTTTCTCTCTTATTTACTGTTCTAAAAATGTTGCTTTTATTTTTTGTCCCCATCCTAAAAAAATTATTCTCCTTCTACCATTCCCATCAAACTCCTGTCCCATCCTTTTTTTTCCCCATTGTTAGACTTCTACCATTTTCTTTTTCTTCATGGTCAGATGTCAGGAAAGTAGTTTGCTGTAGCTATCTTAATTGCCTCATTATTCGCTGATACCTCAACTTCTTGGAAACAGAATTTTTCTTTATCACTCTGACACTGTCTCAAATGTCAGGAATACTTTTCTTTTGTTCTCACATCCAGTGGCCTCTTTTTCAGTCCTAATTTTCCATGATTTCTTTGCTACAAGTAGTACTGTTGATAGTGCATGCCTCTGGAAACATTTTCCCTTATCTTGATGATCCCTCTGCCTCTCTGATTGCTCTCTTTTATCTTGGCTTGATTTACTGATCATTCTTCTTCCTTTTTTCTTTCCTCTTTCTTCTTTTTTTTCCCTCTTTTTTCCCCCCTCTTTCCTCTTCTTTCCTCTGCCTTCCCTGCTTCTCTAAATGTGGATAGAATCCAAGGTTCTACATACAATATCCTTTCTTATCATTTCCAGCTCTCAGTGTCAGCTCTCGTATTTATGCTATATGTGTCCCAAATTGTAAGACTTTACCTCTCTGTTCTCTTTCCAGTCTTCCGTTTCTAACTGCCAGCTGAACATTTTTACTTGAATATTCTACACAAAGCCAGTATGTTAAAAACTTCCATGTCCTCTGCCCTCCCCACCTTCTTCTGCTCTATTCTCTGATGATAACAATCCTCTTGGTCATCTAGATTAAAAATTTAGAGTCTTTGACTTCTTTTCTTCATCCATCATATTTTCAATCAATTTTTCCCTACTGAGACAACTCAGGGAAACTGTCAGCTCTTTGAGATAAAGGACTGTGACTTCTTTTTATTTCCTGTCTCTCGCTCCTGGCATGAGTGTCTGGTAGATACAAAGTAGGTGCTCAAAAGATGTTGGTTAAATGGACGACGGATTGCCCTATTGATTTTTCTGTGTAATATCCCCTTTATATTCCCACTGCTTTTGAGTGTTTTTTTTTTTTTTAAAGATTTATTTATTCGAGAGAGTGGGAAAGAGAAAGCCTAAAGAGGGGGGAGAGGAGAGAAGCAGAAGCAGGCTCCTTGCTGAGCAGGGGAGACTTGACAGGGGTTTCTATCCCAGGACCCTGAGATCATGACCTGAGCCTAAGGCAGATGCTTTACTGACTGAGCCACCCAGGCGCCGCTTCTCTTGTTTTAGTTTTGAGTCCTTGTTATCTTTGATCTGGACTCCTGTAATGATCTCGTGATTGCTTTCATTGTCTGTTTTTTTTTGTGATCTATTGTATGTATTGCTTTTAGATACACTTTCTAAAGCACAGACCCTGTTATGTCACTGTACTGCTTAAAAACTTAGTGAGTCCTTATTAACAACCAAATAAAGTAAAAATTCCTCAGTTTGATTTTCAAGGTCTTCTGTGATTTGGCCCTAAATACTTGTTTGATCTTCATATCCCTTTCTTTCTTTATTTTCTCAGCAAATTATTATTTTCCTGCCTCTGTTATTCATTTCTTTAACAAATATTTTCTGAATGTTAACCATGTACTAGATGCTCTGGTAGGTACTGGAGAGACAATTTAAAAAGTGAGAGTCTCAGCCCTTTCAGAACTTGAAGTCTAGTTGGGGAGAGAGACATCAAGTAAGTGATTACACATAAAAATATTTCATTGCAGGGGCGCCTGGGTGGCTCAGTGGGTTAAGCCTCTGCCTTTGGCTCAGGTCATGATCCCAGGGTCCTGGGATCGAGCCCCGTATCAGGCTCTCTGCTCAGCAGGGAGCCTGCTTCTCCCTCTCTATCTGCCTGCCTCTCTGCCTACTTGTGATTTCTCTCTCTGTCAAATAAATAAATAAATAATCTTAAAAAAAATATTTCATTGCAGTTATGAGGGCAAATGCTACTACTGCTTTTTTTTTTGTTTTTTAATGAAGCCAACCATAATGTTATATATTAGGTGCTAATTTTCAAAACCTAACTCAAATGCCCTTTCCTTGGGGATGCCTTTCCTTACATCAGCTGGAAGTCATTCTCCAACTTCTGGTTCCACTTATCTGTACCTTTTCATGACTTGCCTCACTTTTTGCTTTGGATTATGTGTGAATGTTCTTTCTCTTACAAACTATTTGAATAATGTGGAATTTGAAAGACTTTTTAAAGTCACTCTTGACTATCTCAGTATATTTCTTGTAGTAAGTTGGATGAATTAAATAAATTAAAACTGATGGATCAGTTTCCTCAAGTTTTTTTTTAAAGTATCACTTTTTTTTTTTAAGGAATTATTAAACTTACTTGGGGCAAATCTAATAGTTAGAAAATTTAGATTCCAGTTAAGCTTGCTAGTAATGATAACTTTTGGGTAATTAGAGAATTTTAAATGAATTATTATGTTTTTATTTTTATTTTTTTTAAAGATTTTTATTTGTTTATTTATTTGACAGACAGAGATCACAAGTAGACAGAGAGGCAGGCAGAGAGAGAAGGAGGGGAAGCAGGCTCCCTGCTGAGCAGAGAGCCTGATGCGGGGCTCGATCCCAGGACCCTGGGATCATGACCTGAGCCGAAGGCAGAGGCTTTAACTCACTGAGCCACCCAGGTGCCCCTTAAATGAATTATTTTTTAAAAATTTACTATATTATGTCATTTACTCTCCAAATCAAATTGATCTGAAAATGTCTTTTAATGTAGATTGCCGGAGTATTGGGAGGACAGAAGACTACTATTTAAATATCAAATATAAAAAGAAAATATGAGTAGTCCTGAGACAAAGTTCTTGAGTTCATTTGGCCAAATTTGTCTGCTAGTTTTTTCCCTCTATATTCTGATAAACCAAATCTAATTTTAGTTTCTGTATGGTATCTGATTTTAGCATATGGAAGCAGGGAGAGTTCATTCATTTATTTAGTGATATTAATAATAATTGTACTAATAATCCAGTATGCTATAAATTGTTGTATTTGTAACACTTATGCAATTCTGACTATATATACTGTGTCTTCTCTTTTCGTTTGATTCTTGTAATGGAAGCTATCAGACAGTGGGAAGCATTGTTATGACTATGCCAAAGGACATTACTTTCTACATGGAACTGACTCCTGTAAGGCTGGAACCTACAACTTTGATCTCATTAGCATTATGTGATTACTGTTCATCTAAACTAATTATGTAGATGGGCCAAATATAGCTCACGTCTTCATTCTTTTCTAGAACTCCAGATTATTTAAGTGTTGAGTCTCAGATAATTAAAGGACAATTATATATATATATATATATGTATAAATATGTATAAAATATATATACACATGGGGCACCTGGGTGACTCAGTGGGTTAAAGCCTCTGCCTTCGGCTCAGGTCATGATCTCGGGGGCCCTGGGATCGAGCCCCATGTTGGGCTCTCTGCTCAGCAGGGAGCCTGCTCTCCCCCCCACCCCCGCCTGCTTCTCTGCCTACTTGTGATTTCTGTCTATCAAATAAATAAGTAAAATCTTAAAAAAATATATATATACATATATATTCATATGTGTATTTATATATGTACATGTATAAATATATACATATTTAAAGAATTTACTTATTTATTTGAGAGAATGAGAATGGGAACATGAGCATGGGGAGAGAGTCAAAGGGAGAGGGAGAAGCAGGCTCCCTGCTCAGGACTCAATCTCAGGACCCTGAGAACATGACCTGAGCCAAAGGCAGTGGCTTAACCGACTGAGCCACCCAGATGCCCCCCAAAAATATTATTCTTAAAGGCCTGTTTTCTTTCAGCTTCATTTAAGTAGTTTGGATATTGTGTGCACAAGGTGCAGTTGGCACGAAAGCAGTCATTAATTTATTGCTGATCCCTGCATACCTGCATTTCAGCTGTCATGGTGTTTAATATCACCAAAGGGCAAAGGAGGTCTAATGGGAATTTTTTCTTGCTGTTTTATGTAGGTCATGGCTCTTTTGCTGTATGTATTATTCTGTGCCTTAAGGATGGTAAGCTGGTTTGCAGGATATTTAAACAAGTTTTTAAGAAGATTTTATTTCTTTATTTGAGAGAGAGCAGGGGAAGGAGCGAGGGGGAAGAGAGGATCTCAAGCAGCCTCTGCACTGAGTGTGGAGCCCAACTCTGGGCTTTGTTTCATGACCCTGAGATCATGACCTGAGCTGAAACAGAGTCAGACACCCTTCACCAACTGAGCCACCCGGGTGTCCCTTAAGCAGTTTTTAATGAGGTATAGCATATAGTGAAGCGAAGTACACAAATCTTGTGTACAACTCTGTGAACCCAGGTCAGAACAGAGAACTTTTCCAACACCCAACTGCCTTATACCTTTTCCTAGTCGATACGTAGTCCTTGAGAGGTAACTACTATTGTGACTTCTATCTTCATATTAGTTTTGACTTAGTTTGTTTTTGAAGTTCATGTAAATGGGATGGAATTCTAACTAGTCTTTTGCTTAGCTTGTTCTACTTATTTCATTTCTTAGATTCATGCATGCTGTTGCAAATAGTGGTAGTGCTTTTTAACCGTATAATTTTATTGTATAAACATACCATAATTTATACATTCTGTTGGTGAACAGCTGGGTTGTTTCTAGTTTTTGACTATTATGAATAGTGTTCCCATGAGTATTCTTGCACACGTTTTGGAGTGTGTGTGTATCTGTGTGTATACATTTGTGTATGTACATCTGTATGCATTTCTGAGCATTATAAATTTGGAGGTGGAATTTCTGGGTTACAGAGTGGGCATAATTTTACTTTCACCAGGTGTTTTCAGCCAGTTTATCAGAAAGCTTGCACAAATTTACACTTTTAATCAGCAATGTAAGAAATTGTCAAGCTCCACATTTTTGTCAACACTTTCTATTGTAAGCCTTTTGAATTTTACTTATTTTGGTGGGTGTGTTGTGGTATCTCACAGTGTTTTAGTTTGCATTTCCCTGCTGAATGATGGTGTTGAACATTTTTTCATGTGTTTATTGGCCATCTGGATACCATCTTGCATAAAGTACCTGTTATGTCTGTTTCAGTTATTTATTGTTACTTAAGCCAAAAACAATTATTTTCTACAATTGTATGGGTTGACCTGGACGTTCCTTTCCTGGTTTTGTCTGGGCTCTCTCATGCAGCTGCTTACAACTACGGGGGAGGTGTCTTGGGCTGGAAATCCCAAGGTGGCCTTACTCACTTGTCTGTCTGTTGTTGGCTGTGGCAAGGGCACCTTGGTTTTTTTTCCCTTATGACTTCTCTTACTTTAGTAAGTAGTAGAGTTTCCTTACATGGCTGGGTAGTCTTCCAAGAGGGTAAAAATGGATACTGCAAGATCTTTTAAGATCTTGCCTTGGAAGTTAAATAATATTGCTTCCACCACATTATTTTGATCAATGTGAGTTATGACTAACCCAGATTCAAGGGATCGGTAAATGGACTCCAACTCTTGTTTGGAGGAGCAGCTATGCCATATTAAAGGGGCATAGATACCAGAATAGGAATAATTTGTAGCTATATTTAACCACTTTACTACAAATTGTTTTGATTATTTTTTATTGGATTATATTATTGATTTTTAGGAGCGCTTTATATCTACCCCTCTGTAGTTTGGCTTTCTTTCTTTCTTTTTTTTCTTTTTAATAACACAGGGCTTGAACTCATGACCCTGAGTTCAAGACCTGAGCTGAGATCCAGAGTTGGATGCTCAACTGACTGAGCCACCCAGGTGTTCCAGTTTTCTGTTTCTAAATGTGTCTCTTGATGTATAGGAGTTTTAAATTTTAATAAAATCCAATTTACCACTCTTTTCTTTCATGGTAGTATTTTAGTGTCTAGTTGTGCTAGAGCTTTAGTAATTCATTTTAAATAATAGTGCTTCTAGTACAAGGAAAAGAATATTATTATCAGTAAAGCCATTTACTCTCTTCCACTTATTTATTCATTTAACAAAGCATTATAGGCTATTCATCAGGAAGTTAAGTACTTTTGAAATGTGTATTAAAAGGAAAGTTGAGAATTTCTTAGTTTCATGACCGTTAATGAAAGTTAGTATATTTGGAGCAGGTTTTTTGGTTGATTATCTCATTCTGAGAGGTCTACTTGGTTTAAACAGTAGATCTCAAAACAAATTTTAATCTGAGATATTTTCAAATTCCTTTGAACAGGCATAGAACTAGACTTATAAACAAAATCCTGTGCCTGTGGGAGCCAGGCATTAGCTATTCTTCAAATTTTAGGTAATCTTTAAATTTTAATATTTAATTCTTTTAAAATAAACTTTCCTGTACTGATTCTGTGCCAGTTATCTCACGAAAATTAACTCCTTCAGAGAGTTCCTCCCTTTCCTATTCTCCTACAGCATATTCTTTGTAACTACCCGTATTACTACCTTATTCTATTCTGTTTTGTTTGCTGTTAGGGTTATTTCTACTTTTTTTTTACGCTATGATATTGTTATTCATTTAATACTTAGCAAAACTGTATGAATGCTTATCATGTGCACTGGGTTTTGGCATCACATTGGTCAATAAGATAGATGTGATTCCTACCTGTGGAGGATGTAGAGTCTACTGAGAGATTAATATAGGTAAATATGTAGCATAGCAAGTACTGTAACAGGAAAAGTAAAGAATGTTATAGGAATGCTTAGTAGGGGCCCCTATCCTATAGTGGGTGTTAAAAGGAGTAGTTTTTAGAGGAAGTGACATTTCCGCTAAGGCCACTCACTAGTTGACAACAAGCTAAATGGACTGGATCATGCAGGACTATGTAAATTATATAAAAGGAACTTGATTTTATTTTAGGAATAATGAGAAACCACTGAAAGAGAGTGACATCATCATTATTGTTTTGCTTACTACTGTTGTATAAGATATTATGTAAAACTAAGAAGATTAAAATGACTGTTTTATGTTGCTCCTGTTTTTGTAGGTCAGTAATTTGTTACTGGGTAATAGTCTGTTTGCTGGGCATTCCTCATTTAAGGCTCTGTCACTCGCAGATGTCAGCTGGGGCTAAAAGCCGTATAGTGGGATTGGGTATCTGATCTGATCTGATCTGACTCACTCACATAGCTGGTAGTTGATACTGGCTGTTGGTGGGCCATCAGCTTTGTCTCTAATCAGAGTCCCTACCTGTGGCCTCTCCTCCAGCATGGTGTTTTTATGGGTAATCAGACTTTTTACATGGTGACAGGCTTTGCTTAGAGCAAGTGCCTCAAGAGAATCCAGCAAAAGCTTTGTGGGCTATTCTGACCAAGGCTTGGAAGTTGTAATTATTTCATTTCTACTGCATTTTATTTTTAAAAGCTTGTCACTAAAACTGGGATGGATTGAAGGTGGGAGTAGACAAGGACCACACCTCTTGATGGGAGAGGTGTTAAAAAAAGACGACTTCAGAAGATGCAGACATCTTTTAAAACCACCAGTCTTTCCTCTGGTCACAAATTATTTATAATTCTCTCAAATGCAAAATTCATTTCCTCCTAAGTCCTCTTCCACTTTATTATTATTTTTTAAATTTTTTATTTATTTGTCAGAGAGAGAGTGCATAAGCACGGGGAGCAGCAGGCAGAGGGAGAAGTAGACTCCCTGCTGAGGAAGGAGTCCAGTGCAGGATTCCATCCCAGGACTTTGGGATCATGACCTGAACCGAGGGCAGCCGCTTAACATACTCAGACACCCAGGCATCCCCTCTTCCACATTAAAGTCTTGTTTGTTCTGGCATGAGCTCAGCTTCCAGTTATCTTATCAACTGTATGTGCACATGAGGCTCCTAATGTGCAGTTCCTCAGATATGGTTTCCCTTGATATGAAGACCTGTGAACCAAAAAGATGTTTTCTGCTCCCCACATAGCCACTGTACAATAGTGATTCAGGGATAGGATAACCACAATAGATATCCCATTCTAAAATGGGAGAAATGAGAAGCACATAGCAATCATGAGACAATTAAAGTTTTGAAATCCCCTGGGCAGATTTTGCCAGTTTCTTGATTAAGGTCCAGTACTGCTCATTAGAAATTGTTCTCCATTGCCCTTGGTTTTCCCATTTGGGTTCTTGATTCTTTCTTCTGAATCATTCTTTCTTTTCCTTAAGAAATGACGTATGGGGCGCCTGGGTGGCTCAGTGGGTTAAAGCCTTTGCCTTCGGCTCAGGTCATGGTCCCAGGGTTCTGGGATCGAGCCTCGCATCACGATCTCTGCTTGGTGGGGATCCAGCTTCCTCCCCTCTCTCTCTGCCTGCTTCTCTGCCTACTTGTGATCTTGTCTGTCAAATAAATAAATAAAATCTTAAAAAAAAATAAAAAGAAATGATGTATGTCTGCATTTGGGTAGCGTTCTTGGCCTGCTTCTTACCTCTACAAGTTTGGGTGTTCAAAGACTTCATTTCTTTTTTTTTTTTAAAGATTTTATTTATTTGACAGAGATCACAAGTAGGCAGAGAGGCAGGCAGAGAGAGAGGAAGGGAAGCAGGCTTCCCGCTGAGCAGAGAGCCCAATGCGGGGCTCGATCCCAGGACCCTGATATCATGACCTGAGCCGAAGGCAGAGGCTTCAACCCACTGAACCACCCAGGCACCCCCAAAGACTTCATTTCTTATTGTACTTATTCCATTTATTTAAGTTGGGAATACTTTTGTTAATACAGTTACCTTGAACATTTTTTGCTCTTTTGGTGGATTTTATTGGGGTTTACTCCGTTTAAAAAGCCCATTATAAAAGTCATAACTATAAAGGTCTTCAAGCCAGGCCCATCTTTATCTTGAGTTACCTGTGAGGCTGCTGAGGGACCTGTCCATTGCTACATGTTTTAGATTTTTGTTACATCACTACTTTTACTAACGTTTTGTTCTGGTTGCTATTGCTGTATACCTACCAAATTACCCCAAACTTAATTATTTAAAGTAACGTTTTGTTTTGCTCACAATTTTGTGGTCGGGTAGTTGCAGTCAGATGTTGGCTGTGGTCATCTGTATGGTTGTGGTCATCTGAAGGCTTAGCTGGATTAGTTGATGAAGATGGTTTATTCACATGGCTGGGTGGATGCTGAGCTAAATAGTGCTTATATATGTTCTCTCCAATGTAGCAATGTCAGAATACCTAGATTTCTTACCTGGCCCCAGAGTGAGTGTCTCAAGAGACTCAGACAGAAGCTGTATGACTTTTTCTGACCTAGCCTCAGAAACCATACAGTATCCCTTCTGCTGCATTCTCATGGTTACAAGCAACTTACTAAGGCTGACCTAGATTCAAGGGGAGGGTACATAGATCCTACCTCTCAG
Organism: Martes martes; assembly: GCF_963455335.1. Lineage (NCBI taxonomy): Eukaryota > Metazoa > Chordata > Mammalia > Carnivora > Mustelidae > Martes > Martes martes. The sequence continues at coordinate 21,435,625 of NC_137895.1, forward strand.
TGGGAGGAATTTCAACGAATATGCAGACGGGTTTTAAAACACATTAACTCCACAGTTACCGTAATCACAGCATACATTTATTGAATGATTATAATGTATCAGGTATTTTGATAAGTACTTTACATGAATTCCCTTATTTACTTTTTACCACAAATTTATGATTTTTTCTTTTACTATTTTATAGATAAAGAAATAGAATTTGAAGAGGTTAAATATCTTGCCTAGGGCCACACAGCTAATAAACGATAGGATCTAGAATCATACTAAGTTCTCTGTGACCCAAGAGTCCATAGGCTTAATGATTGCTAAATTGGGAACTTACTATAAGTAGAACGGAGTTGTGTGTTAGGTAGCTCATTTCTGGAAGCAGGGAGACTAGTGAGGAAGCTATTGCTACCATCAAGTTGTTCTTTTATCTGTTTTTACACAAGGCAAGCAGTAGAAGGAGTGGAAAAAAGTAGGAGAGGGAAGGGCATGCATTATTAAATATTGGAAGGAAAAATATATTTTTATTTTTTTCTAAAGATTTTATTTATTTATTTGACACACAGAGAGAGATCACAAGTAGGCAAAGAGGCAGGCACAGAGAGAGGGGGAAGCAGGCTCCCTGCTGAGCAGAGAGCCCGATGCAGGACTCGATCCCAGGACCCTGAGATCATGACCTGAGCCGAAGGCAGAGGCTTAACCCCCTTGAGCTACTCAGGTGCCCCGGAAAAATATATTTTTAGTCAGATAAAATTTTTGTGGGTATAATGATTTTTAATAACTATCTGTTGTTGGTTAAAATTACTGACCGTCTTTACCCTTCTTCATTTCTCATCTACCATAATGTCTTAGTTTGTTCATTCAGGGAGTCCCACAGATCCCTAGGTCTGCTGTATAGCTAGTATATGATTTTGGCAATTTAAAGGTAGAATAAAAATTGTTCGGTTTTCTTCTCTTTTCTACCAAAGGGAGATTTTTAGCAATCTATTAGACTTGAGGAAAAAAAAAATGAGATATAGGGTCCCCTGAGAGTTCCTGTCAGGAGTTGACAAACTATGGCTTGTGGTTCAAATCTAGCCTGTAGCTTGCCTTTTGTAAATAAAGTTTTACTGGAACACAGCCATACTTTTTCATTTACACATTCTCTAAGACTCTTTTCATGCCATGATGTTGGATAGCACTAGCTGAGACTATGTGGTCCCATGAAGCCTAAAATAGTTACTATCTGGCACTTTATAGAAAAAGTTTGTAGACCCCTACTCTGTATAACACAGAACCTATTTAGGTCATTCCGTTGAATATGTGAGATGCTTAGTGCATGTCACGGCACAGGTGGGAGACAGAATGGCCACCTATGTTATTGTATAAATTAGTAGCAGAGATTAGCGATTAAATAAATTATTGGTGGTTGTCACCGATCTCAAAAAGTAGAGGTTCAGAGGCTTCTGGAAAGGATTCCAAGAAATATGATAGAACCATCATTTTAGACTGAGGCTACTTACTCCACTTCCTTTATGCAGTTGGCTGAATTTTTGTGAGTTTGGTTTACCAGGTTATTACTTATAACTAGAAATAGCAGGTAAAAGACCTATATGTGACTTTTGCCCATCACTAAGGTGAGGATAGCTGTCCATATTTAATCTTCATTTACCCTATTTTAAATCTTATAATTTAGAAAGCCTTAGAAATATTTTTGTTTTGGTTTGTTTCAGGCTTCCCATGCCGGGCTTTAACATTCTTACATTTAGTGCTTCATTGTATCTAGGAGATATATTCCTTTACATTATTGTGCATTTATTCTCAGGCCCGATTTAGGACATTGTTGTTTAAGCCATGGGACTGACCTAGATGTTTGCAACTAGGACATTCAGGGAGAGATATCTTGAGGCACAGTGGGAGCGTGCAGATCAAGTTAGGCTTTACACACTCATCTCTGGTTCTGCCCTCAAGCTTTACTTAGAGTAAATGTATATTCTTTCCAATTATTTTGCTTTTATTTCCTGCAATTTGGAAATGGAATTATGCGTTTACTAATGTTATAGGGATGGTTTTCATAGACAACCAAGCATATTTTATCTACCTAAAGTGTCAGTGAAAGTACCACTTAACTGTTAATGATTTGCAAAAAGGTTTGTGTGTGTATAATTAAAAGAGATTAAATAACTCTCTTAAATATGCACTAAAAGTCAGTTTGTTAGCTTCCCATTTAGAAATAGGGTTTTGATTCACTATTGCTATACACAGAAAAATGAAACGATATAATGTAGTGAATCTCCTTTTGCAAAGGAGAAAACTACATTACTCTAAGCATACATTTTGTCACACATTTTGTGTGTTACAACAAGTAACCAACAGACTTTACTCTTTAAAAAGTTAATTAAGTACAATGAGAGTTGAGTACTTTTCCAGTTCTCACTGCTGGATAATAAAAAAATAAATCCTGTTAATACATTTGTTATCCATATAAAATTGTACTAATATATCACTTCGACTTTTTGTGAAAATATTTGTACTGCAATGAGCCAATGGTGATAGGACTTCTGAGAAAGTGACGGTAGGAACCTTCAGATGGTAGTAGGCTTACTCTGGCTCATTTATGGTGAATGCATGTCCCAAATAGGGCTTCCCTGCATTTAAGAAAAGGTGGTTTAGGGAGATAGAAGCAAGATGGTGGAGGAGTAGCAGACTGAAATGACATCAGGTCCCAGGAGTTCAAGATAGTTATCAAAACATTCCGAACACCTACAAACTCAACAGGAGATAGAAGAGAAGAAGAGCAGCAATTCTAGGAGCAGAAAATCAACCACTTTCTGAAAGGTAGGATGTGTGGAGAAGTGAATCCAAAACCACAGGAAGATAGACCGTGGTGGGGAGGGGCCAGCTCCTGGCAAGCAGTAGATCAGCGGAAGACAAAATCAGAACCTTTAGAAGTCTGCTCCACGGAGGGACATCGCTCCAGAGGATAAGCGGGGGTGGAGCCCCCATGGGGACAGTGTGGTCTCAGGTCCCACGGGGTCACAGAAAGATTGGGGGTCCCAGAGTGTGGCAGAGCTCCCAGGGATCGGAGTGGGGAAGCCAACTACAGAGGCAGAGCAAAGGAGTTAGTTCTCAGATCAGGGTTACCTTAAATCATGATCCAAGGCACAGTTGGGCCCCTGCTGTTTGAGCAGGGACCCCACAAGTGGCAGATCCAGAGAGAGCCCCTCCTTCCTCCCCCAGGAGGAGTGGCTCAGGAGTGTGCAACAGGAATGTGCTGGGTTTGGAGACTCCAAACAGGGCCATGCACCAGAGATAGAAATGCTGAGTCACAGGCCGGGTGACCACAGAGTGCAGCCAGAGACCAGGGAGACAGGAGTGATTGACTGCTTTTCTCTGAGGCTGTACTGAGGAGTGGGGCCCCGAGCTATTGGCTCTTCTGGGCCGGAGATTGGGAGGCTGCCATTTTCATTCCTGTCCTCCAGAGCTCTACGGAAAGCGTTCTGGCAACAAAAGCTACCAACAGTGAACCTGAGCAGATTATTAGCCTGGTCCCTGGCACGGGTGGTGCAATTCCGTGTGGGACAAAGACATCTGATACTCACCGCAACAGGCCCCTCCCCCAGAAGATCAGCAAGAACATCCAGCCAACACCAAACTCACTGATCAATGAGAACAGCAGAACTCCAGAGCTAGGGGAAAGCAATGCATAGAAGTCATGGCTTTTAAAATTTTTATTTATTTATTTTTAAAGATTTTATTTATTTATTTGACAGACAGAGATCACAAGTAGACAGAGAAGCAGGCAGAGAGAGAGGAGGAAGCAGGCTCCCTGCTGAGCAGAGAGCCCGATGCAGGGCTCGATCCCAGGACCCTGGGATCATGACCTGAGCCGAAGGCAGAAGCTTTAACCCACTGAGCCACCCAGTCACCCCAAAGTCATGGCTTTTTACCCATGATCCTTTAGTCTTACAAAGTTAAATTTTTTTATTTTTATTTTTTTATTCTATTTTTTTAAACATTTCCTCCTTTCTTTTTTTTTTTTTTTTTTTTCCTCCTTTCTTTATTAATGTTTTTTAATGAGTTTATCTTAACAATACCTTTTAAAAAAAACTTTTCGAATTTTCATTGTAATAGTTATATTTTATCCCTTCATTGTATTTAACCTTATTTTTTTTATACATATAATTTTTTTCCTTTAAAATTTTGGGATACAATTTCTTCTAATAGATCGAAATATATACTAAATTTAGCATATGGCTTTGTTCTAGTCTCCAGCCTGAGGACACATTCTCTCCTTTTTTAATTTTCTTTTTACACCCAACTTATCAATTCCTTTTACAGAATTTTTAAAAAATTTTCATCTTTACATTCATATTCTATCCCTTCATTGTGTTTACCCTTATTTTTGTATATATGTAAGTTTTTCTTTCTTTAAAATTTTAGGAGGCAGTTTATTCTAAGAGACCAGAATACACCCCAAATCAAGTGGGTGGCTCTGTTCTATTCACCAGTCTAATATACATATTTTTAAAATTTTTAATTTTTATTTCTTTTTCCCCCTACTTTTCTCTCCCCGGTTTTGGGTCTCTTCTGATTTGGTTAGTGTACATTTTTCTAAGGTCTTTGCTACCCTTTTAGTCTTTTATTCCCTCGTTCATATATCCTTATCTATACTAAATGACAAAGCGGAAAAACTCACCACAAAAAAAAGAACAAGAGGCAGTACCGATTGGTAGGGATCTAATCAATATGGACATTGGTAATATGTCAGAACTGCAGTTCAGAAGGGAAAGAACTCAAATACACGGAGGCTAAAGAGCATTCCACTAACAAATTAATAGGTCAACCAGGAAATTAAATAAGAACTGGAAAAAAATTCATGGGAACAAATAAAAATGAGAACACAATTGTTCAAAATCTGTGGGATACAGCAAAGGCGGTCCTGAGAGGAAAGTATACAGTGATCTAAGCCTTTCTCAAGAAACAAGAAAGGTCTCAAATACACCACCTAACCCTACACCTAAAGGAGCTGGAGAAAGAACAGCAAAGAAAGCCTAAACCCAGCAGGAGAAGAGAAATCATAAAGATCAGAGCAGATCAAGGAAATAGAAACCAAAAGAACAGTAGAACAGATCAACAAAACTAGGAGCTGGTTCTTTGCAAGAATTAATAAGATTGATAAACCCCTGGCCAGACTTCTCAAAAAGAAAAGAGAAAGGGCCCAAATAAATAAAATCATGAATGACAGAGGAGAGATTGCAACAACACCAAAGAAATGCAAACAATTATAAGACATATTATGAGCAACTATACGCCAGCAAATTCGACAATCTGGAAGAAATGGATGCATTCCTAGACATGGATAAACTACCAAAACTGAACCAGGAAGAAACAGAAAACCTGAGCAGACCCATAACCGGTAAGGAGATTGAAGCAGTCATAAAAATTCTCCCAACAGGGGCGCCTGGGTGGCTTAGTGGGTTAAAGCCTCTGCCTTCGGCTCAGGTCATGATCCTAGGGTCTTGGGATCGAGCCCCGCATCGGGCTCTCTGCTCAGCAGGGAGCCTGCCTCCCCCCTCTCTCTCTCTGCCTGCCTCTCTGCCTACTTGTGATCTCTGTCTGTCAAATAAATAAAATCTTAAAAAAAAAAAAAATCTCCCAACAAACAAGAGCCCAGGGCCAGAGGGCTCTCCAGGGGAGTTCTACCAGACATTTAAAGAAGAATTAATACCTGTTCTCCTGAAACTGTTCCAAAAAATAGAAATGGAAGGAAAACGTTCAAACTCATCTTATGAGGCCAGCATTACCTTGATCCCAAAACCAGACAAAGACCCCATCAAAAAGGAGAATTACACGCCAATATCCTTGATGAACACAGATGCGAAAATTCTCACCAAAATACTAGCCAATAGGATCCAACAGTACATTAAAAGGACTATCCACCACGACCAAGTTAGATTTATTCCAGGGCTGCAAGGTTGGTTCAACATCCGCAAATCAATCAACGTGATACAATACATTAATAAAAGAAAGAAAAAGAACCGTAAGATAGTCTCAACAGATGCTGAAAAAGCATTTGACAAAGTAGAGCATCCTTTCTTGATCAAAACTCTTCAAAGTGTAGGCATAGAGGGTACACACCTCAATATCATCAAAGCCACCTATGAAAAACCCACGGCGAGTATCATTCTCAGTGGGGAAAAACTGAGAGCCTTTCCCCTACGGTCAGGAACAAGGCAGGGATGTCCACTATCACCACTGCTATTCAACATAGTACTAGAAGTCCTAGCCTCAGCAATCAGGCAACAAAAAGAAATAAAAGGCATCCGAATCGGCAAAGAAGAGGTCAAACTCTCTCTCTTTGCAGATGATAGGATACTTTATGTGGAAAACTCAAAGGACTCCACTCCAAAACTGCTAGAACTCATACAGGAATTCTGTAAAGTGTCAAGATATAAAATCAATGCACAGAAATCAGTTGCATTTCTATACGCCAACAGCAAGACAGAAGAAAGCGAAATTAAGCAGTCGATGCTATTTACAATTGCACCCCAAAACATAAGATACCTAGGAATAAACCTAATAACCAAAGAGGCAAAGAATCTGTACTCAGAAAACTATCAAGTACCCATGAAAGAAATTGAGGAAGACACAAAGAAATGGAAAAACCTTCCATGCTCATGGATTGGAAGAACAAATATTGTGAAAATGTCTATGCTCCCTAAAGCAATCTACACATTTAATGCAATCCCTATCAAAATACCATCCATTTTTTCCAAAGAAATGGAACAAATAATCCTAAAATTTATATGGAACCAGAAAAGACCCCGAATAGCCAGAGGAATGTTGAAAAAGAAAGCCAAAGTGGGTGGCATCACAATTCCAGACTTCAAGCTCTATTACAAAGCTGTCATCATCAAGACAGTATGGTCCTGGCACAAAAATAGACGCATAGATCAATGGAACAGAGTAGAGAGCCCAGAAATAGACCCTCAACTCTACGGTCAACTAATCTTCAACAAAGCAGGAAAGGATGTCCAATGGAAAAAAGACAGTCTCTTCGACAAGTGGTGTTGGGAAAATTGGACAGCTGCACGCAGAAGAATGAAACTGGACCATTTCCTTACACCACACACAAAAATAGAGTCAAAATGGATGAAAGACCTCAATGTGAGACAGGAATCCACCCAAATCCTTGAGGAGAACACAGGCAGCAACCTCTTAGACCTCAGCCACAGCAACTTCTTCCTAGAAACATCGTCAAAGGCAAGGGAAGCAAGGGCAAAAATGAACTACTGGGACTTCATGAAGATCAAAAGCTTTGGCACAGCAAAGGAAACAGTCAACAAAACCAAAAGACAACTGACAGAATGGGAGAAGATATTTGCAAATGACATATCAGATAAAGGGCTAGTATCCAAACAAAATCCATAAAAAACTTACCAACTCAACACCCAAAGAACAAATAATCCAATCAAGAAATGGGTAGAAGACATGAACAGACATTTCTGCAAAGAAGACAACCAGATGGCCAACAGACACATGAAAAAGTGTTCCACGTCACTCAGCATCAGGGAAATACAAATCAAAACCACAATGAGATACCACCTCACACCAGTCAGAATGCCTGAAATTAACAAGTCAGGAAACGACGGATGTTGGCGAGAATGCAGAGAAGGGGAACCCTCCTAACACTGTTGGTGGGAATGCAAGCTGGTGCATTTCCACTCTGGAAAACAGCATGGACGTTCCTCAAAGAGTTGAAAATAGAGCTACCCTAAGACCCAGCAATCGCACTACTGGGTACTTATCCTAAAGATACAAATGTAGTGATCCGAAGGGTCACGTGCACATGAATGTTTATAGCAGCAATGTCTACAATAGCCAAACTTTGGAAGGAACCTAGATGTCCATCAACAGATGAATGGGTAAAGAAGATGTGGTATATATCTACACAATGGAATACTATGCAGCCATGAAAAGAAATGAAAGCTTGCCAATTCCAACGAAGTGGTTGGAACTAGAGGGTATTATGCTGAGTGAAATGAGTCAATCAGAGAAAGACAAATACCATATGATCTCTCTGATCTGAGGAATTTGAGAGGCAGGGCGTGGGTGGGGGGGTTGTGGTGTAGGGAAGGAATAAATGAGACAAGATGGGATTGGGAGGGAGACAAACCAAAAGGGACTCTTAATCTCAGAAAATAAATTGAGGGTTGCTGGAGGTAGAGGATATGTGAAGAGAGTGTTTGGGTTATGGACATTGTGGGGGGGGGTATGTGCTATGGTGAGTGTTGTGAAAGGTGTTAAGTCCGACGAGTCACAGACCTGTACCCCCGGGGCAAATAATACATTATATGTTAATAAAAATAATTTTTGTTAAAAAGGCGAGGGATGGGGCGCCTGGGTGGCTCAGTGGGGTATAACCTCTGCCTTCAGCTCAGGCCATGATCCCAGAGTCCTGGGATCGAGCCCTGTGTCGGGCTCTCTGCTTAGCAGGGATCCTGCTTCCCCGTCTCCTATCTCTGCCTGCCTCTCTGCCTACTTGTGATCTCTCTCTCTCTGTCAAATAAATAAATAAAATATTTTTAAAATTTTTAAGAAATCAAAAAAAAAATTAAAAGGCGGGCGGATTTTGAAAGGAGGCCAAAACTTTCTAAATGTAAGAAGGAAAGAGATGTCTAGCATGACTTGGTTTTTCTTATAGTTCCTATATCGCTCTGGCAGAAACATCTTCTAGTTTGAACCCCTATTTTATTTCTTCCTTTGTGGACTTTTATTTCCATTACTTATTTATTCACATGTCTCTCTCCCCATGGTGAATTCATTATGGGCAGTGATTATGGCTTATTCACTTTATATTGTCAGGAGGGCCAGAACTAAGATAAAGTCAGGAACTCACTTCTGGGTTTACACCAGTGCAAGGTTAAATCTCATGTTTTAAAAGTTTGATACTTCAGTCATCATGGATTTTTTCTACTTACATTTTAATTTTTTTAAATGTTATTTGTCTTGATGACTGAGTTTTTGGCACCCTCTTAAGGCATGTACCTCACTGAACTCATTGTAGTTCCTGACCTGATTTTCAGGGCCTAAAACAACCAGATACTTAAGTGCATACTGAGTGAAAGAAAAGCAATCAAATGGCCTAAGCAACAAGATAGATAGAGGTGGGCCACTCACAGAGAAAGGAGTAGCAACAGACCTTGGGAAAAAATGATGAGTTTATAATGCATGTCAGAAGCACTGCTTGGTATACTATCTTATAGATTCATTTATTATTAAACAAAGGCAGTATTTATAATAGGAAATATTAAAGGCTGATAACACTCAAGGAATTGTCCCTAAGGATATTTTCCCATTATCTTTTTAAAACTTACATTAATATTTGAGGTATTGCAGCAATATCCAATTTCTCAGCTCAGCTTATGAGTTAACACTGCTTAGGACACCAAGATAAGTTGTATTACACAAATGTATCAGTAATACTTGCCATTTTTATAAAATATTTAAAACAAAAATAATTGCAATCTTTGATAATACCCTACCAAATACCCAATCAAGGTCTAACCTGACCTCTTTCTGTGAAATGCCACTCCCATTACCTTACTTCCTCATCCCTGGTCACTTTTCTTCATAGTATGATTATCACTTGATATAGTATATAATGATTTATTATTTTTTCCTCCTTAATATGATGAGTTCTATGAAAATATATCCGTTTTATTCATAAGTTTTATCCTTAACACCTAGAATAAATATCACTGAAGATCAGGACAAAAGGTAGAAGGGGAGCTGGAGAAAGGCTTACACTGAAACAGAAATAGGACAAAGAAAATATATATAAGTCCTATGTGGACACAAAACTAGGAGTGTAGAGCTCACAAGAAAGTAATGGAAACCCCTAGGGGTCAAAAACAAATGTGCATTTGGTAACCAGAGTAATGAGCTTGAGAGCTTACCAATGGTTACCTTGGAGAGGTCTTCCAGTTAGGTAATCAGTGGACATTTGAGAATCAAATCTCTGCAGAAGGATGCTTAGGTATCTTTGGCATACTAGAATATAAAAAAAAATATTTGCCTCAGCCTGGGTCCTGGGAAAAATGAAAATGTGTTCCTGAGAATTATTTCCTGTGACCTCCTCTCAAATCTCTGGGCTTTAAATTTATACTATCTACATAGTCTAGGAATCCCAACCCAAAAAGCTGAAATAAATATTGGTTCTTGGGTGTGCTAGTTATCAATTTATTGTCTATGAGCTCTAAATCCACCCTCTCTGTCTTGCTTTGTAATATTGGAGCTTTACCCTATAAACAGTTCTCGTGCACCTGATAGCCCAATGTTAAGCTTTCTCAGGAGTATCTTGAAAGGACAAGGCTACTCAGCCCACTGAGAAAATGTAAATGGGGCACCTGGGTGGCTCAGTCAGTTAAGCTTCTGCCTTAGGCTCAGATCATGATCCCAGGACCCTCGGATCAAGTCCTGCATGGAGCTCCCAGCTCAGTGGGGAGTCTGCTTCTCCCTCTGCCCCTCCCCCTGCTTGTACACTCTCTCTTGCTCATAAAAATAAATAAATAAAATCTTTTTTAAAAAGAGAGAAAATGTAAATGATTTCAAACAAACTGATTTTACTCATTAAGTATAATAATACATATAAGATCTGTTTCTGAAAACCCAATAGAAATTTAGTAACCAGAATTCTCACCTAACACACAGTCTTGTCTTCCAATGGTAAAGCTGATTCAAGCCAACCTTAATTTTTCAAATACTAAAATATTCCCTAGTTACATCTAACATTTGAATAGACTTTTGGCTTCTTCAGCTCACAGATGTATTTTTGAAGATTTATAACCTCCTAATTACATGGATGGCTTTTAAGCAGCTTTTTAGGCTAGTAACCTCTAGTTTCATTTTGCCTAAGATGGGTTGTTTATATATACCATTTCACATTCCAAAAATCTTTCCATTTTACAGATAACAAGTAATAAATGTATGTAACATTTTAGCTCTACATACATTTTAGCTATAATAAAATCATTCAGGAAAAAAAAGGCTTGCCAATTAAACTAAGTTTAATTTTGACTTGCTCTATATTAACTTTAACTTCTTCTACATTAGAACTGTGAAGTGAAAAACATACCCCACCCCATATTCTAGTAGGTACTGCCCAATAATGGTTAATTTTATGTTGCAACTTGACTGGGCCAAGGAGTACCCAGGTATTTGGTCATTTTGGGGGTTGTTTCTATGAGGATGCTTTTATTTTTTTATGCAAGGAGTACCCAGGTATTTGGTCATTTTGGGGGTTGTTTCTATGAGGATGCTTTTATTTTTTTATTTTTATTTTTTAAAGATTTTGTTTATTTATTTGACAGAGATCACAAGTAGGCAGAGAGGCAGGCAGAGAGAGAGAGGAGGAAGCAGACTCCTCGCTAAGCAGAGAGCCCAGGACCCTGAGATCATGACCTGAGCTAAAGGTAGATGCTATAACCCAGTGAGCCACCCAGGCGCCCCATAAGGAAGCTTTCAAATGAGATTAACTTTTAAATCAGTAGATGATGGGCACCTGGGTGTCTCAGTCGGTTGATCGGCTCCCTTCAGCTCCGGTCATGATCCCAAGGTCCTGGGATCGAGCCCCGCATCAGGTTCCGTGCTCTGTGGGGAGCCTGCTTCTCCCTCTCCCTCTGCCTGCTGCTTTGCCTACTTGTACTCTCTACTTGTGCCTACTTGTCAAATACATAAATAAATAAATAAAATCTTTAAAATAATAAATAAATAGATCAGTAGATGAGTAAAGCAGACTACCTTCCCTAATGTGGGTGGGGCTCATCCAATCAGTTAAAGGTCTGAATAAAACAGAAAAGTTTGACCTCCCCCAAGGAGGAGGAGAAGCTTCTGCTTGACTGCTTTTGACTTGGGGTATTTTTTTCCTGCCTTGGGACTTGAACTGAAACATGAGCTCTTCCTGGGTCTTGAGCCTGCCAGCCTTCAAACTGAAATGACACCATCAGCTCTCCTGGTTCTCAGGTCTCTGGCTCAGACTGAAACTACACTAGCGATCTCCTAGGTCTCCAGCTTGTCAACTCACCTTGCAGATTTTGGGTCTTGTCAGCCTTCCTTATTACAAGTCGATGTGTGTGTGCATGTGTGTGTTTATTAATTCTGTTTCTCTGGAGAACACCCCAAATGATCTCCTATTGTCCACCTCCCCACTAAAACATTCCCCTATACAGCTATATATTATCCATACCTTTCTTCCCCATTTTGAAAGATAATATGTTTAAAGTCCCCTCTTATCCTCTTCTCTGTAACTGCCAATCCCACTACCTTCTGCAAAATATTCCTACTCCATCGCTGTAATTACATAGCTAGAATATGAGCTGGAATCTTTTTGAAAAGACTGCCTACTCTCCAGGCCACAGTCATTTGGCTGGGGGGAGAGAGGAACATCTGATCCAAGCTGAGCCAATCAGAGGCCTTACAACATGTAAGATTTGGGGGGTTTTTTGTTTTGTGTTTTTTGTTTGTTTTTAATTTAGAAACTGAAGAGAGTTGATTGAAGTCCTCTTCTGCTAGCAACCATGTGCAGAAATCAGAGTTAGATTAGAATTAGAATACAGAATTCTAAGAACATGACGCAAACACACTGAAGCAGAGGCAAGTGCTGAAAAAAGAACCCTACTGATAATACCCAATTCTCCTGTCCTGCTGACTCCCAAAGCTTAGCCTTACCCTGCCTCTGTGTCAATTATAGCAGCCAATAAATCCCTTTTGACCTAAGATGGTCTGACTCGGGTTTCAGTCACCTGCAACCAGAGGAGACACAGTAAATCCCTACTGTGTGGAAATCATTATGGAAATTTATATAACTGAACTAAACACAACCAAACAAAATTCATGTATCTTATATAATCAATTTTCCATGAATTAACATTTTTTCAAATATTAAATGTGTTCACTCATTGCCCTAAAGACATTATTAACATTGAGACTACCTGAAATGCAAAATTTACCCACAAAGAATGTCTCTTTGCTTGTACTTATAAAGGACTTCACCAAATCAGAAAGCTCAATCAGAAACCATGATGAGCTCATGTTCCCTGATGAACACTATGAGGTCCATTAAAAATACTATATAAAAATACTATAATAAAAACCCCCAAATTCCACAATCTCTGAATCTTTCAGGAAAAATCATGCGTGTTTACAAACTAAGGACATCAATAAATATTTTCTTAGTACTTATAAATTTAGTGTTTTCTTCTAAATCAGATAAAAGCTGTAATATATTATCTTCCTATACATCATAGGATCACTGTTACAGAGAAAGCATTTAATTATAAAGAGTAATTAGCCCACAGGCCATATGAAAAATAAACTGGCCTTGAATTTCCTCTTCAACAAGACCAATGTTATTCTGTGAACTAGGAAAGATGGCAGCTTGGATGAACTAAAATTCAAGTACCATGCAAATTTCAGTATTCAAATTCAATTAAATTCAAAGTATGTAACCATCTACTATTTTATAAAATTGCTAACAATGGTTTTAATGGCTGATTTCTTTAATCTCAAGCCATATATATTTTCCTGAATGATGTGCTAAGCAGCACAACTGTGAATAAAAAGATCAAAGAAGCAAACAGACATATGCACTTCAAAAATACACATAATAAGAACTTAGTCATGAAGGGTTTGTACTCTTTCACGATCATAGTTCCACATAACTTCTTTTTCACTCATTTTAATTTCACCATTAAGAAAGAGAATCAGGTAACCTGAGAATGGGTAAGAGAGGAAAAGCAAGCTTGGAAGTAGTCAATACTTTTAATAAGGCACGTGAAACAACTAGATGCTGAGAGATAAACCAGTTAGAAAAAGCTTTAACAAAACACAAAGCCCCAGAATCATGCACAAAGATCAGAAAGGTTGGGTATTCCATGTTTTTGTTTTATAGAATTTCAGGAAATGTTATAAGCTTCATTTTCCCAACAGCACTCTGAGAACAAGTAATAAATATAATATGTCAAGTTCAGTTCAAAGAACTCTATTTTCACAAATTCTTAAATCAAAAACCCCTTATTCTACTGTAGTGTTCTCAATCCCATCCCCATTAAGACCCCTCACAAAATAACCACTCTGCCAAGAGAGCAGCAGAGGGATTATCACAGAAGAGAGAAAGATTAGCATTTGCTCATACTAATATCCCATTCAGAAATATTTGTCCATGTGTTTTTTTTAAAAAGATTTTATTTATTTATTTGATAGAGATCACAAGTAGGCAGAGCGGCAGGCAGAGAGAGAAAGGGGGAAGTAGGCTCCCCACTGAGCAGAGAGCCCAATGTGGGGCTCGATCCCAGGACCCTGGGATCATGACCTGAGACGAAGGCAGAGGTTCCAACCCACCGAGCCACCCAGGTGCCCCTGTCCATCTGGTTCTAATCCAGTAAACACGTTTTACAGTTAAGAGCCTTTGGCATTTTGCGATATACGGCATTCAATCTAAACAATGAAATGTTCAGAAAGGTTTTGAGTCTCTACTAAGGAAAACATTTTAATCAAAAGAGTGTCAAAATAAGATTAGAGTTAATATAAATAACATCAGTGAAATGTTTGGTGGAAAAGATTAAATTCAGTAAATCTTAAAGACTTAGTTACCTTAAGAGACTAATACAAGAAGGAAAAGACATGGATTCTTCATATATCTCACAAATTAAGAAGAGAATGTGTATATAAAGGAGGGAGAGGGCATGAACATATATGCTTGCCTATGTATAGAATCTCTACAGAGGATACATGAAAAACTGAAATGACTGCCTCTGGCCTAAAGGACTGGAGGACTGGTGAAGTGGGCTAAGAACACTAACTTTTCATTATATATTCTTTCAACTTATGGAACATTTGACTATATTTTCAATTCAATAAACAAATTTAAAATAAAAAAACATAAACCATGAATACAAGTAACTTCTATGAAAGTAAAATAAGTAAGTTACATGAATAAGATACAAAGCACACTGGAGATTCAGAGGACAGAAAGATGATTCATCTATGAAAACAGGGAAACTGTCAACAAGGAGATGGTTCATGAGATGGGCCTTAAATGATGGGTAGAATAGATATATAAAAGAAATCATTCCAGGGGAGAGAATACTGAGTATAGTTGGGAAAGGCTGGGCATGTTTAGGAAAGTATTCAAGTAGAAGTTTAAGTCACATATAAGGTGCCATACTCTTTTTCTATGGCTGCTAACAAATTATTATATAATTAGAACCAGAAATCTAAACAAATTTATCATCTTATGGTTTCTGTGGCCAGGAGTCCATGTTAGGTTGGTCCTCTGCTCAGGTACTCATTTGGCTGAAATCAAAGTATCTGCCAGGGTTATGGTTTCATCTGAAGTATAATGTTTCGTCCTTCCCAGGATCACCGGTTATGGACAGACTTTAGCTCCTTTGACTGCTAAGACTGACTCCCATTCTCAGATAATAATAATGTCCCTTTTAAAGTCAACTGATTTGTAACCACATCACAGAGGTGATATCTTATCATGTATTATCACACAGAGAAGATCTTACCACACAGAGAAAGTCATACAGAAGCCACTCAAGAGCAGAAGATTATATAAAACATGTACATCAGAGTAAGACTCTTCGGGAACGTCTTAGAATTCCACCTACCACAGATGGTAATGTAAGAGAATAAAAATTCTTTAGGGCTATACCAAAATCCAACTAGTTTTCCCTGCTGTTTTTCTGTTCTCAAAGATGCTGCTGCTTATAAAATGTATATACATAATTACAGCTGCAACCAAGAATCTTCCCACATTTGGTAACTTTATTCTTTGACTGTTGATGGTAGTTATTTCTTATATGGCCTATTTTACTAACTAGGAATATCTGCCTTTTTCTCACAGTCTTTAATTCAACATGAACAATTCCCACATCTGAATGAGGTAATTCCTGGCTGGCTTTTCTCTTACTGTTAGATTAACACTCCCTTTCTCCACAAAGACCTAAAATCTTTGTTGTACATTTTCCCTTCTTTTTTTTTTTTTCATTTTCCCTTCTATTATTGACTTTTATTTTTCTTGTCTTATGTTAGTTCATGCTACAGAAAATTTTAGGTATTCTATGGTTCTCTAGACTCCATCTTATCGAAGAAAGAATTGCAAATTTATAAATGTCAGTTCAAGGGCCAGATGGATGATTAAGTATACACATAATTAATATTTCTACAGTGCTGAATATGAATCTTTAGGAATACTCGTCTCAGAGTTAGAAATACTTCTTTGATCTGGCAGCTTATATTTTTCTCATAGACAAAAACGGAAAGGTTTGGTAACTTTTACCTACGAATTTAGATGACAAATATGCTGATAGACAAAGAAGTACAACACCATGAAAAGAAGGCCACCTTATGTAACTATTAGTCTCTCATAACAACATGGCACAGGTTTGAGATCTTCTTCAGCTACTACCATTGCTACACTGATTTAACAAGGTGATCTGTATTCTCCAATTTCATTTATTTGTTTGTTTATTTATTTATTTTTTAGGTAAACTCTACAATCAGTGTGAGGCCTGAACTCACAACCCTGAGATCAAGAGTCGAATGCTCTACCAACTGAGCTGAGCCACTTAGGCATCTGTGTTCTCCAGTTTTAAACAGAGCACTAGTATGTCTTCTTCTAACAAAAGGAGCATTTATTAAAAATTACTCTTTGATTGTAGAAATGATAAAATAAACATTGCTAGTGATAATTATAATTTTAATAGCCTTGGCTTCCAAACAATGACTTTCAAATTTGCAAACAGATTGTCAGGCCAAGCAGAAGATCAGGTTTTCTTAGTAGCAGTTTTATAGCATAATAGGTAATTAAGCCAACAAATACCAAATGAGTCCCCACTAAGTGTAAGGTACTGTCTGGTAGGTGGGTGATGGTGGAGAATAAAAATTACAGGGTGAATCAAACATGAATTCTGCCCTGAAGTTATTTATAAATAAAAAGAAAATCCTGAGGGCAGGATCAACCCAGTTTTCCTTTCCCTTATGTAGCAAACAGACTCTTTAGGTGATCCTTATCATTCCCAATGCTTGTTTTCTTATCCTTGTTGACCCTCTCCCTGTGAGTGTAGGCAGGACCTGTGACTTGATTGTAACCAAAAGAATTTGGTAAAGTGTACAGAAAATGAGCTTAGTTATTTGTACTTAAGTATGTGATTGTGTTACATAATATTGTAGCACCCATCTTGATGGAGAATCTCTCTATCGCTGGCTTTGAGGAAACAAAGGGCCATGGTCAGAATGCCACACTACCAGGAACTACAGGAAACTTCTAGGAGCTGAAGCCGACCTCTAGCTGACAGCCAGCAAGAAACTGAAGGCTTCCAACAACAAAAAGGAACCAAATTCTGCCAACAACCTGAGTAAACCTGGAAACTGTTCTTTTCCTGGTCAAGCCACAGTTAAGAACTGCCTCTTGGCAAACACCTTGATTCAAGTTTTGTGAGATCTTCCCCAGAGGGCCCACAGAAACTAAATGCATGTTGCATAAGAACTAAATTTATGATAATATTGTCACACAGCAATAGATAAATACATCTTCATTCTTTTTTTCTAAAGATTTTATTTTTAATAAGGGAGAAAGTGCACATGAGTGAGAGCACAAACGGGGGGAGCAACAGACAGAAAGAAGCAGACTCCCCACTGAGCAGGTAGCCTAATGTGGTGTTCCATCTCAGGACCCTGATATCATCACCTAAGCCAAAGGCAGATGCTTAACTGGTTGCATCATCCAGGGGCACCCATAACCCTTCATTCTTACTCAAATTGCTCACATATCATAAGGGGTATACTCAAGTATCCTAAATATCATCACATCACCACTCATAATATGAAATCCACAGCCTATAAACAAGAGAAAAGCAGAATCAGTTACATAGTCACACTCTTTTTTAAGAAGCAAGCTCCAATTTGTTGACAATATTGCCAGAAGGAACAGGCTGTTTACCTGATTCACAGTTAAAAAACTAAAGGTCATTCACAGACCTGTAACCCCGGGGCCAATAATACATAGTATGTTAATAAAAAATTTTTTAAAAAGGCTAATGATACATTGTATGTTAATAAAAAAATTAAAAAAAAAAAGAAAGGTCAGCCGGTCATTTCAGAGGGCAAGCAGCTCCCATTTCCTGAATAAATGATCAGGAGTCACCAGGCCTATTAAGTATGAATGGAAAACATGAAGTGTCAAGGGGCACCACAGTAGCTGATAGAGATGACCCACTTAGGTGTAGAAAAACAATCTAATTCCAGCTTACTCATAGAAAGTAAAAATATATGCCTCCTAGTAAAATACAGCTACTTACCCACTTTTCTAAAAGCCAACTCTGCTTATATTATTTTCTGTTTTATTGAGATATAACTGATGAATAAAATTGTAAGATATTTAAAGAACACAATGTGATGCAGTGATATATGCATACATTGTAAAAGGATTCCCACAATTAAACTTATTACATATACTCTGCCTCACATATTTACTTCCCTCTTTTTTAAACCAGCTTTTCTTTCTTTTCCCTCCTGTTTTTTAAATTAATGTTTTTATTAACATACGACTTATGATTTTCCCTAGGGGTACAGGTCTGTGACTCGTCGGACTTAACACCTTTCACAACACTCACCATAGCACATACCCCCCCCCACAATGTCCATAACCCAAACACTCTCTTCACATATCCTCTACCTCCAGCAACCCTCAATTTATTTTCTGAGATTAAGAGTCCCTTTTGGTTTGTCTCCCTCCCAATCCCATCTTGTCTCATTTATTCCTTCCCTACACCACAACCCCCCCACCCACGCCCTGCCTCTCAAATTCCTCAGATCAGAGAGATCATATGGTATTTGTCTTTCTCTGATTGACTCATTTCACTCAGCATAATACCCTCTAGTTCCAACCACTTCGTTGGAATTGGCAAGCTTTCATTTCTTTTCATGGCTGCATAGTATTCCATTGTGTAGATATATACCACATCTTCTTTACCCATTCATCTGTTGATGGACATCTAGGTTCCTTCCAAAGTTTGGCTATTGTAGACATTGCTGCTATAAACATTCATGTGCACGTGACCCTTCGGATCACTACATTTGTATCTTTAGGATAAGTACCCAGTAGTGCGATTGCTGGGTCTTAGGGTAGCTCTATTTTCAACTCTTTGAGGAACGTCCATGCTGTTTTCCAGAGTGGAAATGCACCAGCTTGCATTCCCACCAACAGTGTTAGGAGGGTTCCCCTTCTCTGCATTCTCGCCAACATCCGTCGTTTCCTGACTTGTTAATTTCAGGCATTCTGACTGGTGTGAGGTGGTATCTCATTGTGGTTTTGATTTGTATTTCCCTGATGCTGAGTGACGTGGAACACTTTTTCATGTGTCTGTTGGCCATCTGGTTGTCTTCTTTGCAGAAATGTCTGTTCATGTCTTCTACCCATTTCTTGATTGGATTATTTGTTCTTTGGGTGTTGAGTTGGTAAGTTTTTTATGGATTTTGTTTGGATACTAGCCCTTTATCTGATATGTCATTTGCAAATATCTTCTCCCATTCTGTCAGTTGTCTTTTGGTTTTGTTGACTGTTTCCTTTGCTGTGCCAAAGCTTTTGATCTTCATGAAGTCCCAGTAGTTCATTTTTGCCCTTGCTTCCCTTGCCTTTGACGATGTTTCTAGGAAGAAGTTGCTGTGGCTGAGGTCTAAGAGGTTGCTGCCTGTGTTCTCCTCAAGGATTTGGGTGGATTCCTGTCTCACATTGAGGTCTTTCATCCATTTTGACTCTATTTTTGTGTGTGGTGTAAGGAAATGGTCCAGTTTCATTCTTCTGCGTGCAGCTGTCCAATTTTCCCAACACCACTTGTCGAAGAGACTGTCTTTTTTCCATTGGACATCCTTTCCTGCTTTGTTGAAGATTAGTTGACCGTAGAGTTGAGGGTCTATTTCTGGGCTCTCTACTCTGTTCCATTGATCTATGCGTCTATTTTTGTGCCAGGACCATACTGTCTTGATGATGACAGCTTTGTAATAGAGCTTGAAGTCTGGAATTGTGATGCCACCCACTTTGGCTTTCTTTTTCAACATTCCTCTGGCTATTCGGGGTCTTTTCTGGTTCCATATAAATTTTAGGATTATTTGTTCCATTTCTTTGGAAAAAATGGATGGTATTTTGATAGGGATTGCATTAAATGTGTAGATTGCTTTAGGGAGCATAGACATTTTCACAATATTTGTTCTTCCAATCCATGAGCATGGAAGGTTTTTCCATTTCTTTGTGTCTTCCTCAATTTCTTTCATGGGTACTTGATAGTTTTCTGAGTACAGATTCTTTGCCTCTTTGGTTATTAGGTTTATTCCTAGGTATCTTATGTTTTGGGGTGCAATTGTAAATAGCATCGACTGCTTAATTTCGCTTTCTTCTGTCTTGCTGTTGGCGTATAGAAATGCAACTGATTTCTGTGCATTGATTTTATATCTTGACACTTTACAGAATTCCTGTATGAGTTCTAGCAGTTTTGGAGTGGAGTCCTTTGGGTTTTCCACATAAAGTATCCTATCATCTGCAAAGAGAGAGAGTTTGACCTCTTCTTTGCCGATTCGGATGCCTTTTATTTCTTTTTGTTGCCTGATTGCTGAGGCTAGGACTTCTAGTACTATGTTGAATAGCAGTGGTGATAGTGGACATCCCTGCCTTGTTCCTGACCGTAGGGGAAAGGCTCTCAGTTTTTCCCCACTGAGAATGATACTCGCCGTGGGTTTTTCATAGGTGGCTTTGATGATATTGAGGTGTGTACCCTCTATGCCTACACTTTGAAGAGTTTTGATCAAGAAAGGATGCTCTACTTTGTCAAATGCTTTTTCAGCATCTGTTGAGACTATCTTACGGTTCTTTTTCTTTCTTTTATTAATGTATTGTATCACGTTGATTGATTTGCGGATGTTGAACCAACCTTGCAGCCCTGGAATAAATCTAACTTGGTCGTGGTGGATAGTCCTTTTAATGTACTGTTGGATCCTATTGGCTAGTATTTTGGTGAGAATTTTCGCATCTGTGTTCATCAAGGATATTGGCGTGTAATTCTCCTTTTTGATGGGGTCTTTGTCTGGTTTTGGGATCAAGGTAATGCTGGCCTCATAAGATGAGTTTGAACGTTTTCCTTCCATTTCTATTTTTTGGAACAGTTTCAGGAGAACAGGTATTAATTCTTCTTTAAATGTCTGGTAGAACTCCCCTGGAGAGCCCTCTGGCCCTGGCCTCTTGTTGATGAAGTCCCAGTAGTTTGATTCTAATTATTTGATTCTTAGAATTGATTCTAAGGAATCAATTTTTAGGGTATAATGTATTGCATGTGTGTATGATTTAAGAGATATTATTAGTGTCTGAAGTTGTAATTGGAGTAAATAAAATAATATTTTAAATCAAAGTTAGAACTCTGAGAGTTAAGTGAGAAAAACACAACTCAGATTAGCATAATCCTAAAAGTTATGTATGGGCTCATAGCATGGACAAAGGTGGAGTAGAGCCCTTAAACTATGCTGTCCAACACAGCAACCATTAGCCATATAGGACTGTTGGTCACTTGAAATATGGCTGGTCTGAGTTCAGATTTGCTGTAAGTGTAAAATACACACTGGATCTTGAAGACTTAGTATAGAAAAAAGGTACTCTATTTTATTAAGAATTTTCTATACTGGGATGTCTGGGTGGCTCACTCAGTTAAGTGTCCGTCTTTGGCTCAGGTCATGATCCTCATGGTCCTTGGATCGAGTCCCATGTTAGGGAGTATGTTTCTCCCTCTCACTCTTCCCTTTCTATTCTCCCTCTCTCTCCCCCCCAAATAAATAAAATCTTAAAAGAAAAAAGAATTTTCTATACTGGATACATGTTGACATGATATTTTGGAGATGTTGGACTAAATAAAATATATTTTAAATTTATTTTACCTGTTTTTACTTCTTTTTAGTATGGCTACATATGTAGCTCACATTATGTTTCTGTTGGACAGCATTGCTCTGTAATCATTGGAAATAGGGGCTTTATGCCTGTAGTACTGCCTTTCATCTCTCTTCCTTCTGAGTGTCAGCCTCATTTCCTCCAATTGCAGAGGACTTTTCTCCTAGAAGCAGGAGCCTGGGCTCTTACAGGGTCTCTACTAAAGAGGAAGGGTACTTTCTTCCAGATCCTATTTTGAAAATCCTATGGAAGAATTTTAATTGATGCAGCTGGAATTATGAACCCATCACTGTGGGTAAGAGAATGAAATAAAATCATGATTGGCTGTGTCTGGGCCAGGTGTCTATTCGTATAGCTGTGCCAGGACACAGAGTGTTTAGTCATTACCAAAACCACATGGGTAGACAAGGAGATTAATTTCCCAAAACAATATTAATAATTAATGTTTATTTAGTGCTTACTGTGTGCTAGGCATTATGCTAAACATTTTTGCATAGATTATCTCATTTAATAGCTATAACAGCTATTTTGAGGTAGTCTGATGGAATCTTAGATGTAATAAGTCTTGAACCCTGATATTCTCCTGATCTTTCCAATCTTAATAAACAAATGAACACACAAATACTTAAGGCACATAACCCAGGAATCATCCCTGATTCATTCCTTCCTTCTCCTTGCCTTTATTAATTTATTTATGTTAAACAACTAACTCTTTCTTTTCTATATCCATGCTTCACACGGAGGCCAGAGAAAAATTTTTTAAACATAAAGGTTAGACAAAGCGCTGCATGGAATGAAATCTAAACTTCTCAGCATTGTCTGGCTTCTGTTTAGCTTTCTAATTCCATTTTGTGCTATCGTGGTTCTCACTATGCTTCAGTTACATAGGTCTCCTTTCATGCCGAGCTCTTTCTATCTCTGGCCTTCTGTCTTCTGGGAATGATTTTCTGGTTTTCTGAGTGGCTAGCTCATCCTTATCCTTTATATCTCAGCTTCAGTGACACCTCCTCAGAGAGGCTTTATCCTGAACATCTTCTAGAAAGTTGATCTACAAGTTACTCTTTTAGTATCTCATCACACTGTTTCTTTTGTTGTGCTTATCATAATCTCCATTTGTTTGTTTATGATATGACCCATTTACTAATGTATAATCTCCATGATTATAACAAACTTTGCTGACTTGTTCACTGTTCTAATCCTAGTACCTATATAATATCTGGGAACAGGGTAGGTGTTCGGTAAATATTTGTTGAATATGTGAATGAATCTTTATTTTACAGATGAGGAACTGAGGCTTAGAGAAGGTAAAGGACTGACTCAAGTAATATAATATGAAGTGATAGAAATAGGTTCCAAACCCAGACAGCTTGATTGCAGAGCCGCTGCCTTTAATTGGCATGCCATAAGAAAGGAATGTTACAGTGGGCAGACAAAACAATATATGTCTAATTGTACAGAGCACAGGTCTTGGTATCAGAAGTCTTGTGTTCATTTCTGGCTCTGACTGGAGTGACCCTATTAGTCTACATGACTGAGAGTGGAGGAGGGATGTTATCCAAATAATAACTGGAAGTTTTACCATAACTGGAATAATCTTGGAAAGGGGTGAGGGCAGATAACAAATGTCTACCATAGAATACTATGTTCCACTAGTAACCATACTTTTTTTTTTTTTTTAAGATTTTATTTATTTATTTGACAGAGAGAGAGATCACAAGTAGGCAGAGAGGCAGGCAGAGAGAGAGGAGGAAGCAGGTTCCCCGCTGAGCAGAGAGCCCGATGTGGGGCTCGATCCGAGGACCCTGGGATCATGACCTGAGTCGAAGGCAGAGGCTTTAACCCACTGAGCCACCCAGGCGCCCAATAACCATACTGTATTTTACAGAGGCCATCCCTTTTGAGTCTATCTTTTGCAAATGACTAGAAATTTTGAAATGTGATATTTTCCGGTGAATATTAAGTTTGGAATAAAATTGTGGAGAGAGTTGGCATCAAGATAATTGCTAAATGTGATGTCTGAGAGCAAAGACTGACAGTTGTTAGAATATGGTAGTATTTTCTACTTTAATAAATGCAATGGCATGGATAGACTGGATGTTAGGATTCTTTTCTCTCTTCGTTTAATTGACTCTTTCCATTCATTTCACAAGTGTGTCTAGTATATACAGTAATTATTCTCTAGCTATACTATAAACTAAGATTATAACTAAGGTTATAGCATTTGATTTTCCTGATATATTTTTGAGAATATACATTTTTTTTAACTTGTGAATTTTATCTAGGAAAAAATGTTAGTGATTTTATCCATCAGTTCTCTATTAGTTTATTAGTTCAAAAATAATTTATTTTTCTAGAAGACAAATACTTTAGAGGGGAAAGGCTCATTCTTTTTTTTTTGTGCTTTTTAAAGAAATTGTATAATTTATACAGAGAAATATTTTGGATTATCTATTTGTAGTCTTTTAATTTTCATTTCCACTGGCCAGATATAGTTCACATAGTAGTCAACATTATTGAACTGATCACCATTATAAAGCTACCATGACACAGGGCTTTTAGAAAGTCTTTCCTTCCTAAAGACTGTGGTCTCATTTGAACAGAAATATTCTGCAGTAGAAGATTCATCAGTCTCTTTTCCCTCTTGTGAATAAATCCAGCAAAACTGATCTAATTTGGTCAAATTTTTAACACATTTGTTTCTTTTCAAACCTATAAACCAAGGCAAATAAAATTGACTTTTCCCAAGCCTTCTACAACTTTTTACACACTCTCAAGTTTAGCTTTTACATTCTTCTTTCACATTCTGAAAGCCTTAGCCTTTAGAAATGAAACATTAATTAGTGGGGAAAAAACCTTAAAAGTCATAGTTAATAGTGAAATATGGGGTTGGAATTTAGAGATTCAGCTTTTCTTTTTGATGAGATCTGATTTATCTGTACATTGCATACATTTACTTGTCAAACTTTAGCTAAACATTTCTTCTAAATGAGAAATAAGGATCAAGTAGACTAGAACGGACACAGGACCCCGAGGTCAAAAGACTGAACATTCAAATCCTTATTCTACCTCTTTGTAACTGTGATTATGGCAGAGACAAATGGCATTTATGAGAAATGGTTCTTCCTTGATTTTTAAGGTGAGGATAATAGAATTTTCCTTGCTTGCTTTTGAGGATTATGGTAAAGCTTGAAAGAATTCTGTAAATTATAGCTTTCCATATATATGTCACATGTATTTCTTATTATTATGTGCATGGAACTGCTTAATATGGAAGATTTAAAAAATCATTCTTTTTACTATACTTTGGTTTACCAATACGTTTCCTGGAATCATTTTTTTTCACAGCTTTATACTTTTAAAGCAGCTTTAGATTTACTATAAAATTGAGAGAAGGGTACAAAGATTTCTCATATACCGTCTGTTCCTCCCTCATTATCAACATACTTCACCAGAGTGATACTTTCAAAAATTTTATTTTATTTTAAAGATTTTATTTATTTATTTGACAGATGGAGTTCACAAGTAGGCAGAGAGGCAGGCAGAGGGAGAGGAGGAAGCAGGCTCCCTGCTGAGCAGAGAGCCCGATGCAGGGCTCGATCCCAGGACCCTGAGATCATGACCCGAGCCGAAGGCAGAGGCTTAACCCACTGAGCCACCCAGGCGCCCCAGTACTTTTTTTTTTTTAAAAAGATTTTATTTATTTATTTTAGAGAGAATGTGCACAATTGGGGAGGGGGAATGGGAGAGAATCTCAAGCAGACTCCCTGCTGACCACAGAGCCCTACTTGGGGCTCAGTATCATGACCTTGAGATTGTGATCTGAGCTGAAATCAAGAACTGGATGCTTAACTGACTGAGTCACCCAGGTGCAACCCTCCTTTTTTTAAACCGAGGGTAAACATACATTGATACATCATAATCATCACAAACCCATAGTTTACCTTAGGGCTCATTCTTGGCGTCATAGTTCTGTAAATACAGAAAAATGTGTAATGACATATATCTATCTTTATGATATCAAATAGTATTTTCACTGCCCTAAAAATCTCTGTGCTCTGCCTGTTCATTGCCACCCCTCCCCCATGCAATCACTGAACTTTTTATTATTCCCATAGTTACACCTTTTCCAAAATGTCATATAGTTGGAATCATGAAGTCTGTAGCCTTCTCAGATTGGCTTCTTTCACTTAGTAATATGAATTTAAGTTTACTCCACATCTCCTCCTGGCTTGATATCTCATTTCTTTTTAGTGCTGAATAATATTCCATTGTCTGGATGTACCATAGTTTATTTATCTGTTTGCCCACTGAAGGATATCTTGGTTGCTTCCAAGTTTTGGAAATTATGAATAAAGATGCTATAAACATCTAAATGCAGGTTTTTGTGTAGACATAAGTTTTCAGTTCCTTTGGGTAAATACCAGGGAGTGTCAACGTTAGATCTAATGGTAAGATTATGTTTAGTTTTGTAGGAAGCTGCCAAACGGTTTTCCAAACTGGCTGTACCATTTTACATTCCCACTGGCATCGTTTGAGAGTTCCTGCTGCCCCACATAGTTGCCAACATTCAGTGTTGTCAGTGTTCTGGATTTTGGCCATTCTTGTAGATGTGTAGTGGGATATCATTGTTGTTTTAGGTTGCATTTCCCTGACAACATATGATATGGGACATCTTTTCATATGCTTATCTACTGATTCTCTGTATATTGTCTGTGGTGAGATCTCAATGTCTTTGACTCACTTAAAAAAATTTTTTTTTTAAAGATTTTATTTATTTATTCGACAGAGAGATATCACAAGTAGGCAGAGAGGCAGGCAGAGAGAGAGAGGAGGAAGCAGGCTCCCTGCTAAGGAGAGAGCCCGATGCGGGGCTTAATCCCAGGACCCTGGAATCATGACCTAAGCTGAAGGCAGAGGCTTTAACCCTCTGAGCCACCCAGGCGCCCCTCACTTAAAAATTTTTTAAAATTATTTAAACATTTTAAAATTTAAATTCAGTTAATTAACATATATTATTGTTTGCAGAGGTACATGCCTGTGATTCATCAGTCTTATACCCAGTGCTCATTACATCACCTGCCCTACTTCCTGTGCATTGCCCAGTTCCCACATCCACCCACTGACCTCTTTTATAGCAATTCTGAGTTTCTTTCCTATGCTTAAAAAGTCTTTCATGGTTTGTCTCCTTTCGTCTTGTTTTATTTTTTCCTCTCTTCCCCTATGATCCTCTGTTTTGTTTCTTAAATTCCACATGTGAGTGAGATCATATGATAATTGTCTTTCTCTGATTGACATATATCGCTTAACACAATACCATGTAGTTCCATGCATGTCATTGCAAATGGCAAGATTTCATTTTTTGATGGCTACATAATATTCCACTGATATATATCACCTCTTTATCCATTCATCTGTCAGTGGATATCTGGGCTCTTTCCCTTGTTTGGCTATTGTGGACGTTTTTGCTATAGACACTGGGGTGCAGGTTCTGCTTTGGATCATTACATTTGTATATTTGGGGTAAATACTCATTAGTGCAATTGCTCGGTTATAGGGTAGCTCTATTTTCAGCTTTTTGAGGAATCTCCATACTGTTTTCCAGAGTGGCTGCATCAGCTTACATTCCCACCAACAGTATAGGAGGGTTCCCCTTTCTCAGCTTCCTTGCCAACATCTGCCATTTCTTGATTTGTTAATTTTAGCCATTCTGACTGGTGTGATGTAGGTATCACATTGTGATTTTGATTTGTATTTCCCTGATGTTTGGCCCACTTTTTAATTGTTTTGTTTTATTATTATTGAGTTTAAGAGTTCCTTTGGTATTTTGGACAATAGTCTTTTATCAGATGTGTCTTTGGCAAATATTTTCTCTGTCTCAGCTTTTCTTCTCATTCTCTTGATA
Organism: Martes martes; assembly: GCF_963455335.1. Taxonomy (NCBI): domain Eukaryota; kingdom Metazoa; phylum Chordata; class Mammalia; order Carnivora; family Mustelidae; genus Martes; species Martes martes. The sequence continues at coordinate 21,463,488 of NC_137895.1, forward strand.
CTGTCTTTTGCAGAGCAGAAATTTTTTTTTTTTTTAAAGATTTTATTTATTCATTTGACAGAGATCACAAGTAGGCAGAGAGGCAGGCAGAGAGAGAGAGGACAGAAAGCAGGCTTCCTGCTGAGCAGAGAGCCTGACGCGGGGCTCGATCCCAGGACCCCGGGATCATGACCTGAGCCGAAAGCAGAGGCTTTAACCCATTGGGCCACCCAGGCACCCCCTGCAGAGCAGAAATTTTAAATTTTAATGAAGTTCAGCTTATTATTTCCTTCATGGATCATGTCTTTGGTGGTGTATCTAAAGAGGTATCCCTGAACCCAACTTAATCTAGGTTTTCTCCTATGTTATCTTCTAAGAGTTTTATAGTTTTGCATTTTACATTTAGGTCTATGATCCAATTTGAGTTAATTTTTATGAAGGGTGTAAGATCTGCATGTAGTTTTAGTTTTTTGCATGTGTATGTCCAGTTTTTCGAGCACCATCTGTTGAAGAGACTGTCTTGCTCTGTTGTATTGCCTCTGCTCTTTTGTCAAAGTCAGTTACATATATTTATACGGGTCTATTTCTGGTCTTTCTGCTCTGTTACTTTGATCTATTTGTCTCTTCTTTTTGCAAATACACTGTCTTGATTACTGTAGCTTTCTAGTAAGTTTTGAAGTAAAGTAGCATCAGTCTTCCAACTGTGTTCTTGTCTGTCAGTATTGTGTTGGCTATTCCGGGTCTTTTGCTTCTCCATACAAAAGTTGGCTTGCTGGGATTTTGATTGGGATTATATTGAATGTTTAGATTAAGTTGGAAAGAAATAACATCTTGACAATATTGACTCTTCCAATCTATGAATATAATCTCCATTTATTTAGTTCTTTGGCTTCATTCATTGGTGTCTTATAGTTTTCCTCATAGATCTTGGACATGTTTTGTTAGATTTATATCTATGTATTTCATTTTGTGGAGTGCTAATGTGAATATTGTGTGTTGAATTTCAAATTCCACTTTCTATTGCTAGCATATAAGAAAACAATTTATTTTCATGTATCAACTTTGTGTTCTGCAACCTTGCTATAATTGCTTATTAGTTCCAGGAGTTGTTTTGTTGATTCTTTCAGGTTTTCTACACAGACAGTCATGTCATCTGCAAACAAAGACAGTTTTATTTCTTCCTTTCCAATCTGTATACTTTTTTCCTTTTCTTACCTCACTGCATGAGCAAGGACTCCTAGTACAGTATTGAAAAGGAGTGGTAGCAGAGGACATCTTGGCCTTGTATGTGGTCTTAGTGGGAAGGCTTTGAGTTAATCACTAAGTCTGATGTTAGTTATAGATTTTTTTTTTTGTATGTATTCTTTATCAAGTTAAGAAAGTTCCCCTCTATTCCTAGTTTTCTGAGTGTTTTTATCATAAATTGGGACTGAATTTTGTAAAATGTTTTTCTGCATCTGTCGATATGATTATATGATTTTTCTTTTCTAGTCTGTTTATATGATGGATTATAGTAATTATAATTAGTCTGAGTAGGACTATATCTGTTAAAGGAATTGAATCAATAACCAGTAACTTCCAAAATAGAAAACACCAGGCCCAGATGGGTTCACTGGCAAATTCTACCAAATATTTAAGGAAAAAATTATACCAATTCTCTACAGTCTATTTCATAATAGGAGCAGAGGGAATACTTTCCAACTCATTCTGTGAGGCCAGCATTACCCTAATAGCAAAATCAGACAAAGACATTACAAAAAAAAAAAAAAAAACACACACACACACAAACCACTATTGACCAGTATTTCTCCTGAAAGTAGATGCAGAAGTCCTCAACTAACTTTTAGCAACATCAAATTTTAAAAAGTATAAAATGAATTACATAACATGACCAAGTGGTATTTATTCCACGGATGCACGGCTAGTTCAGTTCTTGGGCAGGATGGCTAGAATTGGCTGGGTTGAGTTTTTTCCCTTCCCACAGGTCAGCTGGGCCCTGGCTAACTAGTTTTCTCGGAAGGCAGAGCTTGTTAAGAACAGAGTGTTTTGGTGTATTGAAAAATGGTTCTTTTCCCGTTCCCCTAGAAGCCTGAGAAGAATTTTTATTGTACTTTGGGAATCTGGTTGAACTCCTTGAGGTAAATCCCACCATATTTTTGGGAATCCCATGACAGGGTCCTCCTGGGGCTTTTAAAATAGAAATTGAATGCTATTCTTTTTTGTTTTTTTTAAACTCTTAAAATTTTTTTTAGGTAATCTACATCCAATATGGGGCCCAAATATACAATCCTGAGATCAAGAGTCACATGTTCTATCAACTGAGCTAACCAGGCACCCCAAATGCTGTTCTTTTTTTTTTTTTTTGTCATTATTGAAATGTAATTTATGTATAACATTGTGTAAATTTAAGGTGTAAAGTATGTTAGTTTGATACATTTATATATTGTAATATGGTTCCTCCAGTAATATTAGCTAATGCCTTTGTCATGTCATATATTTATCATTTCTTTTTTTTATTGAGAACAGTTAAGGTTTTGTCTCTTAGCAACTTTGAATTTTATAATGCAGCAGTGTTGAATATAGTCACTATGTTGTACATTAGCTCTCCAGAATTTATTTATCTACTAGTTGTAAGTTTTTATCTTTAAATAACATCTTCTCAATTCTCTCACCCTTCAGCCCCTGGTAACCACCATTTTACCCTGTTTTTACAAGTCTCATTTTTTTTAGATTTCACATCTAAGTGAGATCATACATTGTTTTTGTATTTGTCTTTGTATGTGTTTTTTTCTTTCTGACTTATTTCAGTTATCATAATGCATTTAAGGCCTACCCATGTTGTCACAAATGGATTTCTTTCTTTCTCATGGCTGAATAATATTTGTGTGTGTGTGTACATATATGTATATGTATATTTCACATCTTTATCCATTCAACCATTGACAGACACTTATATTGTCTTCACAACTTGGTTATTGTGAATAACGCTGCAATGAACATAAGTGTACAGACATCCTTTTGAGATACTTATTTCATTTCCTTGGATGTGTACCCAGGAGTGGTATTGCCAGATCATATGGTGGTTCAATATTTAATTTTTTGAGGAACTGCCATACTGTCCTTCATATTGGTTGTATCAATTTGCATTCCCACCAAAACCAAAAAGGTTCTCTTTTTTTGCATCCTCACCAACATTTATTATCTCTTTTTTTAAATAAAAGCCACCTTTGGAGTTTTTAATTACCAGATTTGTCTGTAATGAGCCTCCAGCACTTCTTCAATTATACTTCAGATTTTCCCACTTTGCACTAGTTCTTATGGTAGTTTACATTTGTGAATCTCTGCTCAGGTAAGCCACAGTTTCCCCTATCCACCTGTTTATTCTTGGGGGCAGCATTTTGCTCTGTGTCCGAGGAATCCAAGAATTACTGATTTTTTTCTGTATGTTTAGCTTTTTAGTTGTTTGGATGAGGCAGTGACTTCCAAGGTTTTTACATGTGGAACTGGAAAACAGAAGTCTCTCTGGAAACATTTTAAGACTTTGTTATGATTTAAAGTGACTTGAAATCCCTTGAAGTTAGGTTATACATAACAAGGACATTACTGTTGCATTCTTGTACATTCTTATTTATTTCCTAAAGTAGAAGTTTTAAGAAAAGCTAGTTTGGCTTCTTTATATTCTTTATAAATAATCCTGATTTTAGGATAGGGAAATCTTCTGTAAGAATATGAAAATGGAGCACCTGACTGGCTCAGCTGGTAGAGCATGCAACTCTTGATCTTGGGATTGGGAGTTGGAGCCCCACATTGAGGGTAGGGTTTACTTAAAAAAAAATTTAACAAAGCAAAATGACTTTTTCTCGTAGAGATGAACTATGTAATTTCTAAAAATATTTTTAGGTGGCTCAGATGTCATTTTATAAAATAAATATTATAGTTATTTTATGATATATACTTGATATATACTTGAATATACAGCTAGAGATGGATCTGTAGTCTGTAACATTAGATATTTAGGGGTACCAGATAATTTAACGTATTAGAAAGCTAAGTGCAATATGTAGATTTTTATTTGAACAAATACCTCATTAAATTTAGGAGATAGGCTGTGGGGGAAAGAACATTAGATGATGATGGGATTCGGAAAAATTGAATTCTAATCCTAACTACGGAGAATATGGTTTAGTGATTAACTGCATAGGTTTTTGGGTCAGTCATATTTTTTGAATTCCAGTTCTGCCCCTTTTTTGCTATGCAACCTAGGGTAAGTTTCCTAATCTTTTAAAACTTCAGTTTCTTTAACTTAAAAAAAGAGATAATTATAGTGCTTATCTCCTAGAGTTGCTATAAAGATTAAATGAGAAAATACTAAGTATTTAGCAGTTTATTAGTATCATCATCATCATCATCATCTTCACCGCCACTAATACTACTAATTAGCAACTTCCACCAAGTCATTTAATCTCTCTAGGTATGTTAGGTTCTCTAATTTATAAATGAGAGGACTAGATTAGTTGATTTCCATGTGTTGATTATTAGTATTCCTGATGTTGTTGTTGTTGTTAATGTGTTTGAGAGTGCTCTGTTAAAGCCTGAATAAACAGGAGGTATCATCATCATCTTAGGGTTGTCTGAGCTCTGAAATGTTACGACAAAAATGAAAAATCATCTATGACATGAGTCTGTGGCTCTCTTGTTTTATCTCAAAGCTGTGTCTAAAGCAGAGAGAAATTTTTGTGCCAGTCTCTTCACCCTTGCTTTCTTCATCATTACTCCATATTTATCCATTGTATATAGCAAATTTCAGTGGTTCCTTAAACCAAGATCAAATAGGAAGAGGAGGAAGCCACAATAATAGCAGGTATATACTTAGCCTTACTCTTTACCAGTTAGGGTGCTAAGAGCTTTATGTGTGCTATTTTATGTGTGTGTGTGTGTACATACACACACTAATGAAAAAAATTAAACCTTTCCCCATTGTACTTCTACCTTAATCTTTTTATTCTTTCTCTGTGTAACTTTTATCTCCTTAATTTTTTTTAAAATATTTATTTATTTGAGAGAGGGAGAGTGAATGCATCCAAGCTACTGGAGGTACAGAGGGAGAGGGAGAAAGAGAATCTTAAGCTGATTCCCAGCTGAGGTCTGAGCCTGACATGGGGCTCCATGTGGGGCTTGATCTCGGGAGTCTGAGATCATGACCTGAATCAAAATCAAGAGTTGAATGCTTAACCGACTGAGCCACCAAGGTGCCCCTTAACTCTTTAATCTTATTTCCCTATAATTCTCTTCTAAGAATTCTGCATTTTGGCAAGGTGCTGGATGGTGGTTTTCAGCATTTATTGAATATATTTTTTAATTTTCAAACTTCATGTTCCTCTTTGAAATCCCTGTTTTCCCTTTCTGTTATCCCTACCAATCTTTCAAGGCTTAACTCAGACCTCCATCTTGAAGCTGTCTAATCCATTATAGCTGAAATGGCTGCTTTTCTTGGTATAAGCACTAGTATGGCAGACAATATTTTTGCTAAATAGAGGCAGTGCTAAATAAACACTAGTTTTTGCTAAATAAACACTAGTGCTTTTTTGTTTGAATACACTAAGATCTTATTGTAGTAGCTATTGAATGTAAAGTTGTTCTTTAACAACTGAGAATGGAAAATAAAAATGGTGTATTTTACTTAAATTGGAATAATTTGCATAGCCCTTTCTATGTGGCTTTAATAGTTTAATAATAACTCCAGAGTAATTAAAATGATTAGGTAGTGATTGAGGATGGTTTTACTCATTTTTAAAAAGAAAACCTGGAACAGTGCTCAAATTTACTCTTCTGTCTTCTTTTTTTGTGTCCTCTCAACCACTTTTAGTACTCCTCTAGTTCCCTTATATATTTTAAAAGATAAGTAAATCATATTTATCAGAGTTGTAAGTGACCAATGGAGAGATTTGAAACATCTCTGGGATATAGATTTTTCTGCAAGATAACTACTATAAATAATATAAAATAATTAGTAAGCATATGATCTATTTCCTGAAACCTTAGGGAGTTTTTTAGTTAAACAGACTAGTTTGCATTAATTATGGTGACTTAGGTACCATTAATAAATGAGTTGCTTCTATTCCATAGGCACAAAGAACCCCTATTTGTGAAGAGAGCATCTTCTAAAAGTTTGTTTAAAAGTTGCTTGTTTGGCACATTTCCCTTGAATTCCTGGTTAGATCACAAAAGCCTGAAATATAATACAGTATAATGTTCAAGATACCATTGTTAGGAGCTGGGGAAAGGATGAATCATGAGCCAGTAGGAGTGGTCTTGGTCATAAGAAATTAATATATGTGGAAGGAGGGGAGGCGGGAGGGAGGGAGAAAGAGAGAAAAAAAGAGAGGTTGAGATTGCTTGATTCTAAGGAATTGCCTCCTGTGATTGTACAGTTTTGGTAAATCCAAAAGCTATAGGGTAGGCCTGCAGGCTTGAGATCCATGGGAAAGTTGCAGTTTGAGTACAAAGGCAGTCTGCTGGCAGAATTCCATTTTGCTCCAGACTGGCTGTTTTTTTTTTTTTTTTTAATTTATTTTATTTATTTCACAGACAGAGATCACAAGTCAGACAGAGATTACAAGAGGCAGAGAGGCAGGCAGAGAGAGAGGGGAAAGCAGGTTCCCTGCCGAGCAGAGAGCCCGATGCGGGGCCCGATCCCAGGATCCTGGGATCATGACCTGAGCCGAAGGCAGAGGCTTTAACCCACTGAGCCACCCAGGCGCCCCCAGACTGGCTGGTTTTTGTTTTATGAAGGCCTTCACATGATTCTTTGAGACCCACCCATACTAGGGAGGGTAATCTTCTTTCAAAGTCCACTAATTTAAAATGTTAATCTCACAAAAAGACACCTTCAAAAAAGGTCCAGAATAATGTTTGACCAAATACTTGGATACTGTGGCCCAGTCATGTTGACCTATAAAAAATTAACCATTATACCTACTTTTTGTCTTTTTGCTTTACTTTCTGGGAACTCTCATCAGTTTATCTTCTACTTTATTTTACAGATCTCTTTAGTTTTTCACTTCAACTTGCATCTTTCATGTTTGAGGTTTTTCTTCGGTCTCCTGTGACCCTTGGTTGTCCATTTTTATATGAAAGTGGGACTCCCCAAAGGCTGGTCACATCTCTGTACTCATGGTTAAAACTTGTAACTGTAGAGTGGACGTTGGGGAATCCTTCAGTAGCAGCATCCTTCAGCTTTTTCTCTTGTGCTGGTCAGATACTTCAGATTGTCCTAATCTCTAAGCCTGTCTATGAGCATTTGGGGAACAAATTGAGGAAGAAGTCTTTATATTCAGTGTGTAAACTTAATTTCTTTGCTTTTAGTATTTTGTTCCTACTTTCAGCTGTAGCTGCTACCTTTCATCCAGAGAATTTCTCTTTAACTCTCTCCAGGAAGTAAAACCAACAGTCTTCTGGGAAGGGGAAGGGTTAGTTGCCTGGTTGTATAAAGTGGAATAAAGTGTTTGAAGGTTCATTTTCTCTAATTGACTTTCAACCATTCCTTGGTGTTTAGTTCCACCTTCAAACTCTCTTCCAGAGGTAACTGATAGCACCTATTCCTAAACCTTTTGGAGATTTTGCTGTGTAAATTGTGTTGCTTTTTTTGGCTTTTCTTATTTCCAGCTAGGGATTCAAGTTTCTCAAGTTAGTTCATGTTTCTCTATCTATTTTCCAGCTTGCAGTTTCTTTTTGCTGTTGTCTTCTTCCCCATATTCTTTCTTCTTGTTGTGTATATCTTAAAAACCCTTTTATGGTAATTTTAGGAGATTTTAAAAGCATGTGTAAGTTATGCATGCATTCAGTGTGTCAGCTTTTTGTTTCTTAAAATTTATGGAAATTTTCAAACATATGCAGAAGTAGAGAGAATAGTATTATGAGTCCTCATGAATCCTTATCTCAGCTTTAGAATGATAAGTTGTCAACATTTGGACAATCTTTTTTTTTTTTTTTAATTTTTTTTTTTTTTAATTTATTTGTCAGAGAGAGGGAGAGAGAGAGAGAGCGAGCACAGGTAGAGGCAGAGGGAGAAGCAGGCTCCCCGACAAGCAAGGAGCCCGATGTGGGACTCGATCCCAGGACGCTGGGATCATGACCTGAGCCGAAGGCAGCTGCTTAACCAACTGAGCCACCCAGGCGTCCCTGGACAATCTTTTATTTATATTCCCTCACCTCCTCTAGATTATATTATAGCAATCATAGACTTCACATTATCTATAAATTCTTCTGCATATCATTCTGAAGATAAAGATTTTTTTAAAACAAAACTATAAGGCCATTATCAATACCCAAATAAATCTAATAATTCCTTGATGTCAAATATCCACTGAATGTTTGGATTTCCACGGTTTTATCACTAATTTTTTAATATTTGGTTCATTCAAACTTGTATTAAAATAAGGTCCAAAGTCTTTTTGTTTAAATAGGTGAAGATTTTAATAGACATTTCACCAAAGAAGAACTACAAATGGCTTATAAGCAGATGAAAAGATGCTTAATACAGTCATTAAAGAAATGCAAATTAAAACCACAGTGAGATATTACTACACATCTGCCATACAACACACACACACACACACACACACACACATACACTCAATTAAATGGCTATAATTTAAAAGATGAACAATAACAAATGTTGGCAAAGATGTGGAGAACCTGGAACCTGCATTACTGCTAAGAATATAAAATGATGCAACTACTTTGGAAAACAGCTTTCATAGCTTCTTAAAAGGTTAACCATAAACTTAATATAGTAATTCCACTACTGAGTATCTACCCAGGTGAAAAATATGTTCATGACTATTAATACTAACATTATTCATAATAGTCCATCCCTAGAAACAATACAAATGTCTGTCAATTGGATGAATGGACAGACAAAATGAGGGATATCTCTACAGTGGGATTCTATTCAACAGTAAAAAGGAATAACTACTGATATATGCTGCAACATGAATAAACTTCAAAAACATGTATTCATTGAAAGGGGCCATATGCAAAGGACTATATAATGTATGATTTTATGTAAGTGTAATGTCCAGAAAAAGCAAGTTTATAAAAGCAGAGAACAGATGAATGGTTTCCTATGGCAAGCACGGTGTTTTTTAATCTACAGGTTTCCCCCTTTTCTTTTGCCTTTTATTTTTCAGTGAATACTTACTTTTTTATCTTTGGCTTTTTCTTAACTCATCTAATGGTATCATCCACAATACTGCTTCCCCTCTGTTGTTACTAAATGAAGCTTCCCCATCTCTGGTCACAATGTCTTCTCTTACAGCTTGCATTTTTAACAATTTAATTTGGTTGATGTAAGTATTAAATCAGAAAGTGCATGTGAATAAGTTAGCATGATTAATGTTATGTAGTTTGTGTTTAAATACCTGGTATGTATATTGAGATTTGGAATCAATAGGATACACACACGGTGTAGGAGTGCTGATAATACTGACTCCATCTTTGGCCCTTCATCTTGTTCATGTCTGATTGATGACTTCTCTTGGGGCTACTTGTTCTGGGCCCATTAAAGGTTAATATACATATCTTAGTCATGCTCTCCAAGGCCTGGGTAAAGGGAGGCTTGTTTTGGCCTCCCACAAATCTGTTAGAACAGTCTTTTCCCTTCCTGATGCACAGGTGGTGCCACAAGATCTAATTAAATGTTAGCTGTCTATTACGTGCCTGTGAACACTTTGGTCTTACGACAGGGCCCTTCTGTATGTCCCCTCACCCTATAAAATCTGTGGACTGAGGTTTGGATTTTGTGGAGAATACGCAATTTTCATGAATGATCCTCCAACTGATCTCTGCCCTTTCAGTTACCCTGAATAAAACTCCCTGTAAACTGGAGTTGCCTGCTTTGTTTTGCACTCTTAAAGTACCTTCTCAGTTTGGGGAATACTTTACTGTTCTTCCTCTACTTTCTAGCACATGGAGAGAGAGAGAATGCGAGGCAGAGAGTGACACAACTTTTTAAAGGAATTGGCACCTGTAATTGGGCCTGGCAAGACTGAAATCTATTGGGCAGGCAGGCAGGAAATTCTGGAAAGGGTTGATGTTGCACTCTTGAGTCTGAAATCTACAGAGAAGGTCAGGCAGGCTGGAAACTCAGGCAGGTTTTCTGTGTTACAGTCTAGGGTCTGAATTTCTTCTTCTGGAAACCTCAGTTTTTCCACTGAAGTCCTTCAACTGTTTAGATGAAGCCTACCCACATTATGGTGGGTAAACTGCTTTACTACAAGCCTACTGATTTAAATGTTAATAACTTTTTAAAAACTACCTTACTAGCAACATCTAGACTGGTATTAGACCAAGCTGCTGGGTACCATAGCCTAACCAAGTTGACACATAAAACTAATCATCACAATATCTGTTGTTTTCTCTCCATTTTAATTTTCTTTTTTCAACACTGAGTTAACAGACCAGGTTTTTAATAGCCCTTGGGGAGAAGAGCTCAAAGAAAGGACATTCAGCAGAAATCAGGCTCTGATGAGGTAGGGCAGTGGTTCTCAACTATGGCGGTTCTCAGCCCAGAATGCACATTAGAATCATTTGGGGAGGTTTTAAAAAGAAGAGTGGGCCCTTTCACACAGAAGTTGAGACCCAGGTGATTTAATTGGTTTGGGCTGAAAATCTCTGAGCTAGACATAGCTTAGTCCCTTGCTACCGAAGTGTCACCTGAAATCTTGTTAAAATGCAATCTCATCCCTACACAGAGGAAGAACCTAGAAGAGTCAGAGATGTGCCACAATTCCATTCAATATTTCGGTGTCAGTGTTAGTGTCTGGTAAGCTACTAAAATATTATAAAAAGATTGAATTTTGGTTCATCTTAGATTCAATTAATAATTGATTTTATCCATAGGTTTTCCTCTTTTAATATGCCATGACAGTATGAAAAAGTGAGCATAAACATATATTGCCTTGGATTGTTTCTGAAAGGAAAAAGTGATTTAATAAGCACTCTGCTTTTAATGTGGAATTTCTCAGCTATCAGATTCATTATATGAATTTGGGGAAAATTAATGTTCAAAATGTTCTGAGACCTTTCCTAGTTGACAATTACATTTAGAACTTATACTGTTCAAAAATGACAGTTGGTGATTTGGAATCTTTAAGCAAGAAGGCCTTTCTTGAAATAAGAAACACCCAAAGTCAGTGAGACAGATTCAGGAGGGACTCATTTTTCTAAACCTAACTTCTTAGAGATAAATGGTCCTGGAAAGGTAATGCTCTGGGTCATTATGGACAAAGGTAAGGCTGCCTTACGTTGAATCCCATACATACTTTGACATTTACCTGGTTGGGGATTTTGGAGAAATACTTTTCCAATGGCCAGTTTCTGTATTTTAAAGCTGGTCTCATACCAACCTGATGTGTTTTTCATAGGATGAACGTAATAACTTATTTAAATGCCTAGTACAGGGGCACCTGGGTGGCTCAGTTGGTTAAGCATCTGCCTTCGGCTCCGGTCATGATTTCAGAGTCCTGGGATTAGGCTCTACAAGAGGCTTCCTGCTCATCTGGGACCCTCTTTCTCCCTTTCCCTCTGCCCCTTCCCCCCCACTTGTGCTTTCACTGTCGCTCTTAAATAAATAAAATCTTTAGAAAAATGCTTAGTACAGAGTATTTAGCAATGCTTCTTTAGAGCGAGCAAGAAGATATGGCCAGTATGAATGCCCACTTGCAGTGATTGAAACCAGCACTGAGTTCTTAGCACAGTGATTCTTTCACATAATTATAAAATAAATTACATTTTAATAAGTAAATAAATTTGCTTTACTAATCAGTCTCTAGTGTTTTTTGCCAAAGGGAGCCATTTTTCAAAGGCTGAAACTTTAGAATTAAGAAAACTGGATCTTGTATTCCTGCTGAAATAACTGAGATATTTTATCAAAAGAGTTACAATTTAAAACAACTAGACTTTGTTGATTAAGTTAACTACAACTGCTGGTCTGGACTTCAATCCTGTCCAGTAATACATTAGAGTAAGGAAATACCTACCTCCCTTGCTTTAGAAACCCAAATTATTTTAGTGAGGCCTATAGACTCCCCTGCAAAAAATGATCAAGGAGCTCTGATGCAGTGAATTGTATTGGTGTCTGTGAAAAAGTCTTTAATAAATATTTATTGTCTGTAATGGTAGCTAGCAGATCATTTTTCTTTTTGCCTACATATTTCTATGTAATGGAGGGAAGATACTTAAGCATGTGTCTATTGGTAGTGGTTTTATAAAGGAATATTTAGGGCCAGTGCCCTCTCCTGCTCCCACTTATTTTCTTTCCGTCTATAACCAGTTTTAGGAAAGGAACTGTGTATCGTTTGAGGAAGATCCTTTTTTCAGTTGAGTTATTATCTAAGGCAAGACGTACTTTGTCTTTTAAAAAAATTTAACTAATAGACACCTTTTTGTACCTTCCCTTATGAAATAGTTAAATTATTTTTGTTTCAAGGAATGGAGTTCCCATCTATCTAAAGGGGAAAAGAAAAAAGATTTATTCTGAAGAGTCATATAGACTGGAATTGGAAGGTGTGTGGATCTCTTAAAACTCTAGAAATTCATTACACTCCCAGTGCCTGTCTTTTGAGTCATATAGCACATAGTAAACAGACCATCATTAATATATGTGAAATGAATGAATCTTTTTTTCTCTTGTTACCTTTGCATCTCTCTCCATGTTTGCTTCATTATTCTTTTGTTACTAACTAGTCTGTGTCTATTTTTAGGATGAATTCCACAGGGAGCAAATATGACTGATTGAGCAAATATGACTGATTCATTGATGCATGTTTGGGTCCCTTGTATCAGATTGTGCATTGGCCAGGTGACAGAGGGATCATACTTGGGTCAAGTGTCCACCAGCCTATATCCATTTTTCTAGTCATGAGGCCTGTGTTAACTTAGACCAAGATATTGGAAATGTAGACACTAGGACTAATATGTCTACTATAGAAGTTTAACTCCAGCTTAAATTAATAGGGAAATAGGGTGGGAAAAAGAAAGAAAAGAGAAATTAATATCAAGGGGCTACTAATTATAGGACACATTGTAAGATTTTTAATGTATCATTTAACCTCTTAGTAGTACTATATTGTAGGTTTAGTATTCTAATTTTAAATGTTAAGAAAAGTTCATCCCAAAGATGTTAAACAGTCTTTTGCAAAGTCACTCTGTAAGTATGTGGTGGAATTATATGTATAGTGAGAAAGTCAAAGATGCTAAGAATTGATAAGAACAGAGCAGAAAATATTATTTGTATTGTCTCCAAAAGTCCCTTTCCTTATGGAGCTTACCGTTTTGTGAAAGAGATAGACATTAAATACAATTTAAGCACAGATGTGAGATGTGTTATGAAATAAGTATATTGTGTAGTGAAGGGTTTTATGAAGAAATAACCGATAATTTTTAAAATTTTGAATTTTTTAAATATTTATATATATATAAAATATATTTTATATTATTTATTTTTTTAAATTCATAATTTTTAAAATTATGAATATTATGAGTTTTTATGAATATTTGAACTGAGACTTAAAGGATAAAGTTGGAATTAGCCAAGCAATGGGGAAAGAGGAAGGGAAAAACATTTCAGAAAGAAGTAATTATGAAAACAGGATCTTGGAACCTTTAAAGAACTTAAAGAAAAAGGCCAGTGAGATATAAATATTTTTCATTTATTTAAAAGTTGGAGAACCAAAGCTCTGTGATACTAAGTCATTTGTTTAAGATCATATTAAGATCAAACAGTGATGGAATCCTAACTTGTACATGTCTTTGTTTGTTTGTTGTTGAGAGGGAATGGGGAGAGGGGCAAAAGGAGAGGAAGAGGGAGAATCTTAAGTAGGTTCCACGCATAGTGGAGCGGGTCTTGATACTACAACCCTGGGATCATGACCTGAGCTGGAATCAAGAGTCAGATGCTTAACTGACTGACTCACCCAGGTGCCCCATTTTGTTTTTGTTTTTTAAATAAGTACATTTGCTTTAAATAAAAAAAAAATGTATAATAAAATTTACTGTTTTTGGTGTGCAGCTTTATGAGTTAGTACAAATGCATGATCATATGGCCATTATCACAGTCAAAATATGAAAGAATTCCATCACGCCACCAAAGGCCCTTATTCAACACTTTTCCTCTCCCTAGGCCTGACCCCTAGCAATTACTGATCTTTTTTCTGTTTCTTTTGCTTTTTCCGTAATGTCATATAAATGGAATTTTATAATATGTAGTGTTTTGTGTCTGGCATCTTCGATTCCACATAAGGTGTTTTTAATTCATATTGATTTGTGTATCAATTTTTATTCATGAATGGTATTCCTTTGTATAGGTGTTAGTACTCTCACTTGTCTATTTACCAGTTTAAGAAATTTGCTTTTTTCCCTAAGGTTTTTAGTGTTTATAAATACAACTATTATAAGTATTTAAGTGCAGGCTTGTGTGAAAATAAATATTTATTTTGCATAAATACCTAAGTAGAATTGTTGGGTCATATAATAAGTGTAACTTTATGGTATGTTTAACTTTATGTGTGTTTAAAACTCTTTTTCAAAGTGGCTACGCTAATTTGCTTTCCCTCCAGTAATGTTTGTGAGTTTCAGTTGCTCTCCTTTCTTGCTAGCTCTTAGAGGTTGTTAGCTTTTTTCCCACACTAATAGGTATGTAATAGTATCTCATTTTAGATTTGTTTTCATTTGCATTTTTCTAATGTGCTTACTTACGATCTGTGTATCTTCCTTGATGAACTTCTCTCTTTAAATCTTTTGTCCATTTTTTAAAAATGACTTTTTTGCTTTGTTTTGTTTTCTTGTTAAGTTTTGGAAGTCCTATATCCTATATCCTGGATACAGGTTTTTGTCTAGTATATAATTCCAGATATTTAAGTCTGTGGCTTATTTTGTATTGTTTTAGTATTGTCTTGACAGAGCCAAAAGTTTTCATTTTGATGAAGTAGTATTTATCAAAAAATTTTATGGATTATGTTTTTGATGTATCTTTGCCTAAACTAGTGTTACAAAAATTAGTTCTAAAGTTTTTCCCAAAAAGTGTATGGAATAGTTTAATGTTTTATATTCAGGTCTATGATACATTTTGAGTTATGTTTTATACAAAGCATAGTTTGAGGTTTTCTTTCTTTCTTTTTTCTTTTTCTTTTTCTTTTTTTTTTTTTTTTTGCTTAGAGATGTCCATTTTTTCTAGTACCTCTTATGAAGAAGACTCATTTCTCCATTGAACTGCCTCTGCTTCTTTGTAAAAAATCAATTGTTCATATTTATGTGGGTCTGTTTTTGGACACTGTATGTTGAAAACTCCATCAGACAATAGTATATTTTTTGCTCTTAACTGTTAAGCGGTTTTAAAGAACTCAAGATGGTAGAATAGTCTACTATATTTACCCAGAAATTTATCATTCTGTTGTTTGGTCTTTATTTCTGATGTTTCAGGTTTTGTTCTGGTATTATCTTGTCTGTTTGAAGAACTTCTTTTTAGAATTTCTTTCAGAGAAGTCTCTTGTTTGAAAGATTCTCTCAAGTTTTTCCTCATCTTAAAATGTTTATTTCATGTTTGTTCCTGAAGGATATTTTCAGTAGATATATAATTCTGGTTTAAACTTTTTTTTCTTTGAGTGCTTTAAAAATGTGTGCCATTTCTATCTGGCCTCCACGATTTCTGATGAAAGATCCTGTCTTTGAAGTCATTAATATCGTATTAGTAACACACATTTTTCTTTGGCCACTTGCAATATTTTTGTTGTTAGTTTTTAGAAATTTGATTGTTGTTTGTCTAGGCTTGGATATTTTTGGATTTACTTTTTTTGAGGTTCACTGAGCTTTTTGAATCTCTGGGTTTATGTCTTTTGCTAAATTTGGAAAGGTGTTAGCCATCAATTTTTCAAGTTTTTTTTTTTTTTTCTTAATACACTCTCTTCTTCTGGGGTTGGGATAATATGAATACTAGACATTTTGGTATTGTTGAGATTGTTTATTTACTTTATAAATATAATTTTCTGTTGTTTAGACTGGATAATTTATATTGACCTGACTTCAAGTTTGCTGATGCTTTCCTCTGTCATCTTTTCTGTTCTAGAGCCCATTCAGTGAGTTTTAAAATTTTGGTTACCAGTTCAAAATTTTAAGGCTTTTTCTTCCTTCTCTTTCCTTTTCCTTTCTCTCTCTCTCTCTCTCTCTCTTTCTTTCTTTCTTGATTTTATTTATTTATTTGTCAGAGAGAGAGAGTGAGTGAGCACAAGTAGGGGGAGTGTCAGGCAGAGGGAGAAGCAGGCTCCCCGCTGAGCAAGAAGCCTGATGTGGGACTCTATCCCAGGACCCCCAGATCATGAACAGACACTTAAGGCAGACACTTAACTGACTGAGCCTCCCAGGCATCCCAAGTTTGTTTCCTTACTTTTATATCTTTTATTTCCTTCCATTCATTTCAGGAGTGTTTTTAGTAACTACTTCAACATCTTTGTCAGGTAATTCTAATATACGTATGTCTTGGCATTGGTGTCTGTGAATTTTCTTTTCCCATGTAAATTGGAGTTTTCCTGTTTCTTTGTAATGCTGAGTAATTTATTTTTTATTTTATTTTATTTTTTTTTAAGATAATCAAAGTTCTTGGTTTGAGATATCCTTTTATTTATTTATTTATTTGACAGACAGAGATCACAAGTAGGCAGAGAGGCAGGCAGAGAGAGAGGGGGGAGTAGGCTCCCCACCAAGCAGGGAGCCCGATGCGGGGCTCGACCCCAGGACCCTGGAATCATGACCTGAGCCGAAGGCAGAGGCTTTAACCCACTGAGCCACCCAGGCACCCCTATTTTTATTTTTATATTTTGGGCATTTTGAATATTATGCTATGAGACTCTGGGTCTTAGTTACATCCTATGAAGAATGTTAATGTTAATTTTATCAGGCAGTCAACCCAGAGGGTTTAGGTTGCAGGTTCTGACCAGCCCTTCTGTGGTGTGTAGTTTCAGTGTTAATTACATTTTCAAATTTGCTACAGTGGTGCTTTTTGATCTGTCTCATGTGTTTGAGACCAAGCCTGAGATCTGGGCAGTGGTCTATAATTTAGCTTGGTTCTCTAATCTTTGCTGTGGTGTTTAGTATCCATATCCATTCATGTGCAGCTCAGGATGGACTTATTTGCCAACCCTCTTCCTCTTTACAGTATCCCCAGTGCCTTTTGGTCCTTTAACCAGAAAACTGGGACTTTAATTATCCCCTTGTGCCATATATGTCCCATGGTGGTACCTATTGTAAGGCCAAGAGAAAAAAAAAAAAAAGCAGTGGTAGTTTATTCCTCTTTCTGAGACTATAGCTCTTCCAATAGGAAAGGAATTTTCTTTTTCCTCCGAGTTTTAGGCCCTGTGAGTCTCTTCCTGCCATCATTGTTGCTACTGCCACTGCTACAGGATTAACTGGGGACTGAGACATGAGAGAAGAGAAGAATGAGAGAAGAATTGGGATTTCCTTCACACTCTCTGAATGTTAGGAATCCCTTTTTCTACTTGTTAAGCCAGAACTGGACTTCTCCACTACTCTTTCTGTTCACATCTTGGTGTTTATTCCTGGTTTTGATATGCTTTGAATCCAGACTGGGGGATACTTCACTGTTGTTATTCTGAATTCTGGGCTACTTCTTCAATCCACCTGCTATTATTTACTCTATGGAGCTCTCGAATAGCTGCTCTATGCATAATGCCCAGGTTTTATAGCTGTATTCCATGGAGAGACACGGTAGCATAATGCTTTTTCTATCTTACCCAGAACCAGAACCCTAAGGACATGTATTATTAAATTCTGGCTAATGGTTTTGTGGAGGAAAAAATAATCACAAAATTATGTATTTGTGCTTCATTTTAGCTTTCACTTGTTACGACTAATTGCTTAGTTAAGAATTTTTGTCTTGGTAAGGCTCTTGGTACTGGAAGGTGAGTCTTCACTTTTACAAATCTTTCAATTCACATAAAGATAGACTTAGAAAACATTTACATATGACAAAGGATATAATCATAGTGATTTGGGAGCAATAGGCTTAAAAGCTGTATGACATTTTTATGTTTTATGTTCTCATTATGGAAATGAGTATCACATGTATGCAACCATTTTTAATAACTGCCTTGACCTAGAAGACAACCAAATGGAAAAATAATTTGGTTCATATTTGATAGTGTCATTCTTTAAGTTTGTCAGTTATACCAAATATAATTTACTTGACATTCCATAAGATAGCTAAAGAGAACCTAGGGATTCAAATTTGAATGATACCATCCGTGAGCTATATAGTATAATTTCTTAAGATCAAAGACTCTAGGACCAGATTACTTGCAATTGAATCCTGTTTATCTACCTTTGGCTGTGTGACCTTGGGCAAGTTATTTAACCTATTTGTGCATGTTTCATCCTTTTAAAATTGGCCTGATAATTGTACCTACCTTACAGTGTTGTTTTTAAGATTCTGTCAGTTAATACCTGTAAAGCACTTAGAACAGTCCTTGTCAATCATTACTTTGGGAAATTTGATATGTTGGAGTTGATAATAATACTGGTATTTATTGACGATAAGTGCCAGGTACTTTGTTCACTTACTTTTTATCACCACTCTACATTTGTCAGATTGTGGGATTGATATAAAGAGAATTTGTTCAAGACCACATGGCTAGTGAAGTGGTAGAAACAAAATTCAAAGCTAGGCAGTTTGACCTCCAAGTTCATGCTCCTAGCTACATTATATTGCCAGAAATGGATAATCAACAGATATTGTTGTAAACCGATGGTGTATGATCACCAATACTATCTGTTATCAGTGGGTAAGAGTTTTGCTGTGGAGCATATTTTGTTCATATCTATGAATATTTTTCAGTTTTATAAACTTTTTTCTTTTGACAATACAAGATATTCAATTTTTAAAAATTTTTTATTTCATTTTATTTTATTTGCTTAAGAGTGGAGAGAGGCTGAGGGAGAGTGAGAAAGATTCCCCCCACCCCTGCCTGCCTCTCTGCCTACTTGTGATCTCTGTCTGTCAAATAAATAAATAAAATCTTTTAAAAAATCAGTAAATAAAAACAACAGATGCACACATTCCATCTTCCATAAAACTAGGTATCTCTAGTCTCATCTAGAGGATAGGGAAATATGAAAAACAAGGAAGAATTGTATATAACTTAGTAGTGAGAATGTCAAATCTAACTATTTGCAGAGAACATACCAGTGATAGGCAAACTGATTCATCCTCCAGAATCTGAGAAAGGGTCAGGAACCACAGGTGCTACTAGGTGTTACAGAAGGTGGTGTGAGATTGTGGGGGAGAGATAAGGTGGGATGCAAAAAGGATTGTTCAAAATTAATATTTCCAGATGCTAAGGATTACTGCTTCACCATTTCTGGAGCATTTTACCTAATCTATGAGAACTGAACTTGAGAGATGACAAAGAGGAGGATAGATTGAGAATTAAGTGAAAATCTGCATATAAGTAATACTACTAGTTCCCTTCCTATGCTTTAGGTCTGAAGTATTAGCCACAAGGCTTACAACCACCTTTTTATTCTCACACCTCCTTAGACAGGAGATTGGAATATCCTTCTCTGAAATGACATACTCCAGAGAAAGTCTCTATAGATAATGACTTGTGCACTTTCCTGACCAAAAGAAAAAAACAGTTGGTCTGATTGTCATACAGTGATTCTTACCACTCACTCAAGATTTGTCCACATACACACAGCTTCCATTTGCCTTTTTTAGTATCTTAGATATGAACATGGAACCAATTACCAACAGTCAACTGAGGACAGAACCCACCAGAAAAAAAGAGACCAAAGCAAAAAAATGGACGGAAAAAACTCAGAAGAAAAGAAGATGGTTAGGAAAAAGTAGAAGACTTCAAGCAAATACAATCAATACCTTTTTTTTTTTTAAAAAGATTTTTATTTATTTATTTATTTGACAGACAGAGATCACAAGCAGGCAGAGAGGCAGGCTCCCCGCTGAGCAGAGAGCCCGATGTGGGGCTCGATCCCAGGACCCTGGGATTATGACCTGAGCCGAAGGCAGAGGCTTTAACTCACTGAGCCACCCAGGCACCCCTATAATCAATACCTTAAGCAAGATGAGTAGATTTGGTACCCATGAAATAATGTAATGCTGTGAAAAAGAATAAAAGATCACAAACTGTTGGGACTTCATCAAAATAAAAAGCTTCTGCACAGCAAAGGAAACAATCAACTAAACTAAAAGGCAGCCTATGGAATGGGAGAAGATATTTGCAAATGACCTATCCAATAAAGGGTTAGTATCCAAAATATATAAAGAACTTATAAAACTCAACACCCCCAAAATGAATAATCCAATTAAAAAATGGGCAGAGGACATGAATGGACATTTTTCCCAAAAGAATACATACAGATGACCAACAGATACATGAAAAGATGCTCAACATTACTGATGATCAGGAAAATGCAAATCAAAGCTACCTCAAGGTATCACCTCACACATAACAGAATGCTAAAATCAATAGCACAAGAAACAACAGGTGTTGGTGTGAGGATGTGGAGAAAGGGGAACCCTCTTACACTGTTGGTGGGAATGCAAACTGGTACAACTACTCTGGAAAACAGTATGGAGGTTCCTCAAAAAGCTAAAAATAGAGTTACCCTACAATCTGATATTTCCACTACTGGGTATTTACCCAAAGAATACAAAAATACTAATTGGAAGTGATACATACACTCCAATGTTTATAGCAACATTATCTACAATAGCCAAATTATGGAAACAGCCCAAGTGTTTATGAATGGATAAAGAACGTGTGCTGTGTGTATATATACACACACAGACACACACATACATATATACATAATGGAATATTACTCAGCCATAAAAAAGAATGAAATCTTGCCATTTGCAACAACATGGTTGGAGCTATAGAGTATTATGCTAAGTGAAATAAGTCAGAGAAAGACAAATACCATATGATTTCACTCATATGTGGAATTTAAGAAACAAAAGAGCAAAGGGGAAAAAAGAGAAACGCAAACCAGGAAGCAGACTCTTAATTCTAGAGAACAAAGCAATGGTTCCCAGTGGGGAGAATGTGGAGGGTGGGTGAAACAGGTGATGGGAATTAAGCAGTGTACTTGTTGAGATGAGCACCAGGTGTTGTATGGAAGTGTTGAATCACTATATTGTACCCCTGAAACTAATATAACACTGTATGTTAACCAACTGGAATTTAAATAAAAACTTTGAAAAATGAAAGCAACAAAGAATACCCTAAGAAATAAGATATTCAATAAAAGAGTTAACTGGAGATGAGGAAGTCTCCCAGAAAATTGAATTAGAAGATAATGAGAAGGGAAATAGGAGAAAGAAGATATAGCCAATCGATAGCACAGACTTAATATCTGACTTTCAGGAGTTCCCAAGAAAAAGAACAGAAGAACAAAGAAGAGGGAATTTTCAAATAAATTAAAAAAATTGCCAGGACTGAAAATGTGTTTCAAATTTAAAGAGATTTGCAGGTGTGCCCAGCACAAAGGGATTTTAAAAAGGCCTACACCAAAACATATTGTGATGTAATTTTCATACTCTAGCTTCGCTCCCTCAACCCATTTTAATCTCTTTTTACCCTTGCATTTCTTCATTTAAGAGGTTGGAAAGATCAAAACTTGCCTTTGCCAAACAACTATGGCCAAATGTGATAAAGTGCTAGCCTATAAGATAAAGTGCTAGCCTATAAGATGTAAGTAGACCCTGCAATTGCACTACTGGGTATTTACCCCAAAGATATAGATGTAGTGAGAAGAAGGGCCATCTGTACCCCAATGTTCATAACAGCAATGGCCACAATTGCCAAACTGTGGAAAGAGCCAAGATGCCCTTCAACAGACAAATGGATAAAGAAGATATTGCCCATATATACAATGGAATATTACGCCTCCATCAGGAAGGATGAATACCCAACTTTTGTATCAACATGAATGGGACTGGAGGAGATTATGCTGAGTGAAATAAGTCAAGCAGAGAGTCAGTTGTCATATGGTTTCACTTACTTGTGAAGCATAAGGAGTAACATGGAGGATATTAGGAGAAAGAAAGGAAAAGTGAATTGGAGGTTTTTGTAGGGTGGAGGGGCTTGGGGAATAGATGAGGCTGGTGGTGGGTATGAAGGAGTGCAAGTATTGCATGGAGCATTGGGTGTGGTGCATAAACAATGAATCTTGGAACACTGAAAAAAACTGTGGAGTGGTAAAAAAAAATAAAAAAAAATAAATAAAATGTAAGTAGAAGTCTGAAGGATTTCTGTGGAAACTTGTTCTTTGATACAAGCTTTACCTCTTTTGATAGCTGGAACTACAGTAGTCATTTTTTGACCATAAGAATTATGGAGGTCTTAGTGCAGATATGCTTAAACTGCTGCTTTAATGATACCCACAACTATCCATCTCTGGATTTCTTGTCATGTTGGGGGGTGAGGGGATTCTCTATTTGGCTAACTACTGTATTTTGCATTTTCTTTTACCTGAAATTAAATACAATCCTGACTCATATACTTACAGAGGGCCTCCCCCCAACCCCTGCAAAAAGAATATCATGTATAAAGTTCAGGAATAAGAATGGCATCAGAGGGGCACCTGAGTGGCTCAGTGGGTTAAAGCCTCTGCCTTCGGCTTGGGTCATGATCCCAGGGTCCTGGGATCGAGCCCCACATTGGGCTCTCTGCTCCGTAGGGAGCCTGCTTCCTCCTCTCTCTCTGCCTTCCTCTCTGCCTACTTGTGATCTCTGTCTGTCAAATAAATAAAATCTTAAAAAAAAAAAAAAAGAATGGCATCAGATATCTCAAAAACAACATTAGAAATTGGAAGATAATAAATAATGACTGAAAAATTCAGATTTTAGAAGGAAAATAATTTTCAATCTTGAATTTTCTATTTGGCCAAAATATTAGGTGTGAATGACAGAGATATTCAACATTTTAAAATATTTCCTTACTGTGTGCTTTTTCTCAGAAAGTTAGTGAAATGTGGGCTCCACCAAAGTAAGGGTATAAACCAAGAAATAGGAAAGTATAGGATCGATCTAGAAGCATGAGCTCTAATAGAAGGAGGCAAAAGGAATTCCTAGGATAGCCCAGCGAGTCAATGCAGATTGGAACAGGGGCAGAAGATTTCTAGGGGGCCTAACAACAGAAAAAAACATTATCCGATAGACCTGACTTTAAGAACAATTGTATTTAGAATGTCTTTGGAACTTTTGGAATGTGGGAGAAGATTTACCCAGAGACTGAAAAAGAATGATAAGGTGCATGCAAATCGACTTTAGAAAAATGAAGAGGTATTACTGAAAGGAAATATAATCATAGTATAATGTCTTAATCAGTAAGCAGTATTTACTTAGACATTATATGAACCATTGTGGATATAGCCCCAAATTATGTTTCAACCACATTGGGAGTCTGTGGTTGAGGAAGTGAGGTGGAGATAAAGGGAAAGTCCTCATATCATGTTGGATACCAATATATCAGTATATATACATGATTTAGATCCATGGAGTTAAATGCCAGAAGCAGCAATTGAATGAATGTAATATAACTTCTGGGAATGGGAGAGACTTGATGATTGGGTGACCAACCAGGAGAGGGGTTGCCACAGGAATGTTGTGCTTTAAATCTTTCTACACTGTTTAACTATGTGCATGCCTTACTTTGACAAAAATAATTAAAAAAAAAAAGCTCAGATGTAGAGGAACTCTGATTATATATATATATATGTATATATACATATTTTTAAATTTTATTTTAAGATTTTATTTATTTATTTGACAGAGAGACAGCGAGAGAGGGAACATAAGCAGGGGGAGCGGGAGAGGGAGAAGCAGGCTGCCGGCTAAGCAAGGAGCCTGATGCAGGAAGGCCTTGATCACAGGACCCTGCGATCAAGACCTGAGCCGAAGGCAGACATTTAATGACTAAGCCACCCAGGCGCCCTGATTTTTTTAAAGATTTTATTTATATTTGTCAGAGAGAGAGAAGAGTGTACGCACAAGCAGGGGGAAAAGCAGGCAGAGGGAGAAGCAGACTCTCTGCTGAGCAAGGAGCCCAGTGTGGGACTGGATCCTAGGACCCTGGGATCATGACCTGAACTGAAGGCAGATGCTAAAGTGACTGAGCCACCCAGGGATCCCTGATATTTTTACACTTAGAATTTCCTGAACATGTAGTGATCTTTAACACTGGCATTGCTTTGCACATTTTCTTTAACCTTTCTGAAATGTTGCTGTGCCTTGTCTTCCTGGAAAAATCTTACTCATTTCACATGATTTGGCTTAAGTGAAGCCATCCATGATCTTGCAAAGTTAGAATTTCCTTCTTTGTGCTACCGAATTTTGTGCTAACTTGTTTTATATCATTTATCTTTTGGTGATTATTTGCTTGTCTGCTTATATTCCTTCCAGGATGGTCATCTGTTTCAGGAGTAGGGAGGGCTGTTTTTAATTTTTGCCCCCTGCTGCACTTAGCGTAATGCCTAATCATTGTAGATGCTCAGTAAAATTTGAATGATGTCATCTATCTAGGATACAGAGTTAGGAAACCTGTGTTGAGGTCTAGCTTTGTTTCTCCTTTTGCCCCTCACCTTGATCAAAGCACTTGACTTATTATTGCCTTAGGTTCCTCTTGGAAAAACTGGATGTAATGAGCTTCAGGGTCTCTGAGAACTTGAAAATCTGTGATTTTTTTTTTTTTTTTTTTTGGTGTTTTCTTTTTCATTCTTTTTTTTTTTTTTCCTTTTCAGCATAACAGAATTCATTGTTTTTGTACCACACCCAGTGCTCCATGCAATACGTGCCCTCCTTAATACCCACCACCTGGCTCCCCCAACCTCCCACCCCCTGCCCCTTCAAAACCCTCAGATTGTTTTTCGGAGTCCGTAGTCTCTCATGGTTCACCTCCCCTTCCAATTTCCCTCAACTCCCTTCTCCTCTCCATCTCCCCATGTCCTCCATGTTGTTTGTTATGCTCCACAAATAAGTGAAACCATATGATACTTGACTCTCTCTGCTTGACTTATTTCACTCAGCATAATCTCTTCCAGTCCCGTCCATGTTGCTACAAAAGTTGGGTATTCATCCTTTCTGATGGAGGCATAATACTCCATAGTGTATATGGACCACATTTTCCTTATCCATTCGTCCGTTGAAGGGCATCTTGGTTCTTTCCACAGTTTGGTGACCGTGGCCATTGCTGCTATGAACATTGGGGTACAGATGGCCCTTCTTTTCACTACATCTCTATCTTTGGGGTAAATACCCAGTAGTGCAATTGCAGGGTCATAGGGAAGCTCTATTTTTAATTTCTTGAGGAATCTCCACACTGTTCTCCAAAGTGGCTGCACCAACTTGCATTCCTACCAACAGTGTAAGAGGGTTCTCCTTTCTCCACATCCTCTCCAACACACATTGTTTACTGTCTTGCTAATTTTGGCCATTCTAACTGGTGTAAGGTGTAACTGGTGTATCTCAATGTGGTTTTAATTTGAATCTCCCTGATAGCTAGTGATGATGAACATTTTTATTAATGTTTAATAACATTAATGTTTAATAACACTGCAATTTAAAATCCATATGTAATAAAACTGTTTCCTACATTTTATTTCCTAGCTCTTACTGCAATTTGTTATTGTGTCTTCACTTTTTTTTTTGTTTTTAAATTTAAATCTATTCTTGAAGACTGTAAGCTTTCAGAAGACAAGGATTTGGCTGTTCTGTTCAGCATTGTTTGCTAATGTTTCTTAGAACTACATGGAGACACACAGTAGGCCTTTGCTGAATAAATACATCCGGAAGGAAATTTTATGGATGTTCCAAAGATCCAGTTGTTCTTTCAGACATTTTAGAAAAATATCTTTAATTCAAAATCTAATAACCAAAATTTGCATATGGTTCTTATCATTGATGTAATATCACTTCTCTCTGCATACTTGGAATGGTTTTCCATTTCCTGAGTATTCAGTGCTATTTCCCTCCTTTAATTACTTCATCAAAATGTCTGTCTTTCATGAGTCCTTTCTGAGTTAATCTCTTCTTCCAAGT
Source organism: Martes martes (assembly GCF_963455335.1). NCBI lineage: Eukaryota > Metazoa > Chordata > Mammalia > Carnivora > Mustelidae > Martes > Martes martes. The sequence goes on from NC_137895.1 coordinate 21,489,595, forward strand.
CTCAGCAACTTAGTGAGTGAAAGCTGTGGTTTATATAAGACTTTTTGTGTGTGTGTGAGTTAAACTGTAAATAATTTGGGGCAGAGTTTTTGTGGTTTGTTAAAACACTCCTATGTTTTAATGAGTCAAATCTAAGTGATTCAAATCTACAAGCTGGATTTCCCTTGAATACGTGCAAATAAAAAAGTCAAGGACTTGGTAAAGTTTATTTTAGATTTTGCCAAATCTGACATTTTGAAATGCAGTTTAATAGTTTAACCAAATCCCAAACATGACTGTATTTATTCCTTTCTGGCTGTAAGTTGCAAATTGCCAAGAAACTAAATGAAAGTGTTTTTCTAAACCATTAGATGTCTTCTAAATAATCTGCAGCCTTTAATAGTAGTCTTTTATCCCCCTGAGTGTATGTCCAAATTAAGAAATATTCATTGTCATTATTCCAACTCTGTGCAACAACTTCAAGTCACTTATATTCAAAGTAGATTCATGTCAGATACTTGCTATGTACTCAGCATTTTTTCAATTGCTTTAATACTGTAATATGTTTTATTTTTCCCATTTTACTGAAAAGAAATTGACAGTCTTTGAGGAACAAGAAATTTGTCTAGTTATAAAACTCACAAGGTTAGAGTGGTACTTGAAACCAGATCTGTCTGGAGTAGCATGCATCCTCCCTTCCTTACATATCAAATGATCTCTGAGAACTTCAATACTAGCTTATTTATGCCAGTACTATACTCTTTGCATTAAGGTTATGTTTAAGGTTGATGATGTCACAGATTTTTCTTGATCTCAGCTATGTCTTTTTTAGTTTGATAAAGATTACGATTTCATTAATATCAAGCTGAGAGTGTTTATAAATACATTGAATGAAAGAATAAAGACTCCAAAAGATTTTGACATCATTCAATGAAGAGCTAAACTTCTAAGGATAAATTTATTAGGAGCAAGTGTTAGGTATTTTGTATAGGCCCCAGAAAACAACTGCACATACAGAATTGATGATACATGGCTTGACAGCAGTTCTTATGGGGAGCTCATGGGATTTGATCATGGTAAACTCAAATGATAAACTTGTATTAAGTAGTGGTGTGAGTAGGCTGCTCTTTGGCTACATTAAAGAAACAATAGTTGCTGGAATTAGGGAGGTGAAAAATTTCAGTTTATTTTATTCTGAGTTCTGGTTAGACTGCATTTGAAATATGATGTCGTTGAGGTGGAGTTTAAGTAGTTATGTAGATATAATGAAATGAATTTAGACTAGGAGATTCACAAAGGTGGGTAATGTATCCTGCTTATGTTCCTGGAAAATAACTTTATTAGCCAAGGTTCTCCAGAGAAACAAAACCAACAGAACCAATAGAATCCACAGAATGCATATATCTGTACAGAAATTTATTTTAAGGAATTGGTGATTATGGGGGCTTGGTAAAACCAAAATCTACAAGATAGACTGGCATGCTGGAGATTCAGATAAGAGTTGCAGTTTGTGCAAAGTTGGTTTGCTGGCAGAATTCCCTCTTCTTCCTGGAAAGTCAGTGCTTTTCTAATAAGGACTTCAACTGATTAGATGGGGCCCTACCACATTATGGAGGATAATCTGCTTTGTTCAAGGTCTATTGATTTAAATGCTAATTTCATCTAAAAAATACCTCCTCACAACATCTAGAGTAATCTTCGACTGAATATATGAGCACCATGACTTAGTTAACACATAATGTTAACCATCAAAACAGATAATCGCTAAATATTTCTTGACTTAGTTAATTAATTAAATGTGAATGAAGGGTATGTAGGCAGTTGAAGGAGATGACTGTGACTAGCCGGGGAAGAGAAGACTCACGGAAGAAAATAATAGCTATTTTAAAATATTTGTAGGGCTTGGAGATATTAGGTATAGAGAGGGCAAGAGATAAGTTCAAGACAGAAAACATGGGTATAGATAGAAAATCTATGTACAAAAAAATTGAACCTCTCTTCCCATTCTTTTGTACACATTATCAACTAGGCAGTAACTTTCTAGATAGGAAATCAATATGTTCTTTTCTGAAAGAATTGAATGACTCTAAAAAAAAGGCTTCCATGTACTGGTGCCTGGAAATCCTTCAATGCACAGTTGCCTCCCACTCCAGTCACCTGTAAGGAAAACTTTCTGTATCAACAATTCTTTCATACTCACAAAGCTTTTAATCAGCATTATAGTATTACATTTTAAAAAAATAAGGTGGAAAAAGATAATTTATCCACCATTTAGACACAGTGTTAAGTGATTTGCATTTATTATTGGATTTAATTCTCACAACGGTCTAATGAGGTAAAGTATCAGTAACATCGTCTCCATTTCAGATGTGGAAACTGAAACACAGGGTAAGAAAGTTGTCCCAAGTTACACAGTTTGTATGTGATTAAGCTAAGATTTGAGTCTGACAGATGGACAAGCAAGGAACATAGATTTGGGAGTTACATGGAAAAAAACTGCAGATTATAATATGTCTATTTTTGGGAAGATTGAGAATAAGATGTTTGTGGTTTTATTTTAAAATGTTAACTTTGGATTGGTATACTTATCATTTCCCTAAAGAGGTAATTTCCAATATAAACAACAGTTTATAGAAAGAAGAGGCAAAATTTACTAAATATTTTGGTGATTTAATTTCTTTTTAGATTGGAGCACTGATTCCCAGTCTGGGATCTATGAATGCCAAGGAATACATAAAAACAATATGAATCTTTTTTAAAATTGTTTTCAGTATTAAAGAAAGCCTAATGAAATTATATTTACCTTTTCCTAAGGCTGTACAGATGAACTAAAATATCAAAGTTCAAAATATCACATCCTTATTTTATCACTTGGTCATTTGTGCCAATAAAAATAGTTATCAGGTTGCTAGATGGACATTTCTGATTTTTGTTCTACATTGGTGATATTTCCCCCTCTCTCTATTTTTTTCTCCCCCTGATTTTTTTTTTTAAAGATTTTATTTATTTATTTGACAGACAGATCACAAGTAGGCAGAGAGGCAGGCATAGAGAGAGGGGGAAGCAGGCTCCCTGCTGAACAGAGAGTCCGATGTGGGACTCGATTCCAGGACCCTGAGATCATGACCTGAGCCAAAGGCAGAGGCTTCAGCCATTGAGCCACCCAGGCACCCCTGATTTTTTTTTTTTTAAATTGGAGTATATCATACACGTAGAAAAGGACACTCAGTTAAGTGTACAACATAATGAACGAGTACCAAAAAAACGCATGCAATTACCACCCAGAATAAGAGATAGAACATTACTAACACTCAGAAACACCCCTTATGCTTCCTTCCAATTTATAGCACATGTTTTTATTGAAAATATACCTAGGATTGGTATTACTAGCTTGTAGTAACTCTTTTTAGGAATGGCTATACAAACTTTACACTTCTAGAAATACATGAGTGCTCTCTCTCCTATTGTTTGTTATTGTTACTCTTTTTAACTTTAGCCATTTTAGAAGGTATATATCTTTTCTCATTTCTCGTTTGCCTTCTTACTTTATTAATGTTGTCTTTGATGAGTAGGAATTATTAATTTTAACTAGTTCAGAGTATCAATATTTTTCTTTGTGGTTAGTGCTTTTTTTTTTTTTTAAAGAATTTATTTATTTATTTGAGAGAGAGAGCAAGTAAGAGAGAGCATGAGAGGGGAGAAGGTCAGAGGGAACAGCAGACTCCCCGTGGAGCTGGGAGCCCGATGTGGGACTTGATCCTGGGACTCCAAGATCATGACCTGATCTGAAAGCAGTGGCTTAACCAACTGAGCCACCCAGGCGCCCCATGGTTAGTGCTTTTTGTGTCCAATTTAAAACTTTTTACCTCCATCAAGTTCATGAGATATTTCTTTATGTTACCTACTAGAAGTTTTATTATTCTTTCACAGTTAGAGCTCTTATTTATTAGGAATTGAACTTTAGAAATGATGTGGATATATGTTGGTTTTCATTCCCCATGTTGCTGTTCAATTGAACCAGAACCACTTACTGAAAAAGATCATTCTTTTTCTACCACTCTCCAGTGACACTTGAAAAATACATATGTGGGTCTGTTTTGTATTCTGTTCTGTTTGATTGGCCCATGTATTTATCCCTGTGCCAATATGACACTGTTTTTCTTTTTCCAAATGTATTTTATTTTATTTAAAATTTTTAAAATCATGTATGTTAGTCACCACACAACACATCATTAGTTTTTGATGTAGTGTTCCAAGATTCATTGTTTACATACAACACCAAATTCCAGTTAGTTAGCATACAGTGAACTATTAGTTTCAGGTGTAAAAGTTCAGTGATTCAGCACTTATATAAATACTCAGTGCTCATCATAAGTCCCCTCCTCAATCCCTATCACCTATTTAACCCATCCCCTCCAGTAACCTTCAGTTTGTTCTCTATAGTTAAGAGTTCTGTTTCTTCATTTGCTTCTTTTTTTCCCCCATGTGGCTTATATATACAATAGGAATATCTCTCATTCATAAAAAAGAATGGAATCTTGCGATTTGCAATGACATGGATGGAGCTAGAAAGTATTATGTTAAGCAGTTTATTTTATTTTATTTTGTTACTGTTAATGATTTTATTTATTTATTTGACAGAGACAGAGTACAAACAGGGGGAGAGGCAGGCAGAGGGAGAGGGAGCAGTTGCCTAAGCTGGGAGCCTAATGTGGGGCTTGAGCCCAAGACTCTAGGCTCATGACCTGAGCTGAAGGCAGACGCTTAACTGACTGAACCACCCAGGCTCCACCTCCCCCCTTTAAAAAGATTTTATTTATTTGACAGAGAGAGAGAGAGAATCACACTATTTTAATTACTGTTACCTTGATGTCTGATGGTGTACCTTTTCCCTTCTCTTCAAGACTTTTTACTATTTTGATTTTAGAATTAGCTTGTCAGTTTCTACAAAACTATTGAGATTTTTATTGAAATTGCATTGACTCTATAGAATAGTATTGGGAAATTGACATATTATCGGTATTTACTCCGTGAGGATGGTATATTTCTCCATTTATTTAGGTATCCTTACAAATTTTTTTCTAGCTTTATTAAGATATGATTGACAAATAAAAATAGTGTATTTATGGGTTGTACCTATGATTTTTTTAAGATGTATATGTGATGACAATATACATATACATAAATATTTAAAATAATGTTTTCTAGTGTTCTCTGTAGAGATTTTACTCTTCATTTGTTACTAATTATTTTATATTTTTGATATTATTAATAGTACCATTTAAAAACTTCTGTGTCTATATATTTTTTTGCTGCTGCTGATGGTGTATAAAGCCAGTTGCTTTTTTATTTTGACCTCAAATCCAATGATCTTGTTATATTTCCTTATTAATTCTAATCATTTATGTTCCTTTGGATTTTCTACGTGTTAGTAGCAGTTTTATTTCTTCCTTTTCATCGCTTATTTCTTTTATTTCCTTTTCTTGCCTATTGCATTGGCTATGGCTTCCAGTAAATTGTTGAAGAGCAGTGGTGTGGTGTTAGTGGCATTTTATTTGGTTTCCAGTCTCAAGAAGAAAGTTTTCATTGTTTCATAATAAAGTACAATGATTGCTGTAGGATTTTATTTTTTATTTATTTTCAGAGTATAATGCATACATGAAGCATATATATAATATTTGTATAGCACAGTTCTTATAAACTGAACACATTTGTGTCATAAACACTCAGATCAACAAATCAGCCCTCCTGGAGCTCTTCTCTTACTCATTTGCATTCACTATTCCCAAAGGATTACCACTCTCCTGACTTCTAAATGCCTCAAGTTTTTTAAGTAGAAACTCTATAATCAGCCTAAGACAGTTCCATTTTATTGAAAGTTTGCTAGTTTAATTTTTTTTATCATGAATTGGTGTTGAATTTTATAGAAAGCTTTTCCTGCATCTTTTGAGATGATCATATAATTTTCCTTTCTCATGTTGTTCCAGTATGTAAATTACATTATGTTATAGAATAGACTGAACTTGGTTATCCCTTTGATATTTGTAGTATTTGATTTCCTGACGCTTCATTTAGGAGTTTTACATTCATATTCCTGGGTAAGATTTGCCTTTGATTTTGCTTTCTTGAGATATACTTATACAGTTTTGGTGTTGTCATCCTGGCATTCAAAAACATGTTCGGAAGTATTTCCTATTTTTCTGTTCTTTGAAAGAGTTAAGTGTATTACTGGAGTTATTTCTTTCTTAAGAATTTGGCAGAATTAAGAGATTTATGTCAAAAGTTGTCTCTAGGATGGGTTAGAATGGGGGAAGATATGGAGATCTGTTGGCATTTATTCTAATTCCGATATAAGGTGACAATGGCTTTGACTAGGTTGGTGGCATGGGAAGAGAAAGGACAAATAATAGCAGTGTTGACCTTTTGACTCATACAGCATTTTATAGCTCATATATTGCTTTTATTTGAGTTTTACAATGATGTTGGTAAGTAGAAGATTTAAAGAAAGGAGGAGTTGAAGAGAACTGTAAGGTTTGGCTTTTAAGTTACTGAGAGATTACTGGTGCCACTGACTTAAATAGTGATGTCGGGTTCCTTCTTTTTCCCTCTCTTGTTGAAGAAGGACTATAGAACATATGTGTTTATTATCTTCTTCCTTGAACCACTTTGAATGAAAGAAGAAATATAAAAACAAAAAGTAAATCAGTGGTGGTGGTGGAAATCAGAAGAATGGCCTGAGAAAACCATAATTCCCTTATCTATAAAATGATAGGCTTAGATTGCTATTTTTTTTTTTTGGATTTCTAAACTTTTGTTGATTATATAGGCTAACTTACAAATTCACATCTTCTTATGATACTTTGTTTCATAGAAGAGACCTATGAGAGCAAGTACTAGAATCACACCTTTGACAATTAATTTTTTGACAAGTTGCTCTTTTTTTTTTAAAGCAATTTACTCTTAATACTACATTTTTAGGAAAATTTGGAATAAGGGGCAATGGTGTTGAAAATATTAAGAAAAAAATTGACATTTAAGCCAGAATGTGAGCCACATAAATTACTTTACTGCTTGGGACAGCAAATAAGCAAACAAATCAATGTAGCTAATCTTAATGCAATAAATCTTGGCTCAAATATGAAGAAAATTGAGTAATGGGGAAATATGGCAGAGAACAAAGTTAATTCTAACAAAAGTGAGGAAAAGTACATAAGTGAGGAAAAAAAAGCTCCTCTAAGTTCTAATGTTTGATAAGCATATGCCTGTACTTCTGTAATAGGGCCATAGAAACTATCCTAGTAAAGGGTAGTTTCATCTAAAGTATTTGTATTTTTCAGTTGGGAAGACTAGGCACAAAGCCAGCAGGAGGAACCAACTCTAGCTAAGGAAGCAGAAAAGGACTTTATTAGGAAGTTACTGGGTGGTTCACAGAATTAAAGAAAGGGCTCAAGACCAGGTTTGGGGTAGCATTAGGTGTCAGGAAAACAGTATGGAGGTTTTTCAGGACTTTAAAAACAGAGCTGTCCTATGACCCAGAAATTGTACTACTGGGTATTTACCCCAAAGATACAGATTTAGTGAAAAGAAAGGGCACATGCACCCAATGTTCATAACAGCAATGTCCAAATTAGCCAAACTGTGAAAGGAACCGAGATGTCCTTCAACAGATAATGGATAAAGAAGATATGGTTCATATATACAATGGAATATTATTCAACCATCAGAAAGGATGAATATCTATCATTTACATCAACATGGATGGAACTGGAGGGTATTATGCTAAGTGAAACGAGTCAAGCAGAGAAAAACAATTATCATATGGTTTCACTTATATGTAAAACATAAGGAATTGTGTAGAGTACAGTAGAGGAAAGGAGGGAAAATTGAATGGGAAGAAATCAGAGAGGGAGACAAATCATTTGAGATTCTTGATTCTGGGAAACAAACTGAGGGCTGCAAAAAGGGAGGTGGGTGGGGGGATGAGGTAACTGGGCGACAGGCATTAAAGAGGGCACATGATGTGATGAATCATTGAACATTATATCAAAAACTAATGATCTAGTATATGTTGGCTAATAGAATTTAATTAAAACAAAATAAACAGTAGGTTTTTCTTGTCCTGTAAGAGCTCTAGTTCTGCGACATGATCTTTCCATCCTTAAGCCATTCTACTTTAGACCTAAATTTTGGAGGCCATCTCCTTAGCAGAGGTTCGATTATTAGTCATCCCTGTTTAAGAGGAAGGCAGGATATATTGATTTATGGTCCCAACAAGAATGAATACAATAGAGAAGAGGGAGTTCTCTGAAATGAAATGGAGTGTTGTTACCAAAAGAAGGAAGAAATGAATTACAGGCATCCAGCTCCCCACAACCATTTACTGTGTAGTCCAGGTTGAGGCATAGGTCTAAGTAAAAGAACTCCTAATTTAGATGGAATAAAGACCAAAAAACTTCACAAAATCCCAAACCTCCTTTTTTGGATGGCTATTAAGCTAGGTTCTGCCTGCCTAATTTTCCAGCTTCTATTAAGTAGGTGATTCATAAGTTTGCTTTATGTCAAGTCCCTTTTCCTCAGGTTCTTACTTTCCTTCAGAAGTATAGTTACATGTAAACAAATTTCCAAAAACTGACTTGTAGCTCTCACTTGGCTTCTAAGCATTCACAGCTGCCAGGATTCCCCAACCACTCTTTTCCACACTGTCTAGGAGGTCCTGGCACTGACCACTTCTGGAACTAAGACCAAGACTGCAGGACTTCTTCAGACACTTTTTATAAATAACCCAGTTTTACACCTGAGGTCATTTTTCATATACAGACTTGAATAAAGGGCAGTTAGGAGTCTAGGAGGCCAGTCTATAAAATTTGCTAAAATATCACTAGAGTGGAATAGAAGCATAGCACTAGTTAGCTCAGCCTTCTGTAATGTGATGAAATCTAAATTGTCCCCTCTCAGAATCAATTAGATAGTATATATATATTTTTAAAGATTTTATCTATTTATTTGACAGACAGAGATCACAAGTAGGCAGAGAGGCAGAGGAGAGAGAGGAGGAAGCAGGCTCCCTGCTGAGCAGAGAGCCCGACGTGGAGCTTGATCCCAGGACCCTGGGATCATGACCTGAGCTGAAGGCAGAGGCTTTAACCCACTGAGCCACCCAGGTGCTCTAGATAGTATCTTGGAGTAGAAAAAATATTGCAGTTGGGCAGTGCTCTTCCACCATGAGCTAAGTTTTGAATCTTATTTAAAGAATATAGGTTTGATATAGTCAAGCAGAGAGTCAATTATCATATGGTTTCACTTATTTGTGGAGCATAACAAATAACATGGAGGACATGGGGAGATGGAGAGGAGAAGGGAGTTGAGGGAAATTGGAAGGGGAGGTGAACCATGAGAGACTATGGACTCTGAAAAACAACCTGAGGGTTTTGAAGGGGCGTGGGGGGGTGGGAGGTTGGGGGAACCAGGTGGTGGGTATTAGGGAGGGCATGTATTGCATGGAGCACTGGGTGTGGTGCAAAAACAATGAATACTGTTACGTTGAAAAAAAAATATAGGTTTGAAAAGGACACCAAATTATTTGCCTAAGACACTCATATATGTATATGGTTCTGTTAGTTTCTCACACTAATTTCTCATTAACACTGATGTTGCTTGCCTTAAATTGTCTGGGGATTCAGTGTGATGGTGAGGGAGAGTGGAAAGATAACTAGGCAAAGGGTCAAGAGGCGTAAGCTGTGGGCTCAGCCTTAGTTATCTCTACAAATTCCAAATTTAGAAGAGAAGAGGAAATCTATAGTTGCTCTCTGTAGTAGCTTAGGATCTAGGCAGGTTAGAGCTAACTTATTAGTGTTTTGAGTGCATTCTGTTTTGGGAAGTAATGATGGTATCTAAGGATGGAGACTTTGCTATATGCAAGACACTGTCTTGGCTTTTAAAATATATCATATAAATCACCTGACAACACTCCAAGATTGATGATGTTATTCTCATTTCACAGGTCAGGAAGCTGTCCACGGCTTAAGAACTTACCAAAGTCACATGGCCAGTAATTGCAAAATCTAAATTGAAACCCAGTTCTATCCAACTCCAAAGCCCATGCTCCTTCTTTCTTTAAGAATTTTAGAATTGTATAAGATCTGTTATCCATCTTTGTACGCTGCTTCCTCCTTAGTATATATCACAGAGTAAGCTAGGAGGGAAGATTAGTGAATGTGAACAAAGGCACAAGATATGAATGCTCAGGTATATTCCACTTAATAATACATAGTTAAGTGGTTTGAACAAGGAGTATGTGAAGGACAGTGTGATATCATTTTGAAAGTTAGATTGAGGTGGAATCATGAAATCCTTGGTTATTAGGTCAAAGGATTGTTAATATTTTCAACAGTCATTGGGAAATACAATTTTTACCCAAATGGAAAAAATTAAGGGATAGAACTGTTTTTTTCCCCAGCATCAGGAAAAAAAAGAGTTCAGGTTTGGGGCATGTTGAGATAAAGGTTCTAAGGAGATCATTGACGGGGCCTGGAAATACGTGATTGGGCTTTGGAGAGGGATCAAGGATTGATTAAATTTGAGAGGCAACCACATAGAAAAGCAGCAAAAAGAAAAAAAAACACTATCTGGAGGTTAGTCTATATAGGAATGAATGAATAAATGGTAAAACCCACATGGAAATATTAGTTCCTAACAACGTTTGCCTTTCCATTCCTTGTGGCATCTGAGTGTAGGGATGGAGAATTCTGTACCATACTGCTGTTTCCATCTGGTCTAGGAATACTGGGTGAGCTCTCTAAGCTAAGAGAGATAAATCCAGTTTTTCTTATGTTGTCTTCTCCACCTTTACATTTTCTCTTTTTCACTCCCTTTCTCTCCTACAGGATTCTATTTCTCCACACTTACTGCTGCAGTAAAAATGTTTGGTGGCGTGGTATAAAAAAAAAATAGAATGGACTGTAGCACTTGGATGTTGAGTGGGAAGGTGAAAAAGTGCATGAGGTTTATTTCTTATTCTGTATTGAAGATCAAGGATATCCCTAAACTTTAATATCCCTAAACTTTATATCTTTGATAACTGAATAGCATTCATAGTATTTAGCTACGTTAAGCAAGACATATGGACATGCTAGACTACTTAGCATTATGGAAAATATGAGATAATCTTTAGGACGTATTTGCCACGGCAGAATACTAGAACCCTTGTTCAGGTGACTGTTAGATAAAAATAAAAATATTTTGTAGCATATGAACTGGGTTCATTAGCTGTCTTAAGTCTACCTTTGTGCTTTTTCTTACTGTTGCCATTATATAAATAACACAGATGTTTTGCTTTAAATTTACCTTAGGAAACAGTCTAGTGCTGATTTTAACTATGGAGAGCCTCTCATGTTTTTCCACTCTGAAAAGCACTCTGTGCTTTTTTTTTTTTTTTTAAATATCCTTTTACAGATACAATCCTGAACTGCTTTCCTTTTTTTATGCATAAGAGCATGCTCATTGGAAGCATATTGTGTGTGACGATCATCCCTTGTTCAATTTTGTGCACTGATGGTGAGCAGAAGATCTTTTTAGCTTCCTTCTTTGGAAAAATGATTTCTACAACACCACTCCAAAAATTCAGTGTTAACAGTAAAATTACTTCTAGAGCTATTACAATGAAGAATAAGAGAAAAACCCATGTTAAAAATGAATAATGCATTTATTTTAATCTTTGGCTTCTCTCCTCCACCAGCTTCTTATTTGGCTACCAAAAAGGATTCAGTTAAATTCCCCAAAAGTGTTAAATTTTTTTTTTTTCCTGGAGCTGTTCCAGTAACATGTCAAAAGAATTTTGAAAACGAACACTCACTTATGTATAATAGCTTTAGAATACATAATAGGATATATTAGTATGCTTTTAAAATGATCACGGGTAGAACATGAAGAATATAAAAAAGAAGGTGTAAGCTCCTTTATTGTTGTTAATGATTAAACCAAAATTGTTTGCATGTGAACAGATTTAATTGTTTACAAAATCTGCATAACACTACGGTTAACAGAATGAGATGATGGAGAGGGAGAAATAAGACCTTTTAGCCTGATTATGATTCATAGATGTTCATATAATAAATTGCTTTTCCTAAATATGATCTGAAAGAAAAATAGCAATGAAAGCAATTAGGTACTTAGAGACAACTAAAAATAGTTCTGTTGATTCTGTATTATTAATTATTAGGTTAATCTGAATCAGGAGGGTAATAAGACTTAGAAAACGAATAAGGTGTTCTTAGATTCTTGAGGAGGGTCAGTGACAGGGTAACTAGACACCTCTTTTTAAAGAAATTGCTCTTCTTAACGATTTGATTTATTCTACTAAGGATTTTTTTAAATATTGATTTTCTTCCTTTGTTTTAAGCTCTTTCTTTAACATGTATATTTGATCATATTAGTAGACTACCTAAGATTCTTGAGAGACTTTCATGACCCCAGCCTTTGCACAGTCCTCCCTCTACTCTACCCAGAAATTTTATTTTATTTTTTTTTAAATGAAGCCTTCTTCAGACTTTTACAGGCTGATTTATCCTGGTGTTTTTGGCCTTTGTGTCTTCATTGTAGAATTTTGTCATAACACCTGTAACACTCTTTTTTTTTGATGTCCATGTTGGTGTTTCTCTTCTAAACTCAGAGCTCCAAATAGGAAGGGAGTCCTAGTAGTGTTTTCAAATTCCCAGTAAACATTAATCTTTGGGATTCAGGAACAAGAAATGATAATCCCTAGAAATTCTTAGGAATTCCTGGAAGCATAAGTTCTTAAAGTACTTATAGCAGTCTTTATATGCTGTATTCATTATTATGAATATCTAAAAGTCATATACTATATGAATAGTATATTCATATACTATGAATAGAAATACTAAGCTTAGTAGTATTTATAAAGAAGTGTAGCCTCTACTGAATATTTAAACACTAGAAAACACCAGTGAATAGTTAGTGGGTTTTTCAAATTATATAATATGCAGAAGTAAAACTTAATAGGCAATAAAGAATCACATGGCAAATTGCTAATGTAAGGACTTATTTTGCTTCTAAAACTTGTTATTTCTTGAAATTCTACTCATAGGATTTATATAAAGTATCTTATGGATATAAATATATTAATATTTATTTTGTTTTCAAGAGTGATTCACTCTTAGCGCAAGTAGGGCCATGAACACACATTTAACTTGACAACAGCTACAAATAAGACTGACCAATTAAATTGTGACCCTCTTTCTTCTATTTTTGCCTGCCTTGGTTCCTAGAAATGTTGATCTTAACCTTCTACTCTTTGTGTTGTATCAGCACTTAGTGTTCTGGTTGCCAGCTTGACATCTGTATGTTCTTTTAACCAGTAATGTCTCCGTGTTGTTAAGCTTTAATTCTCACAGCAGAATTATAATACATTTTTTAGTTCTGATTTTCCTTATTTCTAGACTGATTTTTTTTTTTTTTTGAGGGGAGATTTGGAATTCAAAAAATTATCAATTTTTCTTAGAGATGCTGGAAACTAATTCTTTTTTTTTTTTTTTTTACATTTTATTTATTTATTTGACAGACAGAAATCACAAGTAGGCAGAGAGGCAGAGAGAGAGGGGGAAGCAGGCTCCCTACTGAGCTGAGAGCCTGATGCGGGGCTCTATCCCAGGACCCTGGTATCATGACCTGCTCCGAGGGCAGAGGCTTTAACCCACTGAGCCACCCAGGCACCCCTGGAAACTAATTCTTATATGGAAACAGTCTCCAATGCCTCGTGTATCAGACATTCAATTAAATATTTTGAGATATTTCCTAAGTGAATGTTCCTTTTTAGTCCTAAAGCATGTAAGATAGTATCTGGTGCTTAGAGATACTTAAGATACCTTAATAGTTGCATCTGTGGCCTTTTTGAATCAGTGGCATGATAAAGTAGGGCATCAGAGTAGATTTTGTATTGCCACCAGAAGTGCCAGGTTAGCTTACAGTATTTTGGTGGTTTGGGAACAGGTATCCTTTATTTAGCTAAAATCTATGTGAAAACTTTTAAGATGGATAAAACTCACCAGAAACTCCCTGTTATATGCCTTTGTAACACTCTATAGCTATCTTTTATATTTTATAGTATTTCTATCTATGACCACTAATTAATGACTTGTCTGATTATTTGATTGATATTTGTATTCTTGACTAGACTAGGTTTCCTGAGGGCAGGGATTATTTCCCTTATATTCGTAGGTGTGATCCTAGAAGGTGCTAGTTAACCACAGTACATGCATGGAATAAGCATTTTATTAAGAACTTATTGTATGCATAAGTGAATGAAGGAAATAGCAATCTGAATGAAGCAGAATAGTCTCAGAATGTGGGACTGAGAGGTTCTGAAGAACAATTTGAAAACCACTACTATATTCTTTGACACCGGCTGCATAATTATGTCACATGGTCTTGTAAAAGGTTTTCTGTATGTAAGATTGGTAGTGAAATATTATTACTCTAACTGTATACCTTTTACCCCATTTTAGTAACATCTTTCATTATAAGAGATAGTGTATTATTAGTATTGTCATTGTTCCTATTATTTACTAACTTGTGACCACTTTAGAAAGAGTGTTCCACCCCTCTCAAATTACTAAGTATTTTTGCCCAAATCACTCCCAAGGATATCAATACAAATGTTCTATATTCTAAAGATTTAAAAAATTCTTTATTTAGATATTTAGTATCTCCTTCTTGATCAGTATAACTAGATTTGTGAAACGGAATAGGCGGTATAGTAATACTTAGGTTGTTTTTACTTACATCCTGATTTCATCATGATGATCATGTTTGGAGTAGGGTGAGGGTGGAAAACTTAATTTGGAAAAGTTGAACTGGAGGGGATTGGAGATTGGGGTATGTGGCGGAAGAGGCATCTAATCTTCTGAATAGGTATTTTAGATAAGAATTCTCTGAAATTGTTAAGACTTTCCTCAACTTGTTTTCATTCTTTTAACATAGAAGACCATCTGTATTCTGATGATTTCTAGGTTTCAAATGGTAAGGATAAAAAAGTAAAAAAGTTTAGTTCTACACAGGACTAGTTTCTGGACCTGGAAAATATAAAGGTTGTAGAACAGCTGCTCAGAATATTTGGTTGTTGTCCTGGAAAAGTAAAATTTATGCTTAGAGTGAAAATGTAGATGTCTTATTAGTACAGATTTTTATGGAAAGTCAAACAGAAAGGGGCTGGAAAGGAAGAGCATGTTGTTGAATCTCTTGTATTCTTTAATTTTCAAAATACTAATTCTTGGATTTTTATCAGATATCTTTTATTTCATTTAGTTGTGGGGAACTTGGGACTAATGTTTGTATTTGTGGCTGATTTAGAGTATATTGAACTAGCTAAGAAAAATTTTCCCCGTATGTATTTACCAAAAACAAATAGAGCTATCAATTTTGAACTCGACATTAACACAATCTTCACTGAAAAAGAGCAATCAAGCAAATTTAATCTATTCATACAAAATTAACTCTTTTCCTTGAGTCACTTAATGTAATTGTGGTATTTTTGGTTGAGATTGTAAAAAAAATATTTTGTGGGGAGTAAAAAGGAAGACAAAGAAAGCTATTTTATATTTAAAAAAAACCTAACATTATTGATACGTTTTGTGTATTGAAAATTTGAGTTAGATGATAGAGAATTTGGTTTGCTTTGAAGTTGCACATTTAAAATAAAGGCTACAGTGAGATGATGGGACTTTCAAGTTACTAAGGACTTAGGATAAATATTAGAGAAAAGAAAGAGTTCATAAAAATAATAACTCCATGGGGCATCTGGGTGGCTCAGTGGGTTGGGGCCTCTGCCTTCAGCTCGGGTCATGATTCCCAGGGTCCTGGGATCGAGCCCCGCATCGGGCTCTCTGCTCCGCGGGGAGCCTGCTTCCCCCTCTGTCTCTGCCTGCCTCTCTGCCTACTTGTGATCTCTGTCTGTCAAATAAATAAATAAAATCTTTAAAAAAAAATAATAACTCCAATGAATGGGCTCTTTTAAAAAAATCTATATTTTTATACAGGGGGGAGGGAATAGAAAAGAAATCCCCAATACTGGGCCCTATTCAGTGACAGCTTCTTGTTCCATAGGGTTAAGGAAGACTTTGAGGAAATAAAAATTGGGGGAAAAAAAAAACCATAGGTATGGTTGCTTTGTATGTTGTGATGGGTAGAGTGAGGAAGGGAAATGTGAAGGCCCCTCACACCCTCCATCTTGCCTCAGACTAAGTCCTAGAACTCTGGAGTGAAGAAAGTGCTACTTTCATTCTTGCTTTTTGGGGTTGTTGATAGAAACGAAGTGATAGAGAACGACAAGCAGGAAGAGTGACACGTTCAGCATGTTGGTAAAGATGGTGAGCTGCATGTCTGTGATCATGTTCTGAT
This sequence comes from Martes martes, assembly GCF_963455335.1. Lineage (NCBI taxonomy): Eukaryota > Metazoa > Chordata > Mammalia > Carnivora > Mustelidae > Martes > Martes martes. The sequence continues at coordinate 21,505,984 of NC_137895.1, forward strand.
GCAGTTTGGGCACTAGCTCCAATGAATGGACATTTTTGAAAAATAAACCAATTATTAAAAATATGATTAAAATAGTTGTTTCAGAAGGCAGAAAAAAACACAAAGAGAGAAATTAGAGGAAAAAAAGGTATATGTGATCTAACATTCTAGTCATAGATGTTCTAGAAAGGTAGAGTAAGTAGGTGAAGGAAACAGTAATGTAAATAAATTTCCCCAAGATGAATACAAATTTGAATTTTTCAATTGAAAGTGTGTGCAAAGTGCTAATCAAAACTATTGGAGGAAAAAGACGTTCACCTAGGTATATCATGGTGAAATTTCTGGATCCTGGGGACAAAAATCATATTAGAAGAATCAAGACTGAAAAAGCAGGTACTATTTATAAAGGAGAGAGAATCAAATTGATCTTGGTCTTCCTGACTGTAATGGTGGATGCTAGAAGATAGTGGAGCACTGTATTCTGAGTATCAAGGTAAAAAGAAAATTTTGACTCTATTATATACATTCCGTTTATGCAAGTGTAACTGTTTTTTCCAGAATCAAGGCAGATATATCAGACAAAATTCCTCAAGAAGTTCTTTGGACAAATGAAATTGAACCAGAATCAGTATCTTAATTGATAGTAACTCTCCACTTATATCAATGGATATCATCCAAACAGAGTATCAACAAGGAAACAGTGGCTTTGAATGACATTGGATCTAACAAATACATTTAGAACATTCTATTTTAAAACAGCAAACTGCACACATTCTTTTCAAGTGCACATGGTACATTCTCCAGAATAGATCACACCTTAGGCTACAAAACAAGCCTCAACAAATTCAAAAAGATCAAAGTCATGCCGTGTATCTTTTCTGACAAAAATGCTATGAAACTAGAAATGAACCACAAGAAAAAATCTGGAAAGAACACAGATACCTGGAGCTTGAATAACATGCTACTACACAATGAATGGGTTGACCAGGAAATCAAAGAGGAAATTAAAAAAAAATACATGGAGACAAATGAAAATCAAAACATAATGGTCCAAATGTTTGGGATGATGCAAAAGCAGTTCCCAGAGGGAAGTTTATGGCAATGCAGGCCCTACTTTAGGAAACAAATAAATCTGGAATGATCAACCTAATCTTACACCTTAAGGAGCTAGAAAAAGAAGAACAAACAAAATCCCAAATCAGTATAAGGAAAGAAATAATAAAGATTAGGGCACAAATGAATGAAATAGACTAAAAAACCCCTAAAGAACAGATCTATGAAACCAGGAGCTGGTTCTTTGAAAAGAGCAAAAAAACTGAGAAACGTTTAACAAGACTCATCCCCCCCCCCCCCAAAAAAAAAAAGAAGAAGAAGAGGAGGACTCAAAATCACAAATGAAAGAGGAGAAATAACAGCTGCCCCCACAAAAATACAAAAGATTATAGGAGAATATTGTGAAAAATTACATGCCAACAAATTGGACAAACTAGAAAAAAATAAAGTCCTGGAATCACACAACCTACCAAAACTGAAGCAGGAAGAAATGGAAAAATTGAAGCTTGATTACCTATTACCAGCAATGAAATTGGATTTAAAAATTCCCAACAAATAGGGTGCCTAGGTGGCTCAGTGGGTTAAGTACCTGCCTTAGGCTTAGGTCACGATCTCAGAGTCCTGGGATCGAGACCCATGTTGTGCTTCCTTCTCAATGGGGTGCCTCTTTCTCCCTCTCTCTCTGCCCCTCCCTCCACTTGTGCTTGCATGCTCTCTCTCTCTCCCTCTTTCAAATAAATAAACAAAATCTTTAAAAAATATTCCCAGCAAACAAAGTCCAGGGCCAGGTGGTTGGCTTCGTAGGTAAATTCTACCAAACATTAATTTTTTTATTTTTTATTTTTATTTCTTTTCCTCAAACTTTATTTAAATTCAGGTTAGTTAACATATAGTGTAATATTAGTTTCAGGAGTAGAATCCAGTGATTCATCACTTACATAACACCCAGTGCTCATCAAAACAAATGCCCTCCTTAATGTTCATCACCCATTTGGTCCATATCCCCATATACCTCCCCTCTAGCAACCCTGTTTATTCTCTATAGTTAAGAGTCTCTTACAGTTTGCCTCCCTCTCTGTCTTTATCTTATTTTATTTTTCCTTTCCTTCTCCTATGTCATCTACTTTGTTTCTTAAATTTCACATATGAATGAAACCATATGGTGTCTTTCTCTGACTGACTTATTTCATTTAGCATAATACACTGTAATTCCATCCACATACGGCAAATGGCAAGATTTCATTCTTTTTGGTGGCTGAGTAATATTCGTGTACTTGCGTGTGTGTGTGTGTGTGTGTGTGTACACAACTTCTTGTTTATCCATTCATCAACTGATGGACATTTGGGCTCTTTCCATACTTTGACTATTGTTAATAGTGCTGCTATAAACTTTGGGGTACATGTGCCCTTTTGAATCATTATGTTTGTATCCTTTGGATAAATACCTAGTAGTACAATTCCTGGGTCATAGGGTAGTTCTGTTTTTAACTTGTTGAGGAAAATCCATACTGTTTTTGAGACTGGCTGCACCAATTTGCATTCCCATCAACAATATAGGAGTCTACCAACCATTTAAAGAAGAATTAATATCTGTTCTTCTCAAACTATCCCAAAAAATAGGCAGAAGGAAAGCGTCCAGATTCATTCTATGAGGCCAGCATTACCCGGAAACCAAAACCAGATAAAGTCATTAAAAAAAAAGAGGATTATATGCCAGTATCTCTGAAGAACATTGATGTAACAATTCTCAACAAAATACTAGCAAAGTGAATTAAATAACACAGTAAAAGCATTATTTACCACAATTATTTCCAGGATACAGGAGTGATCCAGTGTTTGTAAATCAATCAACATGATCGCATCAGTAAGAGAAAAAATAAAAAACCATATGATCATTTCAATAGATGCAGAAAAAGCATCTGACAAAGTACAACATCCATTCACGATAAAAACCCCCAACAAAGTAGGTTTGAGGGAACATACCTCAACATATAAAGGCCATATATGAAAAACCCACAGCCTACAGCATACTTGTTGGGGGAAAACTGAGTACTTATCCAGGAAGTCAGGAACAAGATAAGGATGTCCACTCTTACAATGTTTATTCAACATAGTACTGGCAGTCCTAGCCACAGCAGTCAGACCAAAAAAAAAAAAAAAAAAAAAAGGAACAAATGGTATGCGAATTGGTAAGGAAGAAGTAAAACTTTCACTATTTTCAGATGACACACTATATGTAGAAAACCCTAAAGACTTCACCAAGAACCTACTAGAACTGATAAATGGATTTGGTAAGATCACAGGACACAAAATCAATATATAGAAATCCATTGCATTTCTATACACTAACAATGAAATAGCAGAAATTTCTTAAGAAATGAAAAAAACAATCCCATTTACAGTTGTACCAAAAAATAACATTGGGATAATTTGAGAAGAACAGGTATTAATTCTTTAAATAGTTGGAACTTGCCTTTGGAGACATGTTCTAGCAAGAAATTGTTGTGGCCAAGGTTGAAGAGATTGGTGCTTGTGTTCTTCTCTAGGATTTTGATGGATTCCTGTCTCACATTTAAGTCTTTCATCCATTTTGAGTTTATCTTTGTGTATGGGATAAGGAAATGGTCCAGTTTCATTCTTCTACATGTGGCTGTCCCAATTTTCCTAGCAGCATTTATTGACGAGACTGGCATTTTCTATTGTATCTTCTCTCCTGCTTTGTCCAAGATTAGGGAAATTCTCAGCTATGATTTGCTCAAATATACCTTCTACCCCTCTTTCTCCCTCCCTCTCTTTCTTCTTCCTCTCAGTCTCCAGTAATTCTAATATTGTTTTACTTTATGCTATCACTGATTTCTTGAAGATTCTCTTCATGGTCCATCAGTTGTTTTTCTTGATTTTTCTCAACTTACTTCCTTTCCATCACCTTGTCTTGTATGTGACTGACTCTTCTGCTTTATTTTACTTAGCTGTTAGAGCAACCATTTTAGACAGCATTTCAGTTAAAACATTTTTGATTTTGGCCTGATTAGATTTTATTTTTGCACTAAGAGATTCTCTGGTGTCTTTCATGCTTTTTTCAAGCCCAGCTAGTAACTATAATTGTTATCCTGAATTTCAGTTCTGACATTTTACTTATATCCATGTCCATTAGATCTCTTGCAGGAGTATTACCTCTTGTTCTTTCCTTTGTTGTGAATTCCTCCTCCTTGTCATTTTGCCCAGAGAAGAATGAGATAACAAAATAAAAAATATCAACCATGATCCAAGTGTAATATACAATAGACAAATCTGAATAGGTCGGAAAGGGAAAAAAAATGGGGGGGAATTGAGAATATAATCTCTCAGGTGGACAAAACAGGGTGATTCACTTGGTCCTAGGTATATTTTGGTCTGTTAGAAGACACTAAATCCCAAAATTGTAAGGAAAGCAGTATGTATATGTGTATCTGTATCTATATCTATATTTATCTATATAATATAGTAAAAGCTGAAAATGAAGACTATATCTATAAAATGTAAATGTAAAAATAAAAGTTAAAAGAAGACTTAAAAACAAGAGTTGATAAAATAAGAAACTAGTTGAAATGGAAAAAGGAAAATTTTAAACTGAAAGATGAAAGAATCATGATAAAGAACCTCAAATTCTATATACAACTTTCCTCTAGTGCTAGAGTTTTGCAGTTCTGTGTACTCTATAAACTTGGTATTTACCTGATGTTCTAGCTGGTCTTCTGGGAGAGAGGAGTGTTGTGCTGATTCTCAGATGTCTTTGCCTGGGCGCAGTTGTACCACCCCTTCTAGGGGGCCAGGCTTAGTGTAAGCTGCTTTGGGTTGTTCTGTGTGGCTTTTGTTCCCTGAAGGGTTTCCACAGTGTTTTAGACGATGAAAGTAAAAATGGTGTACACTGATCTCCAGTCCCAAACTAAGATCAGGTCCCCCTCTCTTCTCTAGACGCTCAGGGAAAAGCAGTCCTCACTTTTGTGTGTGCCAAACTCTGTAGATTCCTGCATTGTGCACCTGTACCTGTTCTCTGGGGGGAGGGAGGAGGGTTGCCACATTTCTGTCCTTTGCAGGGCCCCCACCCAGAGAGTGGTCACTAGATCGTGGGCACACCCACACCACCCCTTTGGGGAAAAGACATAGGGTTGCCATATTTTTGCCCTTTGCAGGGCCCCTACACAGAGTGTCTCTCAGTGTGATACAGTTTGGGGTTTATGGCAAACTGAGCTGAGAGCCCACTCCCACTCTAGCTGATTGCAGCTGGTTTCCTGGCTCCAATGCTTGGGAACTCTGCTGGCTCAGGCACCCTCGTTTGTTCTGTGACCCTGGGGATCCTGAGACCATAGTGTCCCACCTAGGATTCTACCTTACTTTGCTACCTGAGCACCTTTCAGGCATGGATATCTCTCACTGGAGTAGATTTCTAACCTTTCTGATTTTGTGCTCCCCTGCTATATCACTTTCTGTTAACTGGCTTAGGGAGGCTCTTCCCCAGCTTTATCCTCAGATATATCTATCCCTTCAGATTCACTTCTCTGCATCTCTTGTCTTGGAGAAAGTAGTTGCTGTTCTACTTGTAGAATTCCAGCAGATCTTTTCTTATATCTCAGGTTGAATTCATAGGTGTTCAGAATGTTTTGATAGATATCTAGCTAAATTCAAGAGAGCAGATGAAATGAGGTCCCCTACTCTTCTACCATCCTGCCTCCTTCTCTAAAACCTGTACTCTTTAAACTATAAAATACTGGTGAAAGAAGTTGAAGACAATACAATGAAATGGAAAGATATCCCATGCTCATGGATTGGGAGAACAAATATTGTTAAAATGTTTATACCACCCAAAGTGATCTACACATTAAACATAATCCCTATTAAAATACCAACAGCATTTTTCACAGAACTAGAACAAACAATCTTAAAATGTTCATGGAACTGGAAAAGACCCCAAAGAGCCAAAGCAGTTGAAAAAAGAAGATGAGAACTCGGGGAATCACAATCCCAGATTTCAAGATAAATTACAAAGTTGTAATAATCAGAACAGTATGGTATACTGTCACAACAATAGACATATAGATTAATAGGACAGAATAGAAAATGTAGTAATCAAAACAGTATGATACTGGCACAAAAATAGACACATAGGATCATTAGAACAGAATAAGAAACCCAGAAATCATGATTACTTCTTCAATTAATCTTCAACAAACAAGGCAAAAATATGCAGCGGGAAAAAGACATTCTCTTCAACAAATGGTTTTGGGAAAACTGGATAGCTACATTCAAAAGAATGAAATTGGATCACTTTCTTACACCATACACAAAAACTAACCTCCAAGTAAATTAAAGATCTGAAAGACCTGAAACCATAAAAATTGTAGAATACAGGGCAAGCATTAATGTCTCTGACATTGACCATAGCAACATCCTTCTAGATAGATTTCCGGAGGCAGAGGAAACAAAAGCAAAAATAAGCTGTTGGGACCATATCAATATAAAAGCTTCTGTACAACAAAGGAAACAATAGAGCTAAAGACAACACACTGAATGGGAAAAGATATGCAAATAATTTATCCAGTGAAGGACTAGTAGCTCAAATGTGTAAAGAACTGCTACAACTCAACACCGAAAATCCCCCAAAGGTCCAATTAATAAATGGGCAGAAAACCTGAACAGACATTTCTCCAAAGAAGACATCCTGATGACCAGCAGACACATGAAAAGATGCTTAACATTACTCATCATTAGAAAAATGCAAATCAAAACTGCGATGACAAGGCACCTCACACATGTAAGAATAGCTAAAATCAACAACACAAGAAAGGAATATTTATGAGGATGTGGAAAAAAAGGATTCCTTGTGCTCTGTTAGTAGAAATAATGAACCTGTGTAGCCTTGTGGAAAACAGTATGGAAGTTCCTCAAAAAATTGAAAATGGAAGTATCATATGATCTGGTAAGTCCACTACTAGATATTTACCAAAGCATGCAAAAACACTAATTTGAAAAGATACATGCACCACTCTGTTTATTGTAGCATTATGTACAATAGCCAAGTTATGGAGGCAGTGCAGATGATGATGGATAGATGAATGGATGGATAACGGCTGTAAAAGATATCAACCATATATCATACAATCTTATTGAATCTTTAAGAAACCACAGTTAAAATAAAACCAGTAAGCATAAATCATTGTTGATAATATGGTTGTCAGATACAAAACAGTTATTAAGAAATATTTCTGTAATGTCATGAAGAGGAAATAATGATATGTCATTAAAATTCCACTTTATTTGATCAAGCCTTTGGGGTGAAAGTAAGAAAAGAAAAATGCAAATTATACTTTGTTAAGGATGAAAATAGTTACAATTTCGTTCTTGACATCAATAAGAAACACAGTTTAATGTATTTGTAAAAACTAAAAGACTAACAAAGTGTTTGAAATCTGAAGAAAGCATACAAAGAGTAGGAAAGGATAATAAAGACTATATAAAATTCAGTCACAGGAATAAAACCAAATGTGAACATATTAAAAGTCAAAACTTCTCAGATTGTAAAACATAGAAAGCCAATTGTAGTTATGGCTGGGTTTTTTTTTTTTTAATAGTGTTATGTTAGTCACCATACAATACATCATTAGTTTTTTTTTTTTAATTTTTAATTTTTTATTAACATATAATGTATTATTAGCCCCAGGGGTACAGGTCTGTGAATCGCCAGGTTTACACACTTCACAGCACTCACCATAGCACATACCCTCCCCAATGTCCATAACCCAAATATTATTAGTTTATGATGTAGTATTCCAAGATTCATTGTCGATATATAACACCCAGTTGTCCATGCAATATATTCTCTCCTTAATACCCACCACCAGGCTCATGCATCCCCCCACCCCTCTTCCCTCTAAAACCCTCAATTTGTTTCTCAGAGTCTACAGTCTCTCATGGTTCATCTCCTCCTCTGATTTTCTCTTCACTTTTCCTTTCCTTCTCCTAATGTCCTCCATATTATTCCTTATGTTCCACAAGTAAGTGAGACCATATGATAATTGACTTTCTCTGCTTGACTTATTTCACTCAGCATAATCTCCTCCAGTCCCATCCATGTTGGTGCAAAAGTTGGGTAATAATCCTTTCTGATGGCTGCGTAATATTCCATTGTATATATGGACCGCATATACAGAAAGAGAAGGAAGATAAATGAATTGTTAACACTATACCAGTTAAATAGAAAGAAAGAGAAAACTTAGGTAGCAATGTTAATAGCCAACAAAATCTAATTCAAGCTGAAGAGTATTATATAACAATAATAAAATATGGTAATAATAAAATATATAATCCATAAAGATCAGTCATTCTTTTGCTTAACTGAAGAACATAACAAAATGTGAAACAAATTTAGAAATACAAAGACAATTATTTTTATTTTTGAAGATTTTATTTATTTATTTATTTGAGAGTGAGAGAGAGAGAGAGAGATAGCGAGAGAGAGCATGAATGGGAAGAGGAGGGAGAGGCAGGCTCCGTGCTCAGTGGGGCTCATCCCAGGACCCTGAGCCAAAGGCAGATGCTTAACTGACTGAGCTACCAGTGCCCCAAAGAATATTTGATTACAGTTCAATCACAGATTTTGTCTTTCTCTTCTCTACCATGGACAAGATCAAGGTGAAAAGGAGATCCCCATTCAGGAACTTCACATCCACAGGCACTGCCTCAACATCTGTGTGGGGGAGAGTGGGGACAGACTGCGTGAGGCAGCCAAAGTGCTGGAGCAGCTCACAGGCCAGACCCCTGTGTTCTCCAAAGCTAAATACACTCTCTGGTCCTTTGGCATCAGGAGAAATGAAAAAATTGCTGTGCACTGCACAGTCCATGGGGCCAAGGCAGAAGAAATCCTAAAGAAAAGTCTAAAGGTGCAGGAGAATGAGTTAAGGAAAAATAACTTCTTGGGGTGCCTTGGTGGCTAAGCTTCTAACTCTCAATTTCAACTCCGGTCATGATCTCAGAGTCATGAGATCAAGCACCGTGTTGGGTGCTTGAAATTCTCTCTCTCCCTCTGCCCCCTCAATGCCGGCTCATGCATCCGCTTTCACTCTCTTTCTCTCTAAAATAAATAAATAAAATATTTATTTAAAAAAGAAAAAAATAGCTTCTTTGATTTTGGAAACTTGGTTTTGAGGTCCAGGAACACATTGATCTGGGGATCAGATATGACTCAGGCATTGGTATCTATGGCCTGGATTTCCATGTGGTACTACTCTGAGTAGGCTAATTTTCAGCATCACAGATAATGAGCACAGGACAGTCTGTGTTGGGGCCAAACACAGAATCAGCAAAGAGGAGGTCACATGCTGGTTTTATGATGGAATCATCTTTCCTGGCAAATAAATTCCCGTGTCTATCCAAAAGGCCAATAAAAATTTTTCAGTGAAATGTAAATAAAAAAGAAAATAAAAAGTTTGGTCATAGTGATAATACTCTGTATGGCAACATTTCTCAGATTTAGATGGTAAAGTAGAGACAAGGTAGGATTATGGATGGTATGAATTATGTAATTAGAAAGTTTAAAAAATATACATCCCACCTTTAAGAACAGAGAATATACATTTTAGTGCTCATGTAACATAAGAAAACCATATACTAGTTTCCAAAGGACATCTAAAGGAATTTGAAGTTGAATAATTATACCCTCTGACTATAATGTGGTAAAACTAGAATTATATTTTTAACAGACAACAAATCTAAGCATTTGTAAATTTAAAAGCAAGCACTAATTTTCAGGGTACAAAGGAAATAAAAGCTGAATTTTATAAACTCCATGTATAATAATTGAAATGAAATATGACTTGTCAAAACCTAAGTGATCTGGACAAAATCCTACTCAGTAGAAATGTCATAGCCTGTAATGATTTTATTTTTAAATAGGAAAGAATAAAATAAGCATTCAACTAAAGAAAATGATATAATAGGGGCACCTGGTGGCTCAGTGGGTTAAGCCTCTGCCTTCGGCTCAGGTCATGATCTCAGGGTCCTGGGATTGAGCCCTTCATTGGGCTCTCTGCTCAGCGGGGAGCCTGCTTCCGCCTCTCTCTCTGCCTGCCTCTGCCTACTTGTGATCTCTCTCTCTCTGTCAAATAAATGAATAAAATCTTTAAAAAAATGATATAATAAAAAGTTGTATGGTTGAGTTGTTATAGTTAAGAACAGAAAATAGTAAACTGGGGCGCCTGGGTGGCTCAGTCAGTTAAGTGTCTGACTCTTGATTTCAGCTCAGGTCATGATCTCAGGGTTGTGAGATCAAGGCCCACATCAGACTTCGTGTTGGGCATGGAGCCTGCATTTTCCCTCTCTCTCTCTCTCTCTCTCTCTCTCTCTTAAAAAAGCAAACAAACAAAAAATACAAAGAAAACCCCAGAAAGTAGTAAATTGCTAAGTAAACAAACAAGTCGTGAATAAATGACTCATTTGGTAGATGTTTGATAAAAATAATGATATGACAATAAAATAGACCCACCTAGGCAAACCTGAAGAAAAAAATAATACAGAACATTAGGAATGAAAATGGTGATAGCATTGTGAGTACAGAAGATAATAGATATAAAAATATATCTAGTTTTTAATCAATAAATTAGAAAACAAATGGAAATAATTGACTTCCTAGAAAAATGTCAGTTACAGATTGATGCATGTCTAAGGTGACTGTATTGATAAATCAATAACCATAAACACACTGGAAATTTTTAGGCTGTACTCCACAGAAGTGCTAGTCCTAGGTTATTTTACATGTTCTTTCAAATTTTCAAGTGATAATTTAATTTCTAGATTAGTTGATTTATTCTGGAGGTTAGAAAAAGAAAACTCTTCAGTTTACCTACTCTGATATCAAAACTGAAATGAAAGAGGTAAGAAAACTGAAGACCAATTTTACATATGAATACGGATTCAAAATCCTAAAATATAAATAGCAATCTAGGATTATATTTTAAAATATATACCGTGGGGAGACAAACTTAATTCCAGGAGCATAGAGATGTTTCTTACCAGGAATTGAGGATGTTAATATATTAAAAGGAAAACCTATATGATCCTGAATTATATCCTAAACAAATTTAACAAACAGTAAGAACATTCTGGATTACTTTTTCTATAGAAACAATGATTAGTATGTATTAGGCACTGACCTAGCACTCTACAGGGACTGTCTAATGTAATCTTGCTAACATCCCTATGAAGTAGCTAGTACTCATTTGCTTATTTTATATAGATAAGGAAACTGAGGCACAGAGTGGGTACATAATCCTACCAAGGTCATGCAGTTACAGACGGAACCAGCATCTGAACTTTGCAGTTTGAATCCCAAGTCTGTGCTTTTTATCTATTATGCTATTCTTTGTCTTTTTGTTTATTGCTGAAAGAACAAATGCTTATTTAATGTCAAAAGATATCCAATAGCAAACATCATATTAAATGGTATAAAATTCATGAACAAGACAAGAATTATCCTCTCATTATTTTAGTGGTTCTAGTCAATGGAGTTGTTTTGGGGAAAAAAAAAAATCCAGGATAAGGGACACCTGAGTGGGGTTATTTTGGTTAAGCAACTGCCTTTGGCTCAGGTCATGATGTTGGAGTCTCAGGATTGAGTCCCTCATTAGGCTCCCTGCTCAGCAGGGAGTCTGCTTCTCCCTCTGACTTTCCCCCCTCGTGCTCTCTGGCTCAAATAACTAAATAATTAACTAAAAAAATAAATAAAATCTTTTAAAAAATCCAGGATAAGGTCAGCTGATTAGCAATTCCATCTGCCACCTGAAATCCCCTTGCCATGCAACATAACATAGTCACATATTCCAAGGATTAAGGTATGGAATATTTTTGGGATACCGTTATTCTGCCTACCATAGTAACTTTGGAAATATTGTTATTGTTGGAAACAAACTTTGGAAATATTGTTATCTAAGAAGAGAATGAGGATAAGAAGAACAGTGTTTGCATAATAGTGAGAGATTAATCTGCCTTGTCAGTTGGTTTATTTTTCATGAAATATATCTAGGTGGAGAAGAAGAGAAGTGAGGGCTGGGAGGAATATGTTTTATACTTTTAGCTCTAGTGACAAAGTTGAAAGTAGGTTGAAATAGATGCTCTAGTTTTCCTTCTTTTTTTTTTTTTAAGGAGATGTAGCTTCTTTTCTTTCTTTCTTTCTCTCTCTCTCTCTTTTTTTTAAAGATTTTATTTATTTACTTGACATACAGAGTTCGCAAGGAGGCAGAGAGGCAGGCAGAGAAAGGGGAAGAAGAGGGCTCCCTGCTGGCCAGAGAGCCCGATGTGGGACTCAATCCTAGGACCCTGGGATCATGACCTGAGCTGAAGGCAGCCTCTTAACTGACGGAGCCACCCAGGCACCCCTAACTGGAAATTTTAAATGTACATGTATGGTCACACTATTTTAGACACATTTGATCCACATGAGATGCTTCTAGTGATAATAGAAGCTCATGATAATAAAATTGTATCATCACTGTGGAGATCAGAACTTAAGAGTGCTCTAAATCATGTTTACATCTGTCCAGTTCATCCAAAAATGGAATCAGTCTATTAAGATTCACACTGCAAAGAAAAGGGAGTTTGTTTTGCATTGCTTGAAATTATCTGATGTGTCAGATGACCATTCCTACATATTTTGACCCTACCTGAAGCATTTGATGCACATTCTCTGTGAGTCTGAGTACGTGGAACCCTGGAGTGATTTCAAGTGTCAGGAGTCAAGATGAGAAGGAAGAAAAGCTGAAACAGTCTTGACTGCTAGGTGATTACCCCAAAGATACAAATGTAGTGAGTCAGAGGGGCATCTGCACTCCAATGTTTATAGCAGCAGTGTCCGTAATAGCCAAACAATGGAAAGAACCCAGATGTCCATCGACGCATGAATAGATAAAGAAGATGTGGTATATGCAATGGAATACTACTCAGCCATTAAAAAAATGAAATCTTGCCATTTGCAACGAAGTGGATGGAACTAGAGGGTATTACGCTAAGCAAAATAAATCAGTTAGAGAATGACAATTATCCTATGATCTCACTCATATATGGAATTTAAGAAAACAGGATCATAGAGGAAGGAAGGAAAAAATAAAACAAGACAAAATCAGAGAGGGAGACAAACCATAAGAGACTCTTAATCATAGGAAACAAACTGAAGGTTGCTGGGAGGGAGGAGGATGGGAGGATGGGCTAATTTGGTGATGGACATTAAGAAGGTCATGTGATGTAATGAACACTGGGTATTATATAAGACTGATGAATCACTGAACTCTACTTCTGAAACTAATAATATACCATATGTTAATTAATTGAATGTAAATTTTAAAAGAACAGCTGAAACAATCTTATGTTGCTCGTGGATATTTCCCATAAGTTGGTAGAGGGTGTAATGATCAATATGTGGAATAGCTGTGCCTGAATCTTATATACTATACTTGTCAAAATTGGCCCAAGAAACTCAGGCTTTCAGTTTATTTATGAGTAGTCTTCTCTAATGTATGAAAGCTCAGGGAATAAAACATTCTGACTCATGAATGTCCTGGTTATTTGAAAGCTCTATAGAAAACCCATTTTGTTTATGTTTGTCCTAAAACATAGTAATCCAGTTTGTTGCAAATTAAATCTATGGTAAATGGGGATCTCCAGTTGGCTCAGAGCATTCATCCTGGACAAGAATTCCCACAAACAGAATTTAAAATATTGGTAAGTAAGTATAGGAGGCGGAATTAAGTGCATTTTATACTAACACCAAAGATCTATAAATTTTTGGGAATATGTAATAAGCATTTACAACTACTTAGAAACTTTTGAATTTTGTAAAACAGATTTATGTTAACATGGGTCCTCTTTTTGAATTCGAGATTATCATTGATAAACAAGGAGCACAGTGCAAAAAGTTGGAATGAAGTAGAACATTAGCATGAAGCTTAAGCTTTTAAAAAACAAGTTTTATTTTTTAAATTAAAATTTTAGTTGGAATCTCTGGGTCTGCCTTATCTATAGTGTTTCAAATATGTGTGAATGTGCTGTGGATATGTGGATATGTGCCTACAGGCTCTGTCAATAGGTGCAGTCAAATAAATTTACATATATGCTAAAATTCTATGCTAAACCTCCTTGTTTCAAAAAAGATTACGTGTATCCACATCCATTCTATTTAGGAAAGCAGACATGCACTAGAGATTTCTATTCATGCTATTAAAATTCTTGTTTCTTTCTGATAATGGGGAACTGAGAATGGAATGGGGAAATCAAATCTATGGACCCTGGATCTTATTTTAGTTATAAATATCAGTATCTTCCTTTATTAACTGTTTATTTATTTTTAAAGATTTTTTTTGAGAGAGAGAGAGAGTGAACACGTGCATGTGAGTCAGTGTGAGGGGTAAGGGATGAGGGAGAGGGAGAGAGAAAATCTCAAGAAGACTACATGCTGAGCATAGAGCTCTACATGGGGCTCAATCACATGATCCTGAGACAATGACCTGAGCCAAAATTAAGAGTTGGATGCTTAACCCACAGAGCCATCCATGTGCTTCTCCCTTATTAGCTATTTATAAGGTTTCATAACAACACACAGGGCATTTTAGAAATAGTTTGAGCTAATTTACAATATTTTCTCATTTCTTTTCCATCCTTTGCTGAGGTATTCCTGAGCAACATAGTGTTCTAGTTAAGTTTAACTGAATCCTGACTTTCCCCAAAGACACCACTGCCCTTGGCAGTTCTCTCTAATGGAAATAGCTCATCATCCATGCATTTCATCCATGGTAGAAACTTCATTCTTTTGCTCTTATCCTATTTTATGCATGCCTTCTCCCATATTTTTTATTTTAGACATATCTATTTGATTTCCTCCCTCTTCTCTTTCCACCACTTTATCTACATTAGTTCGGATGTCTTTGTTCTTTCCTTGACATTTAGCCTGACTCCCTGCCACCAATTTGTTCACTCTGTTCACCTTCCAACTGTCACAAGAACTCTCATTCTGAAACACTGATCTGATTATCTTTCTGATGCTTAGTGTCTTTCTGATAACCCTCTTAATTCCAGGTTGCTTGCAGAATAAAGACTAAGTTTCTTGACATGTTATAAGGCTCTTCACAATCTGGAGTAAACCTGTGTTTTCTCCCCTTGTATTTTATTGCCTTTTTGTTTTTCTTTGAAGGTGAATACATAATAATCTTGACTCTTCAGGTATTTCAGAGGTGAATGTTGTATTTTTGCATTCATTTTTCTATTTTAGTGTAAATCTTATACAATGGAAATAATAATGTGTGGATATAAATGGCTTAATACATGTACAACATTAGGATATTAACACAATATTCTGCAGTTTGCTTTTTTCACTTAATATGTTGGGTTAACTCTCAAGTTCTATATATAGAGACCAGACTTATTTAATTTGGTAAATGTTATTCCACGGTGTAGGTGAAACTTAATTTTTCCCTTTTTGACAGGCATTCACAAACTTTCTCTTTTATAGTATTAAAATTATATGGTAACTGGTTTTGTATCTGTGGTCTTCATATTAGTACTCTTATTTCATAGGCATCTAGAGTAATTTGCAGAAAAAAATTGTGAAACAAATAACAATGAGAGGATCTGTGTCCCCCCAATTATAAATAATACTAAAAAATTTGATTCTGGTACCAGAATAGAGGAATCAAGGAATACAAGAAAACCCCTAAAATAGATCAGTAATGCATATTAGAGTTTACTCTAAGATAAAGTTCATATTTGAAAGATGGAAGAAAAGGAAAAATCATTCAATAAACAGTCCTGATTGGGTGTCCATTTCTGGGTTCTCTATTCAGTACCATTGATCTGTACGTCTGTTTTTGTGCTGGTACCATTCTGCCTTGATGATCACAGCTTTGTAATAGAGCTTAAAGTCAGGCATTGTGATGTCCCCAGCTTTGTTTTTTGTCTTTTTTTTTTTTTTTTTATTTTCAGCATTCCTTTGGCTATTTGTGATCTTTTCTGGTTCCATACAAATTTTAGCATTATTTGTTCCAGCTCTGAGAAAAATGTCGATGGTATTTTGATAGGGATTGCACTGAATGTATAGATTGCTCTGGGTAGCAAAGACATTTTAACATTATTTCTTCCTCCAATCTATGAGCATGGAATGTTTTTCCATTTCATTGTGTCTTCTTCAATTTCTTTCAAGAGTATGCTACGGTTTTCTGAGTACAGATCCTTTATCTCCTTGGTTAGGCTTATTCCTAGGTATCTTATGGTTTTTGGTGCGATTGTAAATGGGAACGACTCCTTAATATCTTTTCTTCTCATTCTTAGTGTATAAAAATGCAACTGCTTGTTTCTGTGATCAGTGTTAGAGAAATTACTGGTTGTGTTCTATTCTAGAATTTTTATGGTTTCAGATCTCACATTTGGGCCCTTAATCTATTTTGAGTTTATTTTTGTATACAATGTAAGAAAGTGGTCCATTTTCACTCTTTCGCATGTAGCTGTTCAGTTTTTCTAATACCAGTTAGTCGAAGAGAATGTCTTTTTCTCATTGCATATTTTTTGCTTATGAAAGATTGGCCACATAATTGTATTTTTAAAAATTAATTTATTTTTAAATTTAAAGATTTAAACTTAAATCTTAAATTTAAAGATTTAAATTTAAAGATTTTTATCGATTTAATATTTGACAGAGAGACAGCGAGAGAGGGAACACAAGGTGGGGACTGGGAGAGGGAGAAGCAGGCTTCCCGCCGAGCAGGGGGCCAATTTGGCATTGGATCTCAGGACTCCAGAATCATCACCCCAGCTGAAGGCAGACACTTAACCAACTGAGCCATCCAGGCAACTCAGTACTATAATGTTTTTTGATTATTACAGCTTTGTAATACAAGTTAAAGTCTGTAATTTTGATTCTTCCAGGTTTTTCCTTTTTCAAGTTTGCTTTGGCTATCCAGGGTCTTTTGTGTTTCCATACAAATTTTACTATTGTTTGTTCTAGTTCTGTGAAAAATTTTGTTGGCATTTTGATTGACATAGATTGCATTAAATGTCTAGGTTGCTTTGGGTACTTTAGACATTTTAACAATATTTTATTCTTCCAGTCCATAAGCATGGAATGTCTTTCCATTTCTTTGTGCCATCTTCACTTTCTTTCAACAGTGTTGTATTATTTATAGAGGTGTTTCACCTCTTTGGTTAACTTTGTTCTTATTATTTTTTGGTGTGGTTGTGAATGGGATTGTTATCTTAATTTCTCTCTCTGCTACTTCATTATTAGTGTACAGAAATATAACAGATTTCTGTACATTGATTTTGTGTACTGTGACTTTATGAATTCATTTCAATTCTAGTAGTTTTTTGGTGGAATATTTCAGGTTTTCTACATATAGTATCCTGTCATCTGTAAATATTGAATATTTTACTTCTTCCTTACCTGTTTGGGTGCCTTTTATTTCTTTGTATTGTCTGATTGCTGTGGTTGGGATTTCTAGTACTATGTTGAATAAGAGTGGTGAGAGTGGACATCCTTGAATTGTTCCTGACCATTGCAGCTAATCTCTCAGTTTTTCCCCTTTGAGTATGATGTTTGTTGCGGATTGGTCATATATGGCTTTTATGTGTTGAGGTATGTTCCCTTTAAACCTGCTTTGTTAAGGGTTTTTATCATGAATGGATGTTGTAATTTGTGAGATGCTTTTTCTACATCTTTTGAAAGGATCGTATGGTTTTTATCCTTTCCTCTTATTGATGTGATGTATCATGTTGATTGATTTGTGAATACTGGACCACCCTGGCATCCTGGGAATAAATCCCATCTGATGGTGGTCAATAATGTTTTTACTGGATTATTAGATTCAGCTTGCAATATTTTTTTGGGAATTTTTGCATCAATGTTCATCAAAGATACTGGCATATAATCCTCTTTTTTGGTAATGTCTTCATCTGATTTTGGTATCAGGGTAATATTGGCCCCATAGAATGAATTTGGAAGCTCTCCTTCCTCCTAATTTTTGGGATAGTTTGAGAAGAACAGGTATTAATTCTCCTTTCAGTGTTCAGTAGAAATAGCCTGTGAAGCTGTCTGGTCCTGGACTTTGTTGGGAGTTTTTGATTACCAATTTGATTTCATTGTTGGTAATCAATCTGTTCAAAATTTCTATTTCTTCCTGCTTCAGTTTTGGTATATTATATGTTTCCAGAAATTTACCCATTTTTTCTAGTTTGTCCAATTTTTTGGTATATCATTTTCCATAATATTCTTGTATAGTCCTTTGTACTTCCATGGTGTCTGTTATTTCTTTTCTTTCATTTGTGATTTTGTTTATTTGAGCTTTTTTTTTTAATGAATCTCACAAAAGGTTTATCAATATTTTAATCTTTTCAAAGAACCATCTCCTGGTTTCATTCATCTTTCCATTGCTTCTTTTAGTTTCTGTATCATACATTTCTGCTCTACTCCTTATTTCTTTCCTTCTTCTGGTTTTAGGTTTTGTTTGATCTTCTTTTTCTAGCTGCTTTAAGTATAAGGTTAGGTTGTTTATTTGAGAATTTTCTTGTTTTTTGAGTTAAGCCTGTATTGCTATAAATTTCCCTCTTTGTGCCATTTTTCCTGCATCCTAGAGATTTTGTATAATTGTGTTTTCATTTTCAGTTTTTCTCCATGTAGTATTTTTTTCTTGTTTGATTTCTTGTTTGATTCATTCATTGTTTAATAGCATGTTATTAAATGTCCACATATTTGTTCTCTTTCCAGATTTTTTCTTGAGGTTGATTTCTAGTTTCATAGTGTTGTCCTCAGAAAAGATGCATGGTGGGACACCTGGGTAGCTCAGTTGGTTGGGTGTCTGCTTTTGTCTCAGGTCATGATCCCAGGGTCCTGGGATCCAGTCCCACATTGGGATCCTTGCTCAGTGGGGAGCCTGCTTCTCCCTCTATCTGCGGCTCCCCCTGCTTGCTCTCTCTCTAATAAATGGATAAATAAAGTCATAAAAAAAAAAAGAAGAAAAGATGCATGGTGAGACTTTGATCTTTTTGTATTTATTGAGACTTGTTTTGTAGCCTACTGTGTATCTATTCTGGAAGATGTTTCATGTGCACCTGAAAAGAATGTGTATTCTGCTATTTTAGAATTGAGTATTCTATGTATATTTGTTAAATCCATCTGGTCCAGTGTGTCAAAGACATGATTTCCTTGTTAATATTCTGTTTGGATGATCTGTCCATTGACATAAATGGAATGTTAAAGTCGCCTACTGTTATTGTATTACTGTCAGTTAGTTCCTTTGTGTTTGTTATTAATTGTTTTATGTATTTGGTTGCTACCACATTGGGTGCATGAATACTTACAATTTTTATACCTTCTTGTTGGATTGTCCCCTTTATGATTTTATGCTGTTTTTTTCTCTCATTCAGTCTTTGTTCCTTTTTTTTTTTTTTTTTTTTAAGAATTTATTTATCCATTTGAGGGAGAAGCAGACTCCCAGTGGAGCTGGGAGCCTGATGAGGGACTTGATCCTGGAACTCTGGGATCATGACCTGAGCCAAAGGCAGTGGCTTAACCAACTGAGCCGCCCAGGTGTCCCCAGTCTTTGTTTTAATGTCTGTTTTGCCTAATATAAGTATTGGTACCCCAACTTTTGGCATCCATTTGCATGATAAACATTTCTCTGTCCCATCACTTTCAATATGCATATCTGTAGGTTTAAAATGAGTCTCTTGTAAAGCAGCACATAGATTGGTCTTATTTTTTTAATTAATTAATTATTTATTTATTTATTTATTTTTAAAGATTTTTATTCATTTATTTGACAGAGAGAGATCACAAGTAGGCAGAGAGGCAGGCAGAGAGAGAAGGGGAAGCAGGCTCCCCGCCGAGCAGAGAGCCCGATGTGGGGCTTGATCCCAGGACCCTGAGATCACGACCTGAGCCGAAGGCAGAGGCTTTAACCCATTGAGCCACCCAGGCACCCCTGGTCTTATTTTTTAATCCACTCTGTCACTACATGTCTTTGGAGCAGTTAGTCCATTTACATTCAGTGTAATTATTGATATGTTTTTATTGCCATTCTTTCTTTCTTTCTTTTTTCTTCTCTTTTCTTTTTTGTCTGAGAAATTCTTTATCTCTCCTTCTGTTCTGAATGATAGTCTTGCTAGATAAAGTATTCTTGACTGCAGATTTTCCCCTTTCAGCACTTTGAATATATTATGTTACTCCCTTCTGGCCTCAAAAATCTGCTCATAGCCTTATGGGGTTTCCCTTGTATGTAACTGTCTTCTTTTCTCTTACTGCTTTTAGAATTTTTTCTTTATAACTGATTTTTTTCCTTTTAATTATTATGTGTCTTGGTGTGGACCCCTTTGGGTTGATTTTGTTGGGGAATTCTGTGCCTCCTGGATCTGATTATCTGTTGCTTTGCCCAGATCAGGGAATTTTTCAGCTATTATTTCTTTAGATACACTTTCTGCTTTCTTTCTCTTTCCTGGAGTCCCTGTAATGCAAATGTTATTATGCTTATGGGGGTCCCTGAGTTCCCTAAGTCTACTCTCATTTTGCATAGTTCCCCCCGACCCCCCGCCCACCTGCTCAGCTTGATTACTTTCCATTAATTTGTCTTTCAGGTTGCTAATTCATTCCTCTACATCCTCTGGCCTGCTATTTATTCTACTGAGTGTATTTTCAATTTCAGTTATTGTGTTCTCCATCTCTGATTGATTTGTTTTAGCTCTGTGTTGAGGGTCTCACTAATGTCCTTTACTCTTCTCAAGTCCAGTGATTATCTTTATGATCACTACTTTAAATTTTCTTTTCAGGATATTATATACTTTCTGCTTATGTCTCTTGCTATGATTTTGTCTTTCTTCATTTTGGACATAGTCCTTTGCCTCCTCATTTAACCTAACTTTCTGTTTCTGTGTGTTAGGAAAATAAGCTAGTCTATTGCTCTTGAAAATAGTGGGCAGGGCATGTACTTTTAATAAAGTGGCACCTGTCCTTCTCCACAGGGGATGTATAACCATGGCAGAGCTCCAGTCTGGCAGGGGCACTCCACAGTGTGTGCAGGTGGGGGTTGCAGTTTTAACAATACCAGTATCCTCCGTAGGAGGTCAGGAAACACATTGCTGGTAAGATTTGTACTGGTCTTCTGGTGGAGGGAAACTGCTGTCCTTGGACTGAGGCAGGTGTGGTTGGAGGGGACAAGATGTGGTGTAAGCATGTTAAATAGTGAGTGCCTGCACTCTGCTGGTTCCCACAGGTGACTCTGTGATTATTCTGGGGGAACACGGGAATGAAATGGCACCTGCCTCTTTCGTTCCTGGAAAAGTCCCTCAGGAATTCTGAGATTACTAATTAACTCCCCTTCCATGCACCCCATGTGTTTTTCTAACTGCTGCTTCTAAGCTGTATCTCTGAGAACTGTTTGCTGTGCTGTTTCTTTTCTTTTCTTTTTTTTTTTCCCCTAAAGATTTTATTTATTTATTTGACAGAGATCACAAGTAGGAAAAGAGGCAGGCAGAGAGAGAGGAGGAAGCAGGGTCCCTGCTGAGCAGAGAGCCCGATGCAGGGCTCCATCTCAGGACCCTGAGATCATGACCTGAGCCGAAGGCAGAGGCTTTAACCCACGGGCAGAAACTCAGTTTCCTTTCACACTTTGGGTTCTCCCAGAGCCCAGCTTCTGATTTTAAAGTTCTAGGCTTCAAGTCCTGTTGGTTGTAAGAACTCACAAAATGTGGTTCCTTTGCTTTTCAAAGCTAGACCCTGAGGGGATTCTTTGTGTAGGCTTCGCAGTATGATGGTCTGTTTTTCATCCCTCTATGTGCCTATGGCTCCCTTCTTCTGGCAGCCAGACCCAGGGGGTTTTTAGCTCCCCACTGTATTTCTGCCCTTCCTACCCTCTTCAATGTTGTCTCTCCTTGACATTTAGGTGTGGAGTTTGTTCTGCCAATCTTCGGATTGTTTTCTAGATTATTTGCACTGATGTGAGTGTTACCTAGTATCTGTGAGAGGAGGTGAATTTAGGGTCCTCTTCTACCATCTTCCCTGGAGATCTCTAGACCTTAGTTTTTATGAGTTTAAGTCAAGAGTGCCAGATAAAATGATTTTTTTGATCTAGTTTTTGAAAAGTGGCTTTTAGTGCCTTATGTTTTCAAAAGCTAAAAATAGTTTCTGTGATAGTAGTGATCAAGGATAAAATAGACTATTTTGTGTAGTTATATTGTCTTCAAAATATGTTGTAAAATGATATTTTCAAAACTATTATAATCTTCTTGTGGTTTACAACAGTCCAGATCTTCAATTATAGTTTCAAGTATGAAATACTGATTTTCTTGGTAGTATTTGAACCACAAGAAGAGTTTGTATTCTTCCCGTAATGCAGAAATATCTTTTAACTTATATAAATCTCTGACATCTCAGAAAGATTGTGTTAAAATGGAGGAGGTGTCATAAATCTTTATTCTTTGGTATAGAATATAGTAGCTGAGTGTTAATTTCTTCCAATATTTAAGTATTTATATAAAGTAATAGGGCATTTTTGGATTCAGGTTTTTAATACATGACAGTAATCCTACATTCACTAATAATTTCTGAAGGTGATTATATTCCCTAATAATTTCCTTACATCAAATAAATGAAGTTATTGTTCCAAGGAGAATGCATTAAAGATGGCATTCATTTTCTACATGACTAGAATTTTCTTATGCAACATGCTGCTGGCTATGGGACTATGAGGCTTCTTTTTGTTTTTCAAAGCATGATTCTGCTTAACTGTTAACTCTGCGCTTGTGCTTTATTTGCAGCATCTGGCGAGGTCCCAATGTGAACTGCACAGACAGTTCGGGTTACACTGCTTTACACCATGCAGCCTTAAATGGACATAAGTAAGTGCTACTTATTTGGACTAGAAACCTGATGTATTTAGTTACATGTGATGAAGTTAATTATGTTGATGATAACTCTCTCATGCTGCCAGGAGTCTCCTGGGTCTAGGTGAATTTGGAGAGGCACTAGGTGGCAACACTGACAATTTAAACTTGGTAGGAATGTTGCTGTGGATTGTTATGTGCAGAGTATAAGCCAAGAGAATTATTCTAAAATAGTCAAGTAACATGCAAGGAGAATGAAAGAAGTGACAGAACGTGTTAGTTATGTGTAGCTTTCAGGGGGTAATGAGATAAAACCAATTAGTAACACCACCCTACCTTTTTTGGGTATTTTTATCTAACATTGGGAGTATTCACCAAAAGTAAAATCTTAATAGGTTCTTACTTTGAATATGAGCCACTTCAAAATCCTTCAAATTCAGGTAACATGCTTTTCCTTTGTCATTCAAGATAGTCTTTCTGGTTTTAAATTTCTTTAACCTATGGAATTATGTTTCAATAGTGTGATCGCCTACAGTATGGACAGTGAAAGAATGTGTAAACATAGCCATCATTTCTTTTCTAGTGTTTTACCTGGGTTACCTCATGGTTTACTGACAAAATATGAGGAGTCTGAATGATTCAGATGTTCTGTCCTCCCCCATCAGAAGGAAAGGGACTCTTTTCATGTCTCCTTTTCCTTTCCGTTTTTCCTTTGCTCTAAAGATCCAAATTATTAGTCTTCCCAGACTTGGAACATTTCATTTTACTTTTACTTCAGTTTTTTAAAGATTTATTTATTTTAATAAGAGAAAGAGAGAGAGAGAGAGAGAGAGAGAGAGAGTGTGTGTGTGTGTGTGTGTGTGTGTGTGTGTGCATGCACTTGCCAGGGGAAGGAAGAGAATCTTCAAGCAGACTTCTCACTGAGCGCAGACCCTGACTTAGGGCTCAGTCCCATGACCCATGAGATAATGATCTGAGCCAAAACCAAAAGTTGGGTGCTTAACTGACTGAGCCACCCATGCACCCCCATTTTACTAGAGGTTTTTTTAGATGTGGTAATTACTGCCTTAAAAATGTTAGGCACACAAAAAAAGTGCTAATTACCTTTTGTTTTCCCACCTAACTGTTCCTTTATTTTGTGAATTGAGACACAAGATCAGGTCACACTTGATTACATTTTATGGCCTTAAAGTTCTCACAAAAGAAACACTTTTTTCATTTATCACTATGACATTTTTTATTTTTAAACTTACTGCATAAACTTAGCATTATCATTCTTTTTGGATATGGAGATATATCTATAACTATCTACCCATATATAATTGTACATATAATCATAAACATAGTGTTTCATCATTTGGATTCTTAGTATTAGAATTCCCAAACAACATTTCTTTTTATTCACTCCCTATTCTATGTTATATTATCTTATACGTCTAACTTGGAATCTTTTATGTTGCTGGGTCTTTTTCAAAATATATTGCTGTACTTCTGTAGCTTGCAAAATGTGTACAGATCCCTACCATCTGAATGTTTTAAAGGAATTACTATTTACTTTTCCTTGCCCCTGGGTCATCAGGAATGAAGGCAGATTAAATCAGCCCAATAAATACAAAGCTGATGGCTTCTTTGGTCATCTTAATTGTGTATTAGGGGAATTCCAGTTAGGAAAATTGGAAAGATATACTATCAGATCTAATGGACAGAAGATTGGGCCTGAGCTCAGAGCTGTACTACTCTCCTTGTTCTATCTTAGCTTGTCACTACAAGCACTTCTCAAAATAATGTCCCAAAACGAATTAGCATTCATATCCATCTGTGGTTTTCAGTGTTTAGTAAATGTTGTATACATGATGGCCTGTCAAATTCTAACTATTGAGATATGTTTCCCTATGCCCTACTGCATAATTCTTCATTTCTATTAGCATTATACAAAGTAAAGATAATTTAAGCAAGTTGATTAGCAATCAGTAAGATCATAAAGAGAGGGGAATTTGACTAGATATCTTAGATATCTTTCAAGATCTCTTTAGTTGCAGATATTCTCTGAGAATTATATATCTCTGCTTTGCTTTTATATGAAGATTCCATCTTTTTAACACTTTCTGGAAAGATTTTACCCAGTGTCATTCTATAGGCATTGGAAAAAAGCAGGAGAATTCTAATCCCATCTTCCCATCTCTGCTAGTTATATATCTTGAGCCATTTAATTAACCCATCTAGAGCTCACTTCAGTATAATGAATACATTGGCTGGATATTTTCCATTGTTCCTTTCAATTATAATATTTTATGATACACTGTTTTGGTATTTGTGGTTCAGTTATGTACTATGATGCTACAATTCTGAAATTTGAATTTTCATTTAGAGTATAATATCTCTTTACTTTAGGGCCCCTGGGTGGCTCAGTCGGTTGAGCAACTGCCTTTAGTTCAGGTCATGATCCTGGAGTCCCAGGACCGAGTCCCATTACTGGACTCCCTACTCAGTGGGGAGTCTGCTTCTCTTCCTGACTCTCTCCCCTCTCATGTTTTCTCTCGCTCTTTAATATATACATATATATATACACACACACACACACACACACACACACACATATACACACACACATACACACACACACACATATATATATCTTTACTTTTAATTATCCATGGATTTTTAAAGTTAGAGATAGTTTATTCAATCCTGCTCCCTCCCTTCTCTCATTTTATAGATGGAAAATAAGCCCATTCTGGATAAATGACATAGTGATCACTCAGATATTAAGGTGGGGCTGTGTTTAGAGTTTAAGTGTTATAGTTCTAAGTGCATGCTTTTACATTATTATTTTACATTATTATTCTACATTATCTTCCTTTTGTGGCTGTATGCACATCAGTTTCCTAAACTCTTGCTGGCTTTTTTCTGTTCTATTATCTATTTCTGGGCTGCCTCTCATTATCAACTAGTGTGTTCTCATAGAATGTTAATTTTAATATTGGCTTAAGAAAAAATATTTGAAGGAAAAAAATGTCCATAGTGTATATCTCAGAGCCAGAGAAGAATTTTTTTTCTTTTCTTTGCTGTTGCTATTCTCACTTAGCAAGGTAATGAACAATTGATTATTTTGTATTATTCCCAAGCAAGCCTTAGCAGTCAGCACAGAAACACATCATTTCCATGTTTGTTGCTATTGTTGTTGTAGTCATCAGCTATAGATTGTTTCCAAAAACATAATGATTTCTAGGCTAAAGTTCATGGAATCATAGAGCTAGCAGTAATATTACAGGGTTCTGTAGTTTCTTATTTTGCTCCGAACATAGGCTTTTCTCCTACCCTCAACATAAAATCTAAACCTTCATACTGCAAATTAAGCCTGTTTTATATCCTTTTATTTTGTATGTTTTATGGAGGCTCTTGTTCAGTTAATCCACAAGTGGAGCAGCATTTTGTACCTGAAATATATTATTTCATAATGAACAATTCATCTCCACTTATCCAAATCAGGAAACAATAGAAAATGTACTTCTATTAGTGATTTCCTGGGTCATTTGTAATTGCAGATTAGAAAATTATTACCTTCAAATGATAGAAAAAAACATGGTTAGTAGAACAAAATCCACTAAAAATGATTATAAGTTATTTCAGTAGATAGGCAAGAAACCTATCTGTTTTTCTTTTTTATAATATGAAGGATTCATTTTTTTCTTTCATGTATTTCTGCTACAAATTTGGCTGTCTTAATTCTCTTCTGAACAGACATTAGCCAGCCAGCTGGCCTGCCTTTCTGCCTTTCTTCTTCCCTCTCTCCCTCCTTCCCCCACTTTCTTCCTCCCTCTTTCCCTTTTTCTTTGCTCTCTCTATCCCTTCTTCTCTTCCTCTCTCCTTTCCTTTCCTCTTTTCTTTTTAATAATAATCTTACTGTTCACTGTAAGTTTTTACTAAACATGTGTATTCAATGTCAGTTCTCTTCTCTTAGCAAATTGTTCCCTTTCTTTTTTTCTTGTTAAGGTTCATCTCATTAAGCTATATTGGGCACACTGTGATTCTTGATGCTGTTTTGAGAACTCTCAGCACTAAATTGTTATCATTTAAATCCTCAAAATATGTATATTCTTTGTTATGTGTGGGGTTTAAATATTTACTGTTCTTGCTTTTCATTCTTTAAACATTTAATGCTTGGATCCTAGACTCCATTATCTGAAATCCAAAGTATATCTCAAATTATATCTAGAAACCGGGTAATAATTTATGTGTACTTTTGATTTACTCTCTCTTAGGTTTTCTTTTCTTTTCTTTTTTTTTTTCTCTTAGGTTTTCTAATGAAAGAAGAGAACTTCCTCTAAAAATTTATATAGTCTGATCCATAAAGTTTCTCTTCGGTAAACCTAGAAATAACTTTGATCTGATCGCTTCTTTCCTGGATAAGGATATTAAATAGTTAAAATTTGCTCTAATTCACTCTCCCTGGCAATCTAGGAGAGTGAATTCAATATAAGAAGGAGCTCCAGTTACAAAATGGGGTGGATTGTCCTCAGGTTTTTTGACCATGTCAAACACATTTGTAACTCTATTACTGTTAAAGAGAAGTAAAATCTTCAAGAAAGTCTGAAATCAAAAGGGCCTTAATTAATGTGAGAATTTCATTAGTTTGTTAAATACTATATCCATATGAAGATGATTTGCATTTATTTCAAAGTTCTTTGGACTAGTACTGAGGGAGGATGGAACAAAATAAATGTCTTTGGTTATGATTTAACTATAGGGAAATTTGCTTTTGAGGTAAAGAAACTTGAATGTTGAACTTCCCCAGTTAACTTAATTTTGCTCAGAACATATCCTGAAACTCCTTAAAAGATATTTCATATGAATTAGAAGTGTATTTATAGCTATCAGAAAATTAAAAAATTAAATATAGTAGCAAAAATCAGTACTTTAAGAATTCCTATTTTTACCTGAACGTATATATTAGCCTTAAGCTGCAAAATGTTGTGGTGATTTAAATTGCATTATTATTAAATTTAATTTGATATTTAGTTTTACTCCTGGGAAATGGAATTGCTTTTTCTGTGATCTCATTGACCACATTTATTTTAGGATTTTAGAGCAGTTCTTATTTATGAAATGCTATATATAAGAAAGAATGCCACTTTATGATCAAAATATAGATGTTACTTCACTTGTTTGCCATTTTATGAGCATTGTTCATCAATATAATTCAATATTTCATGCCTAGTAACTAAGCACAGTCAATATGTTCATATGTTGATACCTCTGAAAGATATAAGGTACAACCTAAATAAAAATGAAAATCAGTAGGATGCCTGAGTGGCTCAGTCAGTTAAGCGTCTGTCTTCAGCTCAGGTCATGATCCTGGTGTCCTGGGATTGGATCTTTTATCAGGCAGAGAGTCTGTTTTTCCCTCTGCACTTAGCCCCTGCTCATGATCTCTCTCTCACTCTTTCTCTCTCTCTCAAACAAATAAATAAAATCATTATAAAAAAAGAAAATAATACTGATTTGGCTAGGATCCTAGTGTTAAATACCATTCTAGTTTAGATATTATTATTTTTTTTTTTAATTGAGAGTATCTTCTTCTTTTTTTTTTTTTTTTTTAAGATTTTATTTATTTATTTGACAGACAGAAATCACAAGTAGGCAGAGAGGCAGGCAGAGAGAGAGGGGGAAGCAGGCTCCCTGCAGAGCAGAGAGCCTGATGTGGGGCTCGATCCCAGGACCCTGGGATCATGACCTGAGCCGAAGGCAGAGGCTTTAACCCACTGAGCCACCCAGGCGCCCCTAGTTTAGATATTATTGATAGTACCTGAAATTTAATTTATTCTTAATGAATATGGAGAAAAAGGGCCTGTTTAATACACCATTGCCTGTGATAAACATTAATGCATTGCATGATGTATAAATGACAGTTGGTTGATTAATATTTTATTTATGATTCAGTAAGACCAACAGGCACATTTTAAAATAAAAAGATTTTATTTATTTATCTGGCAGAGAGAGAGAGAGAGATCACAGGTAGGCAGAGAGAGGGGGAAACAGGCTCCCCACCGAGCAGAGAGCCCGATGTGGGACTCAATCCCAGGACCCTGAGATCATGACCCGAGCCAAAGGCAGAGGCTTTAACCCACTGAGCCATCCAGGTGCCCCTAACAGGCACATTTTTTTCAGAAATATGGCTTTATATTTATTAAGTATGTTTTCACATTAGAAATCTGAGCCATGCCATTTCATTAGTTGATATCTATGAATAGGATGAAAGGTACACCGTAAATAAAAATTTAAAAATAAATTTAAATTTAAAAATGAACAAATTTGGGGCACCCAAATGACTCAGTTGGTTAAGCATCTGACTCTTGATTTTGGCTCAGATCATGATCTTAGGGTGTCGTGGGATGGAGCCCTGTGCTGGGCTCCCTCCCCCGGGGGGAGTCTGCTTCTCTATTTCTCTCTCTCCCTCTGCCTCTTCTCTCACTGGCTCTTTTTCTCTCAAATAAATAAATAAATCTTAAAACAAACAAACAAGTTAGTAAAAATGAGTTTAAAAAAACCCGTAAATATAGGGGTGCCTGGGTGGCTCATTTGGTAAAGCATCTGCCTTCAGCTTGGGTCATGATCCCAGGGTTCTGGGATCTAGCCCCGACTGAGTTGATTGAGTCAGGCTCCCTGCTTGGTGGGGATTCTGCTTCTCCTTCTCCCCACTTCTCTTTCTCTTTATCTCACTCCCTCTCTCAAATAAGTAAATAAAGTATTTTTAAAAAAGTAAATATAATAGGGGCGCCTGGGTGGCTCAGTGGGTTAAAGCCTCTGCCTTCGGCTCAGGTCATGATCCCAGGGTCCTGGGATCGAGCCCCACATCAGGCTCTCTGCTCAGCAGGGAGCCTTCTTCCTCCTCTCTCTCTGCCTGCCTCTCTGCCTACTTGTGATCTCTGTCAAATAAGTAAATAAATAAAATCTTAAAAAAAAAGTAAATATAATAGTATTTGGTTAGGATTGCATTATTCACCAAAGGCAATTTCATAGGCATACAAATTACTCTTTTCAGATTTACCTATTAGGTGGTGGTAATATGATACAATACAAATGTCGGTATGCTAGTTTTTTCATCAAAAAACTAGCTGTTTCATCAATCTTCCTGATAACTAAAGAATTAATGTATATCACATACATTATTAGAAAATGTCAACAAGAATTAAGCCAAAGAACAAATTAAACTCTGAATGGATTTCATGAAAGTAAAAGAAAATAGGATTGGTAACCCATTAAGCCTTACTCATTACCCTTTGAGAGTAAATACTTTTAGAAGTTTCAGATTATTTTTTAATTGGTTAGGCATTGAGGAATAAAGTTAAAAACTCTTCACATAAGTTATCTTTCTCTGATAAATGAATTTGGAGAAGGCTATTTTGTGAATAGTATAAATTCTACTTTTACATTCAGATAATTAACAGTGTCTTTTTTGGTATTATTTTACCTTTTATTTAAATGTTGAAATGTTTCATTAAAAAAAAAAACTGGGATTGTTAAACATTGTTGCAGCTTGCCTTGAGAATAGTGTTGATTAGTATACAATTTTACAGTCCTACCTGTTTTTTATTTGATTCACACCAACCCTTTTGAGACTGGCAGGAAGATGTAGCCTCTGAATTTTATCTTAACACTATCTGAAAGACTGACAGAGGCTATTTGATTTGCCCAAGGTAACCAAATGGGTAAGTAGTAGAAAGCTGGAACTCTAAAGCAGATATTCTGATTTTTAACTGCTTTTTAAATTCATTGGTATTGCATTCTTTTTACCACATTGTAATTAATCTCAGAATAGAAACACTATATGGTAACTTTTGCTTGGCAGGGAGGTGAGGAGAAATGTATGAACTCAACAAACTTAAAGGGTCCTTCTGATTTTCAGATTTGTTTTTGCAAAATTTTGGAAGCATTTTTTTAGATTTGTTTTTGCAAAATTTTGGAAGCATTTTTATTTTTAAAGGATTTTGTTTTTACTTGGGAAAAGAACTAATATTTTTGTACAGTGCTTTAGTATTTATTGAGTGGTTTCTCTTTTGTGATCTCATTTAAAGATTTTACCAGTCTTGAGCAGTAGGCCTTAACTTTTATGACAATATCCTCTACACAAAAGAAAAAGAAAGACAAGACTAAGTAATTTCTCTAGGGTCACATCATTAGGTAGTTTGTGTAGCTAGGACTCAGATTCAAATCTTCTAAATTCAGGTTTTTATAAAATAATACTGACTCTTAAGAAGAATATAAAAGTGAGATTTTATTCTTATTTTCTCTAAAATCATAACATCAGAAAATTTAGGACTCCTTGGAACTTTCTAAATATTTCTACAACATATTCTTGGTTCTTTCATCATGATTTCATACATTTATCTATTAAGTCCAATGTTTCCTATGTGGGGGAGAAAGAATAATTTTCCCTTTCCCTTCTAGGTTCTTGGCTGAGGAACCCTCCCCTTGTTTTGGGAGAAAAACAAGAAGTTCAGTAATATGTATATCTTTTGTGTACACATGGGAGATACCCAGAAAAACTGAGTTAACTCCCACATTAAAAACCATTTCCTGCTAAACATAAAATAGATGTTTGTTGAGGGGAACTAGTTATGGGAGGTTATTAGGAAAAGCACAATAAACAAGTTATGGGGTTTTTACTCAGATTTCTAAGTTTCTGCCTTCTCCCTTGATAAGAGTTTCTAGAGATTTAGAGTTCATTATCATTTTCTGGTACAAAGAGGGAGACTCCCTACAAATGGAGTTTTCTTTATAGATTTAAATGTCTCTTACAAAAAAGTAACTTCTATTTCGTTTTCAGAGGTTTAACAACATCTACTCTTTCTTAGAAGTAATCAGCTGAAAATAATCCTCATGCCAAGGAGGTGTATTTTGGGGTGGTATATTCTCTCCTTTACAAGTTTAGATCACACTCTGGGCATTCATTATGTTTTATGATTTATTGTAATATTTGTATCATGTCTATTTTGTGTGTTTATGGGGAGGTAGCTATTAGAGTTTTAACTTCTATTCAGACTTCCTCCAATTTTTCTTGTTACTTTACATTTAAAGTGTGGCTTCATGAAATATTTAAATTTAGCTCTTTGTGTTACATTCGATCTAAGTATCAGTGATTTGTTATATACGAGAAAGAACTTTAGAATTTATTGTAACTGTGTGTGTGTGTATACACACACACATGCACGTACATATATATGTATTTGTATATCTGTCTGGGATTTCATTTAGTGAGTTAATAGAATTTGCTTCATAAATGCTTCCATTTTTAAAGGATTTTAAAATGTTTTTGATTGGTTGATACAAAATTCAATATAATGTGTGCCATAAATTAATGTCTTCTTGTTGTTGAGTATTGTAGTTCAGAATTTTTACTTTGAAAACTTGGTGGTGGATTGAGTACAAAGTGCGTATAGGTAGGGTATATTGAGTATGAATTGATACTGGATCAGTGGTGGAACTTGTCTAATGAATGAATTTCCTTGAAATTTTTTCTTAGGGTTTGAACAGAGAGGCAAAGAAGTGCAGAAGTGTGAATAGCACATATTCAAAATATGTTGTGTGTCATGGCTGAAAATTTATTAAACTCCCCACCCCCCTTTTCTACTGTGCTGTCTGCTTTTTATTTTATATGCCTCTTCAATTCCTTATTCCAACTTTCTATAGGAATGATGTATAAATTACCTAAATGTCTCTTAGTAGTATGATCTTTGTGTGTGTGTATGTATGTGTGTATGTATAAAGAGTTTGATTATCCTCCGCTTTTCCTTCATGCTAAATCTCAGGTATGCACTATTTGAGAAAAACTCCTTTAAAAAAATAGGAAGAGACATTTTTAAAAAATGTTTTACTTATTTCATTCAGTTATGAAATTAGGTAAGTTTTGCCCAAATGAATTCCATTAAGTGCTTTCATTGTTTATTCAGTGTTCTGTGTGTGTATGTATGGTGGTGGTAGTTCTCCAGGTAAGTAAAATAGCCAAATATTAAGTAGGCTAACTCTTACACCAAATTTTGTATTTCTTACTCTAAATTTCCAGCCAGCATCTAGTATACTTCTATAATTATCTGTTCAATGAAATCTGTGTGTTTAGTATATTTTCTTTTCTTTTTTTTTTTTCCCCCTTCCAGGGATATAGTTCTCAAACTACTTCAGTATGAGGCATCAACAAATGTAGCAGACAACAAAGGTTATTTTCCCATTCACCTGGCTGCCTGGAAAGGAGATGTAGAAATTGTGAAGATTCTTATTCATCATGGACCCTCACATTCCAGAGTCAATGAACAGGTGCACTTATTATATATTTGCTCTTGATATAGTTTTGCGACGTTTGCAAAGGCAAGGCCACATTGAAGAATTGATTATTTCTGTCATCACCCTGCCAAAGACTTTTTCACTGCTAAATTTCCTGAAGGAGAAATAGAAAAATTCTTTGGAACTTCTATTAGTTACATAGGTACTAAGTTGGGCATTTATAAAGATACTTGTTAATAAGAGAAGACCATATAAAGGAAGTAACTGATACTTTTGCCTAACTTATATAAACATCCATCTTGTAGTTTTTGAATATTTGAAGATAGAACAGAATTCACATTTGTAATACGAATTAGAGCTTATCTTAATAAAATTCTAAATGTTAAAGCAATGATAATGGATTCATTTGTACAATGTTTTCCATTTACTTAACACTTCCACAGTAAATACAGTTTTGTGAATCAGAATTCAAAATACAGTACATGCAATTGGTAGTCACATATTAAGTTAAAAATTTCCTGTATGTGTGCCCAGAGTATGTTGAGTAAAACACAGCAACAATATACTGACAGATAAAGTAAGAATATTTTCAAGTGCATAATATCCATATTACACATAGCTGATATATTAAAAAAGGAATGCCATTCTCATTATTCTAAATAAATAAGACCACAGATTTCTGAAAGTAAAATACAGGCCCCTCATACAGTATGGTAACAAACATCTTGAGCTCTGCATGCCCCCTACTGTTCCCATTTTGTAAAACTATATTTGAAAACCAGCATGCAGTCCAACAATTGAATTACAACCGTGGCATTAAGCTGCAGGTTGGCAGTTGTCCAATATCAATGCAAGTGGTTACTCTAGGGCAAGAACATCTGATGAAGTGCAATTAGCATACTGTTCAAATGAATATAGACTTTGCTGGCCTTTGACTGAAATTCAGACTGAAGAATAAAAAGTAACATTGGCACTAGCTATAAACACGAAAGGGAAGAAAAATACATTTCTTCCCCTGGAAAAATGCAGTTGTAGAAATAAAGTTCCTGTAAGTAGGAAAAATGTTGTATTAATTGAAAGTGTCTTATTAATAATTATCACAAAATTTGTATGTTTATAGGTTATAAAATGAAGTGTATTTTTATGCAAATACATTCATAAAATCAATCTTTAAAAAATGACAGATATGCCTGTCTTTATCAGCATATCATGCTCAAGGGAAATTTATGGGAATGCTGTTTTGTTTTTCGGAAAAATCAGAAGTTAAAAGATCGTTTGTGAGATGAGCCATCTGGTGGTTATTCTTAAAACTGTCTGAATGCCCCAAAGTGAACCTGAAATAATAAGATGGAAAAACAATCCAAGGTTAAACAAGGGGATGTTAGTTTTTACAAGCAAAATACTTCCTAAGTGACATGAAGATAAGAAAAAACACTTAGAATTCATTTGTATTTGAAAGTTGCTTTGTCTTGTGGTTTCTACTGGAAGTAAATTGAAAATTTCTTGAGATTTTTAATACCATGCTTTCAGTATTTGTTTATTGTATATGTGGTACTCCTTGAGTGCTGACATATTTGTGTCATCTGGTGGCCATTTCTCCTAAGTTTCGGATGTGGGAATTTTATTTTTGTAAAAGTAACTCTTCATTTTAGCTTTATTTCTTTTTTTTTTCTCCCCTCTGAATAGGGTAGAAATGTACTAGTTACTTACAAACCTTTATGTATTTAAGCAACAGAGGGGAGAAATGAAAATAATAGTCAATATATATTTAAACATGGTACTTGACATAGCCAAGCGCCATGCTAAGCACTTTTACCTATAATATGTTATTTAAATAATTCTCAACAACCCTTGAAGTGATATTATCCCCTCGCACTTTATAGATGAGAAATTAGGCTCAGTAGGGCTAAATAACTCATCTCAGGTCACACATTACTGAGTAACTAAAGCTCAGATTTGGACTCTAATTCCAAAGCCCTCCACAATAGCATATTGGTATTGTCATCACAAATCCTGTCACTTATGGATTGTTTACTATATGCCAGGCAGTGTGCAAAGTACTTCATCTGTTATCTTAGAAAGCTGATGAAGTAGGGATTAATTATTTTTCCTGTTTTATATGTGGGAAGCTACCTTAAAGAGATTAAATAAATTGCCCATGATATCACAACTACTAAGAAATGCACTCAGTATTTGAATCCAGGTTTTTCTAATGCAGAGCTCAAGCTCTTAACCAATCTTACTCCATGTTATGATAGTAAAACTATGTGTAATTGTCAGGGCTTAGTTCTGATTTCTGAAAGCCATCTTTGGTTTCTTTTTTTTTTTTTTTTTAAAGATTTTTTATTTATTTATTTGACAGAGAGAGATCACAAGTAGGCAGAGAGGCAGGCAGAGAGAGAGAGAGGGAAGCAGGCTCCCCTCAGAGCAGAGAGCCCGATGCGGGACTCGATCCAGGACCCCGAGATCATGACCCAAGCCGAAGGCAGCGGCTTACCCACTGAGCCACCCAGGCGCCCACCATCTTTGGTTTCTAACACAGCTTTCTTTCAAAGTAATTCTGTCTTATATTTTAATATTCAAAATTTACAAAGCATTTCCTTCATGCTATTTCTTTCTTTTTAAAAATATTTTATTTATTTATTTGACAGAGAGAGAGGTCACAAGTAGGCATAGAGGCAGGCAAAGAGAGAGGGAGAAACAGGCTCCCTGCTGAGCAGAGAGCCCAATGCGGGGCTCAATCCCAGGACCCTGAGATTGTGACCTGAGCAGAAGGCAGAGGCTTAAGCCACTGAGCCACTTAGGCGCCCCCATGCTATTTCTTTTGATTTATAAGTTATCCTCTATGGTTTGTAGGGAGGGTAATATTCACATTTTGCAGATAAGATAAGAGAGATCAAGTGGTTTACTCTTGCTAATAAGTGTGTGTCAGCACTTCAACATAGGTCACCATTCTATACTGCCCTAGAATTAGTGGTCAATTTAGGACAATGTAATTTTGAAAACAAAGTTGACCTTGCACTGATTGTGGTTTTTACAATTCCTACATCCTTCCTCTCTTACGTCAACTGATTTATTATTTCCTTTCTTTGATGTATATATATATATTTGCATTTTATGCTTCTCTGTATATTCATCTCCTCCCCCTTTACCTTTTTTTCCTTTTTTTTCTTTTTTAAACATTAGGGCAAAAACAAAAGTAGCCCTATCTTATAAGTATATTCCCTTACCATTTACCAAAACTCAAACCTAACTAATGTTACTTTCCATTAATTTTGCTGTGAAGCAAGATCTTTTGGTAAATAGCTTTTGTCCACCAGTTTTGTTCTGCTCCCCATTGTCTAGAAATAGAATTGTCCTAATTTTTTGGAGAGCACCCATTTGGTAAAAAAAGAGGTAATTCAGAACTGCTCAAGAATGTTCTTTGTAGACATACTAGCAATTATTAATCAATGCTTCTTCACAGTCTGTATTTCAAATGAGATTCTTTTAGATCACTTGCTAGTATAGACACATGTATACAATCATGTCTTTTATAAAGGTACCACAGTTGTCGTTTTTCTGATGTGACAGTGTAAGTATGTGTTGCCTGTTGATAAACTCTGAATATTTTCTCCTAAGTCTGGCATGATTGAAATAATTTTTCTTGAGATCTGAACAATCTACTTGGTGTTAATAGAGAAAGTTTCAATTTTGCACTTACAATTTCCTATGCTCAGGCCTATGCAAATGTAGAAATGTGTTTGAGGAATTGTTTTGTAATTGGTTCTTCTTTTTCTCAAAGAGGTGCTATATTTTGAAAGTTGAATTTCTTTCCAACCATAGGAAAATTTGATTTGGTCAGAAGGCATATCTCTATATCATATTTTTATGGTATAGGGTAATAGATTGATTTTCTTATCAGGCTTATAAAACATAGATAAGAAAAATCAAGGAATGTAGACCTGTATAGACTTGTATGTAGTCGGTCTCTATGATGAAGTAGACTATAGCAACACATTCAAACTAAAAACAAGAACGACTCCTTCCAAAATGATGGAAAAACAGTGCTTTCACCTGGATTCCCCATCTATCAGATCTTAATTTCTTGTCGATTGTCTCCAATGGGTAGGTACTTTTTATGGGTTTGTCCTTTAGTACTTTGATTTGGAAGGTAAAGTAATAAGAAGCATTTCATAGTGCTCATTAAAAAAAATTTTTTTTCCACTCCTCTCTTTAAGTTTTTAAATCCTCCCTTTGCTCGTAACTCTCTGCTCTCAACTTATCTGCATCCTTCAGCCAGAGCAAGTCTGAATTACTTTTGGGGACATTAAGATTTGCTTGGGTTTGAACCCTACTTGTCCTTTTATGTGGTCAGAGCATCTATCTAAGTAGCTAGTTCTATTACAACTCAGTTGGTGTTCTTTTGGGCAAAATCTAGAAATTCTGCTTTCAGAACACTAATTTCCTTTTCTTCTCTGGCAATGTGGCAATACTTGGCAGGCATTGTGGTGTAGGGGAAATGACAATATATGTAGTTTTTAGACATTCAGCAAATGACAGTAGTAATAGTAGTACTAGTTGTTATCATGGAAGATGGTATTAAGAGCAGTGACTTTAGTGGGGGTGCCTGGGTGGCTCAGTCGGTTAAGCATCTGCCTTCGGCTTAGGTCATGATACCGGACTTCCAGACTTCCAGGATAGAGCCCTGCGTTGGGCTCCCTGCTCAGTTGAGAGTCTGCTTCTCCCTTTCCCCCTGCCCTTCCCCCTGGTCCTTTTCTCTCTCTTGCAGACTCTCTCTCTCACATAAATAAATAACATCTTAAAAAAAAAAAGAGCAGTGACTTTGGGTCTAGGCTACCTACGTTCAGATCCTGGCCCTTAGACTAAACGGCTGTATATTTGAAGGCTAGTTATTTAACTACTCAGTGCCTCAGTTCCTCATCTGTAAAGTGGCAATAACGATAACAATAGTATCTATCTCAGAGTAAAGATCAGAGCACACAAAAATGGACTGTACCTGTGCCTGATACATAGTGTTAGCTCTGATGATGACAGCCTCTTTCTCTTCAGAACCCTTATTCAGGATCATTGCATTTTTGTTGCTAAAATTTCTTGTTTACGTTTCTCCTGACTGATCCTTCTACTTCCTGACATAGTTATATGCAGTCTACCTATACCACCTGCCCAAATGGACTGAAGGGTCCATCTGCCTTGTGACGGGGTTTAGTTTTCTCTGTTTTAACATTAAAAAATTTTTTAACTCCAGTGTAGTTAACATACAGTGTTATATTTGTTTCAGGTGTACAATATAGTAATTCAGCAACTCCATATATTACTCAGGGTTAATCAAAATAAGTGTACTCTTATTCCCCATCACCTACTTCACCCAGCCCCCCACCCATTCCCCTCTGGGAACTCTCTGTGTTCTCTATAGTTAAGAGTCTGTTTCTTGGTTTGCCTTTTTCTTTGTTCATTTGTTTTGTTTCTTAAATTGCACATATGAGTGAAATCATATGGTGTTTGTCTTTATCTTATTTCACTTAGAATTATACTCTCTAGATCCATCCAAGTACAGTTTTTAACTTGCTAAATTTTAAGAAAATCTTGATTTTCAACTGAAACCCTTAATAGGTGCATATGTAACACTGTGATACTCCTTGTAACTTGTCTGGCAGTGGGTTTAAGTCTGCCTCTTAATCTATAATTATATTTCAAAAAGATGTGATTTAATCTTAGGGCCAGTATGTCTTCATTCTCTTTGCGGAAAAAGCAATAATTTGTGCTTAGATGGAAAATAAAATGAAACTTAATTTGGAAAATCCTTCTGTGAATCTTTCATTATCAAGAATTTACCATCTCAGCTGTCTTTTGGAAAGCCAGTCTGTTCAAAGTGGGTTATAATTGTTATTAATCTCTCTCATTAACAAATGTCATCAAAGCATGATGCACAGTTCAGATAACACTGACCATCTGGGCCCAGCAGGGCCACTGACTAAGATGCCTAAATCATTTATCACTCCCGGAAATTGGAATATATGATGCAGGAGAAAATTTGATTTTTCCTATTGAAATTATTAAAAAATGTGATATTTTGGTATAATAAATGATAGATACTTTAACAAATATTCTATTAGGCATACTTATTAAAATAAATAAATTTTAAACTTACATTTTCAAAGTATCTCTGGTTTTAAATTACTGCTTAGATTTTGATAATTAAATTTCTGAAAACTTGAATCTTATGTTTTATCTTAATAGAACAATGAAAATGAAACTGCCCTGCACTGTGCAGCTCAATATGGACACTCAGAAGTAGTTGCTGTTCTCCTCGAAGAGCTCACTGATCCTACCATCAGGAACAGTAAGCTAGAAACACCTTTGGATCTGGCAGCTCTCTATGGACGACTTAGGGTGGTCAAAATGATCATCAGTGCACACCCTAACTTAATGAGCTGCAACACTAGAAAGCACACGCCACTCCACCTCGCTGCTCGCAATGGTCACAAAGCAGTCGTCCAGGTGCTACTGGAAGCAGGGATGGATGTGAGCTGTCAAGTGAGTCTTCTTTTAGCTATGTTTTAAAAGTGGTGATTCTCTTGCTTTGCTTTGAGATACAGATGATATAACTTACATGTAGAAATCTTTCCATTTTTTAATTAAGTTGTCCGCAAATATTTTTATAACTGTTAAATTCAAGACCCTGTGCCATATACTGTTGGGAAATATGAAGAGATACAGGCATAATTTCTAACCTCATCCTAATTTTGGGGCTTTATGTATGAAAAATTATCACCAGGAGGCTGTTGTGTGTGATATCATTAGTAATTGTTCACTCAGTGTTGGACTCACTGCCTGACATGCACTAGGAATCCAGTCAAAGTTGAATGAATGAAAGAATTAATCAAAATTCAGTTTAATACTTTTGAGTATGTACTTTGTGTTTAATATGTTGACACATTTAGAATCCATTTTTAATAGCTCTCCTGTGGGATTGAGAGCTACTAAGTTCCAGTTAAGAGATACGGAATCAGATTCAAAGAGTTAAGAAAGTTGCCTAAGGATGATGTATAGTTGATAAACTTAGAATATGCATTTATACTTATTGATTAAAGTCTGGGCCTCTTTACATAATAGTGTAGTGTCTATACATGAGTAATGAAGGAAAAATCACTGCCTAAGGGCAATCAGGAGGAATTTTATTGGAGAGGTATGATTTGAGTTGAACTTTGAAGCATGGATAACATTTGCAAAGGTTTCTCCACAAGGAAAGGGCAACCTACTTCTTTATTTTTAAGGGCAACTTACTTCTATTATCTGTTTCAAGTTAACTCCAATGCCAAGGTTAACTTTTTTTTTTTTTTAACCACCTTTTCCTTTTATTACTGTTTTTTGTCTTCCAAGTCAGTGGCAGCATTCTTATCTTCCAGAGACCCTTTTGGTTCCTGTCAGGTTGTGTCCTTCTCCCTTGTGTATTAGAAGCTATTGCTGTCTAACAAAATGTCCTGAAACTTAATGGGTTAACACAGTAACTACTTACTTAGCTCATAATTCTGTGGTTGGTGATTTAGTCTGAGCCTCACTGGGTAGTTCTGTCTTGGCTGGGTTCTCTCTCTCTCATATGTCTGGGGTCAATTATAAGTCAGTTGAGTGCCTCTGCTGTAGAGATTGACTGTATGTTGCTGGGATAATGGGTGAGGTTGTCATGTGTCTTTCATGATCCAGTAGGCCACCCTGGGCTTGTTCACATGACAGTGGTATGGTTCTGTGTGCTCGCATGTGTGCACATAAGAGATGGAGGGAAGGAGGAAGGGAACAGGATTATACAAAGTCTCTTATGTCTAGGCTGGGAGCAAGAATCCTGTCTTTTCTGCAGTGTTTGATTAGCCAAGAGGTCACAAAAGCAGCCTAAATTCAGGGTTGGGAAAACAGATTTTACCTCTTAATTAGAAGAGGGTGTGAATTGTTGTTTTTGTTTGTTTGTTTGTTTGTTTTTAAAGATTGTATTTTATTTATTTAACAGAGAAATCACAAGTAGGCAGAGAGGCAGGCAAAGAGAGAGGGGGAAGAAGGCTCCCTGCTGAGCAGAGAGCCCAGATACGGGGCTTGATCCCAGGACCCTGAGATCATGACCTGAGCTGAAGGCAGAGGCCTAACCCACTGAGCCACCCAGGTGCCCCGAGGGTGTGAATTGTTAAAGGGGTGTAAATACCCAGAGGAACATTCCAAGTGTTGTTAGTGCTCAAAATTGTGGGGTTACTTTTCCTAGGAATTGTTTAGAGGTTGAATTTTGTTTCTCTTTTGTTTTCCACTGAAATTTTAAAAATCTTCGGCCTTCTCATTCTACATTTCAGGCTGGCACCCTAAAACAGACATTTCATTGGAGCTTTGCCTATATTATTTAGCTATTTGGTATTTATAAAATCTTTTCTTAAGTTTTTATTTATTCTACTTTGGCAGCCTTGAAAATAAACAAAAGAATTTTTTCTAGTCCTCATGTTAAAAAAACCCCAACTTTCCCCTCTAAAATAAGATAGATGCATGTTTACTATTGTAACTGACTCACAAAGTTACTGTCAAAGTGTGTTTAATGACAAGCTAGATGTTTATTTTCTTGTCTGAATGTTGAATTTCTGCAATCTAGATTTACTGCTTTCATAACATTTCTGGAATATTTTAAAAATATTTTATTCATTTGAGACTCCCCACTGAGCAGAGCACCTGATGCAGGCTTGATCCGAGGCCTCCAGGATCATAACCTGAACCAAATGCAGACTCTTAACCAGCTGAGCCACACAGGTGCCCCAGACACTTCTGGAATATTTCTAAACTTGATGGCACAGATTAGTTCATAACAGAGGACTTCACTATGACTGAGATCAATAATTCACTTCATGTCCATGGCCAAGATCTTTTCATATTTTGTGCTGATGACATGGCAAAAAGAGAAAGAGTCTAGCTTCAATTTTATATATGTATATGGTACATCTTTTTTATATAAAATACTACTCACTACATTTCATGTTTTTGAAGAATTAAAAGTAAGATCTCTGCCCAAAACTTAGTGGAGGATACAAAAACTTGGAAGAATTACTCCTGTATATGAATACTAAGATAAGTAGTAGGGCAAAGTGCTATGGAGATATCAGTGAATAAAACATGGATTGTGAGAGGGAGGAATTGAAGAGACATAGAGTGATATTTGAAGAAGAGCTTGAAGATTTTTAGGATTTTGAATTTAGGTATAACTTAGCTTGCAGATGTGCATTATTTGGCTAAAGGAGTATTTTAAAATATTGAATTTGAATGCTTTTAGATGGGGTATAGAACTTCCAAGGTCCCAAACTCTCTCTTTCTGCCATCTTCTGTCATTGCAAGATTCATTCCTTTAGATTTTCTACTTTGCCCTAATAGCATTTGGTTTTGTTACTCATATATCAGATGAAAGGGGCAAAATATGTTCAGACCACTGAACACTTAATGAGAAACATCAGGGCCGGTACCTGAGCAGGGTGGGCAATGTTTTGTTATTTATGCTCCCTCTATGATTTCATCCTGAAGGTTTCCAAGAGGTAGAACTGACAACATACTCTAAAATATATCTTAATGAATTGAATCTTCTAGTATTTAGTTAGCCTTAGTTGATGTTTTGCTTTTGTTATTATTGCTTTATTTATAGAAAACATTTTTTGTTTGTTTCATTGCCTTTTTTTGGGTCAGTGTTTAATTTTATTACGTCATTCAAATGAACCGTCTCCAAGTTTGCCTATCAGATTCACTGCAAAGTTGTTGAGTTTGTTTGTTTGTTTTGAGATGGGGAGAGAGGGAGGAGAGGGACAGAGAGGGGAGGAGAGAGAGAGAATCTCAAGCAGGCTCCATGTAGAGCCTAATGTGGGGCTTCATCTCACTACCCTCAGGTCACGACCTGAGCCAAAATCAAGAGTCAGACTTTTAACCAACTGTCACCCTGGTGCCCCCCCCTGCAAATTTTTTTAAATATTATATTTAAAGTAGAAATTTGTTGATACTCTTACTGGGTGAGAGTGAAGAATACCAGGTACTAACCTTAAATTGTTTCAGTGGCTTTAATATTTATTTAATTGTTTTAGTTAACCAGTTGTAAATTAGCAGTACTAAAAATAATCCTATTTGGTAAATTACAGCGATACACATTTAGACTACATTCAAATCATTATAAATAATTATTTAAAATTTAGAGATGACTTTAGAAGATTGTCTCTTTTTTTTGTAATTGCAAATGTTTTAAAATATGTAATTTATGTTTGTGTTTTCTGTGTAAGTTTTGGTTTCTTCTTCATTTCTCTTTGAGCAGTTTTGAATTATAACACATATTTCAACTAGTGAGAAAAACAATTTAATTCCCGATTAGGAGGTTTCATATTATATTATTGTATAAACCCTTTAGTTTTAAAGGATTTCTTAATAAAGAGAATCCATCATATTAAGATATTCAGAAAATGGGTTTTAATTGGCAAGATTCTCTTGAAATTAGCAATTATGTCTATGGATTTCAAACCTGATTTGGGTAAGTAGGTTGTGATGATGTCTTTTTATGCTAATGCTTTAACTGGTTTCTTGTAAGTTTCTCTTATTAAAATTTAAAAAAGTTAAGGTACTAGCAAAACATTTAGCCAATTGGATTTTATTTGAATATTAAAGAAAATGAAAGTAAAATTATAGAAAATTAATAATGAAGAATAGAAGTTCTCATGCTAGGAGCTGTTAAGATGTAAAGCTGAGGGACGCCTGGGTGGCTCAGTTGGTTAAGCGGCTGCCTTCGGCTCAGGTCATGATCCCAGCGTCCTGGGATCGAGTCCCACATCGGGCTCCTTGCTCCGCAGGGAGCCTGCTTCTCCCTCTGTCACTCTGTCTGCCTGTGCTCGCACTCTCTCTCTCTCTCTCTCTGACAAATAAATAAATAAAATCTTTAAAAAAAAAAAAAGTCTTTAAAAAAAAAAAGATGTAAAGCTGAGTAAGGTACCATTTTTGTTCTCTAAGTGCTTCTGGTGACAGGAGAAATATGTGCATAAATGGATAGATTACCCTTTAATAATCCATTCACTCCTTCTTCCCTAGATGATTATTTAACATTTCTCCTTTCTTCCCAAAATGTTAACACTTCCCTCCCTCTTACACTCTGTATTCATGATTTTGCTTTGCTTCACTGAGGAAACAGAAGCAATCACGTTATTTGTACCACCACATTTGCTAGTGGATATTTATCTGCTTTCCTTCCTGGTGCTTTAAATGAACTTTGGTGTATTCCTAAGGCTGACTTATCCTTTACCTGTACACGTGATCCTCCCCTTAAAATACTATACTTTTTCCCCTCTCAACTGCATCACTCCCATAAGGACACAAAGATGTTATAATATTTCACACCTTTAAAAAAAAACAAAACAAACCTCTCTCTTGAACCCACATTTCCCT
Organism: Martes martes; assembly: GCF_963455335.1. Taxonomy (NCBI): domain Eukaryota; kingdom Metazoa; phylum Chordata; class Mammalia; order Carnivora; family Mustelidae; genus Martes; species Martes martes. The sequence goes on from NC_137895.1 coordinate 21,550,603, forward strand.
CTAGCTCTTGTTCCCTTTCTCTAATCCCCTTCATAACAACATATTTAGAAAGAGTTGTTTTTATTCATTATATCATATTTCTTTCCCTCATTCTCTCTTGAAACCACTCCAGCTCCCTCAGTCTGTTGAAAGTCTTTGTTTTTCCTGTTGGTGAAGGTGACTAATGGCTTACGTATTCTTAGATCCAACAGCCAATTGGATTTATCGTCAGCTTTGACAAAGTAGATCTCTTTCCTCTTTCAAACAATATTTTTCTTTTAATATCTGAGTCACCATTCTCTATTGCTTCTCTGCTCCTTTTTGGCCTTACTTCAGGGAGGGTAGAGTCTAAGACCCTTAAATGCCTTCCATCTAGCCTTGCAACTAGATAAATCTGTCACACCTCACAAACCTCTCATCCACAGGAGTTGCTTAAGAATTAAACCTTTCTGTTTTCTTTCTGTTCCCTCTCCTGAGCCAGGCTTTATTTTAGTAGATCTTTACACTGGAACTCTAAACCGCTGTAGTTGTTAGCTATTGCTGTTGCTACAATACTGCTGTACAACATAGAAATTTCAGTGGCATACAGTAATAAGCAATAGCATTTTTTTCTCATTTACAGGTTTGAAGGTCATATGGGGAAGCTCTACTTCATATTTTAAGTTTATCTGGTCTGCTTTGCTTTATGTGTCTGTTCTCTTTCCCCTGGGACTTTCCAGGGGAGGGCCTAAGTAAGCCCAACCAACTAAGCACGTTTTGGACCTCTGCTTTGTATCATGCAGATACCATACAATGCCTAAAGCAACTTCCAAAGCCAAGTCCAAATCAGGGAGTGGGGAAATAAACACTCCACCCATGTAAGTGGAAGGAACTACAGCTATATGACAAAGAGCATGTGAAAGGAGGGTGGAATAATGTAATCTGTCTCATCCGCACTCCATGGTTAACTGTTCTCATCTTCCTGATCTCGAAGCATCAGTGTCCCATGGCGTATACCTCTTTTCTTTCTGTCTGTACTTGCTTCCTAGTTGACTTCATCCAATCCTTTGATGTGAAATGACATCTTTGATAACGACCAAGTTTATTTACTCATCTTGGACCTTACCTGTGAGCATCCAACATTTCCAAAACTGAGCATTTAGCTTCCATAACTCCTTATCCCCAGATTTGCCTGTCTTCCAGTCTTTCCCATTTCAGCAAATGGCATTACCATCTTGCTGGTTGTTTAGTTGCAAACTTCAGGATTTCTTTCATATTTATGTATAGCCCCTTAGCAAATCCTATCGGCTTTATGCTCAAAATTTATCTAGAATTTCACTATTTTTCATCCCCTCCACTATTACCACTGTACATCTCCTGCCTCCAACCTTATTTCCATGTTTTTTCCTTTGCCTCTGTATTAGTCTGCTCAGGTGACTATGGCAAAATCCCATAGACTGGGCAGCTTAAACAACAGACATTTATTTTCTCACAGTTCTGGAGGTTGGAAAGTCTAAGATAAAGATTCTGCCAGATGCTGTTCCTGGTGAGAGCTCTCTCCCTGGCTTGTAGATGACTGTCTCCTTATTGTGTACTCAAATGGCCTTTTGTGCAGAAACAGAATGAGAGAGAGAACTCTCTAGTGTGTCCAACTCTTTTTTTTTTTAAGATTTTATTTATTTATCTGACAGAGAGAGATAACAAGTAGTCAGAGAGGCAGGCAGAGGTGAAGGGGGCAAGCAGGCCCTCCTCTGAGCAGAGAGCCTGATGTGGGGCTCAATCCGAGGACCTGGGATGATGACCTTAAGCTCAGAGGCTTAACCCACTGAGCCACCCAGGCACCCTAGTTGTCCAACTTTCATAAGGACACCAATCCCATGGCAGGTTCCTACCCTTATGACCTCATTTAACCTTAAATACTTCCAAAGATTCCTTTCAATCTGTTTTCATCAAAGTAGCTTTGAAGCCACCTTTGACTACTCTGCCATTTTTTACTTAGCTTTTGCCATGGTGGCCTCATTGCTCTTGCTGGAACATAAGAGGTAAGCTCTTGCCTCAAGACCTTTGCTTTACTAACCCACATGACTTCCTCCTGAGCTTTCTTCAGGTGTCTGCTCAAATGTTACCTTAGTAGGAATGCCTTCCCTGACCTATCTCACCACCTCAGCAACTTCTTTTCCTTCCCTTGAACTGAAAACTCAGCTTTCCTGTAAGGGCACCATATTGCCACCAGCCATTTCAGACCAGGCTACCAGGCACTATGCTACATGAATAAAAACATTTGTTCCCTGTCTTCATGGAGTTGAGTGACTAGCAAAGAAAACAGAAAATAAAACCATAAACAAAAATTACAAATTGTGACAGTGCCATAAAGGAAATACACTGGATGCTGTGATTTTTGAATGAGGGGATAGGGAGGTCTCCCTTAGGATGTGCCACTTAAATGGTGCTAGCCTCAGAGAAGTGAGAGATAAGGCCATGGAAACAGATGGTTTTGAAAGAAAGAGAATATATATAGAGAAAACCCGAATCAAGAATACTCAGAATTTCTGGAAAAAGAGGTCTATAAGAAAGTAGTGGTAAGAGGGTTGCCAAGATAGTACAGTTACATGTTATCAGTTTGTTCATTCATCATGTATTTATGGAGTACCTGCCTTGTGCCAGGCATTGCCTGCTATGTGCCAGAGAATATGTAGTAACAAAATAGATAGAAATTTTTCCTAGAGAAGGAAAGATGACTCTATAACTCTATAAAGTATGGAGAAAAGAAAAGTAAGATATGGAATAGGACCTTGAAGTCAGAGCAGGTTCATAAGAAATTTCTTTGGTTGGCTGTTTTATTGCTGGATTGTGGAAGAGTTTGTATTGTGGAAGAGGGTGCAAGGATCCAGTGAAGAGAATGAAATGGAAGATGCAAGAGAAATGGTGGAGATATTTCATGAAATTCAAGATGAAGCAGGAAGTGATAAGAGCACAAGTAGAGGATTAATTTTTTTTTTAAACGCCTCTTCCCTTTATTTATTTATTTTTTTAGTTTTTTATTTCTTTTCAGCGTAACAGTATTCATTGTTTTTTCACCACACCCAGTGCTCCATGCAATACGTGCCCTCCCTAATACCCACCACCTGGCTCCCCCAACCTCCCACCCCCCGCTCCTTCAAAACCCTCAGATTATTTTTCAGAGTCCATAGTCTCTCATGGTTCACCTCCCCTTCCAATTTCCCTCAACTCCCTTCTCCTCTCCATCTCCCCTTGTCCTCCATGTTATTTGTTATGCTCCACAAATAAGTGAAACCATATGATAATTGACTCTCTCAAGGATTAATTTTAAGGAGGAGAATGGATGCTTCCTCTGAGACACAAGTGAAGGAAGAAAGGATCGGTAAAGACAGAGGCTGGGAGTCCCTAGTTAAATAGGAGGAGAGGTCTTCTTTTGAAGAGGAGGAATGCTATTTCTGAATTATTTGAAGACATATTTCTCTTATGCCATTTCCCTCCAATTTAAACTTTATTATAACCTCCAGCTGTTCTTCATATGATGTTTTCGTAAGTCTTTTGTCATTTGGGACCCTCTTTTCTAGGCACATTCCAATCTGTCAATGTTCTGTAAAAGCTTATTACCTATGGTTGAACACAATACTCCAGCTATAGGCTAGCTAATGCAGGATACAATAGAATGGTTGCCTCTCGGCTTGTTCAGAAATCATGTATTTATTTATAAAGGCTAGGATAGTCTTATCTTCTTTCCTAAGAGATGCCTATATGGCTAATTGGTACTAGCCAGGATGCCCAGGTTGTTACTGCTGAGTTAAATGTTATTCTAGTTGGCTTTCTTTATCTCCATTGAGGTTATCTTTATTCACTGGCTCTTATTTCTTATAATAGTTATGGGTCTTGATTCTCAAAGTTTTTCATCTCCACTGGCACCTGTGCTCTATTTTCTCTACTGATCATCACCACAGTCTTACTTTATACCTTGTCGTCTTTGTTCTGTTTTGTCCTTTAGTAAATAATTGGTCTTCCTTTTTCTGGTCACTCTCTTTTTCAAGTTCAGGAAGACTATGTTAAAGGTGTTAAATTCAGAAGGGTGAACAAGTGCCGGCAAGCTCTGACATTGCTACATTCCCTTTCTATCTGTTGTTTTGACAATCTGGTGGAATATATAGTCCAAGAAACCAATTTAAAACACCTTGAAATTCTAGATAAAGTATAACATATATTTCTTTATATGCATGACTGAGCTTCCACAGAAGCCACAAAAATACCTCGGGCTAAAAACGAAAAAGAAGGTAAAACCCAGGGCTTTCAAACAGGGTCTCCTCTTTCCTATCACTTGTCGTGTGTGTGTGTGTGTGTGTGTGTGTGTGTGTGTGTGTTTCCCCATTTTTGGTGCTACTGAGACTTAACTTTACTAGACATTTCCAATCAATAAGAGAATTTCTTTTCCTTTCATCAGCAGTTTAACTATTAACATTCCTGTATATATCATTTCATTTCTTCTCTCTCAGCTGTTTTCACTACCACTTGTGTCCAGAGGTGTTTTTTCCTTAGTGGTGCTGAGATGTGAGTGCTTCATATCTCATTACTGGATAAATTTTGAGGTATTACTGTATTATCAACTGCATAACTGTCTGTTTGGTCTGTCTTGGAAACGATTAATTAAAAAATGGAGATGTTTGATCCATGAGAAAAGCAGGACCAAAATCCTGGGGGTTGAGAGGATTTGGGTTCACCTATTTTAGAGTTATTTCTTTGCATACATTTAACTTGCTTGTTGAATATTTTGGACTAAATTCTATTTCATGAGATTACAACTTTTCAAGATTTGGCCTGTTATGGATTGTGGATTTGAGGTAGAGAGCTGAGATGAACAGAAGGGTACTAATTTGGGGTGCCTGGGTGGCTCAGTGGGTTAAAAGCCTCTGCCTTCGGCTCAGGTCATAATCCCAGGGTCCTGGGATCGAGCCCCGCATCAGGCTCTCTGCTCAGCAGGGAGCCTGCTTCCTCCTCTCCCTGCCTGCCTCTCTGCCTGCTTGTGATCTCTGTCTGTCAAATAAATAAATTAAAAGAAAAATCTTAAAAAAAAAAAAAAGGTACTAATTTCAATGAGGGTAGCAGACACAGACTCAAGGTAGGGTGTAGTAAACTGGAGAATATTATGGAATTAACCCATATTGTGATAAGGAAAAGTCCATAGATTTGACATATTTAAATTCTGTACTATTTATGATACTGTACTATGATAGCAAGAAATGGTTCCTGATACTCTTTAGCTTAAATTTTTAAGAACAATCCATTCCAACCTCATATTCTCTTACTAATAAGCTAATTACATCCATCAGGCTTAAAATATGTTTATCATCTGCTAACCTTTTCTAGTTTTATTTAAGGGTTCAGTGTCTCCTTATCTACTGTATAAAAGTACTAGTACTATTTAACAAAACCTTTTTTTCTTGGAATAATTTAAAGGAGATTATCTATGTATACACACACTATACATATATATATATGTAATTTAAAACACATATTTGTTTTACATACATAAAACATTACATACATGTAATTTAAAAATATTAATATCATTAAGGTTTTTAAAAAATAAGTTTTCTAACTTTTTAGCAGCAATAATACAGTATTTTTCATTATTTATAGGTTAATAAAATATTCTTTCAGTCATATTTGTTGTTTATCATGTTCAACCCTCCCAATAACCCTACCAAGTTTTTAATATTTTATTTACAAAGAGATGTGAATTTTCAGAGATATGAAGTGATTTCCCAAAAGTTGTATAGTGATTGAAAGCCAAACTGCTACTGGGACCCAGGTCTTCTACATCTGTTTTCTCTAGAAGAATTGTTTATTTATGGTGAAGATTATATAATTTCATTACCTAGAATAGTCCATTTCAGTGTCTAAAGTGCCCACTCTTTTGTATCAGAGTATCTAGGAAACCAAATTAGTACAAAAAAGTAAACATTATTGTTATACTTTTAAATAGTGTGTTTAGACTCAGCCTTCTCTTAATCATTCTTCTTATTTAACATTAGTTCCTGGACCTCAGGTCTTTCTTCCTGAATTAAATCTTATGGAAGTTCTTTCAGTAAGGATCTGTAGTAACCACTTATTATTTAGTCTGTCTGAAAATGTTTTTATTTTGATCTCATTCCTAGAAGATAGTTTGGCTGGATATAGAATGCTGTTATAGAATGGTGTTATTTTCTTTTGACACACGAAGGTACTTTTTTCTGGCTGTTGTTTTTGTTGAGAAGTCAGTGTTCAGCTAATTATTAATTATTTTTAGACAATTAGTTTTTCCCTTGGGATATTTGTAGGATATTCTCTTTATCTTAGGTGTTCTGTAGTTTCACTGTAATATGTTCATAATGTATTCTTCTCATAATGTATTCTTCTCATTCCTAGACAGTTTTTAGCCATTGAATTACTTATCCCAAGCCTCTCCTTCTAGAACTCTGATTAGACATATGTTGAGTCTTAATTCTGTTCTGTCTTTCACATTTTCAATCTCTTGTTCCTTTAAAGTGCAGTATGTACTTTAAAAAAAAAATCCACCATCCATTTCAATCCAGTACATACTGCACTTTAAAGTGCAGTATGTACTTTAAAAAAAAAAATCCACCATCCAGTTCAATACTTGTTTTTCCAGCTCTATCTTACCTATTATTAAACCTATTTACCTATTACCTATTACCTATTTACCTATTTACCTATTATTAAACCTTTCCATTTAAGACATTATGTTTTCCATTTCTAGAAATGCTGTCTAGTTCATTTTCAAATCTGGCCAATTTTGATTCTCCTCTTCTTTAGTTATATTTGATATCCTCTTTTTGTTCTTCCATCTTATTGATCATATATATACATATATATACACTTATATACATATATATTATATTCTGTAGCTGGTCATCATATGACATGTGAAGTTTTAATAGGTTTTATCTTTTTTGTTTCTATGAATTCTTTCTCATGGCTTGTTTTCTTTCATGTTCAGCGATTTCTGATTTTAAATCTGTGTTTCTTAGAGCTTGATCCATTGAAATTCTCAGAGGCCTGAGTTTAAAGTGTATTTTTTTTTTTCACGAGGATTTAGATCTGCTTTTACTAAGCATTTATGTTTGCCTGGTACTATACAAACCCAGGATCACTTCCTTCTACATTTTCGGCTCAGGATCAGAGGGTTGGAGGAGCACAGATGTTGTGTAATTATGGCCCCAAGCCCATGTAAGAGCAGAACTGTGGTTAGAAATTTTGTGGGGAGTTGTTGTTTCTGCTATTCTGCTCCATTTAAAACTAAGTGGAGTAGAATTAGGAACTAGATTCTAGATCTACTAGATCTAGATCTACTAGATCTAGATCTAGATCTACTAGATCTACTAGATCTAGGTAGACATTTTTAATTTCTCTTTCTGTGCAACACATTTAATTTTTATTTAATTATTTTATTTTTATTTTTTATTGTTATTATTTTTTACTGAAGATGTTGTTCTTTGGGAGTTTTAGATTTTTTTTGGGAGTAATCTCAATGTCCATTATGGGGCTAGAATTCATGACTCTAAGATCAAGAGTTGCATGCTGTACCTGCTGAGCCAGCCAGGTGCTCCTAGGAGTTTTAGATTTTTGCAGGGGTCCTTGATCTATCTTCTCAGCTTTCTTGTGCTTCTTTGTCTCCTTCCCTCTTCCCACTTTCTCCTTGAGTAGCTGGTTAAAGCCCAAGCATTAGTCTGCTGGGATTAGCAGATTCCCTGGAATGGTTTCTTGTTCCACTACAACCCTGGGTTCGTAGTTTCTGTCCCTCCTTCCCTCCCCTAGGCTCTTAGGAATTCTATTATTTTTCCTTTTCATCCCTGTATTTAAAACATTGTTTAGTTTTTCATAATATTTAAGGTATGCTATCCCAGGAAGAGTTTTTCTAACATATAGTCCAAATTTTTTAAGAATGGAAGGAAATCAAATTAGTAATCAGAAAGTTGGTTGAAAAACACACTGACAGTAAAAAGAATTAGATTATTTGAAGGGATATTTTTTAGAAAATTAAAAAAATAAAGCATTTGTGCCCCATATTGAGACTATTTTTTTAAGGAGTTAAATAAGTTTCCATAGTTTATTTTCCCTTTTGCACAGGGCTATATATTTATAAATTATTTTTATTTAAAAATTTTTTTTTTTTAAGATTTATCCATCCATCTAGTGAGGGGGAAGTGGCAGAGGGAGAGAGAATCTGAAGCAGACTCTCCTTGGAGCATGGAGTCCAATACAGGGCTCGATCTCATAACCCTGAGATCACTACCTGAGCTGAAACCAAGAGTCCAGTACTCAACTGATTCTGCCACTCAGGTGTCCCTTATTTCCATTTTCATTTGTGTCTCTACATATTATGACAGTTAAATTATAAGACAAATACATTTCAGTCATGCCACCTTTGAAGATAAATTTAGATCACATTGATCCTCAGTCTCCTTAATAATGCATTTATAAACCATTTTAGATTGGGTTAATTATACAATAGGATTTTATTGATTAACAAAGTTTTTACACTAAATGTTATTTTATGTTATTTTTACCTTGAATTGAGATTAGAATCCCACAGTAGAGACCAGTTTTAGTACAAGGGGACAGAATTGCTATAATGACAGTATTTAACACACACATGGACACATACTGAGGACCTAGAAATTTATTAAATTCTTGAGAGAAAAAGAAAAAAAGTGAGAGAAAAACCTAGTGTTTGTATAGCTCAGAAAGCTGCTTCTTTGAAATTTTCCTTGATCCTTTTCAAGGCAGGAACCAATCCCTCCCTGCATTTCTCACGATTCTTTCTTTCCATGCTGTTTTCCTCCCCGTTTATCTTTTGCCCTCAAAACAATTTTTTTTTTAAGATTTTATTTATTTACTTGACAGAGATCACAAATAGGCAGAGAGGCAGGCGGGGGGTGGAGGGGAAGCAGGCTCCTTGCCAAGCAGAGAGCCTGATGCGGGGCTCGATCCCAGGACCCCGGGACCATGACCTGAGCCTAAGGCAGAGGCTTTAACCCACTGAGCCACCCAGGTGCCCCAACAATTCTTAAATATGTACATTTTCAAGGTACTTTAGTAGACATTAGGGATACGATGATGAAAAAAAAGAGATGTGGTCCACATTTACACTAAACTTACAGTTTGTTAAGGGAAATAGACCATCAGATGACATAATGTAGTATAAGTGTTATGATGAGGAAAAAATAGATTGATGTGGAATATACAGGAACAGCACTAGACCTAGGGGCTAGCAATATCTTCTTATATGAAATTATATTCAAGCTGAGATTTGACATATAGGTCAGTGGTTGTCAAAGTGTACTCCTAGAACCTCAGTATCACCTGGGAATTTGTTAGGAATGGAAAGTCTTGGGCCTATCCCAGGCTGCTGAATCAGAAGCTGGGAATAGGGTCCAGAAATCTGGCTTTTGACAAGCTCGCTAAGGAATTCCTATTCATGCTGAGGATTGAGAACTAGTGGCTGGGTGATAGTGAGATAGAGGGCTAGGGTTGGATCCCATTAGACAGAGGGTTGGATCCCACCAGGCAGAGGGACTTCTGAGATCTCTAGGGACTGAGACTAATGTGAAAAAGTTCAGTACGCCTGAAGCACAAGGTATAAGATCCAGAGGAGAATCGGGGTGGACAGGAGAAAGTGTGGAGAGGAGAGGAGGGAGAAGATCATCTGGGTTTTGTAAACCATATTAAATTGTTTAGATTTCCTTTATCATAAATATTACTTTGTACATCTGTTTCCTCAAATAGAATGCGAATATACAAGGGTCGGCATCATATTACTATACCTCAGAAAATCCGTCAACTATTGTTGGGATATAATTGGTGTCTAATAAATGAATGCAATGTATGAATTGGGTGGAGTCAATGGATACTCACAAAAACCTCATGAGATAGTCATTACTGCCTATTTTTACACTTGAGAACAACCACGGCTAAGAGAAGGTGAGTTGTTTACCAATGTAACAAGGTCAAATGGCTATTCAGAAGCAGAGGTGTTTTACAAATCCAAGCATTTGGATTTTGTTCTTAGAATCTCTTCTTTATTCTGTAGTACCTTTCTGTCAGGGAGTGGAGTGCTGAGATTACAGAGAATATGTACGGATAAATAAAGTCATATATATATTTTTTTAACTTGTAAGGACTCCTAAAGCAACTGTGCTTCTTTCGCTTTTTTCTTTTTTTTCCAGACAGAAAAGGGGAGTGCACTTCATGAAGCAGCTTTATTTGGAAAGGTGGATGTTGTGAGAGTTCTGTTAGAAACAGGTAACTATCGTGATTCTCCATGGAGATTATTCTGCCAAATAGAATTTCTATTTCAGGAGTAGACAAAGGGAAATGGCACATTTTTTTTCATAATCACCCTTACTTTTTACCTTTACTTGTCATTGCAAATGTATATTCATACCATGTAGAAGAATCTCAGTGTTTATAGATAAAATTGATATAAATATGCCCCTTCCTTTATTCCATAGATGTGTCAGTAAAAAGCTCTTAGAAATTATAATTGTATATATTTAAATCACATTGAAATATATTAGAGAAACTATCAGGAGGAAAAGGAATTCTCTGCCTTGTACAAGAGGGAGGATCTGATCCTTATGAAGTTACGACAATTGCTTGGTTTATGAAAGAACATAACATTACCCTGGTTTATTATATTGGGAACTATGGTAAACAGAAATTAGAGTTCTGTATCCTTAAGGTAAATTCACCTTGTTATTTCATCAACTGAGTGGCTATTGTTTCTAAGCAGCAGTGATTTAAAGGGAATCTTTAAGAGGGAATGGTTTGAAGAAATAACATAGTAGGCTTGTTTTCATATGTATATTCTGAATGAAATAAAATTAAATTGAAAAACTGAGATTGGATTTTTTTAGGATCAAAACCCATAGGTATAAATTCATACTTGGAAACAATTTATGTGAATCTTTTATGTTATGGACTACAGTTAGTGTATTTATTTTCCACTGTAAAAAAAAATGAAAAACATTGGCAGACTGTGGCATTTTGATTATAGTTATACAAAGTTAAAATTTCATGTACATGTAATTTTGACATGTAGCAGTGATATAATTAGCCTTATAGGCAACAAATCACATATGTGCTGATAATACATTTCTATACAAATTTAAGCAAATACTCAATTATCTTGTTACAGTGAACTAACATTTGAGGCCAGAATCTGAAAATTACTTTGTTTGCAGGTAGATGTTTGGAAAGTTTATAAACTTTTTTGGGGTAGTGAAAGCTATTTGCTACATTGAAATAAGTTCTTTAGTACAATAAGTATTTTTAGAATTAAAATAATTCTTTTAAAAATAAATTAATAAATAAATAAAACTTTTTTGGGGTAGTGAAAGCTATTTGCTACATTGAAATAAGTTCTTTAGTACAATAAGTATTTTTAGAATTAAAATAATTCCAATGATGTTTTAGTTTACAAACGTCAAGAAGTATGATCACAGGTAGATGATTGAGTATGGTTTACATTAATCATAATCTTGCATAAGTAAATAAGAGATATTTGACTTTGTAGCTGGACAAATAGTATTTGGACAGTACAAAATGTTATGCCTGAGTTTTCGCATCTGAGAGACCACCAAGGAACCAACACCAATGTAAACACACGAGGGTTTATTCAGCAAGCTTAAGCTTGGGCCCAAGTATACCCAACATAGCAGAGTAGGGACTTGGACCCTGAACCAGATTACAGTCATAGCTTTTAAAGGCAGAGTAGGGGTGGACTCGGTGGTGGGTGAGGACAAAGGGGGTGTTCAGAAGGGCTATCAGGGTAAAGAGGACTGTCAAGATATTGGAGGACTGGTTATTATCAAGCCAAGGCCATTTTTTCCTCTAATGAGGCACTAACATGAAGACAGTTGGGAGTTTCCTGGTGGAATGTCACATTCCTCCTATCAAGTGTCCTTGTTAGTGAGATTTAGCACTGGGACATTTGTAAACCGAGGGAGACTCCTGTCTTGCAGGATTGTGATCTCTGCAAGTTAACTATTTGTTCATACATACTACCGAGGGGAGGGGAGGAGAGTGGACGGAGAGAGGGTGCAAGGTGCCAGCTTTTGCTTTGTCAAGATGGCTGTACTTATGTCAGGGCTAGACTCGAGGTGGGTACAGCCTTGTTTTTCTTGGCCTCCACATTTCTCCCTCTCAGAGGAACCTAAGGAAGGACCCAATCATGGGTCCAGGCTGGTCTCAGCATCAAGGTCCAGTGGTTGGTATTGCTGTCTGAGTACCATGAGTTGAACTGCACCGACTCTGTCTTTGACAAAGTAACTAATCTATTGATAATGCAGGGCCCAAAGGTAAAGAGGAGAAGGGGGATAATGAGGGTTACTTTTTACTCCCCACACTGGTGTAAGAAGAGGGCGTAGTATAAGTAACATTAGTGGGGTATGTGAGAGCGGTGCAGTCTCAACTTTAGGGATTGTCCTTGTCCGGCTGGCTCTTCTATTCTGGAACAAAGTTCTTGAGAACGGCATGTGGGTCAGATGGCTGGACGTGGGTGTAGTGGATCCAGGGAGTAATCCCGTCGACCTTGAAAGCAGTGGGAGTGGTCAGGATCACAATGTAGGGTCCCTTCCAGTGAGGCTCCAAGTTCTCCAAGGCAGCGCATCCAAATCAAGTTTCTGGGTTGGTAAGGATGTGGTTCCAGCTCCGTCTCTGTCTCAGTGTTGGAAGTTAGGATCCCTGCGTGGGCTAGACAGACTGTAATGCCTGTAGTGGCTAGAGTACAGACTGATCAGTCATCGTTAAGGAGGAGGGCCTGATACCCTGTCACTCCGGCATTTGTCATCCCCTGGTCTGGTGGAGTCCGGAGAAGGCCCTCGATAGCGTGAGTGGTGGTCAAGATGAGATTTTGACCCAAAGTCAGTTTACTTGCATCCTTGACCAGGAAGGCCATGGCAGCAATTATGCGGAGGCAAGGGGGAACCCAGCCGCTACTGGATCTAGTTTCTTGCTAAGATAGGCTACTGGCCTTTGCCAAGGCCCCAGAGTCTGAGTCGAAACTCCTTTGGCCACCCCTGCCTTTTCATCCACATACAAGTGGAAGGGCTTGGTAACATCTGGGATGGCCAATGCTGGGGCACTCAGTAAGGCTGTTTGTAATTCTCTAAATGCTCCTTATATCTGGGGCTGACTGACTGGCAAAAGCAAGATCGTCTAAATGAGCTATAGTGTAACTTTTCTGAAGTTTATCTCAAGTTGTCTAGCTTAGGTAAACAAGCATTTAAAAACAATCAAATCTAGAATTTAACATCCATAAAGGTGTATAATTAAAACATAATTTTTCTCCCTAGAATAACCCTCATTTCCAGAGATAGTCAAATCAGGACTAATTTATTTGAAAAACAAGTTCAGTTTTAACAAACTTGGCCTAATTATTTATTTACATAACCTCAGCAAGAACAGTAAGTGATCACATAGATCTTTTAGAATCTGCTTTGCTGGAACTTCTTATAAGGAATCTCTAGGTTGAACTTTTTAGTAGCCTCTCCAGGCCAGAAGCCAAGCCATGTACTTGCCATCAGACATACCTGCAATACCCGATTTGGGTGAATTCCTCTTTCTGAGGTTCCTAAAGTATCCTGCCAGGAAGTGACATTCTTTACTCACCTGGTGAGACTGCTGGGAACTCTGTAAGCAAGGTATCAGGGCAACAGTTCCAAAGGGCTTTACAGCTCCAGGTTTTATAAAGTCAACCTTAGTTCCTTTCAAGCTGTCTGGTCATATGTGAGTCTTTTCAAATAGGACATTCCAGTCAAAGCCTTGGTAAAATAACCAGTGTTTCCAATAGTGTCCTGTTACAAGGAGAACAGATTCTTACTGAACTTATGCAAATGACTGATTGCCCTAGAAGAAAGAATACTTACTGAGACCTTAGGAGCTTCAGAGGGTTCAGTTAGAGAGAAAAGTTGAATGCTTTGATTTGTTTGCAAATAAATATTCTTACATTTTTGTAAGTCGCAGATAAGTAAAATATTCCTTAGTGTGTAAGAGCAAACATTAGAGAACCAGCAATGTTTAAAATAAGAGAAAACATTAAGAGACACAACATTATAATCTTTTAGTTCATTTAGTCCCATGTTACTAATTCTGGTTTAGTCTGAATGCAGTTTCTACTTCTGGAAATTTTTACCCATTTCAGTTCCAGGATTTCAATATATCAAAGACCTGTATTTGTCCTGAACATTTCCCATATGAGTTTTCTTTAAGGCAGAATTCATTTTACAAGAGAATTAAAACAATTACAAATGACAAAAACTCAGAACAGATATGGTTAAATATCAAGTGATGACCCTTATCAAAACATTAAAATTTTAGGAAATGTATAGAACCTCTAGAGTAATTACAGTATTTACCCAAATGTAACCCAAGGTTTATCATTGGTGTAGCAGTACTCCTTGAGTAACTTAGTATACCAAGGAAAAGCCTTATGAGTCAAAGAGATCTCATAGCTCTGGGCTGGCAAGGAGAAAACCATAACAGATCAATTAACCTAAGAAAACTTTGCCCTTTTAAACAGAGAGAAAGCCAGTTTTTTTTTTTTTCTCTTAATCCGTCCTGACCATTCCTAAAATTCCTTTTCTGAAGATTTCCCTTCACAAACCTTCTACAACTTTCCTTTGCATTCAGGTTTTGTCCCAAGCCATTTTCTTCCAAACAACCATCTCATTTAGGACAAAATTACCTTCTTTTACTTTTAACAAGATGTATTCCTATTTCTTATCTCTTTACATATCTTCTACTTTTCCACATACAGAGTGGTTTTCCTTATTTTTATCAGTCTTAGTTACACTTAGCAGAATTTTGTACTCTTAGAAACACTTAAATCTCTAGTGAAGACTAAATATAAACCAATTGTGAACTGTTCCAACAGAATTCTTCAGATAGAAAATTTATGAATCAGTTAAGTGCAAAACATGTTTACCAACAAATTTAAATATTCTTAGTTTCTTTGCAATAAGAAGTTAAAAGCACAAACTTACATCCAGTAATTAATGATTTAGCATTTTATCCTATTTGGTTAAGACATAGATGTCCATAATTTAATTCCATTTGTCATCCAACCAAAACTTTAAAGTTTCAGGTTACCAAAGACTTTGAAAGCTACTTCAACAATTATCCATTAAAACTTTGAGACAGACAATTAACCATCAGTTTAATAATTTCTTTGCTAACAAATAATACGAACTTATTTGACCTTCAGCAAACTTTGAAGTTTTACATTTACTGCTGATAACTTAAAAGACATGTACATTTTAATTAAACCAACAAACTTAACTTAGTTTAAATACTGATTTACGTTCCACCTGGGCCCATTCCACTTTGAATGTTTACCTGAGACACGGGTGGGAAGATCTGGAGTGGGGGGGTGTTAGGTCCAGGGGGTGCTCTTCTTGCTCCTTGACAGTGAAGAGAGAAGGAGCCGTGGTGCAGGAAGCACCGAGGATGGTCTAGAGGCCAGTTATGCAGGCTGTACCCAAGTTGGTGCAGAAACAGGAGAAGGGGGAGACAGAAGAAACAAAGTGCTGCCAGGAGGCAGAGAAAGGATTCCCGGTTTTAGAGCTTATCACCTCCAACAGAGGAGCAGACGCCATGCTTTCCCATCAGCAAGGGGGAAGGGATTAGGCAGTCCATGTCAGGCCAGAGAAGACAGGGAATTTCCCCGAAACAAAGGGAGTTTTGGCAGCTGCTTGGGAATATTCCTTAAAGTCTCTGTCTCGAGTTAGACTGACTACAGTTGGCTCCAGTTATAGCCAGCCATTAACACAAGAAATGAGTAAGGGAGAAGCCCCACATCTATTAAGAGGACTAGAGAGATGAAAGTCAGAGTCCCCTTACTCTCTGCTTGCCCCATTTTTTCAAACACAACAGACAACAAAAAGACAAGACAAAGACAACTGCACACCCAGCGGCCCTCCTGGGGCCATCCAACATTAAAGGATGGCCATTCAGACATGCAGAAAGTCCGAAACTTTCCCTTTCGTACATCAGTGCTCAGGTTATGAGCTCTTCCCTAATGTCCGAGAAGCGGTCAAATCATCATAGACAGAGGGGTCTTCTGTGTCTGTCCCATCACATCCTCAGTCCACAACAAGACGAATACACTTACAACAATTAGCACAATAGACAAAATTCCCATACATTTAACAAACAGCACAACTGACAACAAAAACAAGGCGCCTGACTGCCTAGGGGGACTCGAACCCCCTGGCTGCCTTGGGGGATCACTAACCCCCTGGTGACCACTTAGGGGGACTAAAACCCCCTGAAACGGCGGGGGACTCGGACCCCCTGCGGGGGCAAGGGACGTCTCCCAAGACCCCTGGTTGACAGCCTGCCATGCATCCGCTTGAGCCAGTGTCGACCCAGATACAAGTTGGAATTCCTACGGGTAAAAATGCAGATTGGAGCTCCCAAAGTATGCGTGCAAATAGATGAAAACGAGTGCACTCACCAGCCGGTGCAAGACCCTCCGGGTTGGGGTCCTGGGAGTCTCCCAGATCTCGGTGGAACCTCCAAATGTTATGCCCAGGTTTTCGCGTCTGAGAGACCACCAAGGAACAACACTGATGTAATCACACAAGGGTTTATTCAGCAAGCTTAAGCTTGGGCCCAAGTACACCTGACATAGCAAAGTAGGGACTTGGACCCCGAACCAGATTACAGTCAGAGTTTTTAAAGGCAGAGTAGGGGTGGACTTGGCAGTAGGTGAGGACCAAGGGGGTATTCAGAAGGGCTATCAGGGTAAAGAAGACTGTCAAGGTATCGGAGGACTGGTTATTATCAAGCCAAAGCTGTTTTTTCCTCTAATGAGGTACTAACATGAAGACAGTTGGGAGTTTCCTAGTGGAATGCCACATTCCTCCTATCAAGTGTCATTGTTAGTGAGATTTAGCACTGAGACATTTGTAAATCGAGGGAGACTCCTGTCTTGCAGGATTGTGATTTCTGCAAGTTAACTATTTGTTCATACATACTACCGAGGAGGGGAGTGGGCGGAGAGAGGGTGCAAGGTGCCAGCTTTTGCTTTGTCAAGATGGCTGTACTTATGTCAGGGCTAGACTCGAGGTGGGTACAGCCTTGTTTTTCTTGGCCTCCACAGAAAATAATCATCCTTTTTCAAATTGTGTGAGTACTCCAGTGTTTTAAGAGTGATACATTATTATTTAAAAAATTTTACCATATTTTACAAAATATATATATCACAGAACCATTATTATACTTTAGGAATTGACATTCTAAATCAATAAAATTTTTCAGCTTGGTAGCATATCATTTAACTAGTTATAATCCAAACTAGCCTTAATTATAAAAAGCAATCTTAATGATTGTGTCAGTGCCCTTGAAACCTTAATCCATTATCAAGAATGTTCCTAATCTTTGGTAGCAGTATGCCCCTACCTTCTTTCTTAATAAAACTGTGTGTGCGTGCGCACGTGTGTGTGCATGTGTTTGTGTTTAGGATTTAATTTTTTAAACCAATCATTTCGGTTCTTGGTCTGTTTATGTTTGATATTAGAGTGTTATATATTGCCAGTATCTTCTGATGACACTTCAGTGGTATGCATTTAGTGGGTTTTTCTTTTTCTTTCAGGAATTGATGCCAACATAAGGGATAGCTTAGGTCGAACTGTCTTAGACATTCTGAAAGAACATCCGTCTCAGAAATCTCTCCAGATTGCAACACTCTTACAAGGTAAACAATACTGAATGATGGATGACTTTATCTTAAAGTTAAGATTAAAATAAATCTACCATTTTTCTTTCTTGAGTTTTCAGTTAATGTTTGCTTTTGAGTGAACTTATTATTTACAGTTTTTTCTGGTAGACTTAAACTAAAAAATAATAATTTTTAATGTTTAGTTTCTGTTTTCAACAGAAAATGACTATTTTCATTAGATATTAAAATATCTTTTAAATCTATATAGTAAATATGTAGTTATGAACTTAAAAGTAATAAGGCTATAAAGTAATGATCTTATATTTGAATAATGCTTTAATAAGAGTTTTCAGGGATTTTCTATTATTTTATCTGATTTCTATAACTTTGTGAGGGAGGTAAATCTGATATCATTATTCTCCTTTTTGCACATGAGGGAAACTGAAGCTCTGAGAGGCTGACTTGCTCAAACTCATATATCCTATTTTAGGTGGTAGACCTGGTACATAAATGCTGGGTTAACAACAACAACAACAACAACAAATTGTACTTAGCTAATACAGATTATTTTTTCCTTAATCCAGCAGTACAAGATAATTCAGTTTTGCAAGCTTTTGTTTTTTGGTAAAGGTCACTTAAGTACGTGTGTAATTAGGTACAGGCATTAGGTCTACTGAAGGTTTGGGAACCAAACCTAATTTTTCATTTGCAGGATTATATACTTCCCTGTTTGATCTAAAAAATTTAATGAAAATTTAGATTTAAATACTTCACCTTTTTGCTTCATGATTAGGCCTGACATGTAGTATGTTCCCTTAAAAATCCAGACATTCTCCTTTCCAGGTAGCTTCTACACTGGTCAGCAGTGATTAGCCCCTGATTATTGCAGATGGGTGGTGAGTGTAATAGGGAAGGAAGGTGGGATGGTTTCCTTGGATATTAGTTGGGAAGCTGAAGAACAGTTTTGTCCTGCAGGAGATAAATGAATTAAAACCAAGTTGGTCAAGTGATGCATAGATAAGGGGAGTCAACAAAAGCCAAAGAGGGTTTGTAAAAAGAATAGATGAGCTACAGAAGTCATTCATGCTCTGTTCTCTCTTTATTTTCAAAAGTTTCAGGGAATGGAAGTTCAGTCCTCTACAATTTTCTTGTTAAATAAGTTAACTGCAATTAAGTGCATATAAAGATAAATCAGAGGGTATGAGAGTGGCTCTTTGTATTCAAATTAAAAATCAAGTTGAGAGGCGCCTGGTTGGCTCAGTCATCAAGCCTCTGCCTTCACCTCAGGTCATGAGCCCAGGGTTCTGGGATTGGGCTCCACATTGGGTTCCCTGCGCAGAAGGCTTGCTTCTCCTTCTCCCACTCCCCCTGCTTGTGTTCCCTCTCTCCCTATTCTTTCTCTGTCAAATAAATAAATACAATCTTAAAAAAATATCAAGTTGAATGAAAGCTAAAAAAGAAAATAAAGTGGTAAACAACATTTTTGTCTTCTCCCTATAGGTACTTTATATTTTATATTGAACTTTTGTTTCTAACTCAACTTTAAAAAAAGAGGCTTGTGAATAATATTTCTTTTGGGAAAAGCAAAATAAATGTCATCCACTAAAAAGATGA
This sequence comes from Martes martes, assembly GCF_963455335.1. Lineage (NCBI taxonomy): Eukaryota > Metazoa > Chordata > Mammalia > Carnivora > Mustelidae > Martes > Martes martes. Next base: position 21,569,912 of record NC_137895.1, read on the forward strand.
CATGACATAATTGCAGACATTTACTGTATTGATTTACCTGAGATGAAATTGTTGTTATATAGGAGTTAAATATCTGTGTTCTTTTATTTTGCCAAGGTTCATTTTAGGTATGTCAACTTGTGATAGGGTATATGGGACATCTTTGAATTTTTAAAATTGTTGGCAGATTTTAGAATGTGAACATGTTATCTATATTCTTTTCATTCCTGGGTCATAAATCTGTGGTACATTTTAAGTTTTATGAAAAGGTTATCTCACTAAAACCAATTTAGAAGTAGATAAAATTACTATTTGTGTCCTGGAGGAAGAATTCACTTTACATAATGGCTGTACTGGGTCAAAAATTTTAAGGATAGACTTCTATAGGTTGCTTTCTTTGCTTAGTGGAATTGCCCTTAGGTAGAAACTGGTTGATATGAAGACACAGTTGGTTGGCATGAAAGCACAGACTTTCTAACTAGATGTTAAGAAAGATTCCTTCTGAATAAAGACATATAAGTAAAAGGTCCCTATGGGGAGAGATCAATTGATTTAATCCTTTAGATGGAGACTACAAACTAGCCACTGCAAGCTGAATGCTTTTGGCAGATAGAAGATATATTTTGTTTAGATTACATGTTTTAGACCTGCACTGTATTTCCATAAAAATTGAATTAGCTTTCAACATTTAAAAATCTAGGATTTCAGATAAAACTTCAGAGTTTTGGTTTCTAAAAAAAAAAAAAGGCAGGCTTTCATTTTATTTTACTGTTGAACTGTACACGGGGCACCTACTGTCTGGTTAATCATGCTCCACATGCTTTCTGTTTTCTCTATGATATTGATGCTGAATGTTCGTTGACATTTATTCCTGATTTCAGATGCCGTTTTCCTTAAGTTTAAGAGAAATGTGAGATGTTTTCTTGTACCATATCTATCTGGCTGTGCCACTTATTAGCTGTATGAATATGATCAACTTAAAATTATTTTCCTTGAGTTTTCATCTCTAAAACTGAGATTGTAAGGGTGCCTGTGTCATAGTTTTGTGAGGGTCAAGTGAGTTAACTTATTTTAAATACTTAGAACACTGCTGGGTGCATAATAAACCATATATTTAAGTTTTAGCTGCTATTGCTGTTGTTATGTCTTCATCAAAATTGGAAAAATGAGAGACAGGCTGAGTGTGGAACATTACTTCAAGAATGAGAATGAACATTATTTCTCTGCAGAAATAAAGTTTAATATGCAATTATGCTTATATTACAAGAGTAAACACTGTTATGACATAAATTTCATTCATTTATGTTACCTGACTGGTTGTTGTGGCTATCTGAATTTGATATCCCTGTTTAGGTATCAAGTCTATTCAAAGCATCTTTCAGAGGGTTTTAAATCTTCAGGTAGAATATATTTAGGAAAGGAAGGATGTTACTATGTTTTTAACAGGTGGATTTATTTTTAAGGACAATGTGACCAGTTTGGTTTTCACAAAATGGATTTGTGAATCTCTTCCTAAGTATCTTTTGTGTTTTAATTTAAAAGATTTAATAGTTCATCATGAAGTTCTTTCAGTTTGTTTGGTTTTTGAAGTTCTTTTAAAAGCTTAAGATATATTTAGGATATGAGGAAATAAATGAAAAACTGATCATCAGAAATAAAACATAAAGTTATTGATTTTAAAGTAAATGAATTTGACTATGTAACCTCAAAAACTTGTATACACAGAATATTTGGAAGGTGTGGGAAGATCAGCAGCCCTTGAAGAACATGTACAAGAAGATACAACACAAGAAATACATATTTCATCTCCTATTGAGTCTCCTTCCCAAAAGACTAAGAGTGAGTAGCTAATTATAAAGCCCTTGAAATAATACTAGATGTTTATGTATAAATCTGTCCTATATGTACAAAAAGGCTTGTAAAACTTGTAAAAGTTTCAGGTCTAATAAGATGTATCTTAGACTCTATATTTTACCCATTTATTCAGCCAGCATTTTTTTTTTTTTTTTTTTTTTTTTAAGGAGAGAGAGATGGTAGGGGCAGGGAGAGAAACTTTTAAGCAGGCTCCATCAGCAAAGAGCCCATGATGGGGGTTTGACAGTTATCTCAAGTCTCAGTCACACAACCCTATCAACCATGATCTCAGCCAAAACCAAGATTCAGCCACTTAACCAACTAAGCCACCCAGGTGCCATTCAGTCAGGTGCCGTTCAGTCAGCATTTATTGAACTCTTCTATATGTCAGACCCTACTCTTGGCCCTGACACAGTAGTGAGCAAAATTAGCAATCCCTGCTGTCATGAAGTTTACATGGAGTGGATATTTCACAGTAGATATTTTTCCTAAAATTAATTTATTTGAGAGTGTGAGAGCATGTGTGAGTGAGGGAAGGGGCAGAGGGAGAGAAAGACTCTGTACAGAGTACAGAGCCCAACAAGGGGGGCTTGCTGCTCATCACAGGACTCCATCCCAGGACCCTGAGATCATGACCTGAGCCAAAATCAAGAGTCAGATGACTGAGACGTCCAGGTGCCCCTTTCTAAAATATATTTTTAATGCAGAATAAAAATACTGATATCTGGGTTATAACTACTGGAGTTTTAGTTTTTCCCCAGAAGAAATTACAGGTATAAGGTATCTTTCTGAAAATGATTAAAAAAATGCATATTTGCATGCAGCCTAAAAATATTCATATTTTGATAGATGATGCATATTATTTACCCATTCCTTCTGTGTTTTTCCTTCATGTCACATAGCACAATTCTAATTTATTACTTATAGAATTATTTATCTAAATATGTTCTATCATTTTTTTTTTTATTGAACCTAGGAAGGAGGCTTCTGGTATCATTTAAAATTTGTTAATGAGTTGTTGAGTGAATTCTGTCCATGAACTATATATATAATGCCAGTGAAAGATTGTTGAAGTTTAAATGTTACAGTGGATGAAGCCTTAGGAATTGTAATTCCAGATGCTTTTATGTACTATACATATATAAACCTTCAATACTTAACTTCTATTTTGAATAAGAGCAATAATAGGCAAAATTGGGATTTATCCTTGTCTTTTAATATTTTTACACTTATTATAGTTTACTACTAAGAATATTTTCTGACTTATTAAATCTTGTTTGACAGAATATGAGTTCTATCACCATACTAGTCATATTTTTATTAGTTAATCGGAAGTTTTAGCAAAAGCCTTTCTTGAAACTTTGAAAAAAATTACTGTCTTTTTACAGGTGAAACTGTGACTGGAGAATTATCAAAACTCTTGGATGAAATAAAACTCTGTCAAGAAAAGGATTATTCTTTTGAAGATTTGTGCCACACAATATCAGACCACTACTTAGATAATTTGAGCAAGATTTCAGAGGAAGAACTTGGGAAAAATGGAAGCCAGAGTGTAGTAAGTAAGGGGGCAAGGAAGACAGTGCTTCTGTCTTTGCCAATTCAATGTGTATCTGAGAGGCATGGGATTTGTGCATTATCCTATCTTCAGATTCTTCCAGTGTCAAATGTCAGATTCCCTGTTGCTCCTTTTTGGATGTTCGTTGGTATTTAACTGCATGTGTAGGGGAAGGAATGCTTTGATAAATCACTTATAGTTTGTGATGATCTTGCTGCTGTTGACTTGCCTAAGAAATAATACTTTCTTTGATTATGTTCTTTTAGCTTTACTGGGCATGAGGATCTTGCTTTCCAAAGAAAGAAAAAAAAATCTTCCTTTTGTCTTTGTTTCCCATTTTCTATATGAACTGAGTCTATCTCATCTTGAAGAAAGATGGAGCTGGGCTGTGTGTGTTTGTTCCCTAGTCAATTTGTATTTATGGTAGGGGAGAGACATTGTAGAAAGTTTGACTTCCATATTTTTTACTCTTATGCAAATCCCCTTATGCAGCTTCCAAGCTCAGACTCTAAATCATGAGATTCTTGCTCATTTAGATTTTTATATTAACACAATAGCAAACAAAAACAAAAACCCAAACTGTAGAGAATCAATCAATCTAAAATCAGGATTTGTATATCTCTTTTGTGTCACATAGAGGTAGGATTTATACTGGTATTAAAGGAAATGCAGTATTATAACATGAAATTTTCACTCACTTTTAGAACTTAATTTGTTATAGAAACATTATGCTTTCTTCAAAAGCTAATAAGAGTGGATGGTATTAGGTATGTCATATTATTTATGAAAACTAAAAAAATTGCCAAGTATAGTGACTATTATGAAAATGTTTCTTTCATTTAGTTCTTTAATGTGTAACTTGTTTCCTAGGATAGTGCTTGCTAGTTAAGCTAATGGCTAGTCTAGTTCCATGGCTAGTCTTACTCCCTAGGATGTCTTTGTTCTTGGTTCCCCCCCCCCCCCGTAGTGTCTTTTTTAAAGCATCATATTATTGGCTCCAATAAAAGCTCTTTGTGAATAATTATGATGAATTATATACACACACATATATATAAATACATGCAAGTTTTAACCAAATGAAATTTTTATATTAATGAAATATTTACTTTAATGACTTTAACATCAGGGCGGAATTTCCTGTTTAAAAATCTTAAACAGTTTTATGTCATCTCCAAATTACAAACCAATTACATTTCAACATTTCCTTGAAGATTTGTTACAAATTAAAACATATTTATTCTAAATAAATAATACGTGGTGTTCAGGTTTTTAGGTCTATCGGTAAAGATTTCTCAAAACTGACTGCTTCTGGCCCTCTACTTCTAAGTCCACAGATTTTCTGAAAGCCTTAATTTTCTAGACCATTGGTTTCTAAACTTTTTTTGGTTGTTGTTGTGTGTAGCATAGTAAACAGATTTTAAGCAAACATCCCAAGTGCATGTGTTTATAAATTACATGAATCTTCTGTTCTAAGAATGTATGATGTAAATTAGGTGTATACTACAAGAGACATTCAAATAAGAAGGATAAAGAGTAAATGTAAATAGAAGCTCTATCTTTTTTTCTTTTATTCAGTGGGTATCTTGTGCACTTGGGGTCTGCACACTTTACTTAAAGACTATATGCTTACTCAAGCTTATAGATTTCAGATAGTGATAGCAGGGGTATTTGATATTATGAGGGTGATATAATTAGGGGGAATGATGGCCAAATGTTTGTTTTTTTATAAGTCAAAGACTGTATTATGATAGTAGCAAGAGAAATTAATACTCATAAATTGAACTGAATTTCTTAAAATCCACTCTTATCCTTTCAGTTATCAGTCTTTGTTCCTGTGACAAACCTTACATTGTATCCCTTGAAAATATTGTCATATTAAATAATAAAGGTTACATGAGGCAGAAAAGCAGAGGGTACATGTGAGTAAGGGCAAGTAGCTCAGTTCTTCTGGAATAATAGAGTTTATAAAGTGGAAAGTTGGGAAATAAAATTAGAAGGATAGGTTGAGGTCAGGCCATGGATGATTTTGAATGTCAAGATTAAAGTTTCAGTTTTATTTTTTAGAAAATGAGAAAAATCTAAAGAATTTTGAGCAGATAAAAAGACATCATTGGACGCACCCTTTCAGAAGATTAATCTAGTAAAAACTTGTTATTGAATATTTAAAAAGTAATCTGGTTACTTTGACCCTTTTCTATAGCCTGTGTTTGATTTGGGTTCTTTTGCTTTTGTTGAATATTTCTGTTTATCAAAAATGTTCCTTCAGAGTTTTGTTATGAATTGTACTCTCAAAGTATGCAAAAATTTAATCAAGTACTTAAAGATCAGCTAATATAGATGTTTGTTACCACATTGTAAGTTACAGGATTTATAACAGCAGTAATGAAACATGGTTCCTGACTTGAAGGAGTTCAAAATTCTTATTAGAAGATGGCTTTACACACAGTGTACAAACAAGACTAACATATGAAACAACAGATATATAAGAGCTGAAATTTATTAGTTGCTTGCTATTCTAATGCTTTATATGATTTAAGCCACTTAATCTTCACAAAAATCCTAAGAGTGGGTTTATAGACTTGGGAAATGACTCAGCTGACAAGTGGCAGATCTAGGATTCAAACTCAGAGCCAGTGTCTTGAATTCCCAGTTACATTTCTCATAATAAATGATCCGGTGGCCAAAGGAATTTCTTAAAAAGAGAGAGATTAGTGAAGACTTACTGGTATTCATTGAAAGCTTCATGGAGGTAGGGAGAGACTAAACTGGGCCCTCAGGGGAGAAGGAGATGTGTCTTGTGTTTGTTTTAGAATGAATGAATGAATGAATGAGTGAGTAAATGGGAGAGGATTCCAGCTTGCAGAAACAGTATGTGCAAAAGCACAGAGGTGAGACATAGCATGTAATTTGAGAATAATGGTTTATCATGAGGGTTGATTTTGGAAAGTAGTGGGAAACAAATATAGGTAAGTAACGATTATACCTAACACTTACAGAGCACTTTGTTTCTATTAACTGATTTAATCTTCACAATAACCCTAAGATAGATGTTATTATTCCTCCGATTTTACAGATGTCAAAATGGAGGCACAGAAAACTTTTTTATGATTTTCCCACATTTAAATGGTAATTGCTAGAGCCAGGATCTGTACACTGGCAGTCTGGCTGGGGCTGTACCATATCCATTACCACTTAAGTTATTTTGTTAAGGGAAGATAATTAGAATTGGGAAGCTAGTCAGAAGTTTAATATTGATGGTGAGTAGAATAAACTCTTGAGTAGGGGAGTTCTGTCTTGAAGGTGATGTTTGGGGAGGCTAAAAATGGTAACTGTAGTCAGATGTTCGGGAAGAGATTTAATGATTCTCAGCAACGGAAATATGTTAGACATATTTGGACAGGCTTCAAAAAATACTGATACCTTCAGGTTCCACGTCATGACCAACTAGAGCAACTAAATCAGAATTGTTTTGGGTGGCCCTGAGCCTCATTCTTTTGAATGAATTGAAGTTAGAGTGTCTAAAAAACCTCTTGAGTTAGAGATGTTTTCAGTTTATCACCAAAGAAAATTCCCCATAGAGTCCTAAATTAAGGTTATTTCTATATTACATTGAAATATTAAATATGGAATAATATTTTTGCTTATTCACATTATTGGCTGAAGGATAGGCATTTGGGTTCAGTTAAAATTTAATTGTAGGTGATATGAAATATCCAACATGTTCATCATAATATGACAGGTAACTTCAAAAGTAATTTAGAAGAAATAAAAATATATAGAAAATATATTTTGTAGCATTTATATTATTAATAAATGTGTCTTCCATATTAATGATGTGCCTTGAATTTTGGGAGTGTTTTAACTATTCTTAGTTCCATTTAGCTTTCATTGCCTTTTTTCTTCCAATAGAGGGCACTCTAATTCAGTAATTTAAAATACAAAAATCAACTATCTTATGTAAGAACTTTGACTTTTGAATTAGAGGTTTCTGGTTTTACCAAACTATTAGCCTCAGGTAGTAGTTTAAACAATTTTACTAATATAAGTGAATTAAAAATTAAATTCTTATTATGGTTGAATGAATGTATTCGATTGGAGTTTTTACATTTAATGTGAAGGCTAGCTCCAGTTAAAATTACATTTTTCCTTGCATAAATTTTAATTCAGAAGTTAGTCTGTTTTAAGTGTTTTTATAATATGCATATGGAGCCATTTTCTAAGTTGAATTAGGACCTTATATAATCTAGAATGTAAATTTTGAAGAAATATAAATATCTCTACATTCTTTAGCAACCCATGAAATTTAGAATTTTGAAAGAATATAAAATATCTGAAAAAATGTGCTATTCTCCTCATTTATTTTCCCAGGTCATATATTCAGTTTCTTCCTCCTTGTGTATAAACAATGTGCAAAATTCTGAAATGTGAATACATATACCATAGAGAAATTTGATTGTAACATAAAGATCATTAGAGTAGACTTCAGAATCTAGGTTTCAGGAAAGCTTTTTTTTGAGATTTGAAATAGAAAAAAACATTATTGCCTCATTAGCTTATATCTCTAAGAAATAAATCAGAAGCTTCAGGTATGAAATGCATTATATGTTTTTACTCCTAAGGGAAACCTGGATATAAATAGCATGTAAGATTCATTGTTTGAAAGGGGTTGTGTTGTCAGGTTTTGTGCAATTTTAAATCAACCAGTGTACCTCTTTTCTGTTATTTTACTTTCTTTTCCAGTGTAAAATCTTTAATTACATGTAGACCTTCTGTAGTATGATATTTTTTACTGTAGTATATCAAGACTTTAAGCTTCAACACCTAAGTTTTTATACCAAGCTTCTATAACCTGCTTGAGAACACTGTTGGGGGAGTGTGTTGGGGGTCTCCATAGGAAAATACACTTAATTTGGTGCCAGAATTCATCAAGTCTTAAAGGTTAGTAGAAACAGATTAGGTTGCCTAGAATACAAATGGTGTTTATAAAGCAAAAATACAATTTCTAGAGCTTCATATTAGGAATGTACCAATTCCAGAATTGTGAGAGACTTTGGTAGCTCTCTCATCCAATTCCTATCTGATTCACAGCACTTCAGGAAATGAATTTTCTGAAACGTAAAATTGACGGTTCTTATAGAATTATAACTGATTCCTTAGCACATAATGAATTTTTTTAATAGTGAAACTGAATCTTAAGCAGGGGTAACTGTTATCTTATTGGGAATATAATATTCAGAATATTTCTAGCTTAAATAACTCATGTCTTATGTAGTTGAATAAATTTTTTGGCAATGGTGACTCAAGGCTGGTATGTACTAAGTCCAGGCTTGGATTGTCCTTACAGATTTTCCAGGATATTAAGGGAATACATACATTCTGTTGACCTTTGTTAATATTTAGAAGCTAATAGCATATTTATGTACCATATGTACCTACAAAGAAAAATCCAGAATTTTATTATTTATTTATTTTTTTGGTCCTTCATCTCATCCCAGGAAGAACTTGTACCTGAAGTGAATCTAGGAAGATCTTTGAGATATCCTTAGCTTCTAGAATATAGGGGTCATTGTTCTGAACTTCGAGCACAATTGGTTTTCCCTTTCATGATGCATTACGAAATTTTTTTTGTTCTGCTTTGTCTTGTAGGTGTACACATTTTTATATTATTTGTTCTTTTCTTTGTTCTGTTTTATGTTGTAGGTGTACATATTTTTATATTATTTCTTACAGACTTCTTAATGGTTTGATCTATATTTGATTGATCTCTGTAATCACATCCTGCCTAGCCCAGTACCTTGCATGTAGTCTGTCAGTGAAAGTGTATTGAATGATAAGGCAAACGAAAAGGGAAACACTGCATAGAGGAGTACATATAAACCAATATTGTAAATAAACCATTTGTATAGAAAAACATGTTTAATTATTAGGGATGAATTAAAGAGACCAAGGACAGGGTTTTACTGTTCTACCACTTACTAGCAGGGTGACCTTTGGAAGTACTGGAAGTTTCCAAGCCTAAGTTTATTCCAGTTTATTTTTTTATTTTTATTTTTTTAAGATTTTATTTATTTACTTGAGAGACAGAGATCACAACTAGGCAGAGAGAGAGGAGGAAGCAGGCTCCCTGCTGAGCAGAGAGCCCGACGCGGGGCTCGATCCCAGTACCCTGGGATCATGACCTGAGCTGAAGGCAGAGGCTTTAACCCACTGAGCCACCCAGGTGCCCCAGTTTATTCCAGTTTAAAAAAAAAAGTTTAATATGGCCTTCCGTTACTGACAGAAAAAGAGTTGTTCTCTTGTGCTGCTGAAGACATACCATTTTGATTTTTATGTTTCATAGATTTTGTCCAATTTTATCTAGACTTCCAAATAACCACTCAATATCAACCCAAAAGGAATTTCTTTCGTAGAGTGCTAAATGTTGTATTCTTGGATTGGTCTTAGTCCATATTTGCCATGAAAAAAAGCCCAGTCATCCACCATAATCAGGTCTGCAAATGTGAAGGAGGAATAGCAAACATGGCAAGTAATTGCACTTATATGGAAAATTACCTCAATAAACAGATTTTTGCTTCAAAGTAAAAACAGGATTCAGTGGGAGTTACAATAAAACAAAATCCTATAATTATATCCTAAAAAATCAGTGGCTTAATTATAAGATTGGAGAGATTTAATTGGGGAAGAGGTGCATTCAAAAAGTTCTGGGATTTATAAATGACCACAACTACCGTGTGAACCAATAGTGAGAAGTGACTGCTAAAAAATCAATGAATACTTGCCAAGCTCTGATCTCTGCAAATAATTCTAATACTAGAAGCTAGCATTTATATTGTACTAAGTTTTAACTATGTGCTAGACATTGCGGTAAGCATGTTAAAATCATTATCTTTTTTATTCATCACAATAATGCCATGAGGTAGGTTTTATTATCCTCAATGTGGAAATCAAGAGTAAAATAACTTGTCCAGAGTTATACAGCTACCAAAAGATAAAACTGGGATCTATATTTAGGACTGATGTCTTCCAAGGTAATGATCCTAACCTACTGGATAGTCGTAATAGTCATGTCATTAATGGTTATTTGTGACAGTCATTCTGTCATTAAAGTCTTCCACATTGACCTACCCTTACCTTTTCATCATTCTTGCCATTTTGCACGTGCAGACTCTCATTACCTCTTACTGAGTTATTTTAGGAGTTTTGTTTTATTCTGTACACGTGTTTCTAGTGTCTCCTTGTCATTTGCTCCAGTTTTTTCTTGTTACTACTGCTAAAACAGTATGCCTAAAGTGCAGTTCTGATCATGTCATTCTTTTCACAGCTAGATTTGGTCCTCACTGTAAAAATTAAATATAGACTTTTAACTTTGACACTCAAGGCTCCATCTTCCAGCCTCATTACATATTTTCAGCATTCTCCCATTAATGTCTTAGATAAATAGGATTTTTGGTAAATGGGTTACTCTCATGGCTGTCTTCCTTTTCTCTGCCCATGTTCATAGTGTTTTATTCATAAATAATTCTTTTCTCTGTCTACAATTCAAAAACCATTTAATTCACAAAACCTCTAATTAAAAATATTACAATACCTTTTTGATCCTTCTATTAAAAGCCAACAATTTGGATTGGATATAATTACATTTTATTTATAAATATGTAAAGAAATTTTAAAGTCTGCTTTGTATTACTTATATATGAATCTGTTTTGGCTTTGCTTATAACTCTCTTCGTGATAGGGGAAATACTTATCTTTGTATGTGTGAGGAATTTAGCATAGTTCTTCAATCTCATGCTTAATAAACATTTGTTGAATTGATATGCAAGGCCATGGACATCAGAACGTCTGTTTAATAACTGGATGTGGGTACAGACCTGTGGATAAAGCTCTAAGATCTTATCTTTCTAATTTCAGAAGAACTTGCTCTGTTGGTTATGTTTCAAATAATGAATGGCTTACCATTTATTTTGAGGATGACATGAAATACCTGGTCAAACTATATTATAAACTTCCTCGTAACATAAAAACACCAACATCTTATACCAAGCCATATCTTTCTTACATAGTAATGTCTCTTTCATTGACAATAAGGAAATCTTACATTATAAATACCATGTTTGGTTCCTGATAACATATACAATGGAAATCTGTAGTAAAAATACAGAAACATCTCATTTATATTTTAATTTTTAAATTCTTCAATATTCTGTGATAAGCATTTTAAAAATTAGTCTCTGTCATTCTTTTTTTTTTTTTTTTAGTTCTGAAGTCTAAGTTTTTTGGTTTTGTTTTGTTTTTTAATTTTTTAATTAACATATAATGTATTATTAGCCCCGGGGCACAGGTCTGTGAATCGCCAGGTTTACACACTTCACAGCACTCACCATAGCACATACCCTCCCTAATGTCCATAACTCAACCACCCTTTCCCTACCTCCCTCCCCTGGCAACCCTCAGTTTGTTTTGTGAGAATAAGAGTCTCTTATGGTTTGTCTCCCTCCCAATCCCATCTTGTTTCATTTATTCTTTTCCTACCTCCCAAACCCCCCATGTTGCCTCTCAACTTCCTCATATCAGGGAGATCATATGATAATTGTCTTTCTCGTTTGACTTATTTCGCTAAGCATAATACCCTCTGGTTCTATCCACATTGTCGCACATGGCAAGATTTCATTTCTTTTGATGGCTGCATAGTATTCCATTGTATGTATATACCACATCTTCTTTATCCATTCATCTATTGATGGACATCTAGGTTCTTTCCATAGTGTGACTATTGTGGACATTGCTGCTATAAACATTTGGGTGCACGTGCCCCTTCGGATCACTACATTTGTTTCTTTAGGGTAAATACCCAGTAGTGAGATTGCTGGGTCGTAGGGTAGTCTCTGTTATTCTTTCTGTGTAAGTTGAGATGGACTATTTTTGAAGCAATTTTTTTCCTGTTAATCATAAAGAAAATGGATATAAACAAACATTGTTTTTCCCCTAATTATTAGTGATTTTTGCTGATTATGACATGCCTAACTAATGTTTGGTATTATTTATGCACATGCTTAAATGTGTTTGACACCAAAATACCTCTCAGCATTTCAAGCATTCTGCTAAAGTATCCCAAGGCAAAAAAAATCCCTTTCTAGACAGTTGTAAACTGTATATATTTGAAGTTTATGAAGTTTTTGAAGTTATCATTTTATCTACTTTGCAGCTACAACATGTCAGTTTTTATTTTGATACTTTCATTCTTTCTGATCTCTTTCTAATCTCCAACTTGAATTTAATCTTCCTTATAGAACCTAGCTATTATGATTTCCTTGAGAATCTATACTTTATACTCAGGAACTAACTCTAATGTTTTCTTAAAAGTTTAATAATAACTTAACTTTATTTTAACCTCACTTTCTGGATAATGATGATGTTAACTTTTAACAACTTTTAGCCACATGTTACAGTTACCTTGTTCATTTATCATACAATGCTCCTAATTTGTAATTCTGTTTCAAGGTACACATTTGAGAATTCTTGATTCTTTTTTGGAGTAAAGGCCTTGGACAGCTTGCCAGTGTAGGAGAATTCCATTTTACTTGCTTAATGCCAAAAGAAATCAATCTAGAGTCTGAGCTTAAAGAGACATGTCAGTGCTGATAATCACTTATCTCTGTGTTCAGGGAAATGTTTTTCACCTTGAACAGCGAAGTAATTCTAATGAAATAGTAGACTAGCGACCCAGAAGAAAATTACGGAAAGTGCTCACAGTTCTAACAATTTATCATGAGACCATTTGAGACATGATTACTGAATATTGGAATTCATTCAACCTCGAAGAGCTGAAGAATTAAGATTCTCCATTATGTAATCAAAGTCAATAAAAGTAGAAGGAAGAGATACTATGTAGCCTGCTTTAATCTTAGGCCTAGATTTTTAAAATTGTCTCATGTTATTTTCACTTCCCTTTGCCAGAATTTTTATTTGAATCATCTATGCTTATTATTTTATTTTTTTAATCTATTATTTTTATTCTTTTTAAAAGATTTATTTATTTATTTTGAGAGAGAATCTTTCACACAGACTCCCTACTGAGCAAGCAGCCCGATGCAGGGCTTGATCCTGCAACTCATGAGATCATGACTTGAGCTGAAACCAAGAGTTGGGGGCTTAACCGACTGAGCCACCCGGACATCCCAAGCATTTGTGCTTTTTTAAAGCTCAAATGTTTTGATTGCTTACAATTTCACAACAATTCTATTTATTTGATAACTGCTTATGCTATCAAATAACTAACAATGAGAAACAAAGTCTTAATTTGGAGAAAGAATGAGTTAATCAAGAAGATGAATTTGACAGAAAATGAAAAACTCTAGAATAAACAAAGATAGTGAACCCAGTGATAATTATATCTGTAAAGTGGACATCACTTGCCCCCAGAATAAATGAGACAACACTGACATACCTCCTCCTGTAATCACCTTTTCTGTGTTGCTGAAATAAATCTATTCTTGAAGGCTTGGAGAATATTCCCTTTTAGGCTTTAATTCTACCCTTACTTAGCCTGGTGCCAGTTTCCTAAACATTGAAAGTATCTTTATTGTCAGAGTTACTATTACTGTTGCTAACTTACTGAGACCCTGCATTAAAGAATTAAACTAATGTATTAAATAACATGTATTTGTAACTTGGAGCATTTCTGCATTATATTGTAGAGAACAAGAGTTTTAAACTCAGACTTGTATTTGAATCCAAATTCTACTACTTAGATAAATATTCCCATGATCTTTATATTTGTCATCTGAATAGGAATGTTTCTCTAGTCTTTCTCACCTCAACCTACTGAATCAGAGTGTCTGGAAGTGGATTATTATTAATATTTTTAAAACATTTTATTTATTTAGAAAGAGAGCAAGAGGAGGGGTAGAGAAAGAGGTAGATCTCAAGTGGACTCTGTGCTGAACATACCCCAACACAGGGCTCAATCTCATGACCCTGAGATCGTGACCTGAGCTGAAATCAAAGTTAGATGCTTAGGTGACTGAGCCATCCAGGTGTCCCTGGAAGTAGATTATTATTAATAAACTCCTTTGATGATTCTTATATTCAGTGGTTTATGCATATTCTACTAGAATATTTTTAAAATGATGATTTCTTAGATAACCAACTGTTCACATGCATTGTCTTGCCCTCACAGATCTTTGGATCTCAGATTACAATGATTTGACCCTAATTTACCTTTACTTTCTTTTTCTGCTCCTATGAGTACAAATTTAGATCGGTCCTCAGGGCAAAATAACTACCTTTTAAGGGTTGCTTCTTCTATTTCTATGAAAAATGCCATTGGAATTTTGATAGAGATTGCCTTAAATCTATAAATGACTTTGTTGGAATGTTAAATAATATTATTTCTTCTAGTCCATGAACACAGAATATCTTCCCATTGGTTTGTGTCTTCTTTAATTTTTTTCATCAAAGTCTTGTACTTTTCAGTGTACAGATCTTTCCCTTCCTTGACTGAATTTATTCCCAGGTTTTTTTTTTTGTTTGTTTGTTTGCTTGTTTGTTTGTTTGTTTGTTTGATGCTACTGTGAATAGGATTGTTTCCTGTATAACCAACACCCCATACAGGACAGAAGTGTGTGTGCCTGTGTGTGTGTGTGTGTGTGCGCGCGCACGCACGTGTGTAGAGGAGGGTGGAGAAAGAGAATGGAAGAAGAGGAGAAAGAGATCATAATATCATCAGTAGGGACTTTTGTCTTTGCCCTTTGATTTATGAGTTCTCTAATGTTTTTTAAGGATTTTATTTATTTATTTGACAGAGAGAGATCATAAGTAGGCAGAGAGGCAGGCAGAGAGAGAGGAGGAAGCAGGCTCCCTGCTGAGCAGAGAGCCTGATGTGGGGCTCCATCCCAGGACTCTGGAATCATGACCTGAGCCTAAGGCAGAGGCTTTAACCCACTGAGCCACCCAGGTGCTCCGAGTTCTCGAATTTTTATCTTATCCTTTGAAGCAAGTGGCATTCTATGATTTTGAGAATCTAACCTTAAACCCTGAAGAATCTAATCTTTTCTAGACGTAGTAATGTCACAGTCCAAAGCATAAAAATTCTGTATTTATAGATCACATATGAGAAGGTATACTTCAAATTTTTTTCTTGTCTATAACCTAATTTTAAAAGATACTTTGATTGTTCATAAGCCTGGAGGCATATTTACTTAACTAAAATATTCTGACTCGTGCTTAGCAATGAGAGTAACTGGAAGTGAGGTGTGGTTGTTTATATATTTAATATTTAATATTTATTAATATTCATTAGTTATTTATTTAATATTTACATATTACATATGTGTGGTTGTTTGCTAGAGGAGGAGAGATAAACTGTAATCTGAAAGAGGAGAAGGATCCAGTCACATAAACACCAAGGGAAGAAAATTTGAAATAAAAGGAAATACTGTTTCCTGAGGTGGGAAAGAACTTAGTATGTTTAAGTACTGGAAAAAGAAGCCATTGGTGTAGACTGGAGTATAAGTGAACTGGGTAGAGAATAAAATGGAATGAAGTTGAAATCCAGATTAGACAGGGTCTTGAAGGTCATGGAAAATGGTTTGTTTTTTTTTTAATCAAAAATTTTTTAAGCAGGAAAGTGATATAATTATGGCACCAGAGTTGGAAAGTCTTCCTCTTCTAAACTCACTGATAATTATATTTTAATATCAAATGTCTGTGTGATATTTATAGCATAATACATTAAAAATATTATCAATGGTTATATCATGGATCTGCTATGTGATAGGTTCTGTGCTAGGCCCTGAGATATGTGTAGCAGTCAATAAGATTGAGAGGGTCCTTGCTATCACTGAACTTCTGGTATAACATCAGGTATAGACATGGACATAGGCAATTATGTGATAGTGTAATATGTGTAATAACAGGGAAGACACAAGGTAGTAATTAAATACATAGGAAACATATTGGACTCAGATTTGGGTGATTAGGGCAGACTTTCCAATTTTGATTCTTTTCTCCTTGATTCTTCTTTATCAACCAAGTAACCACTCTCCTAATTGTTTATGTTCTCCTTAGCTTATCTCCTTTCTTTTCACAGACCCTGGTTTTCTATTCTTTCTTTTCTTTCTTAAGCATTCTCTTCCACAGAGAACTGCTCTTTGAGTTTAGGTAGTAGCTAAATGCTATTTATTTCCAAGTCTATAATTCTACCTTCAGCTTCTCACTACTTTCCAGTTCTTTCCTCAAACATCCCACTATCATTTCAAACCAAACCTGTAAAAATATAAATAAATCATCTTCCCACACAAATCTATGCCTGTACCCATTTTCCATCTTTTATTCTTCTAGGGCAGATGCTTTCATACTATGTTTGATTCTTCCCTATTCCTTTCATTCTCCTGGTCTACTAGAGTTCCCCTTTGTTTATTCTCATCATCCCTGTTGGACCGCACTTCACATTCTAGGAACTGCCTCTTCATTCATTTTTACACTAAAATTCTGGAAGAATGTTTTTTCTTTTTTACCATGGTTCTCCTCTATTTTCTCTTAAAACCAGTTTAATCAGGCTTTCACCTTCACCAATTCCCAGAACTGCCTTATTGTGGTCTCCACTGACTTCCACATTGCTAATTTCAATAGACATTTCTTAATCCTTTTCTTACTTGATCTTTGAGGAGCATTTGCCCAAGCTGACCATGCTCTCTTCTTTCACATACATACTTTCTTCACTTGACTTCCTAGACACCACACTGTCCTGATTTTCTTCCTTCTTGGCTAGCTACCCCCTTTCAGTCTCCTTTGCTAGTTCTTCCTTATATCTTGACCACTTAACACTAAAGTGCCGTAGGGCTCATTCTCTGGACTTACTTCTCTTCTTTACCTGTACTAACTCTTCTGGCCCAGCATGATGAACAGTCTCACAGCTTTCAATACCTACTATGGACCAGCATATCCCATGTTTACAGCTAAAGCTTAGATGCTTTCCTGAACTCCAAATTCTTACACTTAATTGTTTGACATCTCCATTCAGATCTAATACCCTTCTCAAACTTAACATGGATAAAACCGAACTTCTGCATTTCCCCCTCAAACCTCCTGTACCCTCATTTTTGCCATTTCAGTAAATAGCAACTTTGTCCATCCAACCTCTGTCCTCCAAAAACTTGGAGTGGTCCCATACTCCTCTCTTTTCTCATGCTCCACAAGCAAATGGTCTTGAAATCCTACTAGCTTTTCCTTCAGAATATGTCTAAGATCCAACCATTTCTTATCAGACTTACTACTGCCACTCTGGTCTAAGCCACTGCCATTCTTTGCCCGGATTATTAAATTGGTATTCCTGTTACTACCATTACCACTCCCTATAGTGTATTCCGCCCCCCTCAACCCCAGAACTGTGAAAGGTTTATTAAGCGGATATCAGGAGAGACAACGCACAGGTGACAGTATGGACAGGGAAAACATCCAGACTGTTAGGTAGATCTGGTACCTTTTCTAAATATATACTGGTATAATATAATAAATATATATAAATATAGCCTGGTGGTTACTGCTCAGAGAGGTCTTCAAATTTCAAGCTGATTGTCCCTGCGGTGTAGGTATGGGTGAAGGGTGAGGACCCAGAGGCCGCTGGGTGAGCAGAGGAAGATGAGCCCCAGGTAGGTGATGAAGGGGGACCTGGGTGGTATGTTGTTCACAGTGGATGTGGTACAGAAGGAGGTCTTCTTGTATCCACAGGGGTCTGGTCCTTTCCTGGGACCTTCTTGGTCATGGTGCCACTGTTGTTCCCTTGAGCACCATAGGCTTCTGAATGGGACCTAAGCTCATGTGGTGGACGTACTAGTTGTGCGTGAGACCCCTAAGTCCACCAATGTGGAGAAGGTTCAGGTAGCCCATATCCAGTGAATCCTGATAAAAGTGGCTCCATGTGGTAGGGCATGCAGGGTGACAATGAGGAAGGCCTCTCACATCCATACTGACTTTGCCCATCTCTGGGTCTTTATTAGGCAAAGTACCATTGTTCCTTATGGGAACCCTACTAGCTTCATCATCAGACAAAAGCCCAAATGGTGGAGGTGGAGGTGATTGGTGAGGTCCATGAGGCCAGCAGGATGGAGGCGGTAGATGTGGCCTGTAGTCCATGAATGGTGTTAAGGAAGGGCCTGGGAAATGAGGAAGCCCCCATGCATCCATATGGACCTTAGCCATCTCTGAGTCCTTTTTAGGGATGGTGCTGCTGTTCAATCAAGGAACTGCTCTAGATTCTGGATCTCTCTGTGGAGTGTTCTGCATCTCATCTTCCTGCATGGGTTCCTGCCTCATGTATCCATCCCTTAGGCAGCATCTTTCCTTCCATTATGTCCAGGCTGTATTTCAAGTAGGTATTCTCCCTGCTCTCCTGTGCCACCTCCCTCTCCCAAATCCAAGCCTTGATCCAGTTGTCTTGAACATTCTTCTCATGAACATAGTTCTGGTATCTGAAGGTGAGCCCTGTCTCCTGCAGTTGTTCTTGTATTTGTTCAATTTGTTGCTTGTGCTTGTGTATTTCTTCTATAGCTACATTCAAATTTTCCTCTGAAGCTCACCACTGATTCTTCTTTGCCACCAGTTGATAATGTGTCATATCCAGCTTCTCTTTTGTAGCCACTTCTCTTTGTTCATAGAATCCAACCAAGATCTCTGCTTTCTTCTTCAGCTGTTTCAATTCTGTTTCATTGGTTGTTTTCACAGACCTCAATGCATTGCACTTGTCTTCCAGGACCTTTTTACTTTCTTCTGGTTCACATTTCTTGGACCTCAAGGCTCTCAGCTCTGAACCCTAAAATTCATCTTATGACTTCAATTTAAGAGCTTCATCAGAGAGAAACTTATTTTCTCTCTTAGTTTCTCGAAAATGTTTCTTTGCTTCATCATTGATCTTCTGCTCCCAAATGATTATTTCTTCAGTGAGCTCTCTGTTTTCTTTCTTAAACTGATTAATCTTCTCAGTTATTGTTGTAATTTAACTTGATATTCTCAAAACCCTATAGAAAGGACAGTTCTCCAGAGGTAAATTAAAAATTCACAGATTTCCCAGGAGGTAGTAATAATGGTAAGCTTCCACAGAATTCCAACATCAGAGCCAAGAAGGAAATGGTCAAGCAAAATATGGATAAGCCTCCTTGGGTATTTACACAGGGCTGTCACTAACTTCACATGCTGCTGCAGCTTCTTAGCAAGCTGGTCCAGGTCATGGGTGAGGAATTCCAGGGTCAGGACAATAAATGACTTTACCACCTTGGGCTTTTGTTCCAGCAAGACTCAGAAAGTGGGACCCCAGCTCATTCTTCTAGAAGGTCCTGAGAGTCAATAGTTCATATATTCATGACCCAACTGAATGAAACTCCTATTCCCCTCAATTTGGGTAAGGATTTCTCCCCAGAAACAAACCTGCATCTCAGCTGATGCCAAATTGTTGCAAAACCCCGAGGGTCTTCCCAGAGTTTGTGGTGGAACCTGCCAGAAACATAGCTCTGGCTCTCTGTCCCATGGCAGCGGCAGCCTCACGTGGTCCTCTGGCCACAATGGAAGCCCTTCCTCCTTATGCTGTCTCCTTGAAAGAGTTGCCAAAGAGATCCTTTTATTTTTTTATTTTTATTTTTTTAAGATTTTATTTATTTATCTGACAGACAGATCCCAAGTAGGCAGAGAGGCAGGCAGAGAGAGAGGGGGAAGCAGGCTCCTCACCAAGCAGAGAGCCCGATGCGGGGCTCGATCCCAGGACCCCGGGATCATGACCTGAGCCGAAGGCAGAGGCTTTAACCCACTGAGCCACTCAGGTGCCCCTAAAGAGATCCTTTTAAAATGTAAGTTAAATTACGTCAGTTTTTTACTTAGAACACTTCTGTGGCTTCTGACCTTGCCCTGACAAAAAGAAACAATGTCTTTTTGTGCCTGGGTGGCTCAGTTGGTTAAGGGTTTGCCTTTGGTTCAGGTTGTGATCCCAGGGTCCTGGGATCAAGCCCCACATTGGGCTCCATGCTCCATGGGGAGCATGCTTCTCCTTCTGCCTCTACCTGCTGCTTTCCCTGCTTGTGCTCTCTTGTTCTCTCTCTCTGTCAAATGAATAAATAAAATCTCTCTCTCTCTCTCTCTTTTTTTTAAAAGGCCCTGGTTTTCCTGCATACCTACCCTTACCCCATCCTTATCTCTCACACTGCATTTTCACCACTCTGTTCACTACTCACGTTGTTCCAGCCACATACTGTTCATTGCCATTCCTAGAAAACACCAGGCACACGCCTACCTCAAGGATCTTGGACTTTATGTTCTTTCTTTCTGGAATGATCTTTTCCAGATATATTTATGGCTTATTCTGTCAGGTTTTTAATCAAACATCAGCTTCTCAGTGTGGCCTTGCCTGGTCACCCTATTCAAAATTAGCCACCCTGACAATTTCTAGCCCCCTTTTCTACTTTATTTTTCTCCATATCATTATCATCATCTAACATGCCATTCATTTTACTTACTGTATTTGTTTGGCTTCTTTGGTTCAAATGTAGGTTTCACTGTGAGCAGAAGCTATTTTTATTTTTTGTTTGTTGTTGACTGCTGTTATCGAGAGCTTAAAATGATATCTAGACAGATACTAAACAGATAATAAAATTTTTTGAATGAAGTAATACATTTACTATAGGCCCTTGACCCTCTACATTTGGATTATATAGTCTCTTGACCTGGTCATCTGTTTAACATAAAAAGCATACAGTTTGGAATTGTACAGATCAGTATTTGTATCTTGATGTTTCCATTTACTAGCTATATGCTTGGTTAGTTGCTTCCTTTCTCTGAGTTTGTTTCCTCTTCTGTAAAATGAGCATAGTAATCCCTGCCCTAAAGTAATGAAGACTAATATGTGCGAATGCAAGATCTTCCCTTTCTGTTCCTGTCCCTCCTTATAACCTTTTTTCCCCTATTCTTCCTCGAGGCTCCCACCAGTATACTCTATTTTTTTGTCATTTACCTTAACATAAAATAGGCATTTCTTCCGTGATGTCTTTTCTCATTCTCTTTCATTCTCCTGTCTTTCCTGTTTGTTTAAATACTGTTCTTTTTCCAAGATAGAGGTCAAGTCTTTCTTTTTCTATATAGTAATCTCCTCACTTATTCCAGCTTAGAGCAATTTTTGCTTGAACAGGCGGAAACTCTCAGAAGAAAAATGGGAACTGTTAAAAATTAAATGGGAATTCCAGAATTGAAAAAGTATAACTATCTTACATGAAAAAAAACCCACTGAACTTCAAATGAATTTATAATCTGTATACTATACAATCACAGAACTTAATAACTAATTGGTTTTCATTTTAAAGTTGATTATAAAATAGGATGTTGAGTGAAATTGTTCTTTTGCCACAAGATGTGACTAGGACCTAAAATTAAAAACAAAGAGAAGTTAATACAGTATGGAGGGGACATTAAAAGGACAGTAAAAGGTGACATTAAAATGACAATGATCATTTGCTTTTGAAATAAGGACACTGGGGACGTGTAATGAACTGACTTCTATAGAGTTCCATCCTCTCATTTCTTATACTTTCTCCACTAACTAGTACTTCTGTGAATTTTGCATACTATTTTTCACCCGTCTTTACATACTTGAAGTTCTCACACTCTCCTCCACCCCACACCAATTTTGCCATTTTTAAATTCCATCCATCACACCTTGACTCTGATGTGACCCCCTTCCAATCTTAGCCTATCTTAAAACCTCTCCATGGTCTGGACTAGAGGATTCTCCAGTGCTTCCAATAATCTGTAAATAGTATTTAATGTGATTGTAATTTTAGTAAGTAATTGTGAATTTTATTGGTTTCTTGTTCTTGAAAATACTAGACTATGAACTTCTCAAGGGCATTATATGTATCTCTCATCTTTATATTAGCAGATTCTAATACAATGCCTGCCAGAAAAGGAGACTAATATATATTTATTGAATAAGTGAACAAAAGAAGGGATGGATGGATGGATGGATGGATACATGTTAGAGTACAAATGCTTGACCGAACATTGAGTAAAGGTACTACTTCAAAATCTTCTCTAGGGATGGTTTCATTTTATTTTCATCTGTTTTTTTTCTGAATGACTGCACATTCATTCTTAACAAATGAGAGCTATTCTGGTGAGATCATTTTTACTTCTTTTAAAGTTATTTTCTAGCTGTTTCCTTGAAACATTTTTTGTTGCTTTTGAGATGCTTTATAATGATGACTGGTTTTTATTTTTCAATTTTTTAAAGGAGGTTATATTATCCCGATTAAAACATAAATCTTTTGGCCAAAAATTCAGTTGATCACTAAAAGCCATTAATAAGGATAATGTTGTTAATTAAATATTAAAGGTTAGGATCTGTTAGGATGAGGCAAAAAATAAACTTAAAAATTTTTACTTAAAATGTAGACTACATATTGGGCGCCTGGTTGGCTCAGTCAATTAGGTGGCCTAACTTCTGGTTTAAGCTCATGTCATGATCTCAGGGTCCTGGGATCAAACCCTGCATTAGGTTCCATGCTCAGCGGGGAGACTGCTCGAAGATTCTCTCTTTCCCTCTTCCTCTGCCCCTCCTCTTGCTTGTGCTCTCTCTCTCTCTCTCTTTCTCAAACAAATAAAACCTTAAAAATAAAATGTAGACTACTTATGAATATTAAATATTTCTCAGTTTGAAGTTACTGTATTTGTGTTGAGATCTGGGGATATTAAAAAAATTTTTTTAGTAGCAAATGTAGCAAAATAAGTAGCAAAATAAGTCACGGATATTCATGGCCATGTATTAGTGATATAATAATAAGCGTTATTAGCTAAGCTAATCAAGCTGTTTAAGAAAATTGACAAATCATATAATAGCTCAAATGTAATAGAGGTTTAATTCTCACTAATTTAAAGTCCATGATAAGTGTTCCTGATCAGGAGGTGGCTCTACTCCAGGCAGAAATTGAGGAACCAAGACTCCATCTATCTAGTGGCTCTGCCATCTTGAGCACAGGCTTCTAAGGTCACCTGATTAATCTGTAAATGACGGCAGTGGGTAAATAAGGTAGGGGATACAGGTAGGAAGTTTTAGGGGATGTGTCTGAAAACACCAATCACTTTTCATATTCCATTGACTAGTAGTCAGTCATATAGTCACTTGGCCATTCCAGTCTGCAAAGGAAGCTTAAGAAATATAGTCTATCTATGTGCCCATGAGGTAGAGAAAACAGGTTGATAATAACTTAACCAGAATTGGCTCCATAATAGTTTTTATAATTTAAATAATTTTCTCCATATTCATACTGGTTTTTATAGTTCTCATTCATAGAAAATTTTCATATAGGTAGTCCCACATTTAAGCATTCATTTATTAATTAAAGTCATCCCAGTTAAAATTGTAGAGCATCTTTTATATAACAAAAATTAGGTCTATATGCAAGACAATTTCAAATTCTAATTTCTTCCAAAAGAAAATTATAGTTATTTCTCATTATTGGCTCATATAGATAATAGGTCCTTGCTTAAAAAGTGATTATTATGAACATGAATACATAATTTTTGATGCATATATTTATATATCAAGTTATAAATATGTGCTTTATTCACTAATATACACATTTGAATAAATAAAATTAGCAATCTTAAAGTGCTTGAGAAAGAATCTGGGATCTTATTTTCCAAAAAGCTAATGAAAATGACTTGTTTCTTTTTGACATTAAGAAACTCCACCATGAAATAGAATGTTAATGATATTTGGTCAGGTAGATAAGTCAGTAATTATCTTAACAATTAGAGTTAAAAGTTGGATTATACATCTGTGTATGTATAGCATACCTTGATATGCTCTTTTTGGGTTCTTTTCTTATAGTGAACCATATTTGCTTTTATTTGATTTGCTTTAGAATTCCTCTTACTCTTGATATTCCCAAAGTAATATTTTTCATCTATCTTCCTGTCAAGATCTTTAAATCCTGAGAGACAATTTCTGGAACATGAGCTTCTGGTAGTCACAAATTTAGCCTTGGACCTCATTTTGTTTATATTGACTTCCTTAAGGAAGATTAGATTAGATGGCATTACTTTGAAATGGTCCTGTGATCATACTTTAGGTTCATGGTAAAATTTTGTCTGCTTCCATTGAAGGTTAAGTGTCAAGCAGAAGACTGTGTATCCATTCCCAGACTAGGGGAGGACTACCAACTACATGGAGGATAACAGAGACCATCACTATGCCAACCATCAGGAAAAGAAGCCAAACACTTCTGCCCATTGCATCTTGATATTGGAGTTGCCAAGGAAAAGACAATGTAGTTAAGCAGTGGGTTGAACAACACTTTTACTTACATAGAGAAGAGACAGAGCAAGATTAGCTCTAATAGTATGTCAGCCCACTATGGCCCGCAGATCTCCTTCCTGGCAGCCAAGGTGAGCACATGGCCTGCACACACCCTTCTTGTGCTGTAGAACACTGACCCCCTCCTCTTTCAAGTCTGAAATACTGAAAGCTGGGGGTGTGCCTGAGGGCCACTGAGGCGCACACTCTCTGAGCCTGAAACAGGGAAAGATATTCCCATACAAGGCCATAGCCGGGCAGTGTTCCAGGCCCAGGGACCATTCTTATATGACCAAATGGGGCAAGGCTGTGCACATGAGATTGCCTTTCCCAACAAGGTGACAGTCATATATAGATTATACTAGGTCACTGTTGGAAATAGGACAAAATTTTCTAAATTTCTACATTTTATTTCTGAATTTTTCATAAACCAATTCAAATTGACTTAAGCAAAAAGGAGTATTTTAACACACATATAAATGAAAAATCAGGCTTTTATGTTGGCTGAATACAAGTACTCCAACACTGTAATCTGTTATCTGTTTTTTTCCATCGTGCAGATCAGTTTTCCTCTATTTTATAGTGTGTACTGTATACTCTGTACCATACGTTCTCAAGCAAGATTTCCCCACAGAGTGGCAAAGAATGGAAGTAGCCACAGTCTATTTTTTAAACCCTAGCCAAAAAGAAAGTCTTCTTTCCCCAAGTTTCAGCAAAATTTCTAACTTTGCTCACATTTGACCCTGACTCAATCTTAGTGTCCAACGAGATGGATACATGGATTAGTCAAGTCTGGATTATGTGCCCACATCAGAGTTTGGGTGATAAGATCATCCCTCCTTGAACAGAAATGTTCAGTTACATATTAATGGTTCTTTTTGAGCTGTAAAAAGCAGACTTGAAAATGGGCTTGTATTGCATATAGTCAAAACAAAGTATGTTTTTATAAATATTAATATTTAAAGTAACTAATAAGATACTCAATTTCAAATCCAATTAAAGGAAATCAAATCAGTGAAGCATTCACTTCAGGCTGCTTTTACTTCCACCTGGTCACACACATTATCCTTGGTACTCATAGTAAGATTTCTGGGAAGGATCAAGGTTATCATTGATGACACCCAGATAAAATGAAGTTATCCATACGGACATTGAAATTTAACCTTAATACCATGATGCTTTCTCTAGTAAAATGAGGTATCTAGTCACAATAATAAGAAATACATTATCAACCTTTAAGGGCTATAGAGGAAATAGAATTAATATTCTACCTCTAAGAATAGAAAGTGAACACATGGTGGGAAAAATGCTTTGAATATAGAATGAAAAAGAAATGTACATTTATACGTTATTATTCTTTTCTTTTTGAGATTCTTGGTGTGTCCATGTTTCTTTTTGATGGATTGTTTAGGAGTTTAGACATTGTTTCTTGGCAAGGTTTGCTAGGAAATTTTACATATGTGTAAAATGAGAGATAGCAATGCAGTCTTGAAAGGCAGGCTAAGTTAAAATGTAAAAGAAGAGAGAGCATTCATTGTAGGTCAAGGGAACTTTCTGAGCAACATCATCTAAGTGGGACTGCATACTGTTTGCAACAATGTGACCGAATTGGATGGCTGATATGTAGAGAGGGTTATAGAGACAGGGATCTGGTGAGAACTTTGAGTACTTGGATAAGTAGTGTGAAAAATATTTTTTAAATAGTGGGGAGGCAGTAAAGATTTTTGAACCGGAGTTTAAGTATGAAATAGTTTGAGGAAAGGGAGAGGGAGATAGAGTTTGCATAGAAACCAATTAAATAACAATTGCATTTCTCTGGGAAAAAGAGGGTCTAGGTGAGAGTGGAGAGTTGTCAGGAAAGAAAGAAGTGACTTTATTTACCTGATGGCTGTAGGATGTAGGAGAAAGAGGAAGAGAGGAGTCAGGGACCACAATCTTTTGTAGCTCAGAAAACCACTGACCTTAGTTTTTGTTTTTGTTTTTTGTTTTTGTTTTTTTAAGATTTATTTATCCATTTGAGAGAGAGACAGGGAACATGGGGCGGGAAGCAGAGGGAAAGGGAAAGAAAAACTCAAAACGGACTACATGCTGAGTACGGAGCCCGACGTGAGGCTCAATCTCATGACCCTGAGATCACGACCTGAGCCAACAAAACTGAGTCAGAACTGAGCCAAAACCAAGACTTGGATGCTCAACTGACTGTGGTACCCAGGTACTCCACTGACCTTAGTTTTTTATGGTTTTCTTTATAATTCTAAAAGTAAAATGCATATATCCAAGGAAATGAATAGTTTTGCTCTCTTTAGAACATCTCAAGTTATCAGACATAATGTTATAATAGCCATAGAGACTGCCATGTTGAGGACTCTTTAATAATATTAAAGGAAATTTAGAAAACAAAGGAAACAAATTCCATCACCCTAACAGTGCTATTTTTTGTTTTTTATTTTGTGGTGAGCCCTGTGTCTCCAGGCATTTGTAGTCATATACAATTGCAGTAATCATTTATCTAGTATTTTCTTATTGTTCTATTTATTTATTTAATTAGATATTAGAATAGTAATTAATACTTTGAAGAATTTTAAAAAAATGTTTAAAATCTTTGAAAATCTTGACTCTGTAAAGATCCCTTAAGCAGACAATTGTGTCTTTTCTTTAGGAGGGCTTCTTGGGTTCTTAAAGATGCTTTTAAAGCCTCTTCTTATTATAATCTTTTTTTTTTTTTTTTCTATTTGGGGATTTCTAATCCTTCAAGGATAGAGCATCTACAAGGAATGTTAAGGCAGTTCTATAGCTTTAATTATAAAGTGAAGAAAAAGAAACTAAGAGTAAAAAAGAAACATCAGTAGCTATAGTGTTGTATTTGTTGGTTTCAAGATTCCCTTAAGAAGTGAGTCAAAATGTAGAGGGAGAGAGGAGCATAGGGATTTCAGGAAGGCAGTGTGAAGAATGCTTCAGTTTGTGTCTTTCTTGGGGTCACAGTAGTAAGTGGAACTTTTAATGATTGTCTTGTTGTATTGTGAGTCAGGAATTTCTGTTGATCAAGTCCTGGGATTTTGTACCTTGTTCAAATTCTGTACTATTAGTACATGTTGAGCAATGTTACATTGAGGGTAACATGTGATTAACTTTCCTATTCATAGGAATTTAAGTAAACATTTATTCATTTGAAACTCCCCCCCCCCTTTTCTCCCTCCTTTTTCACTTCCAGTGTCTCTCATTTTATTTTCCAGATGTTTTAGTATTTTTTCAGTATTACCATTTTTCTCATTAGGAATGTTAATGACATACTATTCAGAATCAACACAATTGAAGCTAGGAAAGTTGTCAAGATGTATGAAGTTTTCCCAAAACCCCTTATTTAAGGGGGTGTTGCAGGTTCAGACCTTTCTAAGACATAGTTCAATATGGAGAAATTAGCTAATTAATTAGTTGAAATTAATACTATGTACTAATGACTGTCATTCTGGGAAATGTCCATGAAATATATCTGTTAAATACCAGTTTAGTTTTTGTGGTGTTATTACTTTAGTTAATCATTTTTATAGTTGGTGACAAATACTTCACCTGCTGCCAAGGGTCTCACCGGGTAGAAAATTACAGACTAAGGTCACATGAAACTGCAGAATTATTCAGCAGATGCAGCCAAATACAGATTACCATTTGTACTGGAATAAGATTTACTTTATTAGACCTCTTTTCCTCTCCATTCCATAAAAGGATGAAGTTATATTTTGAATTGTATGCTGAGGGAAAAGATCACTTTCTTTCCAAAAAAGTGGTTTTAGAAGTAGACTTATATATTTTATTCATAATGAAGATAGATATTATCCTTAGAAATCACTTTAAAAAGAGTGAACACCTAAGTTGGGATAATGGAAAATTGCATATGTTATAATTAATGGAACAGTATCCATAGGGACTCAGAGATACTTTTCTCTAATCTGTCATTTTAGATGAACCTTTATATTTTGTTGTATTTGGGACTAAGGTCTTTTCTCATATCTGTAGGCTTACAATAATAGAAGTCCATTTTGTAGAGAGACTCTGATAATCATTAAGTAATATAATTTAGTACCTGCTTAGAGAGGTTACTTATATCAGACACTATTTGAATAATTAAGGCAGAGTTCCTGCCAGCTGGGTCATACAGTAGGAGAAGCACTTAGCAAAAGCTGATAATAGTGTCATGAGGTCAAAGAATTTGTTATCAAGGCTTCCTGGCCAGTTTAAAGAAAGGAAAACATTGATTGCCATTGCCTGGAAAAGTACAAGAATATGAAGATATGCTCGAAAATAGCTTCTAATATCCATAGTTGAAAAAAAAGCAATTCAAGAATAAGAACTTTAAACACTAGTGTGCATTTTAATATACATTTTCCTGGTTCACTTTTTACTGATTTAGTAAATAGCAGCATGTTTAGATTTTTTTTTGTACTATGTACATGACACACACAAAAATTCCCATCACAGTTGGTAGAGCCTTGGATTTCTGATATTTAACAGTTGATTTTTAAGTGTGTTCAAGTATCTGTTTAGAAAATACACACTTTATTCAATTATTAAAACTTCAACTTGATCAGTTACTTTTTCATACAGAATATAGGGAAAGAATACGTTCAAAAGTAAATAGATTTCGAAAATATTTTTTACCTGCCATTTAATTTCTGGTTTCTCTGAGATAAAAACTTAAATTCATCACTTTTGTGACTTTATTACCTCATTAAACATTTTTCTTTTCAAAGATAGGAGTACATATTAGACATGCTGGGAATGCAAACATACGTAAGATATAGTTTCTGAGAACTTGGATTCTCAGCACAAGTAATGACATATATTAAAATAAATATTTGTGGCCATCTTTGTTAGTTCCAGAATCTTTTCCCAAGTAGTTTTAGTTTTGGGGAGGATCACTAGGTTATAAAAGAGACTGGGGTATTTAATGATTCATTGAATATTTCTGTAAATATTTATATATAAAAACTTCAGTAGTGGCTGCCTCTGGCAAAGGAACACATTTCATTGTATATAGTTTTAGAAATTCAAATCTGTAAAGAAAAATTAGCTTAAATAAAAAAGAATAAGAAATTGTATTAAGTCGGCATTAGGTACTGCGTGAATCAGCATGGTGTAAGATGGTGCTTGTGGCACCTGATACATAAACTTAGCTCCTCAGCTTTTGTATCCATGTGCTCATAATAACTGGATAGCTACCCATGCCTTGTATCTGTAGCTGCTACTATATTCTATAGTGTGTTAGCAGAGCATATCTATGCCACTCATATTTAGATGTTCTGTAATAATTTCATGATTCTAACTTCAAGAAAAATTCAGATACACTATTGTTATCTTCAGTTGCTATTTATTCTCCTTTCAGTTACATGTATCTATATTGAGATTGAGGTTTGGGTTTGTTTGTTTGTTTGTTTTGGTAACTGTTTATTTATTTATTCATTCATTTTATTTTAAATGAACATAACGTATTATTTGCCCCAGGGGTACAAGTTTGTGAATGATCAGGCTTACACAATTCACAGTGCTCACCAGAGCATATACCCTCCCCAATGTCCATAACCCAGCCACTCTATCCCTCCCCTCCCAACCCCCTAGTAACCCTCAATTTGTTTTGTGAGATTAAGAGTCTCTTTTGGTTTGTTTCCCTCCCTGTCCCATCTTGTTTCATTTTTTCCCTCCCTAACCCCCGTGACCCCCTGCCCTGCCTCTCAAATTCCTCATATCAGAGAGATCATATGATATTTGTCTTTCTCTGATTGACTTGTTTTGCTTAGCATGATACCCTCTAGTTCCATCTATGTCATTGCAAATGGCAGGATTTTGTTTTTTGATGGCTGCATAGTATTCCATTGTATATATATACTACATCTTCTTTATCCATTCAGAGACTGAAGTTTAAGAGTTAAGGATACATCATCCCTGAGACACTCTTTCCATCTACATGGAACAAAATTACCCCTAGAAAAGTGGAGCCAAGAAATATGTTATTGGTCTTGAAGAATGGACATAAATAACTGGAGAATATTGAGGGAGATGGGCCAGGGTGGTCCATTTATAGAGAATGACCAAAGCAAAAGAACAAGTTATATGTAGATAATGATCAATGGTTTTCCTGGAACAGAGGATAAATGTAGGGAAATTTGGTCAGTAGGACCTCTCTCTGGTTCTTATCTAACTGTACACATTTTTACTCTTGTTCATTTTTGAAGGCATTTTCTTTGGAAACATTTGCTCCTTTGTTATCTGTGACACCACAGTTTCTTCTCTTTTATTGAACTTCTACTTTCTTGAATTATTCTCTATCCTCTTGAATTATCCTTAGATGTGATCTAAGACTTCCTGATCCCTCTACTCTCATGGCTTAGACTGTCACTTACATTGCAGAGACCCCAGTGCTGCTCATCAGCCATAACCTTCTTTTGAGCTCCATTTGCACTTCCAAGTTCACCCTGGACTTGCTTACCTGAATGGTTTTCAGGCACCCAGCATTCAACATTTCAAAAATCTAACTCAACCTGTCCTGCTTTTCCTCACTTATCTCTAATTCAGGTGAGTTGTCATCATAGACACAGTTCTACAAGCTAGAAATCTTACAGTAAGTCTGTATTTTCCCTTTTCCCATATGTAATCACTTTGCTAAGTCTGAAGGAGATGGAGCAGTTAGTCAGCTATCCCAGGGATGAATATTTCAGGTAGAAGGAAAAGCAACAGCATACATCTTGAGATAGAGCAGGGCCTGGCTTGATAAGGGAAAGAATAGTAAGAGAGGACAAGGTCAAAGAGATGTGGAAGAGGCAGTTCTTATAGGGTTTTGTGGGCCACTATAAGTGTTTTTAGTTCTTATTTAATCATTGCATTTTAACCTTACAATAACCCAGTGAAAACCTACCATTAGTTTCATATCTAATCTCCAATCTCATGTAGAGATTAGAAACCTGAAGCTTAAAATGCTTACATTACTTCTAAAACCCACACAATTAGTCGTTGTGAATTAGGATCTGAATCATCCAGTCTAACTTCAGATGGTACTTTAAGTTAAAAGGATTTTGGAGAGTTTTAATAAGTGCCTTTTGTTTTGTTTTTGTTTTAAGGGACCGAAACAAAAACAAATGAAAACATTATCCAGAGTAATAAAGTGATAAGATTTTAAAATGCAAGTTTGTTTGGAAACTCCAAGATAATAGATGCCATATTCCTAAGTGAGGTTGAAGTCCATAATGATTTAGAAATTAAAGAAGTTAATGTGGAATTGGTTAGACAGCATTTATACCCCTAAAGCGAATGAAGGTTTTAAAAGTCCAGGAGACTGGGGGAGACATTTTGGAGAGAGGTACTGGAGTATGTAAATATCCTCTCCAGATTGGATGAGGAAATAGTCCCTTTCCTTTGCCTAAGGTCAGGAAATGGTGGCTTTAAACCCCCAGAGAACTTAATATCTGCCCTTATAGCTTGAAGGACATAGGGAATTAGTATGTGATATCTTAAATCCCAGCTTCAGTACCTTCTAACTATATGACATTGGGGAAACCATGTAAATTCCATATCTCTGTCCATTCTGAAAGGAAATAATTGTCTTTATTATATTTTGAGATGCTTAAATGAGAACACATATATTAATGGGTGTGTATTCTGGTATGCATACAACTGCTGGCATGCAGCAGTTTTTTCAATAAATGAGTTATAATTATTGAGAGTACTAGAATGTCTATGGAACATGAGCTTAGGTTAAAAGTTGGGGTTTATAGATGATGGAAATAATTGGTCAATAACTATTAGTTGGAGGCAGTGAGGTAGATTGAAGGGATGAGATTGTTCATGGTAGTTGAGTTGGTAGAACTGGAAGGGAAGAAAAAACACATGAGAAAAAAACTGAAAGGGGTTTTACAGAAAAGGGGAAAATCGTAAAGGGTGATGTTAGAGGAGCGAAGTATCATATAAAACTGAAGAGGACCTTGATTAGGATGGTAACTAAGAGATACAATTGACTTGGGCAGTTTGGAAACTATCTTTTGATAAAAAGTGTCTTTTGAGAGAGCAAATTTGGTAAAGTTTATAGAAAGGGAAGCCAAGTTGCAGTGTTTCATTAAAGAATGCATTGGCGGTAAAAAAGTGAAGCAATCTGATACTGACTGCTTTGTCAAGAAGTTTGATAGTGAAAACAAGGAGAGAGATGTGTTGGTAGTTTATGAGGGAATCAGGTTCATGGAAGATTGGTTTAAGATGGGGGAGGAATGAGTATTTAGGTTTCCCAGTTGAAAAAAAGGAGATATTAAATGGATTCAACAATGTAGAGGTAGGAAGAAAGAGAAACAAGAATATGGGGGTGGGATTAGTCATCTGAAACATGAGAGTGAAGGGTAATGAGAGGCAAAGATATGGATATAAGGCTGAGAAGAGAAAAGTTGATAAATTTAATGCCTCATAAAAGATTCTTTGTGAAATTGGAGGCAGGTCCTCCACAAGTGAGGGGGTGATACTGAAGATAGGGCTTACATTAATGATTAAAGTTAGGAATGGGTATTGTGGGGTATGAAGAAGAGAGTGGACATGAATAAGTACCGTATGTGCAAAGCGATATGGAGGGCTCTATAGGCATTTTGAATAACACTGTAAAGAAGTTGAGACAGTGCAGTTTTTGCAGCCAAAGGCGACCTAGAGGCCAAGCTAGAGTAAACAGATGATTTCTCAGACACCACTTTAAAAAAGATTGGCAGGTTAGGAAGGAGGAGAAGGAAAAAGTATGTGGGAATTGATGAGCATTATTAACCATTAAGGGGAAGGATAGAGTTTTTAAAACCACTGGGTCTTGGTAATCCATGCATTCACTGCAGTCAGATAGTAAGCTGTGTCTTTACATACAGAAAATGAATAAAATTTTCTTTTCAAATTACTGATAACCCTCACTCTGCTGCTGCATTTTGGGCACTGATTAAATGTTCCATCTAACTAATGGAGCACAATGAATAAGAGAGTGAGTACTAGAGTTAAAACATCCTAGGTTTAAATCCTGCTTAAGAGCTCTGAGATTTGGATAATGCAGTTATCTTCTTTGTGCTACAGTCTTATCATGTGTTAAAAAAAGACATTAAAATATTCTCTCTTACAGAGTCATTTTGATGATTAAATGGATAGTAGATGTGAAGTTTTTAGCTAAGTACTTAGAACATTGTAAATTTTCCACAAATGTTAGCTGTTGCATTAGTTGACTTGCCGCAGTAATATAGTGTAACAGACTTCTGCCAAATTCATTATCATACCAAGGCACATTTTTAATTTTCTTACTCATAAGTGACTGTGCTTTAGGCTATGGTTTGTTTTTAGGCTTTGAGGCAAGTTTAGGTTTGTTCCTTGTGCCTCATTGTGAGGTCCAGTTTAAAGGGGCATAGGGTACTTGGGTTGTATTCATATGTGATGTATGAGTTCAAGAGCAATCTAAATCTGCAAACTTACATAAAACTCTTCGAATATCCTGCATGTGTATATTCCAGTGGTCAAACCAAGTCTTATGGCCAAAGATGAAGGCAATGGGGGTGGGAAGTATACTCTGTCCCAAAGAAGAGAGTAAGTGAATATTTGCTCAGTAAACCCCAGTTTAACTATGACATCTCAATACTTTTTTTTAATTAGCAAGAAAAAATAACACCCAGCTGAAACAATATGATTATTTTTAAATTAAATTAAATTAAATTTTATTATTATATTTTATTTGAAATATAGTTGACATACAATTTTATATTAGTTTTAGGTATACAACATAGTAATTTGACAATATATGATTATTTTTAAGACTATTTTTCACAAATATGGTTTAAGGGAAATGTTGGTTTTATAAGTGAAAGAAAATTACTAACAAAAGAAAATTTCACTTGATACCTGCAGACATATTTTGAGAATCTTTAACACCCAGTATGTCTGTTTACTCGATGTATTAGGACTGAGTATCTTAATTTCTCTGATCTTTTCCTACTATTAAGCTATTTAATATTTTTCTCCTATTGCTCTTTAAAAAAATTATTGAGATGTAATTTGCATGCAATAAAATTCACTCACTTTAAGGGTATAGTTAGATGATTTTGATTGATACATAATAATGTAACTAGAATTACAGTAATGATATAGAATATTTACATCATCCCCCCAAAGATTCCTCATTTCCCTTTGCAGTCAATTTTTACCCAACAGTCTCACCCCTGGGTGGCCACCAGTTTGCTTCCTATCACTATAATTTTGTCTGTTCTAGAATTTCATATAAATAGAATTGTATAGTCCTTTATGCTTGGCTTTTTTCACTTATATATTCATTATTCCTTTTTATTGCTAAGTAGTATTCCATTGTATAGATATACCATAATATGTTTATTCATTCACCTGTTGATGGACATTTGGCTATAATGGCTATAATGAATAAAGCTGTGAACATTTGCATGCAAGTCTTTGTGTTTTTATTTCTCCTGTAGTAGTGGTAAACCTGTAAGAGTGGGATTATTGCATTGTATATTTCAAATATGTTTAACATTTAAAGAACTTTATAAAATGGCTGTGCCTTGTTACCTTCCTACCAGTAATGTATAAATATTCCAGTTGCTTGACCCCCGTGGCATGAATAGTTACCATAAATCTTCTAATTTTTGCCATTCCAATAGTATATAGTAGTATCTTACTGTAGTTTTAATCTGCATTTCCCTGGACACTGATAATATTGAGCATCATTTCATTTGCTTATTTGCCATTGACATATCTTCTTTGGTGAATTATCTGTTCAAACTTTTGCCCATTTTTAAATTGTTTATGTTCTTAATATTGAGTTGAAGTTGTTTATAACTTTGAAAAGTCCCTTATCAGATTTATGGTTTGCAAAGTTATTTTACAGTCTTCAGCTTGCCTTTCCATTTGTCTAATGGTGTCTTTTGAAGGACAAGCTTTAATAAATTTTGATGAAGTCCAATTTTACATTTTCTGTGTATGATTCATGCTTTTTATATTCTAGTTAAGAAACGTTGCTTTTCCAAAGTCATAGTCACAAGGAGTTTCTCCTGTGTTTTTAGTCTAGGAGCTTTATAGTTTTACATTTTGAGAAACGATTCATTTGAAATCGTTTTGTATGTACTATGAGGAAGGTTGAGTTTAATTTTTTTCCATATCCATTGTCCAGCACCATTTTTTGAAAAAGACTAGTTTCCTTCCTCACTGAATTACTACCTTGCCACTCTTGTTAATCAGTGGACCAGAGGGTCTTCTGGCTTATCTGCATAAGGAACTAAGTGGACCCAATCCCAAGCAAAACTGGTGAAAAAAGAAAGAAAAAAACCAACAACTTAATATCTCTGGAAATGGTCCAAAGAATCTACAGTAAATGAAGAAATGTTTATTCAAGAAAATATGTATTTTGGTGAGTGAGATTCTGTGGTATCTGAACTGAGACTCACTCCCCTCACTCTCATCCCACTCAGCAAGATGGAAATTCCACTTAGACTGGTACAACCCCAAACACAGGGGTCCCTCTTCAGAGTTTCTAGTCATCGGCTTGTCTTCAGGCAAGGGCGGGATTTTTCATCCTTCCTCAGCTACCTATTGCTGAGGCAAAATTCTGAGTGAGTGTGGC
Organism: Martes martes; assembly: GCF_963455335.1. NCBI lineage: Eukaryota > Metazoa > Chordata > Mammalia > Carnivora > Mustelidae > Martes > Martes martes. The sequence continues at coordinate 21,606,248 of NC_137895.1, forward strand.
CAAGAAATGAGGCCCTCTTCCTCTGCTCATTCATGGAATAAAGTCTCTGTCTTGGATGTGGCACTGCTGAGAATACTGGGTCTTGATAACTCTTGCTCTGAACTGTAAGGGGTATAGCTTTATTCTGGGTCTGGTAACTCAAGAAGGAGATGACTGTCCACCCTCTCCTTGTCCCCTAATGAGTACTCAGCTCTTAATATGGAAGTACCACTTAGAAAGACGTGTGCCCTTGTCTCCACCCCTATATACAGAGCTTATGCTCAGAGATTTTGCCTGGGAGGAGAAGCAGAGAACCTGGGAAAGAGATAGTTGTAGGAGCCTGCAGGTGTCAGAACAAACCTTAAGCACTGGCTTTGGGAATTACAACTTCAAAGGAGCTTGAATCTGATTGGAGCCTTTAAAGAGATCTGCAAATGGAGTAGTCTTACAGAGCAATTTAGGCACCAGGGCATTGTTGAAAACAACTGGGTGTTTTCAGAGAAAAGATAGTCAAAAGACCTTATCAAAACCAATGTCAAACCAGAGACTGTGGGCATACATACGCAAAGCTGCCCCTTCTGCTGTAAGGGTGAAATGGACTTCACTAAAATAAACCAGTCAATCACTAAACAAACATGAAAGTAACAATAAAATGGCCAGCGGCAGGAGTTAGTGGTGGTGGAGGAGCACCTAGTTTCTACAATATATTGCCTAAAATGTCGAGTTTCCAATGAGAAATTAGAAGACATACAAAGAAGCAGGAAAACATGATTCATATACTGTGGATAAGGTAGACAAACTACTCATGAAGAGAGATTATATGGACATATTAACAAAGGCTTCAAGATACACATGTTCAAAGAACAAAAGGAAATTATTATTAAAGAATTAAAAGAAGGTATGGTGACAGTTTCACATCAAATAGAGAGTATCAATAAATAGAGAAATGGTAAACAACCAAGTGGAAATTATGGAGTTGAAAAGTACAAAAGCTGAAATGAAAAAAATCTAGAAAAATTTGCTAGAGGGGTTAGAGAGTAGAAGTGAACAATCAGAAGAAAGAACTAGCAAACTTGAAGACAGATTAATAGAGATTATGCATTATGAAGAGCAGAGAGCAAAGGAATGAAGAAAAATGAATGGACCCTCAGAGAAATGTGGGATAACACACAGCAATGTCATGTGTAATGGGAATACCAAAGTACAGGAAAGGAAACAGACAAATATTTGAAGACTTAGTGGCTGAAGCTCCCCAGATGTATTGAAAAATAATCTACACATTCAGAAATTTCAGCAACTCGAAGTAGTGTAAACACAAATAGATCCACAAACAGACATATACCATAGTAAAAATGCTGAGAGCCAAAGGCAAAGAGAAATTTTGCAAGTAGCAAAAGAAAAATGACATAAGGGAATCCCAATAAGATTACAGCTGTCGTCTTATCAAAAACTTTGGAGGCTAGAAGTCAGTGGGATAATCATATTGAAAGTGTGTCCCACCGAAACAAAAACTCCAAAACAAAAGCTCAGTCAAGAATCCTATATCCAGGAAAGATACCTTTAAAAAATGAAGGTGAAATAGAAACAATTCATGATAAATAGAAAGTGACAGAACTTGTTGCTAGCGGACCTGCCTTACAAGAAATGCTAAAGGAAATTCTTCAGCTTGAAAGTAAGTGATCTCAGATGGTAGATTGAATCCACATGAAAAACAAAGAGCGCTGTTAAAGGTAATCACGTAATTATAAAAGACAGCGTAATTGCATATTTTTCCTCATTTTAACTCTTGATCAATTTAAAAAGCAATTTTGTAAAGCAATATGTGTATAATATATTGTTAGGTGTATAGAAATGTAATATATTTGCCAATAATACCAGAACCACCAACCACTTTTTAATACCACCAACCACCAACCACTTTTTTAATACAGGGTTATACATTTTATTTTTTACTCACGTGAGCATTGGAAATTTATATTTTTCAAGGAATTCATATTTTCCATTAAATTTGTTGAATTTATTGGTATAAAATTGTTCTGTTTTGTAGACTTTTTAAATTATTTTTATTAACATTAAATGTATTATTTGCTCCAGGGTACAGGTCTGTGAATCGTCAGGTTTACACATTTCATAGCACTCACCATATCACATACCATCCCCAGTGTCCATAACCTAACCACCCTCTCCCTACTCACCCACCCCCAAGAAAACCTCAGTTTGTTCTGTGAGATTAAGAGTGTCTTATGGTTTGTCTCCCTCCTGATCCCATCTTGTTTCATTTTTTCCCTTCCCTACCCCCCAAAACCCCAACCTGCCTCTCAAATTCCTCGTATCAGTGAGATCACATGATAATTGTCTTTCTCTGATTGACTTATTTCGCTCAGCATAATACCCTCTAGTTCCATCTAAGTCGTGGCAAATGGCAAGATTTTATTTCTTTTGATGGCTGCATAGTATTGCATTGTATATATATTCCAATTCTTCTTTATCCATTCATCTGTTGATGGACATCTAGGTTCCTTCCATAGTTTGGCTATTGCGGACATTGCTGCTGTAAACATTTGGGTGCGCATGCCCCTTCGGATCACTATATTTGTATCTTTAGGGTAAATAACCCAGTAGTGTGATTGCTGGTATGTAGAGTAGTTCTATTTCCAACTTTTTGAGGAACCTCCATGCTGTTTTCCAGAGTGGCTGCACCAGCTTGCATTCCCACCAACAGTGTAGGAGGGTTCCCCTTTATCTGCATCCTCACCAACATCTATCTGTCTTTTCCTGACTTGTTAATTTTAGGCATTCTGACTGGTGTGGGGTGGCATCTCATTGTGGTTTGGATTTGTATTTCCCTGATGCCGAGTGATGTGGAGCACTTTTTCATGTGTCTGTTGACCATCTGGATATCTTCTTTGCAGAATTGTCTGTCCATGTCCTCTGCCCATTTCTTTTCCTTTCTTTTTTTTTTTTTTTTTAAAGATTTTATTTATTTATTTGACAGAGAGATCACAAGTAGGCAGAGAGGTAGGCAGAGAGAGAGGGAAGCAGGCTCCCCACTGAGCAGAGAGCCCGATGCGGGGCTCGATCCCAGGACGCTCAGATCAGGACCAGAGCCGAAGGCAGAGGCTTAACCCACTGAGCCACCCAGGCGCCCCCTGCCCATTTCTTGATTGGATTATTTGTTCTTTGGGTATTGAGTTTGGTAATTTCTTTATAGATTTTGGATACTAACCCTTTATCTGATATGTCATTTGTGAATATCTTCTCCCATTCTGTCAGTTGTCTTTTGGTTTTGTTGACTGTTTCCTTTGCTGTGCCAAAGCTTTTGATCTTGATGAAGTCCCAGTAGTTCATTTTAGCCCTTGCTTCCCTTGCCTTTGGCGATGTTTCTAGGAAGTAATTGCTGCGGCTGAGGTAGAAGAGGTTGCTGCCTATGTTCTCCCCTAGGATTTGGATGGATTCCTGTCTCACATTGAGGTCTTTCATTCATTTTGAGTCTATTTTTGTGTGTGGTGTAAGGAAATGGCCCAGTTTCATTCTTCTGCATGTGGATGTCCAATTTTCCTAATCCCATTTGTTGAAGAGACTGTCCATTGGACATTCCATTGGACATTTCCATTGAACATTCTTTGCTGCTTTGTCAAAGATTAGTTGACCATAGAGTTGAGGGTCTATTTCCATGCTCTCTGTTCTGTTCCATCGATCTATGTGTCTGTTTTTGTGCCAGTACCCATACTGTCTTGATGATGACAGCTTTGTAATAGAGCTTGAAGTCTGGAGTTGTGATGCCACCAACTCCGGACTGAAAACTCTTTCAGCCTTCCTCTGGCTATGTGGGGTCTTTTCTGGTTCCAAATAAATTTTAGGATTATTTGTTCCATTTCTTTGAAGAAAAAAAAAGGGTTGGTATTTTGATAGGGATTGCATTAAATGTGTAGATTGCTCTAGGTAGCATGGACATTTTCACAATACTTGTTCTTTCAATCCATAAGCATGGAATGTTTTTCCATTTCTTTGTGTCTTCCTCAATTTCTTTCTTGAGTTCTTTGTAGTTTTCTGAGTACAGATTCTTTGCCTCTTTGGTTGGGTTTATTCCTAGGTATCTTACGGTTTTGGGCACAATTGTAAATGGGATCGGCTGCTTAATTTCTCTTTCTTCTGTCTTGCTGTTGGCATATAGAAATGCAACGGATTTATGTGCATTAATTTTATATCCTAACAATTTACTGAATTCCTGTATGAGTTCTAGCAGTTTTGGAGTGGAGTCTTTGGGTTTTCCATATAAGGTATCATATCATCTGCAAAGAGTGAGAGTTTAACCTCTTCTTTTCTGATTCGATGCCTTTTATTTCCTTTTGTTGTCTGATTGCTGAGGCTAGGACTTCTAATACTATGTTGAATGGCAGTGGTGATAGTGGACATCACTGTCATGTTCCTGAAATTAGGGGGAAAACTCAGTTTTTCCCCACTGAGAATGATATTCTCTATGGGATTTTCACAGATGGCTTTGATGATATTGAGGAATGTACCCTCTATCCCTACACTGTAAAGAGTTTTGATCAGGAAAGGATGCTGTACTTTGTCAGATTCTTATCCATCATCTATTGAGAGTATCATATGGTTCTTGTTCTTTCTTTTATTAATGTATTGTTACATTGATAGATATGCAGATATTGAACTAACCTTGCTGCCCAAGAATAAATCTAACTTGGTCATAGTGAATAATTCTTATAATAATTCTTATAATGTACCATTGGATCCTATTGGCTAGTATTTTGGTGAGAATTTTTGCATCCGTGTTCATCAAGGATTTGGTCTGTAATTCTCCTTTTTGATGGGGTCTTTGTCTCGTTTTGGGATCAAGATAATGCTGGCCTCATAAAATGAGTTTGGAAGTTTTCCTTCCATTTCTATTTTTTTGGAACAGTTTCAGGAGAATATGTATTAATTCTTCTTTAAATGTTTGGTAGAACTCCCCTGGAAAGCCATCTGGCCCTGTTTGTTGAGAAAGCCATCTTTGTTGGGAGATTTTTGATGACTGCTTCAATCTCCTTACTGGCTATTGGTCTGTTCAAGTTTTCTAATTCTTCCTGGTCAGTTTTGGTAGTTTATCCATCTCTAGGAATGCATCCATTTCTTCCAGATTGTCGAATTTGCTGGTGTATTGTTGCTCATAATATATTCTTATAATTGTTTGTATTTCCTTGGTGTTGGTTGTGCTCTCCTCTTTCATTTATGATTTTATTAATTTGGGTCCGTTCTCTTTTCGTTTTGATAAATCTGGCCAGGGGTTTATCAATCTTTTATTTTTTTATTTTTTTATAAACATATAATGTATTTTTATCCCCGGGGTACAGGTCTGTGAATCGCCAGGTTCACACACTTCACAGCACTCACCATAGCACATACCCTCCCCAATGTCCATAACCTCACCCCCCTCTCCCGACTCCCCTCCCCCCAGCAACCCTCAGTTTGTTTTGTGAGATTAAGAGTCACTTATGGTTTGTCTCCCTTCCGATCCAATCTTGTTTCATTTATTCTTCTCCTACCCCCCCAACCCCCCATGTTGCATCTCCACTTCCTCATATCAGGGAGATCATATGATATTTTTTTCACTAAGCATGATACCCTCTAGTTCCATCCACGTCGTCGCAAATGGCAAGATTTCATTTCTTATGATGGCTGCATAGTATTCCATTGTGTATATATACCACATCTTCTTTATCCATTCATCTGTTGATGGACATCTAGGTTCTTTCCATAGTTTGGCTATTGTGGACATTGCTGCTATAAACATTCGGGTGCATGTGCCCCTTTGGATCACTACATTTGTATCCTTAGGGTAAATACCCAGTAGTGCAATTGCTGGGTCATAGGGTAGTTCTATTTTCAACTTTTTGAGGAACCTCCATGCTGTTTTCCAGAGTGGTTGCACCAGCTTGCATTCCCACCAACAGTGTAGGAGGGTTCCTCCCTTTCCTCATCCTCGCCAGCATCTGTCATTTCCTGACTTGTTAATTTTAGGCATTCTGACTGGTGTGAGGTGATATCATTGTGGTTTTGATTTGTATTTCCCTGATGCCGAGTGATGTGGAGCACTTTTTCATGTGTCTGTTGGCTATCTGGATGTCTTCTTTGCAGAAATGTCTGTTCATGTCTTCTGCCCATTTCTTGATTAGATTATTTGTTCTTTGGGTGTTGAGTTTGCTAAGTTCTTTATAGATTTTGGACACTAGCCCTTTATCTGATATGTCGTTTGCAAATATCTTCTCCCATTCTGTCAGTTGTCTTTTGGTTTTGTTAACTGTTTCCTTTGCTGTGCAAAAGCTTTTGATCTTGATTAAATCCCAATAGTTCATTTTTGCCCTTGCTTCCTCGCCTTTGGCGATGTTCCTAGGAAAATGTTGCTGAGGCTGAGGTCGAAGAGGTTGCTTCCTGTGTTCTCTTCAAGGATTTTGATGGATTCCTTTCTCACATTGAGGTCCTTCATCCATTTTGAGTCTATTTTCGTGTGTGGTGTAAGGAAATGGTCCAATTTCATTTTTCTGCATGTGGCTGTCCAATTTTCCCAGCACCATTTGTTGAAGAGGCTGTCTTTTTTCCATTGGACATTCTTTCCTGCTTTGTCGAAGATTAGTTGACCATAGAGTTGAGGGTCTATTTCTGGGCTCTCTATTCTGTTCCACTGTTCTATGTGTCAGTTTTTGTGCCAGGACCCTATTGTCTTGATGATGATAGCTTTGTAATAGAGCTTGAAGTCTGGAGTTGTGATGCCACCAACTTTGGCTTTCTTTTTCAATATTCCTTTGGCTATTCGAGGTCTTTTCTGGTTCCATATACATTTTAGGATTATTTTTTCCATTTCTTTGAAAAAAATGGGTGGGATTTTGATAGGGATTGCATTAAATGTGTAGATTGCTTTAGGTAGCATAGACATTTTCACAATATTTGTTCTTCCAATCCATGAGCATGGAACATTTTTCCATTTCTTTGTGTCTTCCTCAATTTCTTTCATTAGTATTTATAGTTTTCTGCGTATAGATTCTTGGCCTCTTTGGTTTGAATTATTCCTAGGTATCTTATAGTTTTGGGCACAATTGTAAATGGGATTGACTCCTTAATTTCTCTTTCTTCTGTCTTGTTGTTGGTGGAAAGAAATGTAACTGATTTTATATCCTGACACTTTACTGAATTCCTGTATAAGTTCTAGCAGTTTTGGAGTGGAGTCTTTTGGGTTTTCCACATATAGCATCATATCATCTGCAAAAAGTGATAGTTTGACTTCTTCTTTGCTGATTTGGACGCCTTTTATTCCTTTTTTGTTGTCTGGTTGCTGAGGATAGGACTTCTAGTACTATGTTGAATAGCAGTGGTGATAATGGACATCCCTGCCCTGTTCCTGACCTAAGCAGAAAAGCTTTCAGTTTTTCTCCATTGAGAATGATATTTGCGGTGGGTTTTTCATAGATGGCTTTGATAATATTGAGGTATGTGCCCTCTATCCCTACACTTTGAAGAGTTTTGAATCAGGAGGGGATGCTGCACTTTGTCAAATGCTTTTTCAGCATCTATGGAGAGTATCATATGGTTCTTGTTCTTTTTTTATTAATGTGTTGTATCACATTGATTGATTTGTAGATGTTGAACCAACCTTGCAGCCCTGGAATAAATCCCACTTGGTCGTGGTGAATAATCCTTTTAATGTACTGTTGAATCCTATTGGCTAGTATTTTGGTGAGAATTTTTGCATCTGTGTTTATTAAGGGTATGTAATTCTCTTTTTTGATGGGATCCTTGTCTGGTTTTGTGATCAAGGTGATGCTGGCCTCATAAAATGAGTTTGGAAGTTTTCCTTTTTATTTCATTTCTATTTTTTTTTTCTATTTCTTTTCTATTTTTTCCTTTCTATTTTTTGGAACAGTTTCAGGAGAATAGGAATTAGTTCTTCTTTAAATGTTTGGTAGAATTCCCCTGGGAAGCCGTGTGGCCCTGGACTTTTGTTTGTTTGGATATATTTGATGACTGTTTCAATCTCCTTGCTGGTTATGGGTCTGTTCAGGCTTTCTATTTCTTCCTGGTTCAGTTGTGGTAGTTTATATGTCTCTAGGAATGCATCCATTTCTTCCAGATTGTCAAATTTGTTGGCGTAGAGTTGCTCATAGTATGTTCTTATAATTGTTTGTATTTCTTTGGTGTTGGTTATGATCTCTCCTCTTTCATTCATGATTTTATTTATTTGATTCCTTTCTCTTTTCTTTTTGATAAGTCTGGCCAGGGATTTATCAATCTTATTAATTCTTTCAAAGAACCAGCTCCTAGTTTTGTTGATTTGTTCTATTGTTTTTTTAGTTTCTATTTCATTGATTTCTGCTCTGATCTTTATGATTTCTCTTCTCCTGCTGGGTTTAGACTTTCTTTGTTGTTCTTTCTCCAGCTCCTTTAGGTGTAGGGTTAGGTTGTGTATTTGAGACCTTTCTTGTTACTTGAGAAAGGCTTGTACCATTGTGTTTTCATTATCATTTGTTTCCATGAATTTTTTCAATTCTTCTTTAATTTCCTGGTTGACCCATTCATTCTTTAGAGGGATGCTGTTTAGTCTCCATGTATTTGTGTTCTTTCCAACGTTCCTCTTGTGATTGAGTTCTAACTTCAGAGCATTGTGGTCTGAAAATATGCAGGGTATGATCCCAATCTTTTGATACCGGTTGAGACCTGATTTATGACCTAGGATGTGATCTATTCTGGAGAATGTTCCATGTGCACTAGAGAAGAATGTGTATTCTGTTGCTTTGGGATGAAATATTCTGAACATATCTGTGATGTCCATCTGGTCCAGTGTGTCATTTAAGGACTTTATTTCCTTGTTGATCTTTTGCTTGGATTATCTGTCCATTTCAGTGAGGGGAGTGTTAAAGTCCCCTACTATTATTGTATTATTGTTGATGTGTATCTTTGATTTTGTTATTAATTGGTTTATTTAGTTGGCTGCTCCCACGTTAGGGGCATAGATATTTAAAATTGTTAGATCTTCTTGTTGGACAGACCCTTTGAGTATGATATAGTGTCCTTCCTCATCTCTTATTATATAGTCTTTGGCTTAAAATCTAATTGATCTGACATAAGGATTGCCACCCCAGCTTTCTTTTGATGTCCATTAGCCTGGTAAATTGTTTTCCACCCCCTCACTTTAAATCTGGAGGTGTCTTCCGGTCTAAAATGAATTTCTTGTAGGCAACATATTGATGGGTTTTGTTTTTTTATCCATTCTGATACTCTGTGTCTTTTGATTGGGGCATTTAGCCCATTAATATTCAGGGTAACTATTGAGAGATTTGAATTTAGTGCCATTGTATTGCCTGTAAGGTGATTGTTACTGTATATTGTCTCTGTTCCTTTCTGATCTACTACTTTTTTTTTAAAAATTCTTTTTTTTTTCATTTTATTTATTTGACAGAGAGAAATCACAACTAGGCAGAGAGGCAGGCAGAGAGAGAGGAGGAAGCAGGCTCCCTGTGGAGCAGTTAGCCCGATGCGGGGCTCGATCCCAGGACCCTGAGGTCATGACCCGAGCCGAAGGCAGAGGCTTTAACCCACTGAGCCACCCAGGCGCCCCTGATCTACTACTTTTAAGCTCTGTGTTTGCTTAGAGGACCCCTTTCAACATTTCCTGTAAAGCTGGTTTGGTATTTGCAAATTCTTTCAGTTTTTGTTTGTCCTGGAAGCTTTATATCTCTCCTTCTATTTTCAATGATAGCCTAGCTGGATATAGTATTCTTGGCTGCATGGTTTTCTCATTTAGTGCTCTGAATATATTATGCCAATTCTTTCTGGCGTGCCAGGTCTCTGTGGATAAGTCCGCTGCCAATCTAATATTTTTACCATTGTATGTTACAGACTTCTTTTCCTGGGCTGCTTTCAAGATTTTCTCTTTGGCGCTAAGACTTGTAAATTTTACTATTAGGTGATGGGGTAAGGACCTATTCTTGGTGATTTTGAGGGGGTTTCTCTGCACCTCCTGGATTTTGGTGCCTGTTCCCTTTGATATATTAGGGAAATTCTCTCCAATAATTCTCTCCAATATACCTTCTGCTCCCCTCTCTCTTTCTTCTTCTTCTGGAATCCCAATTATTCTAATGTTTTGTTGTCTTATGGTGTCACTTATTTCTCGAGTTCTCCCCTCGTGGTTCAGTAGCTGTTTGTCCCTCTTTTGCTCAGCTTCTTTATTCTCTGTCATTTAGTCTTCTATATCACTAATTCTTTCTTCTGCCTCATTTATCCTAGCAGTAAGAGCCTCCATTTTTGATTGCACCTCATTAATAGCTTTTTAAATTTCAACTTGGTTAGATTTTATTTCTTTTGTTTCTCCAGAAAGGGCTTTTATCTCTCCAGAGAGGGTTTCTCTAATATCTTCCATTCCTTTTTCGAGCCCGGCTAGAACCTTGAGAATCATTATTCTGAATTCTCGATCTGACATATTACCGATGTCTGTATTGATTAAGTCCCTAGCCTTCGGTACTGCCTCTTTTTCTTTTTTTGTGATGAGTTTTTCCACCTTGTCATTTTGTCTAGATAAGAGTATATGAAGGAGCAAATAAAATACTGAAGGAGTGGCAAAGACCCCAGGAAAATGCACTTTAACCAAATCAGAAGAGACCCCAAATCGTGGGGGGGAGAAAGGGGATAAAAAGAAGTTCAGGAAAAAAAAAATTAAAAAAAGAAAACAAATAAAGAAAAAATATAAAAAAGAAAAATATATATACATATATATTATATAAACTAGTTAAAAAAAGTTATAAAAGAAAAGGGTAAAAGTTTAAAAAAATTTAGCAGAAGAAAAGAATAAAAAAATAAAAAATAAATTAAATTAACCGCAAGACTAAAGAATCATGGGGAGAAAGCCCTGAGTTCCGTGCTTTGCTTTCTCCTCCTCTGGAATTCTGCTGCTGTCCTTGGTAGGTGAACTTGGTCTTGGCTGGATTTCTTGTTGATCTTCTGGGGGAGGGGCCTGTTGTAGTGATTCTCAAGTGTCTTTGCCCGAGGCGGAATTGCACCGCCCTTACCAGGGGCTGGGCTAAGTATCTTCTCGGGTTCACTTTCAGGAGCTTTTGTCCCCTGAACACTTTCTGTAGAGTTCCAGAGGATGGGAATGAAAATGGTGGCCTCCCAGTCTCTGGCCCGGAGGAGCTGAGAGCTCGGGGCCCCACTCCTTAGTGCGCCCTCAGAGAAAAGAGCCCAATCACTCCTGTCTCCCTGGCCTCTGGCTGCTCTCCAAGCCCACCCAGCCTGCGACCAGTTCAAGGTAACCCCGAGCTGAGAGCTCACTCCTCGGCTCTGTCTCTGCAGTCTGCTTCCCCTGTCTAATACCTGCAAGCTCTGTGACACTCAGACACCCCCAATCCTTCTATGACCCTGCGGGTCCGAGGGCCACACTGGCCCCGCGTGGGCTTCCCCCAGGTTTAGGCTCTGGAGCGATGTCCCTCTGTGGAGCAGACTTTTAAAAGTCCTGATTTTGTGCTCTGTTGCTCCACCGCTTGCCGCGAGCCGGCTCCTCCCCCCGTGGTCTGTCTTCCTGTCGCTTTGGATTCACTTCTCCGCTGGTCCTACCTTTCAGAAACTGGTCGATTTTCTGTTTCTAGAATTGCTATTCTTCTCTTCGATCTCCTTTTGGATTTGTAGGTGTTTGCAATGGTTTGATAAGCTATCTAGCTGATCTCCTGCTACCTGATGTCGTCTCAGCCTGCTACTTCTCCGCCATCTTGACTCCTCTCCTGGGGTTTATCAATATTATTAATTCTTTCAAAGAACATGCTCCTAGTTTCGTTGATTTGTTTTACTGTTCTTTTAGTTTCTATTTCATTGATTTCTGCTCTGATCTTTATTATTTCTCTTCTCCTGCTGGGTTTAGGCTTTCTTTGTTGTTCTTTCTACAGCTCCTTTAGGTGTAGGGTTAGGTTGTGTACTTGAGACCTTTCTTGTTTCTTGAGAAAGGCTTGAATCGCTATATACTTTCCTCTGAGGACTGCCTTTGCCTTGTCCCACAGATTTTGAACAGTTGTGTTTTCATTATTATTTGTTCCCATGAATTTTTTCAATTCTTCTTTAATTTCCTGGTTTTTTAGTAGGATGCTCTTTAGTCTCCATGTATTTGAGTTCTTTCCAACTTTCCTCTTGTAATTGAGTTCTAGCTTCAGAGCATTGTGGTCTGAAAATATGCAGGGGATGATCCCCATCTTTTGGTACTTCTTGAGACCTGATTTGTGACCCAGGATGTGATGTATTCTGGAGAATGTTCCATGAAGTTTGGGATGGAATGTTCTGAATATATCTGTGATGTCCATCTGGTCCAGTGTGTCATTTAAGATTAGATGAAGGGTGTGGACCTATTTTTATTGATTTTGAGGGGTGTTTTCCTGTGCCTCCTGAATTTTGATGCTTGTTCTCTTTGTCATATTATGGAAATTATCCACTATAATTTGGTCCAGTATGCCTTCTGTCCTTTTCTTTCTTTTCTTTTCTGGTCCCAATTATTCTATGGCATCACTTATCTCTTGATTTCTCCCCTCCTGGTCCAGTAATTGTTTGTCTCTCTTTTGCTCAGCTTCTTTATTCTCTGTCATTTGGTCTTCTATATCACTAATTCTCTCTTCTGCCTCATTTATCCTAGCAATAAGAGCCTGCATTTTTGAATACACCTCATTAATAGCTTTTTTTTATCTCAACTTGATTAGATTTGAGTTATTTTATTTCTCCAGAAATGGATTTTATTTCTCCAGAAAGGGATTCCCCCATATCTTCCATGTCTTTTTGAGCCCAGCCAGCACCTTGATAATCATCATTCTGAACTCTAGTTCTGACTTATTACCAATGTCCATATTGTTTAGGTCCCAGCCATTGGTACTGTGTTGTGTTCTTTTTTTTTTTGTGGTGAGTTTTTCTATCTTGTCATTTTTCCCAGATAAGAATATATGAACGAGCGAATAAAATCTTAAAAGGGTGTCAAATCCTCCAGAAAAATATATGCTAACCAAATCAGAAGAGACCTGAAATGGGTTGAGGGGGGAGACAGGGGAAAAACCAAAGAAAAAAATATATATTTTAGACTAGTGAATAGAACAGAGTTACTCACTTGATTTTGGGTGTATTCTGGTCTTTTAGTATAGACTGCCTTCCAAAATTTTAATGATAGAAAAACTTATATATATACAAAAATAAGAGTAAAGATGATGAAGGGATGGAATATCACTGTAAAGATGAAAATTTTAAAAAAATTCTGAAAAAGGAATTGATAAGTTGGTTGGAAAAAGAAAAAAAAGGAGGAGAAAATGTGTTCAGACTGGAAACTAGAACAAAGCCATGTGCTAGATTTTGGGTATATTTTGATCTATTAGAAGAAATTGTATCCCAAATATTTAAAGAAAAAAAAACTTATATGTATACAAAAAATAAGGTTAAATATAATGAAGGAATAAAATATGACTTTAACAATGAAGATTTAAAAAAATTTTTTAGAATGGTATAGTTAAAGACGTTAAAGAATAAAGAGGAAAATTTCAAAAAATAGAAGAAAAAAAATAATTTAACTTTGCAAAACTAAAGGATCATGAGAAAAAGGCATGAATTCTATGCATTGCTTTCCCCTAGCTCTGGAGGTCCACTGTTTTCCTTGATCAGTCAGTTTGGTCTTGGCTGGATGTTCTTGCTTATCTTTAGGGGAGGGGTCTGTTTCAGTGACTATCAAATATCTTTGCCTGAGGTGGATTTGCACCACCCTTGCCTTGGGCCAGACTAAGTAATTTGCTAGGGTTCACTCTTTGGGAGCTTTTGTTCCCTGAATGCTTTGCAGAGCTCTGGAGGAGAAGAATGAAAATGGTAGCCTCCCAGTCTCTGGCCCAGAGGAGCTGAGAGCTCAGGGCCCCACTCCTCAGTATGCCCTGAGAGAAAAGCAGTCAATACCTCCTGTCTCCCTTGTCTCAGGCCGTGCTCTGTGCTCATCTGGCCCGTGACCAAGTGTTTCTGTCTCTGGCACACAGATGCATTTGGAGTCTCCAAACCCAACAGATTCCTGGGTCCTGTGCCATTCCTCCTGGAGGAGAAAGGAGAGGGTCTTTCCGGATCTTCCAGTTGTGGGGACCCTGTTCGAAGAGCAGTGGTCCAACTGTGCTTTGGATCATTGTTTAAGGTAACCCTGAGCTGAGAGCTCACCCCTTGGCTCTGTATCTGTAGTCAGCTTCCCTGTTCTGATACCTGGGAGTTCTGCCACACTCAGATAACCCCGATCTTTCTGTGACCCCTTGGGACCTGAAACCACACTGTCCCTCTGGGGGCTCCATCCCTGCTTATCCTCTGGAGCGATGTCCCTCCGTGGAGCAGAGTTTTAAAAGTTCTGATTTTGTGCTCCCTTGCTCCACCACTTGCCAGGTGCTGCCCCGTGGTATATCTTCCCGTGGTTTCAGATTCACTTCTCCACACTTTCTACCTTTCAGAAAGTGGTCAATTTTCTGTTCCTAGAATTGCTGCTCTTGTGCTCTACTATCTCCTGTTGAGTTTGTAGGTGTTTGGAATGGTTTGATAGCTATCTAGCTGAACTCCTGGGACCTGATGTCATTTCAGTCCACTACTCCTCTGCCATCTTGCTTCTCATAGACATATTATTAATATCTAGAAATTATATATTGATGACCTCTCATTCCTCATATTGCTAATTGATGTCTTTTCTCTTCTTTGTCAATCTGACTTGACATTTATGAATTTTTTTCATCTTTTCATAGAAACAGTTTTTTATTTCATTGATTTATTTTCTTTTTGTGGTTTCTGTTTTCTATTTTATGGTTTCATGTTTTTAATTTTCTTTTTAAACTGCTCCACTTTTACTTTACTTTTCTTCAAGTTTTTCATTTGAAGCTTAGAATAATGATTTAAGATATGTCTTCTTCCTAATAATATAAGCATATAATAATGAGCACTGCCTTACCTGCAACCCACAGATTTTTATGCACTGTTTAAATTTTCATTAAGTACATAGTCATTGTTAATTTTTTCTCTAACCTCTAGGTTATTTAAAAGCATGTTGTTTAATTTCCATGTGTAAAATAGTCTTATCTTTTTATCTTTCATAAAAGAATCTTCTTAGATTAATTTATGTTGTGGTCAAGAGCATATTCTTTAAATTTGAGATATGCCTTATTATTATATGTCTAGGTTGGTGAATATACACGAGCACTTTCCAGAATGCATATTCTGCATTTGTTGGCTAGAGTGCTGTGTAAATGGTATAACATATATATAATTCATGTTCCAGTGGGATGGGGAGCATAAATAATATTAGAAGAAATAATGACCCCCAAATTCCCAAATCTGTTAAAAATGATAAGTCCATAGAGTCAAACACATCACTAAACCCTAAGCAGAAGCATAAGAAAAATAAGGAATATCATATTCAATTTATTGAAAATCGGTGATACAATGGAAAAGTTACATGCAAAAACAAATATATTCATTAGTCACAGAAAATGAAGATAAGAATTATAGTGGACTTCTCACCACAAACTATGTATATCAGAAAACAATAGACTATCTTTAAAGTGCTAAAAAGTAGCTGTTGATCTCAAATTTTGTATTCAGAAAAAAATCAAGCATAAAGGCAAAATAAAAACTTCATAATAAAAAATGTGTGAGGGATTTCTTCACATTCCCTCCCTCCCCCAGGATGTTCCACATTTTAAGAGAGTATGTTACCTTATATAGCAAGAGGGACTTCACAGAAGTGATTAAGTTTTGAGTGAGATTATCCTGGATTATCTGGGTAGACCCAGTATAATAACAAGGGTCCTTATGAGAAGGAAGCAGGAGGAGTGGTGTCAGAAAAGGGGATGTGATGACAGAAGCAGAGATCTGAGTAATGCAGCCATGAGCCCTGAAATGTGGCCAGCTTTTTAAAGCAGGAAAAAGCAAGGGATAGATTTCCCCCTGCCACATCCAGAAGAAATATCTTCTAACACCTTGATTTTAACCCTGTAAGACTCAGAATGTCATTATATTTCAAAGTTTATTTTGGATTTCTAATCTCTGGGACAGTAAGATAAATTTGCATTATTTAAGGCAAGTTTGTTATAATTTATTAAAGCACAAATAAGAAACTAATATATGTTTTGGTATCTGGAAATGAAGTGCTACTCTAACAAATACCTAAAAATGTGGAAGTGACTTTGAAATTGGGTAGTGGGTAGAGGCTGGAAGAATTTTGAGGAGCATGACAGAAAAAGTCTAGATTTCCTTGAACAGACTGTTAGTAGAAATATGGATATTAAAGACTCTGCCAATGAAGGCTCAGAAGGAAGTGAGGAACATGGTAGAGAAAACCTATATTGTTTTAGAGAATACTCAAGTAATTATAAACAAACTGTTAGTAAAATTACAGCTGTTAAAGGAACTGCTTATGAGCTCAAAAGTAAGTGAGGAACTCTTTGTTATTTAGTGACAGCTTCATGGAATTTTGTTGTGTGGTTATGTAGGCAACAAAACTTGTAAGGTGTGACTTTGGGTATTTACCTGAGATTTCTAAGCAAAGTGTGAAAGGTGTGGATTGATTTCATCTTGCTACTTAGAGTAAAATATGAGAGGAAGGAGATAGATGGAGGAAAGAGTGTTAAAAAGGAACCAGGACTTGATGATTTGGGAAATTCTCAGTCTTTTTAAAGATGCTAAAATTAGAAGATTAATGTCAGGAAAGCGTGCTTTGGTGAGAAAGCCAAAGGTGTGGCTAAGCAGTCTTTTGCTAGTGCCACCGAAGGCCTTTAGATAAAGGTCAAAGTTTTAATTACAAAGAGGGCTGTTTGAAGAGACTAATCACATGACTAATGGATCCCTTTACACATCTCCGCAGAAACCAGGAATGAAGATAGGATCATCCAGGAAATATTTTTTTTTTCATCCAGGAAATATTTAAAATCTTCTTGTTTAATGGAGTGAATCCCTGTGACAAATTCTGGGGACCCACAATGTTTGTAAGAATGTTACATAAGTAGAAATACTGTCAGTGTGAACTGCAGGGACAGAGAAAGAACAAAATGAAAAAAGGTTGTTGGGCTTCCAGAATTCTGCAGACAGGAAACAATCTAATACAACAATTCAGCTGTGAACACATTATATCCCTCATGAGAAAGGATGACTCTCAGGTCAGTTCTGGGAGCCCATAGGCCTGAGCCATGGGAAAATTATTCTTAGGCCTTGAAAATCTAATGGAGTTTGCCTGGTTGGATTTTGAAGTTGCTTGGAACCAGTAAGCCCCCTTTTCCTTCATTTTGCCCCTTTCTGAATAGAAATATCTATATTGGTTATTTCCAGATCCACATATGAAGTATTTTGCCACAGGATGGATTATATCCAAAGTTGTACTCATAGATTGACTTAGATGCTGAAATTTAGGACTTTTGAGCTGATAAGATTTAGGTGAGATTTTAGACTTGAGTAGGGGCTATAATGGGTCAAGGCTTTTGGGTCCTTTGTCTTCTTTTCATCACCTTCTTTGACTGACCCTCCTGCTTCCCTCTTGTAAGGATCCTTGTGATTACATTGGGCCTATCCATATAATCTAGAATAATCTCCCAATCTCAAGATCCTTACTTTAATCATACCTGAAAAGATCCTTTTGCCATGCAAGACAAATCCTAAGTTCTCGTGATTAGGATGTGGATGCTTTCAGGGGGCTGTTATTCAGTCTATCATAAACTCCAAACTGGAAACAACTCAGATGTCTATCACCAGATGAATGTATAAGTAAATTGTGATATTCTACTCACCATTTAAAAAGGTATGAAACATTTCACACGTAATAACATGGATGAACCTTAAAATATTTTTTACTTCCAAAATAAAAAGACAAAATGGAGCACATGCTTTATAATTCCATTTATATAAAATTCTGAAAAATGGAAACTGATCTATAGTGATATAGCAAATCAGTGATTGTCTATGGACTGGGGGGTTGGAGAGGAATTGGGAGGGGAGAGGGAGTGACTGCAAAAGGGCATGAGGAAACTTTTGGGGGAGATTGTTATATTTACCATGTTGATGATAGTTTTGGTTTTTATAGATAGGTATATGTGTCAAAACTTATTAAATTAAATACTTTGCACCTGTGCAATTTTTTGTATATTAGTTATGTCACAGTAAAACTATTAATAATAGAGCAAGAAACACAATATATAAGTAACTTATTGGCTAACTTTAGCCTAGAGAATTTGGTATTCTCTTATCTCTATTTAGATACTATGCATAAATATACATGTTATGGTTAATTTCACATTCCACAGTAGTATCGTATGGCAGATACCATTTAATTATCCTACTCTCTGATTTAATCTTTTAAACCAGAGCTTAAAAAAAAAAAAGTCTTTGGGGTGCCTGGGTAGCGCAGTTGGTTAAGTGTCTGATTCTTAGTTTCAGCTCTGGTTGTGATCTTGGGGTTGTGGGATCAATCCTTGAGTCGGGCTTCACACTCAGTTTAGAGTCTGTTTAAGATTCTCTCTTCCTGGGGCGCCTGGGTGACTCAGTAGGTTAAAGCCTCTGCCTTCGGCTCAGGTCATGATCTCAGGCTCTCTGCGCAGCGGGAGCCTGCTTCCTCCTCTCTCTCTGCCTGCCTTGCTGTCTACCTGTGATCTCTGTCTGTCAAATAAATAAATAAAATCTTAAAAAAAAAAAAAAGATTCTCTCTTCCTCTGTCCCTCCCCCTCACTCTCTCATGTTGTCTCTCATAAATAGATAAATCTTAAAAAAAAAAAATCTTTATTAAATACAGATAGAATTGAATTTTCCATTTTATCTCTGTCTCCAAAGTCTTATATTTTATATTGAGGAAGTCAATACTTTTCAAGTAAATATAAAATATAAAAATAATAATGCAGCATAGTATATTTCAGCTTATAATGTTATTCATTATGCTGATGTTAGTTCTTTTCTTAGTTGATCCCCTTTGGCATTATTATAAATAGAAATTCAACCAGACCTGGGAAAGTAGAATAAGGAAGTTGGATGTAGATTCTGTTGGACTAGTCATTGGTTGTGGGACTTGAAGGAGAGGGGCTTTTTTGATTCCGAGATTTTTCAGCCCGGGTGGTTTGGGCAGTGGTAATTTCAATTAAAAGAAAAGGAATTGGGAGGTTATAAAAATAACAGTTAACATAAAGCAAACTGAATTATAATTGATTGTGATGCACCCCTGAGAGGTACTGATATGAGTGACGTTTATCTCAGGTTGCTTTTGGTCTGTTTGGGTCTAAAAGGGTGCATGAAAATAAACTGAAATACAGAGTTTTGGGAAACAATTCTTGCATTATGTTTTCAGCTCTTATTAGATGTTGACTGAAAGGACCAGAGATGTGTTCTTCTTTATGACTGTGCAGGGTATGAAAGAACTCCTGTTTAAGAGAGAGGTGACTTTTGCTATTGGAGCATTATAAGTAAAGAAAAATTGGTTCTTTTCATGATATGACTTTCCTAACCGAATCCTAACAAAACACACATATACACAAATACATAAATTTGAGATCTCAGTCAAGGCTTGGCCTGAATTTGTCATTTGAATCTGTCTCTTTTATCCAGTAAAGTTTAGATTAGTCAAGCAGAATAAAATTAAAACAGTTATTTCTTTAATTGTTCCTGGAAGGATGGACCCTAAAGCTTTGGTTGCACTGAGTGAGGAATTATCTGTATTTTGATGATTCTTTCTTCAGATTTCTTACAGTAAGTGAGTTGCAAATATCCCATCACTGACAAAGAATAATGGTCTAAAGTCAAAGGGCAGTGTGGTGAAATGACAATTATGATGCGGTCTTGTCTTCTTGATGGCACAATGTCAACATTATAGTAAAATGCTTTCTCATTGTGGTAATGTATCAGATTCCTATGGGATCTGTTTTCAGCAGTCATCTCTGTAGTTGCCTGAGCTGGAAAATTAGATCTCAGTTGAATCAGCCTCAGAAAATACATATACTATAATGGGGAAAAAAATGCATGAATTTCACTATGGAAAATCCATGTAGTTAATCTCAGTGTCAGTTAAATATATAAGGCTATGCTGTATGAGATGAAGTGAGAAAGTGGCCTGGGTTGTAGAGCCCATTTTATGGGGAGAGGTGATTTAGTGAATTTTCTGTGCATAGACAACACAGGGAGGATCACAACAGTGAAATGGGAACCCAGAAGTGTGAAACATTATTTATTTAGAGCTGTATATTGTGATGTCATCAGTACAAGGGGTCCAGCACATGGTTTTTAAGCCATATGACTACTGCTGTAATCTGATCATGATTGTATGACGATATTTCTTAAGTTCTCCTTATCTCATCCTTTTTTGGGGGGAGGGGCATTGAGGGAGCTCTGAAAGAATCACTGTTTTTTCTTTACCCTTAACATCTTCTGTATCTGTTACAGAGTACTGAAAGGCCCATTATGGGTTTTTAGATTTCAGCTAATGCAGGCTAGAATTTTAGCTAGACCATTTGCTACCTAGCAGACTTTGAGAAGTTTACCTCATTCTCTCTGGGTATTATTTTTCCTTTCTTTGAATATCTACATCATCTGTTATTGTGAGCCTTAATTGAATTAACATTAAGATTTATAAAATCTGTAGCTTTGTGCCTGAGACATAGTACCATTTAATAAAGTTAGTTCCTTCTTGTCTCCACATCCCACACACCTTTAAACATAGTTACACCCTCAGGTGTCAGAGCAACTGCTTCAAAACCTGCTGTAAGTCTTTTAGTTTAAAATTGCCTGGTACTCATTGATGTACATTCGAGCACCTATAGTTGTTATTATACCATTAATCATTCTATGCATACAGTTTACAGGCATCGTTGGAATCCTTTGGAGGGTCAAAACATTGATTTTTTTTTTTTTTTTTTTTACCCATTGCCTTTTATTAAATAGAAGGTTCCTATCGGTGTTACCTCTTATGGCTTTTCCCTCTAAAATACTGAAGTATTACTTTACCATTTAGATGACATCTGACTGACACTGCTAAAAATAGTAATTTGTTTAAATTCTTTAGTATTTGGAAGCTAATTTTGTGGCTTTCTGATGATGGGATGATGTAACCCGGAATGAAGTCAACTGAGGTTGCAGTGCTGATCCTGGGGTGTGGTAGTAACAACCTAAGACACTGAATGATATGAAGAGCCAGAAACTGGGCCTTTATGATAATGTTTTGCACTTCTGTGACAAGCAGAAGTCAACAATCTTTGTTTTATAACAGTCAAGATTTGTTGTGCTGAAGTTGTGGTCTCTTCTGGTTAGATCCTGCATTAATCTCTTGCTAACAATATTACCACATATTTAGTGGCTTAAAGCAAAGAAAAAATTATCTTACTATTTCTGTGTCTTGGAAATCCAAACATGGTTTGGGTCCTCTGCTTTAGGGAGGGTCTCTCACAAAGCTGTAATTGAGTATCAGCAGCTTGGCTTGGCTAGGGAATGATCCATTTCCAAGCACACACATTTGCTGTCAGGATTCATTTCCTCGTGGTTTTGTCAGCTGAGGATCTACATTCCTTGCTGGCTTCCCTTAGTTCCTTGACTAGGGGGCTCAGTATGGAGACTTCCTTTAGTTTCTGGCCACTTGGATCTGTCCATATGACAGTTTACTTTATCAAAGCCAGAAAGGAAAAGAGTCAACAGAGAGAATCTGACAGCAAAATGAAAGTTACAATCTTATGCACTTAACTGTGGAGGTGACATCTGATTACCTTTGCCATATTCTGTTGGTTAGAAGCAAATGTCAAGGGGATGGGATTACATAAGGGCATGAATACCACGAAGGAGGGGTAACTGGGGGTCATTTTAGTCTATCTACTGTAAGTTCCTAACACAGAAGGAAGTTATAAGGAATTAATAACCATTCTATTTTTTAGCTTATGCAAAAGTATTCCTGAGTAAGAATTGACAGTTTAGGCAAATTATATAATGTCATATCAAAAGGAATAATAATCTTAACCATGCCCAATATGTGGTAGGGACTCAGATGTTTGAGGAATAAAATTTATGTTATGTTTACAAATCCACTTATACATGAAGAGCATTCATTGACATTATTTCATTTTTTCCCTTGCAACAGCTTTGTGAGGGAGGTAAGGCAGGCAGTCTCATGTTGGAGAAGTAGAAAACCATGGTAACAAAACCAGTAGCTGCTAACACTGGGGTCCAAGTTCAGTACCCTTTTAATCGTATTTTTCCTTTGGGCTCTTTGGAAATGTGAGGAAGCCACAATGCAATTCCAGTGGACCCAAAGTAGGCTGGATTTCTCAAGCCCTTTATTCCACAGCAGTTATAGAATACTTTTGCCTTATAGCTTAAGTCAAAATGACATGACTTTAAGTGTCAAATACTTCTATATAGTTTATTGTTTTTAAAAACAAGTTTCCTGCCCATCTTCCTCTCATCGCCCCATTGCTTTCATCTGATGATCTCAGTAGTTCTCCTTTATGTTCTAACCTGTGTATTTTGCTACTTCTCAGTTTTAGGTATTATCTTTTGACTTCCTACCTATAGAATATGAGGATTCATTTCCCTCCCTACACATCATATAAGCACCTAAGTCTATACATATCTTTCCAATTTAATAATTGTGTAATTTGAGTTAGGTTCTTCTCCTTTGACTTTATTATGTTTGTTGACAAGTCTAATGTTTCCATATACTAAACTCTGATTCCTTTTCCTTTATAATTTTTGGTTTTCTCTGGAGTTAATAATTGTATTTTTAAATTATGATTAGTTATTTATGTATATATAGTCAATATAATCCCAAGCTCATATCTTCTCAAGATATTCAGATCTGTCAGGTATTTTATACACTTTATATCTCTGAAGAATGCCAACCAAGCTTTTGTATTTGGTCAAATCTGGACCGGTCACCTTCTATTCCTTCTACTTCAGAGCTATCTTCGTCATCCAGGGGTTCTTATTGCCCCTCTCCTATGTTGGATTCTTAATTTCTCTATCCTATGCCTTTTCTTGTCTAGATAAAGCATGTCTTCCAGTAATTTCCTGAAAGTATCTTTATTTTATTCTCACCCCTGATTGTTAGACTGGGTATACAATTCTGGAGTGAGAAATATATTTCCCTGAGAAATTTAAAGCAGTTATCATATTTTCTTCTAGATACCCATTGGCACTGTGAGCTCTTCTTAAGGTTGATTCAACTGAGCTGTTTTGTTGGGGAAACTTTGATGTTAGTATTTTTAGATCTTTTCTCTTGAGCTAGACATATATGCTAGTAGGCTGCATTCAAGCATCTAATGGGAAGTTCTTAGGGCCAGTTAAGGAAAGAGGACTCAGGGAGGACAGCACTCAATATGCCTGTTTTCTCAGTCAACCTATTTTTGGTATGTTACCCTACCTGAAACTGTGACTGGTTTTAGACAATTATTTTACTCTCCCCAGAGAATAAACTTTCAGACTTTTACAAGATTGCGGGGAAAGATAATTATCAGGTTATAAGGAGTGGGGAAGGCATATGGGAATCTGACTGCTGTTTAAGTATACTCAAATAAATCTTCAGTTTTTTCCCTTTCTCTTCACTTCTGCTTCTAGACACACCTGGTATGAAATTCATG
Organism: Martes martes; assembly: GCF_963455335.1. NCBI lineage: Eukaryota > Metazoa > Chordata > Mammalia > Carnivora > Mustelidae > Martes > Martes martes. The sequence goes on from NC_137895.1 coordinate 21,629,830, forward strand.
AGATTTTTTCATATCGTTAGGTTTGTTTTTTAGCTTTTCCTATTGTCTACTTTGTAATTTTCTCAAGTCTGCATAATCCTGTGTTATGTATCTACTTTACAGCTTCCAGAATTTTATTACTCTAATTTTTTCTCCTGTTCTTGTCTTTATGTGACTGTGCCTTTATAAATACATTTCTATCATTTTAATGGCATTTTGAGTGGAAGGGAAAGTAGTTCTGTGTGTGTGTGTATATATGTGTATGTGTGTGTTCAATCTGCCATTTTTTCCTACTAAGTCTTGGAAACTTTCTTTAATTTAAAGGACTATCAGAAATGTATTACCTCTCTTGAGATTTAACTGGGGAACTATCAGACTGCTTATTAGCTCCCAGTTTCTTGGTCTGACTTAGGAATGCCAGTACCAAGCTGGAGAACCTCATTTCCTAATGAGGCAAAATTGAAATCTGATTTAACTTTATATAGAAATTGGCACAATTTCCATTAGAAAGTATATATACATATATAATAGTTATAAAGTATATATTTGACATATTATATATGTTTTATTTGTATATTATGTATTAGTACCTACTCTGTGCACAGTAACAGGATAATTAGTCTAGAAATGTTGAAGTGTCTTGTCTTGGGTAAATTAGTTCTCCCTGGGGATACTCGTCTCATTCTATTTTGTAACCTAAGCCAAATACTATGCATTTTCCACATGAACATCCCAATCATCCATCCTCATTGCATTCTCAGAAACTATGCAGAGGAAAAAATGCCTCCATCTGCCTGTAGAGAGAAGAAGCCAAATTATCCCACCCACGTTAGCCCATAGAGGACTTTCCTTACTGTTTTATGCATCCCAGCCTCCAACCCACCTGTCAGAGAACTGGGCTGGTTATGTTCATACTTTCTGTTCTTATTTACACTTCTATTTTGATATTATTTAACTTCTATTTAGGAACAAGTTATAAACTTTGGGCTTAAAGCAAAGTCAAGCTTGAAATTAACTTCTTTAAAGAAATTGTGTTACTGATTTTAGCAATCTTAATATTCTTCTTGATCCACTATCTTTTATAATTTAAATGTTAATACAGTTGAACCTTTGAACAACACAGAACTGAGAGGCATGGACCGCTGCCACCACCGCCTCCCCTCCAACACACACACTGTTGGAAATCCATGTATAATTTTTTTTTTGGTAATTTTATTTTTTTTTCAGTGTTCCGAGATTCATTGTTTATGTACCACACTCAGTGCTCCATGCAATACGTGCCCTTCTTAATACCCACCGCCAGGCTCACCCAACCCCCCCACTCCTCCCCGCCAAAACCCTCAGTTTGTTTCTCAGAGTCCACAGTCTCTCATGGTTCCTCTCCCAGCCCAATTTCCCCCAGCTCACTTCTCTCTTTCTCCCAATGTCCTCCGTGTTATTCCTTATGCTCCACAAGTAAGTGAAACCATTTGATAATTGACTCTCTCTGCTTGACTTATTTCACTCAGAATCTCTTCCAGTCCCGTCCATGTTGCTACAAAAGTTGGGTATTCATCCTTTCTGATGGAGGCATAATACTCCATTGTGCATATGGACTATTTCTTCTTTATCCATTTGTCCACTAAAGGGCATCTTGGTTCTTTCTACAGTTCAGTGACTATGGCCATTGCTCCTATGAACATTGGGGTACAGGTGGCCCTTCTTTTCACTACATCAGTGTCTTTGGGGTAAATACCCTGTAGTGCAATTGCAGGGTCATAGGGAAGCTCTATTTTTAATTTCTTAAGGAATCTCCACACTGTTTTCCAAAGTGACTGCACCAACTTGCATTCCCACCAACAGTGTAAGAGGGTTCCCCTTTTTCCACATCCTCTCCAACACATGTTGTTTACTGTCTTGTTAATTTTGGCCATTCTACCTGGTGTAAGGTGGTATCTCAATGTGGCTTTGATTTGAATCTCCTAATGGCTAATAATGATGAACATTTTTTCATGTGTCTGTTAGCCATTTGTATGTCTTCTTTGGTAAAGTGTCTGTTCATGTCTTCTGCCCATTTTTTTTTTTTAAAGGATTTTGTTTATTTATTTGACAGAGAGAAAAACAGCGAGAGAGGGAACACAAGCAGGGGGAGTGGGAGAAGGGGAAACAGGCTTCCCAGCGGAGCAGGGAGCCCAATGTGGGGCTTGATCCCAGGACCCTGAGATCATGACCAGAGCCGAAGGCAGACACTTAAAGACTGAGCCATCCAAGCACCCCTGTCCATTTTTTGACGTGATTATCTGTTTTGTGTATGTTGAGTTTGAGGAGTTCTTTATATATCTTGGATATCCGCCTTTTGTCTGTAGTGTTATTTGAGAATATCTCCCATTCTGTGGGTTGCCTCTTTGTTTTGTTGACTGTTTCTGTTGCTGTGCAAAAGCTTTTGATCTTGATGAAGTCCCAGAAGTTCATTTTCACTTTTGTTTCCTTTGCCTTTGGAGACATGTCTTGAAAGAAGTTGCTGCAGCCGATGTCAAAGAGGTTACTGCCTGTGTTCTCCTCCAGGATTTTGATAGATTCCTGCCTCATGTTGAGGTCTTTTATTCATTTTGAGTTTATCTTTGTGTATGGTGTAAGAGAATGGTCGAGTTTCATTCTTCTATACATAGCTGTCCAATTTTCCCCAGCACCATTTAATGAGGAGACTGTCTTTTTTCCATTGTATATTTTTTTCCTGCTTTGTTGAAGATAATTTGACCATAGAGTTGAGGGTCCATATCTGGACTCTCTACTCTGTTCCCCTGTCTATGTGTCTGTTTTTGTGCCAGTACCATGCTGTAATGATCACAGCTTTGTAGTTAAGCTTGAAATCAGGCAACGTGATGTCCAGTTTTGTTTTTCTTTTTCAACATTTCCTTAGCAATTTGGGGTCTTTTATGATTCCATACAAATTTTAGGATTGTTTGTTCTAGCTCTTTGAAAAATACCGGTGGAATTTTGATCAGGATGGCATTGAAAGTATAGATTGCTCTAGGCAGTATAGACATTTTAACAATGTTTAATCTTCTGATCCATGAGCATGGAATGCTCTTCCATCTTTTTGTTTCTTCTTCAATTTCTTTCACGAATGCTCTGTAGTTCCTCGAGTACAGATCCTTTACCTCTTTGGTTAGGTTTATTCCCAGGTATCTTATGGTTCTTGGTGCTATAGTAAATGGAATTGATTCTCTAATTTCCCTTTCTATATTTTCATTGTTAGTGTATAAGAAAGCAACTGATTTCTGTACATTGATTTTTATATCCAGCCACATTACTGAATTGCTGTATGAGTTCTAGTAGCTTGGGGGTGGAGTCTTTTGGGTTTTCCATATAAAGTATCATGTCATCTTTGAAGACAGAGAGTTTGATTTCTTCTTTGCCGATTTGAATACCTTTTATTTCTTTTTGTTGTCTGATTGCTGTTGTTAGGAATTCTAGTACTATGTTGAAGAACAGTGGTGAGAGTGGACATCTTTGTCATGTTCCTGATCTCAAAGGGAAGGCTGTCAGCTTTTCCCCATTGAGAATGATATTCACTGTGGGTTTTTCATAGACAGATTTTATGAAGTTGAGGAAAGTTCCCTCTATCCCTATACTTTGAATTGTTTTAATCAGGAATGGTAGCTGAATCTTGTCAAATGCTTTTTCTACATCAATTGAGAGGACTATGTGATTCTTCTCTGTTCTCTTATTGATTTGTTCTATCACATTGACTAATTTGCCAATGTTGAACAACAATTGCATCCCAGGGATAAATCCCACCTGGTCATGGTAGATAATCTTTTTAATGTACTGTTGGATCCTATTAGCTAGAATCTCTCTCTCTCTCTTTTTTTTTTATTTGACAGACAGAGATCACAAGTAGGCAGAGAGGCAGGCAGAGAGAGGGGGAAGCAGGCTCCCTGTTGAGCAGAGAGCCTGATGCAGGGCTCGATCCCAGGACCCTGGGATCATGACCCAAGCTGAAGGCAGAGGCTTTAACCCACATAGAGCCACCCAGGCGCCCCTATTAGCTAGAATCTTGTTGAGAATCTTGGCATCCATATTCATCAGGGATATTGGTCTGAAATTGTCCTTTTTGATGGGGTCTTTGCCTAGTTTGGGAGCAGGGTAATGCTGGCTTAATAGAAAGAGTCTGGAAGTTTTCCTTCTGTTTCTATTTTTTGAAACAGTTTCAGGAGAATAGGTATTATTTCTTCTTTTAATGTTTGGTAGAATTCTCCAGGGAATCCGTAAGGTCCTGGACTCTTGTTTTTTGGGAGGTTTTTGGTTACTGCTTCAATCTTGTTACTAGGTATTGGTCTCCTCAGGTTGTTAATTTCTTCCTGATTCTGTTTTGGAAGTTTATAGGTTTCTAGGAATGCTTCCATTTCTTCTAGGTTGCTTAACTTACTGGCATATAACTGTTGATAATAATTTCTGATGATTGTTTCTATTTACTTGGTGTTAGTCATGATCTCTCCCTTTTCATTCATAATTTTATTAATTTGGGTCCTCTCTCTTTTCTTTTGGATTAGTTTGGGCAGTGGTTTATTGATCTTATTGATTCTTTCAAAAAACCAGCTTCTAGTTTCGTTGATGTATTCTACTGTATCTCTAGTTTCTATCTCATTGATCTCTGCTCTAATCTTGATTATTTCTCTTCTTCTGTGTGTGGTTGGCTTAATTTGTTGTTGATTTTTCCAGTTCTTCAAGGTATAAAGAGAGCTGGTGTATTCTGGATTTTTCAATTTTCTTAAGTGAGGCTTGGATGGCTATTTATTTCTCCCTTAGGACCAACTTTACTGTATCCCATAGGTTTTAGACAGATGTGTCTTCATTCTCACTGGTTTCTATGAATTGTTTAAGTTCTTCTTTGATTTCCTGATTGATCCAAACATTCTTAAACAGGGTGGTCTTTAGCTTCCAAGTGTTTGAATTCCTTCCAAACCTTTCCTAATGGTTGAATTCCAGTTTCAAAGCATTGTGGTCTGAGAATATGCAGGGAATAATCTCAGTCTTTTGGTATCAGTTGAGTCCTGATTTGTGACCCAGTATGTGGTCTGTTCTGGAGAAAGTTCCACATGAACACGACAAGAATGAGTATTCTGTTTAGTTCTGTATATATCTATGAGGTCCATCTGGTCCAATGTATCATTCAATGCTCTTGTTTCTTTATTGATTTTCTGCTTGGATGATCTATTACTGAGTGTGGTGTGTTAAGATCCCCTACGACTAATGTATTCATATCAGTATGACTCTTTATCTTGATTAGCAGTTGTCTTATATAGTTGGCAGCTCCTGTATTAGGGGCATAAATATTTACAATTGTTAGATCTTCTTGGTGGATAGACCTTTTAAGAATGATGTGGTGTCCTTTATCTCCAACTACAGTCTTTAGTTTAGAATCTAATTTATCTGATGTAAGAATGGCTACCCCAGCTTTCTTTTGAGGCCTGTTGGCATGAAAGATGCTTCTCCATCCCTTCACTTTCAGTCTGGGTGTATCTTTAGGTTCCATATGGGTCTCTTGTACATAGCATATGGAGGGGTCCTGTTGTTTCATCCAATCTGCAACCCTGTGCCATTTTATGGGAGTGTTTAGGCTGTTCATGTTGAGAGTGATTATTGAAAGATACGTTTTTTATTGACATCATGTTGCCTCTGAAGTCCTTGTTTCTATAGATTGTCTCTGTATATTTCTGTTCTATGTTACTATTGGGTTCTTTCTTCTTTTATAGAAGCCTCCCCCACCTCACACACACACCTTAATATTTCTTGTAGTGCCAGCTTGGTGGTTACATTCTCTGTTAAACCTTGCTGGTCTTGGAAGCTCTTTGTCTCTCCATCCATTTTGAATGTCAACTTTGCTGGATAAACTATTCTTGGCTGCATCTTCTTCTCAGTTAGTGCCCTGAGTATGTCTTGCCAGCCCTTTCTGGCTTGCCAGGTTTCTGTGGACAAGTCTGATGTTATTCTGATGGACCTTTCTCTGTATATAAGGAATCTCTTCTCACTAGCTGCCCTCAGAATCTCTTGTCTAAAATTATGATTTTTCAGTCTCATAATCAAGTGCCTCGAGGTCTTTCTAGGTTCGTTGATCATGAGGGGTATTTTTTCTGCTTCTAGGACATGAAAGCTGGTTCCACTGCACAGATTGGGAAAATTTCCATGCAGAACTTGTTCAACTATATCTCTAGTCTTTTCTTTCTCCACCCCCTCAGGGATCCCAATAACTCTAACGTTGGAACATTTCATGACATCATTTATTTCCCTAATTCTGTTTTCATGGCTTCTAAGCTGTTTCTTCCATGTCGCCTCCTGATTCTTTTTCTCTGTCAGTTTGTCCTCTAGATCACTAATTCTGTCTTCTGCCTTAATTATCCTAGCTGCTAGAGTATTTAGATTAGATTGGATCTCATTGATAGCACTTTTTACTTCTTCCTGGGTGGCTTTCATGTCTGCCCTTAGAAATTCTATGTTGTCACTAATGGTTTTCTCCAACCTAGCCATTGCCTGGATAATTGTTACCCTGAATTCCCTTTCTGACATACTGTTTATGTTCATATCCAATAGTTTGATGGAGAGGGCACTGTGAATTTTTCCTCTGTTGGGTGTCCTTCTTCCTAGTCATTTTGGTGAAAGGTGTTTGAGGGGATGTATAGCTGAATATATATCAATCATGATCCAGGTAAGGTGCAACCTGGAATGCTTTGGAGCAATAAGAAGCCACCACCAAAAAGAAAGAAAAAGAAAAAGAGAGATAAAGAGAGAGAGAGAAAAGAAAGAGAAGACCCAGCGAGAATGAGCCCCCAAAGTAAGATTTATACATATACATATAAAAACAAACAAAAAGACTGACAAAAGTAAATGACAAGAAAAAAAAAAAAAAAGAAACCAGCCAAAATGAACCCCAAGGATAAGATTTATATAATACCAGAACAAAAACAAATACACGGAAACACTGACAGAAGAAAAAGATGGGTGGGTGGTTATAAATCCTCAATGTGGGCGAGGAAGGTTATTTTGATTCTTCCTGTGTGTATCTTGATATCTTTGTTAAAGGACTCAACTTTTCAGAGATAAAGGGAGATTAAAACTGGCTTACATATAGGGGTAGTATTGATTAGGGGAAGAGGATTACTTTGAAAATTATATCTATATGTATATTAAAAATAGAAAAAAGAAAAACAATATATGTATGAAAAAAGTTCAAATTATAATGTTATTATGGAATATGTTGTATTAAACCTCAGTTATGATGTTAAGTAGGTTAAAAAAATTAAAAAGAATAAGAATAGTGAGAACGAATTAAAAATAAAAGTTGTATCTATGAAATATACAGGTTTTAGGGCAATATCAGGAGCTTAATATATATTGTTTTCCCCTGATGTTGGACTTATACAATTTTATGGGGACCCTGTGGTGGTTGTCTTCTCATTCTTTTGGCTTGCTTTCTGGGCGAGGGGCCTGTCCTGTTGTTTTTTAGTCAGTCTTGCATGGGTTGAGTCATCTTGCCCCCCCCCCCCCCCCCCCCCCCCCCCGCATCAAGGGGCTGGTCTCTGTGGAAACCAGTTTTTCAGGCTTTTGTTCTCTGGAGGTTTTTTTGTTCTTTAGCAGCTTTTTGTGGCTTTTCAGAGGTTTAGTGGAAAGCAAACTGCACCCAGACCTCTGCCTCAGAGAGAAGCATCAGTCTACTCCCCTCTGGGTGGTCCAGGACACACAGACTCCCCCTCTGCTAAGTCCGCTGAACCATGCGACCTGCCACAAGCAGTGCACACCTCCAGCCACTGTCTCAGGGGTCACCCAAATCACCTGCTTGTCTCTGCACCCCTGTTCCACTAAAACTGCAACTGATATTGGTCCAAGGAGTCTGCTTCCTGTGGTTGCCTTTGCTGGGACTGCTCTTTGGAGTCCAGACCTCACAGTTGCACAGGTCCTTGCAGAGGGATCCAGACCAGAGATCACCCTGAGTTCCTTTAGGTGGGGCTGGAAACATCCAGACCCTCTGCAGGTTATAGAAACTGCTGGCTAGCGTCCACACGGAGCTCTTCCAGGTGTGGGCGGGGAGTGAGGATGGACCCCAGTCGTACAGTGCATGCAGAGTGTGAAAGGCTGTAGTTCTAGCGAAAGCAGGCTGGTGCCCACACAGACTCCCTCATGCAGGGGCGGGAGTGTACCCAGCCAAATGGTGGTGCAAGCCATGCAATGCCAGGGGCTCAGGGACCAGGAACTGGAGGCTCTGCTGCCCTCTCTCTGGCAAGATGGTCACCAGCGGTGGCCATCCTGGGTCTGTGGACTTGGGCCTGTGCCCATGACCACCTGATTCCACCAGTTGCCCCTTAAGATCTTTTGCTCTTTTTGAGTGCTTTTAACCAGACTTCAAGTTAATGCTGGTCCCCAATCACAGGGCACTTATTATTGGGGTATTACATTCCAATGGGTCACTTCTGGTGGCTCCCTCCCTCCCCCTTCTGTTTATCCTCTGATATCAGTTCGAGCATTCCCATTCTCCTTTACCTCTCCACTGGTGTCTTCTGCCTCCGTAGAGATTTGGAAGCATATAATCCTACATCTCAGGCTGATTTCATGGGTGTTTGGTGTTCTGGTAGATATTTAGCTCACTTTAGGGGGGCAGTTGAAACAGGGCTACTGCTTCTCTGCCATCTTGCCCTTAATCCCTTGTATAACTTTTGACTCCCCCCAAAGTTAACTATAATAGCTCATTGTTCACTAAAAGCCCTTCTGATGGCATAAACAGTTGATTAACACATATTTTGTGTGTTATATGTATTATATACTGTATTCTTATAATAAATCTAGAAAAAGGATAATGTTATTAAGAAAATCATAAGGAAGACAAAAATACACCTACAGTATTGTACTATCAGAAAAAATCTGCAAATAAATGGACCTGCACAGTTCAAACCCATGTTGTTCAAGGATCAGCTACATAAATATGTCATAGGAAATGGCTATTAATCACAGACTGATCACAGAAATAATAGTACATAATGCCTTATATCCAAACCAAATTATAAAAATACTCTCATTTTAGATTTCTTATTCGGTTTATCAGACTTCTATGATGTACTCACACTATGCCTGGCTTTGTTAGTTACTGGAAATACAGAGGTTTGGCTTCATGAACCTTATGGGATGGTGAAGAGACACATTTGTAAATAAGTTATTACAACACAGGATTATGTGATAAATATAGAAACATATACTGGGAATAGAACACTAAATAGGGAATCTCCCAGAGGAGGAGAGTGGGGTTCAGAGTGACTTCACAAAAGTGGTGACTGAACTAAGTCTAAATGAAGAAGAGGATTATGACATGTGGATAAGGAGGGAGGGGTGAGAATAGCATTTGTGAAAACATGTAGAAAATATAGAAACATTTTGATAAGAATAATGAAAGCTAGTTAGTTAATTCACTTTCTTTTTAAAAGATTCTGAGTACTCTGAACACATTAGACGTGTTACATTTACTAATACAAATAATCAACTGTAATCTTATCGGTCAAAGTGTCTGTTAGCCTTTGTTGTGCAACATACCATCCCAAACTTAGTAGATTAATACAACAACCATTTTTAAGCTGAGCACCTGTAATTTGTTTATTTAGGCTAGAGTCAGCTGCGTAGTTCACCTGTCATGGGCTAGCTTAGCTGATCTTGGCTAGCTTCATTTATGTAACTGTAGCCAACTGGTGTGTCAGTGGAGGCTGCCAAATTAATGATGGCTTCAGCTGAGTATTAAAACCTAGAGTCACTCTTATATGGTCTTGTGTCGTCTACCAGGCTAGCCAGGGTTGGCTCATATTGTGGTCTCAGGTCTTGAAAGAGTGAGGGTGTGCCAAAGCCTTCAAGATGCCTAGGCTTAGAGCTAATACATTATTGCTTTCCCCACAGGTTTTTTTGGTCAGAACATGTCCCAGTGTGAACCCACATTGAAGGGGTAGAGTAATAGACTCCACTTCTTGATGAAAGTAGCTCCAAAAAGCTGTGGCCACTTTGTTATCTATCACAGCTAATCAGTAAATTATTAGACTAGTAGACATCAGTGACCTTGTCTGTATAGCCATAGGAACTTCTCACTACCCTGCCTTTGTCCTTTGACATGCCTTTATCAGTTTTGAGTACCTCCTTTGTGGAATAACAAAATGTTTCAGAGTCTCCTTGAACTTCTCTCTCAGCCCTGAAATCATACTTTTGTCTAAGGAGATTATTATTATCTTTTATATGGAAAGTAATATTTAGAAATTTAAGAAACAAAAACCTGGGCCCTAAGTATACATATACATATTACTTGCTGTAGGGTGTTATTGCTCTATGCCTTTTCAGTGAGAGAGCTAGAAAACGTGTGTGTGTGTGTGTGTGTGTGTGTGTGTGTGTGGATAGATATTTCCTTAAATCATGAGTTCATATTGATAACTCAAATTGTAATCTAATACTGGGAAGTTCTTCCTCCTTATCATTTGATCTATATTTGTATTTCCTTTCTCTCATAGTGCAAATTCTGTTTCCCAACAGCAGCAGCATAACTGCCCATTCACTCAGTTCTAACACACGTGCTTGCACCTACCTAGGTGTACACACACACACATACACACACACCTGGAATTACTACACTAATACCACCAGCACCATCAGATATAACAAGTAAAATTCAAGATTTCTTTGTAATTATTTTTGTCCTGAGGGTAGAAACAGTATTATGTTTAAAAATTTGTTATAAACTATATAAAATTTCTTCTTTATCCATTCATCTATTAATGGTCACTTGGGTTGGTTGCTTCCATAGTTTGGCTATTTTAAATAATGCTGCAATAAACATTGGGGTGTATATATCTTTTCAAATTGGTGTTTTGTATTTTTTGGGTAAATACCCAGTAGTATAATTACTGGATCATATGATAATTCTGTTTTTAATTTTTTGTGGAACCTCCATACTGTTTTCCACAATGGATGCACCAGTTTGCATTCCTACCAACAGTGCATGGAGTGAAGTGTTCCTTTTTCTCCATATCTTGGCCAACACTTGTTCTTATATCTTTTTGCATTGGTGTTTTTGATTTCCTCAGATAAATATCGAAAAGTAGAATTCCTGGATCACATGGTTGTTCTATTGAGGAACCTCCATTCTGCTTCCCATGGTGCCTATACCAATTTGTATTCCCACCAACAGAGCACAGCCTTCCATTTTCTCCATATACTTGCCAGCACTTGTTCGTTCGTTTTCTTTCTTTCTTTCCTTCTTTTTTTTTTTTTTTTTTGGCTCTTAAAAAAATTAACATATAATGTATTATTTGCCCCAGAGATAGGGGTCTGTGAATCATCATGCCTACACATTTCACAGCACTCACCATATCACATACCCTCCCCAATGTCCATAACTCAGCCACCCTATCCCTCCCCACTCACCCACCAGCAACCCTTGGTTTGTTTTGTGGGATTAAGAGTCTCTTACGATTTGTCTCTCTCCTGATCCCATCTTGTTTCATTTTTTCCTTCCCTACCCCCCAAACCCCTGCCCTGCCTCTCAAATTCCTCATGTCAGAGAGATCATATGATAATTGTCTCTCTCTCTGATTGACTTATTTTGCTCAGCATAATACCCTCTAGTTCCATCCATATCATTGCAAATGGCAAGATTTCATTTCATTTGATGGTTGCATAGTATTCCATTGTATATATATACACCACATCTTCTTTATCCATTCATCTGTTGGTGGACATCTAGCTTCTTTCCATAGTTTGGCTATTGTAGACATTGCTGCCATAAACATTCGGGTGCATGTGCCCCTTCAGATCACTACATTTGTATCTTTAGGGTAAATACCCAGTAGTGCAATTGCTGGGTCATAGAGTAGCTCTATTTTCAACTTTTTGAGAAACCTCTGTACTGTTTTTCAGAGTGGCTGCACCAGCTTGCATTCCCACCAACAGTGTAGGAGGGTTCCCCTTTTTCCACATCCTTGCCAGCATCTGTCATTTCCTGATTTGTTAATTTTAGGTATTCTGAGTGGTGTGAGGTGGTATCTCACTGTGGTTTTTATTTGTATTTCCCTGATGCTGAGTGATGTGGAGCATTTTTTCATGTATCTGTTGGCAATCTGGATGTCTTCTTTGCCGAGATGTCTGTTTATGTCTTGTCTATTTCTTGATTGAAATATTTGTTCATTGGGTGTTGAGTTTGATAATTTCTTTATAGATTTTGGATGCTAGCCCTTTATCTGACATGTCATTTGTGAATATATTCTCCCATTCTGTCAGTTGTCTTTTGGTTTTGTTGACCATTTCTTTTGCTGTGCCAAAGCTTTTGATCTTGATGAAGTCCCAATAGTTCATTTTTGCCCTTGGTTCCCTTGCCTTTGGCGATGTTCCTAGGAAGAAGTTGTTGTGGCTGAGGTCAAAGAGGTTGTTGTACTTGTTATTTCTCACTTTTTGATAATAGCCATTTTACCAGGTGTGAGGTGATACTTCATTATGGTTTTAATTAACATTTACATGATGCTTTGTGATATTGATGTTGGTGATCTTTTCAATGTGCCTGTTGGCTATCTGCATGTCTTCTTTGGAAAAATGCCTACTCAGATCCTCTGCCCATTTTTGTTTATTTTGCTATTGAGGTTTAGGAATTCTTTATATATTTTGGATAGTAACGCTTTATTTGATATGTGATTTGCAAGTATTTTCTCCCATTCAGTAGGTTGCGTTTTCATTTTGTTGATGGTTTCCTTTGCTGTGCAGAAGCTTTTTAGTTTAATGTAGTCTCCCTTTGTTTATTTTAACTTTTGTTTCCTCTGCTTTGGGAGTCAGATCCAAAAAATCATCACTAAGACCAATATCAAAGAGCTTGAGTTTTATGGCTTCAGATATTACATTCAAGACTACAATCCATTTTGACTGCAATTTTTTTGTATGGTATAAGATAGTGATTATTTTCATTCTTTTTTTTTATACTTTGAGTATAGTTGACACACAATGTTCAGAATTTACTTTTTAGAGCAGAAAGTTTAGAGCAGAAAAATTCAGCAGGAAATACAGCAAATTCCCTTATATCCCCACCTTCCCCATTTTTCCTTTTAATAAGATCTTGAATTAGTGCGGTATATTTACTAAAATCAGTGAACTAATAGTGATATATTATCAGTAACCATTATCCTTTGTTTACATTAGGGTTCAATCTTTGTGTTGTACTGTTCTATGGGTTTTGACAAATACATAATGTTATGAGTCCACCACTACAGTATCATACAGAAGAGTTTCATTGCTGTAAAAAATCTCCTCAGCTTCACTTATTCATCCCTCTCACCTCCACTTCTAACACCTGGCAATCAGTGAATCTCTGTAGTTCTGCCTCCTCTAGAATCTCATTTTGTTGGAATCATATATTATGATTACACGGCCTTTTTAGAGTGGCTTCTTTCACTTAACAACATGCATTTAATCTTCCTTCATGTATTTTATGTTTTGATAGCTCCTTTCATTTGAACTGAATAATATTGCATTGTATGGATGTACTACAATTTGTTTATCCGTTCAGCTATTCAAAGACATCTTGGTTGTTTCTATGTTTTAGCAATCATGATTAAAACTTCTTTAAATATTCTTGTGCAAGTTTTTATGTGGGTATGTCTTCAGTTCATTTGGGTAAATGTCAATGAGTATGACTGCTGGATTGTATGGTGAGACTATGTTTAGAAACTAAGAAACTTCCATACTGGCTGCATCATTTTGCATTCCCACCAGCAGTGAGAGTTCCTGTTGCTCTATATTACCAGCATTTGGTGTTATCAGTTTCCTGGGTTTAGGCCATTCTACTAGATGTGTTAGGGGTATGTCATTGTAGTTTTAATTTGCAGTTCTCTAATGACATTAATGTTATTACCTTTTCACATTCTTATTTGCTATCTGTATATCTTCTTTGGTGAAGTATCCATTCAGATCTTTTGCCCATTTAAAAAATTGAATTATTTGTTTCCTTATTGTTAAATTTTAAAAGTTTTTTGTATATCTTATACCAGTCTTTATCAAATACTTTTTACAGAGATTTTCTCCCAGTCTGTAGCTATATTTTCATTCTTTTAAGAGCATCTTTCTCAGAGCAGGAGTTTTTACTTTTAGTGAAGTCCAGTTTATCAATTTTTTTCCTTTAATGGGTCATACTTTTGGCATTGTATCTAAAATGTCATCACTAAGCACATGGTCACCTATACTTTCTCCTATTGTCTTCTAGAAGTTTTATAGTTTTACATTTAGATTTACAGTCCTTTTGGGTTAGTCCATGAAAGGTGTAAGGCTTGTGTCTAAATTCATTTTTTTTTTTTTGCATGTGTATGTCCAGATGTTTTAGCACCATTTGTTGAAGGACTATCCTTTCTCTAGTGAATTGCCTTTGACCTCTTGTCAAAGATCTGTTGACTATATTCGTGTGGTTCTATTTCTGAGCTCTCTATTCTGTTCCAATAATTTATTTGTTCTTTCACCAGTACCACACTCTCTTCATTAATGTAGGTTTATAGTAAATCGTAAAGTTGAGGACATGAAACTTTTTTTTCATGGAACAATATATCCTGTAAATCATTTCATACCACTTTAGGGGATCATCTTTATGAAATTCGAATTTTCTAAGTAATTTTATTATGTATGAATAATGAACATTCATAAATAAATTCACATATTTATTCATTCATAAATCATGAAATGTATGATACATTTTTTAGCTGGTTTATCTTATAGAATCTACATAGATATTTTAAAATGTAGCTGAGGAAGCCTGGATGAGTCAGTCAGTTAAGCGGCTGCCATTGGCTCAGGTCATGATCCCAGGGTCCTGGGTTCGATCCCCACATTGGTGTCCCTGCTCAGCAGAGAATCTGCTTCTCCCTCCCTCTCTGCCTGCTGCTCTGCCTACTTGTGCCCTCTCTCCCTATCTCTCTAATAAATAAATAAAATATTTAAAAAAATAAAATGTAGCCGAATTCATAATTAAATAGTCACCATCCATTCATTATCTCATAGTTTCTGTAGGTCAGGAGTTTAGGCATGGTTTGACTGAGTCTGCTGTTCATGGTATCACAAGGCTGCAATCAAAATGTTAGCCAGGACTGTAGTATCATTTGAAATTCAGGTGTTCTTTTCCAAGCTCATGTGTTGTTAGGATTCATTTCTTTATGGTTGTAGGACTGAGGTCTGTTTTCTTATGGTATTTTAGACTGGATTGCTCTCAACATCTAGAAGTTGGTCTCAGATTTTAGCTACATGAACTCACAATGTGGAAGCTCAGTTTTTCTTTTCTTTTCTTTTTTTCTTTTTTTTTAAGATTTTATTTGACAGAGATCACAAGTAGGCGGAAAGGTAGGCAGAGACAGAGAAGGGGGAAGCAGGCTCCCCGCTGTGGAAGTTCAATTTTTCAAAACAGGTAAATCCTCCTGATTTGAGGAAAAGCCCTAGTCATTAACTTAATTAGGTTTGGCCGAACTAAGATAGTGTCCCTTTTGCTTAACTCAGAGTCTACTGATTAGAGAGCCTAATTACATCTACAAAATCATTTTTGCCACATAACATAACCACAGGAGTGATATCTCATCTCACTCACAGATTGGGACCATACCTGAGGGATGGGGATTATATGGAGGTAGAAATCTTGGGGGCCATCTTAGAATTCTGCCTACCACACAGACAAAGCTTAGTTTGTAGTTCTGTTTTTTCCTTTGCTTTATATGTCCTTCTGCCTGGTTCTTAATCTCCACATGGCTAACTCTAATTGTTAGGTTGGTTTCATTTTAAAAAGAGCTTCTTAGAGAGTTGTGTCCTAATAATACAATCTAGAGGCCATGCAATCATTTTGAATTTGAGTTCTCTGCATGAACTTTTAATTATCTGATAGATTCTTATTTATTTGCTGGTTTATTTGTCAATCATCATCCTTTTTTCCTTCTCACAACTAGAGTGTAAACAATGTTAGAATTAAGTGAAGCCTCTGTAGTATTTACTGATTATATTACCTGTAGTCAAAGCAGTACCTTAATCAGTATTTATTGTCTAAATGAAGGAAACAAATGAATGAATAAATGAATGATATAGTATAGGACTTATTTTCATGGTAGAATTTATTTATTTTAATTATCTGTAAATAACTTACTTTTTTGAAAAGTGCACTTAGCTTCAGAGATGGGAAAAATGGAGGAGGAAGTGGAGGAGACCTCAGTTTTGTCTGGTCCCAGGAATTCAGCTAGATAGCTATCAAATCGTTCTGAATACCTACAAACTCAGCCAGAGATCTAAGTAAAGAATTGCTGAAATTCTACAAGTAAAAAAGTGACCACTTTTTGCAAGGTAAGAGGTGTGGAGAAGTGAATCCAGGGTGATATATGGGAAGATAAACTGTGAGGGGAGGGAGCCTCCATAAGTCAGCTACCAGAAAGTGATATAGCAGTAGAGCACAAAATTGGAACTTTTCAGAGTCTTCTCCAGTGAGGGATGTCCCTGCATGAAAGGCACCCAGGTGGCAAAGCAGGGCTGAATCCTAGGTTGGACAGTGTGGTCTGAGGATCCCCAGAGTCACAGAAAGAATGGGGGTGCCTGAGTTTGGCAGAGTACCCAAGCATCAGAGCGGGAAAGCTGGCAGCAATCAGTGAACCCAGAAGTGAGCTTTCAGCTCAGTGTTGCTATAAACCCAGAACTGTGGTATGATCAGGCAACCACTCTGAGCAGGGCCCAGCAAGCCACAGAACTGGAGTGAGACCTCCCCTCCCTCTCCTGGGAGGGTGGCACAGGTCCTCACCACAAGAATCTGCAGTTTGGAGACTCAAAATGGGGTTGTGTGCCTGAGATAAAAAATGCTCAGTCACAGGCTGGATGAACACAGAGTGTGGACAAAAACTAGAGAGAAAGAGTGATTGACTACTTTTCTTTGAGAGCTCATTGAAGAGTGGGAGGTAAAAACTTTTAGCTCCAGGGCTGGAGATCAGGAGGCTGCCATTTTCATTTTCATCTTCTGAGGCAGTGCAGAAAGCCCTTAGGGACCAAAAGCCACATAGAGCAATCTGGACGGCTTACACTGAGCCTGGCCCCCTGGCAAAGGCAATGCGATTCCACCCAAGGCAAAGACACAGATTCAGCACAACAGGCCCCTCCTCCAGAGGATCAACAAGAACATCCTGCTAATACCAAGTTTACCAATAACACAGAATTGCAAAACTTCACAGCTAGGGGAAAATAGAATATAGAATTCATGTTTTCTTCTCATGATTATTTAGTCTTTCAATGTTAATTTTTTTCCTTTTCACCCAATTTCTTACTTTATCAATTCTTTTTATAAACTTTTTAATCTAAATTTTTACAATACATTATCCTTTCATTGCATTTAATTTTGTTTTTGTATATATAAGTTTTTCTTTCTTTACAATTTTGGGATGTAGTTTCTTCTAACAAACAGACCAAAATACACCCAGAATCTAGTGTATTGCTCTGTTCTGTTCACCTGTCTGATTATATTCTTTCTCTCTCTTTCTTTCCTTCTTTCTTTTTCATCTTTTAACAATCATTTTTACAGTTACCTTCTATCCTTTCATTGTATTTAATTTTGTTTTTGTACATGTATAAGTTTTTCTTTCTTTACAATTTGGGAATCTAGTTTTCTAACAAATAGACCAAAATGCACCCAGAATCTAGTGTATTCCTCTGTTCTGTTCACCTGTCTGATTATATATTCTCTCTTTTTTAAATTTTATTTTTGATTTCAGGTCTTTTCTGATACGCTCAGTGTCTATTTGTTTGGGTTGTTGCTGTTTTAGTATTTTGTTCTCTCATTCATCTATTCTTCTCTTGAAAGAATGACAAGAAAAACAACTCAAAAAAGAGAACAAGAGGCAGTACTTACTGCCAGGGACCTAATCAGTGTGGATATAAGTAAGATGTTGGGACTAGAGTTCAGAATAACTATTATAAAATTATTAGCTGGGCTTGAAAAAAGCTTAGAAGACAGTAGAGAATCCCTATCTGGAGAAATAAAAGAACCAAAATCTGACTGAGTCAAAATCAAAAAGGCTATTAATGAGATGTAATAAAAAATGGAGGCTTTAACCATTAGGATAAATGAGGCAGAAGAGAGAATTAGTGATACAGAAGACAAGATGATGGATAATAAAGAAGCCGAGAAAAAAGGGATAAACAACTACCAAGACAAGAGGTGAAAATTTGAGAGATAAGTGATATCATAAGCAAAATAATTAGAATAATTGGGATCCCAGATGAAGAGAAAGGAGAGGGGAGAGGGACAGAAGGTATATTTGAGCAAACTATAGTAGAGAACTCTTTCCTAGTCTGGGGAAGGAAACAGACATTCAGTTCCAGGAGGCACAGAGAAACCTCTTCAAAATCAATAAAAATAGGTTAACACCTTGACATATAATAGTGAAGTTTGCAGATTTCAAGGACAAAGAAGATTCTGAATACAGCTCAGGACAAGAGGTCCTTAACCTACAAGGTGGAAATATGAAATTGGCAGAAGACCTGTCCACAGAGACCTAGAAGGCCAGAGAAGACTGGCATGATATATTTAGGACACTAAATGAGAAAAATATGCAGCCAAGAATACTTTATCCAGCAAGGCTGTCAATGAGAATAAAAGGAGAGATAAAGGTCTTCCAGGATGAACAGAAACTAAAAGAATTTGTGATCACTAAACGAGGCTTGCAAGAAATATCAGAGGGGATCCTTTAAATGAAGAGAGAACCCCAAAGTAACATAGACCAGAAAGGAACAGAGACAATATATAGAAAGAGTGACTTTACAGGTAATAAAATGACAGTAACTTCATATCTTTCAGTATTTACTCTGAATGTAAATGGACTAAATCCCTCAATCAAAAGAAACGGGGTATCAACAAGACCCATTGATTGATATGCAGTCTGCAAGAGACTCATTTATGATCCAAAGATACCTCCATATTTTTGAAAGAGAAGGGGTGGAGAACCACTTATCATGCTGATCAACAACAAAAGAAAGCTGGGGTAGCACTCCTTATATCAGACAAATTAGATTTTAAACCAAAGACTGTAAAAAGAGATGAGGAAGGACACTATCATAATTAATGGGTCTATACAACAAGAAGATCTAACAATTGTAAATATTTATATCCTTAACATGGGAGCAGCCAATTATATAAGCCAGATAATAACAAAATTAAAAAAACACATTGATAATAATACAATAATAGTAGAGGACTTCAATCCCCCTCACTACAATGGACAGATCTTCTAAGCAAAAGAGCAACATGGAAACAAGGGTTTTGAATGACACACTGGATGAGATGGACTTCGCAGATATATTCAGACCTTTTCCTCCTAAAGCAACCTGTTCTTCTTGAATGAATATGTAACATTCTTTGAAATAGTTCACATACTGGGTCGCAAGTCAGGTCTCAACCAGTACCAAAGATTGAGATCATTCCCTGCATATTTTCAGACCATGATGCTTTGAAACTTGAGCTCAAACACAAAAGGAAATTTGGAAAGAACTCAAATACATGGAGGTTAAAGAGCGTCCTACTAAAGAATGAATGGGTCAACCAGGAAATTAAAGAAGAATTGGAAAAAATTCATGGAAACAAATGATAATGAAAACACAACTGTTCAAAATCTTTGGGATGCAGCAAAGGCAGAGTGAGAGGAAAGTATATAGCAATACAAGCCTTTCTCAAGAAACAAGAAAGGTCTCAAGTAACAACCTAACCCTATACTTAAAGGAGCTGGAGAAAGAATAGCGAATAAAGCCTAAACCCAGCAGGAGAAGAGAAATAATAAAGATCAGAGCAGAAATCAATGAAATAGAAACCAAAAGAACAGTAGAACAGATCAATGAAACTGGGAGCTGGTCTTTGAAAGAGTTAATAATATTGATAAACCCATGGCTGGACTTATCAAAAAGAAAAGAGAAAGGACTGAAATTAATAAAATCATGAATGAAAGAGGAGAGATCACAACCAACCGAAGAAATACAAACAATTACAAGAACATATTATGAGCAAAAATATGCCAGCAAATTTGACAATCTGGAAGAAATGGATGCATTCTTAGAGATGTATAAGGGGCGCCTGGGTGACTCAGTTGGTTAAGTGGCTGCCTTTGGCTCAGGTCATGATTCCAGGGCCTGGGATTGAGCCCCTCATCAGGATCCCTGCTCAGCAGAGTTCTCTCTCTCCCTCTGCCTGCTGCTCTGCTTACTTGTGCTCTCTTTCTCTATCTCTCTGTCAAATAAATAAATAAAATCTTAAAAAATAGAAGTTATAAACTACCAAACCTGAACCAAGAAGAAACAGAAAACCTGAACAGACACATAAACAGTAAGGAAATTAAAGCAGTCATCAAAAGTCTCCCAACAAACTGAGTCCAAGCCTGCATGGCTTCCAAGGAGAATTCTACCAAACATTTGAAGAAGAATTAGTACCCATGCTTTAGAAGCTGTTTCAAAAAATATTAATGGAATGAAAACTTCCAAACTCTTTCTATGAGGCCAGCATTACCTTGATCCCAAACCAGGCAAAGACCCCACAAAAAGGAGATTACAGGCTAATATCCCTAATGAACATGGATGCAAAAATTCTCACCAAGATACTAGCCAATAGGATCCAACAGTACATTAAAAGGATTCTTCACCACAACAAAGTGGGATTTATTCCTGGACTGCAAGGGTGGTCCAACATCCACAAATCAATCAGTGTGATACACTACATTAATAAAGGACAAGAACTGTGTGATCCTCTCAATAGATGCAGAAAAAGCATTTGACAAAGTACAGCATTCTTTCTTGATTAGAACTCTTTAAAGTATGGGGATAGAGGGAACATACCTCAATATTGTAAAAGCCATCTATATAAAGCCCACCATGAATATCATTTTCAATGGGGAAAAAGTGACAACTTTTCCCATAAGGTCAGAAACAAGGGAAGGCTGTCCACTCTTCACCACTGCTGTTCAACATAATACTAGAAGTCCTAGCCTCATTAATCAGACAGCAAAAAGAGATAAATGGCATCTGAATTGGCAAAGAAGAAGTCAAACTCCCACTCTTTACATATGTCATGATATTCTATGTGGAAAACCCAAAAGACTCCTCCCCAAAATTCCACACAGGAATGTAGCAGGATATAAAATCAATGCACAGAAATCAGTTGCATTTCTAAACACTAACAATGAAACAAAAAAAGAGAAATTAAGGAGTTGATCCCATTTACAATGGCACCAAAAACCATAAGATACCTAGGAATAAACATAACCAAAGAGGCAAAGGATCTATACTCTGAAACCTATAGCACATGCATGACAGAAATTGAGGAAGACACAAAGAAATGGAAAAACATTCCATGCTTGTGGATTGGATGAAGAAATATTGTTAGAATGTCTATGCTACCCAGAGCAATCTATACTTTCAATGCAATCCCTATCAAAATGTCACCGACATTTTTCTCAGAGCTGGAAAAAATAATCCTAAAATTTGTATGGAACCAGAAAAGACCCTGAATAGACAAAGGAATGCAAAATAAAATCAAAGGTGGCAGCATCACATTTCTGGATTTCAAGCTGTATTACAAAGCTATAATCATCAAGACAGTATGGTGACTAACATAACATCATCGTAATCATCATCATCATCATCATAAAAGACAGTATGGTACTGGCAAAAAAACAGACACAGAGATCAGTGGAAAAGAATAGAGAACCCAGAAATGGATCCTCAACTCTGTCAACTAATCTTTGACAAAGCATTAAAGAATATTCAATGGAGAAAAGATAATCTCTTCAACAAATGATGTTGGGAAAATTAGACAACCACTTGAAGAAGAATGAAACTGGACCATTTTCTTACACCATACACAAAAATAGACCCAGAATGGATGAAAGACCTAAATGTGAGATAAGAATCTATCAACATCTTAGAGGAGAAAACAGGCAGCAACCTCATTCACCTTGGGCACAGCAACTTCCTGTTTGATGCATCTCAAAGGCAAGGAAAACAAAGGCAAAAATGAACTATTGGGACTTCATCAAGACAAAAACTTCTGCACAGCAATAGAAATAGTCAACAAAACCAAAAGACAACCCACAGATTGGGAGAAGATATTTGCAAATGTTTTAACTGATAAAGGGCTAGTATCTAAAATTTATAAAGGACTTATGACAACTCAACATTAAAGAACAAGTAAACCAATCAAGAAATGGGCAGAAGACATGAACAGAAATTTCTCCGAGGAGGACATACAGATGGCCTCAGACACGTGAAAAAATGCTTCACATCACTTGACATCAGGGAAATACAAATCAAAACCTCGATGAGATACCACCTCACATCAGTCAGCATGGCTAAAATTAACAAGTCAGGAAATGATAGATGTTGGTGAGGACGCAGAGAAAGGAGCACACTCTTACACTGTTGGTGGGGAATGCAAGCTGGTGCAGCCACTCTGGAAAACAGTATGGAAGTTCTCCAAAAGGTTGAAAGTAGAACTACCCTATCATTCAGCAATTGTACTAATGAGTATTTACCACAAAGATACAAATGTAATGATCTGAAGGGGTGCCTGTACCCTAATGTTTATAGCAACAATGTTCATAATAGCCAAACTAGGGAAAGAGCCCAGCTGCCCATTGATAGATGAATGGATAATGGAGATATGGTATATATATATACCATGGAATATTACTCAGTCATCAAAGAAATTAAATACTGCCATTTGCAGTGATATGGATGGAATTAGAGGGTATTATGCTCAATGAGATAAGTCAGCCAGAGAGAGTTAATCATATGATTTCACTAATATGTATAATTTAAGAAACAAAATAGAGGATCACAGGGGAAGAGAGGAAAAAATAAAACAAGAGGAAATCAGAGGGAGACAAACCATAAGAAACTCTTTTTAAAGAGAGAGAGAGCACAAGCAGGAGAAGGGGCAGATGCAGAAGCAGACTCCCTATTGAGCAGGGAGCCTGAAAGGGGGCTTGATCCTAGGACCTGGGGATCATGATGAGCCAAAGCTCAACCAACTGAGGCTTCCAGGTGCCCAAGGGACTCTTAATCATAGGAAACAAACTAAGGGTTGCTGTAGGGGAGGGGGGGGCGGGGTAAATGATGATGGGCATTAAGGAGGGCACATGATGTAATGAGCACTGGTTATGTTATATAAGACTGATGAGTCACTGAACTCTACCTTTGAAAGTAATAATATGCCATATGTTAATTTAATTTCAATTAAAAAAGAACAAGTATGACAAAAGAAATACAAAATAATAACAATAAATAAATAAAATTCACTTATTTAGAGTTCAAATAAGTAACTTTCAGTTTTCAGGTATGGTTTATTTAATAAAAGGGGGAAAATCACAAATTATTTCAGCATTAGGAACTTGTAAATCTACAAACATTTCAGTCATATTCTTCAAAGTTATTAGTCTTTTTGTGGCAGCATGTGGGTGGCTCAGTCGTTAAGCATCTGCCTTCGGCTGAAGTCATGATCCCAGGGTCCTGGAATTGAGCCCTGTATTGGGATCTCTGCTCAGAGAGGAGCCTGTTTCTCCCTCTCTCTATCCCCATGATTTTGTTCCCTCTCCCGCTATGCCTTTCTCTGTCAAATAAATAAATAAATAAATAAATAAATAAATAAATAAAATCTTAAAAAAAAGTCTTTGTGTTCTCACTTTCCGTTGTATTTATGTCATTTTCCATTTGCACTTATATTTTATATAGGTTCATTCACAACAATTATACAGTTTTATGTCATACTTTTTTATCTAATAGATAACAGATACCTAATATCTAATAATATTAAATATCTAATATCTAATAGGCTTTACCTATTGTTGCATAGTTTTACTAATTATCAACAATAATATTTTCATCAGAAGAAGTACCTTTCTAGAGAGGCAAGTATGATATAGTAAAAAAGAACACTGAATTTTTAAATAAAATAGAATTTCACTGAATCTCATTTTGTCATTTATTTATTGTATGGCATAGGTCAAATTATTTAGCTTTTCATTGCCCAGTTTCCTTGTCTGTAAGTGACAGTAATACATCCCCCTTATAGAGCTTTTATGATAATTTAAGGAGTTATGAAAAATGCCTGTCATAGCTGTTTATTAGACATTAATTGCTTTCCCTTTACTTCCCTTTGTTTCTTTATTGATGTATATATTTATATTTATCAATATTTATGTCAAGCATGATAAAGATATAATTTATGCAATAGTAATACCTATCCATTTTTGGGTGCTTGTTATATTTAGGGAACTATACTTTGCACTTTACATAATCTTATCTCATTAAATCCTGTGACAACCCTGTAAGAGAGGTATTATTATCCTTGTTTTAAAGTGATAAACTAAGAACTTAAGAAACTTGCTTAACATAAGTGGTGAGTCAAAAGTCAAAATTAAAACACATATTTGTAAGTTTTACCTTCTCTTGTATATTTTTTTAGCATGAATTTTCATTAAGTATATTCATCAGGGTTCTCCAGAGAAACAGAACGAATAGAAACCCATAAATTCTGTCAAGAGTTGATGTTGCAGTCTGAGTCTAAAAATAGTCTGGAGGGAGAATTCCTTCCTTTTGGTGAATCTCAGTCTTTTCTCTGAAGAACTTCAACTGACTAGATGAGGCTCACACATGTTATGGAGGGTAATCTGCTTTACTCAAAGTGTACTGATTCAAGTTAGTCACATCTTAAAAAAAAAAAAAAAAAAAAAAAAGTACCTTCACAGCAATATCCAGGTTCTCTTTGACCAAACAGCTGGGAACCATGACCTAGTCAAGTTGACACATGAAATTAGTTATCCAAATAAGTATAGTATATCAGTTCTTAAAAGGTTTTATGGTCAGAAAGGACTGGTTCAAATCTTAGCTTTCTAGAAAAATTCCACTGCCACCACCAGATTTTTAGTATGTTATTATTACCATAATCTCACCAGCATATGTATGTATGTTTATATATATATCTATATATATATATAATACCATATATAAAAAATACCATATATATGTGTATATATATAAATTTGAGAAGAAAGTAATATTATAAAGATTAGATGGTACTTATTTATTTGACTATTAGCAACCTTAGACATATTTCAATATGTATGTTTAACAGTTGTAGATTTTGTGTGATAAATTTGTTTCTGTTTTTTGTCCATTTGTCCACTGGGGATATTAATATTTCCTTTGTGTATAAATTTTATATAAAAGAAAGATAATGAACAGCATATGATATCTGCTGAAACTTTTTTTTCCATACTAAACACAGTGATTCCAGATTTGTACACATTGCAATTCTATTTATCCAGCAAACATTTATTCACCACTTACTTGTGTCATACTGGATCATACACTAATGGCATGAAGAAAGTAGCTTAGTTTTCATGACTCACAGTAGTGCAAATGATATACACTACAGTAATATGGGAGCAGGACTCCCTTAATTCATTCTTGGAGGAGCTGAGGATGAGAAATTTGTACTAAATAACTGGGCCAAGATAACTGGAGAAGAATTTTTTGTACATTGAACCATTACATATTTTATATTGTTTGTAAGAAATTTATAACTTTAATGATTTTTTTCTTTAGATTGATATTTTGCAAAAAAAAAAAAAAATCATTGTTTCACCAAGAGGAATTAATTGTTCTGGAAATTACCTTCCCACGTACAGAACTAGAATAATGGGCACAATATATAAAACAGCTGTTTTCAGTTGTTGACTGTTAGGCAGCACAGGTCTATGATCCCAAGAAGAGAAAAAAATGAGATGAGCTGCAACATCTTCCTGCTTTCTGTCTGGAGGCATTTCATGGACAATAGCAGGGAGAGGAAACCTAAACAGAGTTCAGTGTTCTCTATGAATTGAGAAGACAGAGTTTAGATTTCAGGTAGGTCAGTGTTGCCAGGATTTGTAAGATAGTGTACTGTGGAGGTAGGAGGTGGATACAGTGAGACCTGAACGTCTGCAGAAGGGTTCCATCAGTTCTGATTGAGTACTGATCTGCACATTCAAGAATGTGGAAGAAAAACAAGAAAGCAGTTCTCTTGATTCTAGGAGCTCATGCAGAGTTGGAAATATTTTGTATTCCTACTAGCCAGAAAGAAAGATCTAACTTCAAAGATACAGGGCACTCAATAGAGTACTCAGACGAGTCTCACTTTATTTTTTTAAAATACTTTATTTATTTATTTGAGAGAGAGAGAGAGAGAATGAGAAAGAGCATGAGATGAGAGAGGTCAGCTGGAGAAACAGACTCCCTGCTGAGCAGGGAGCCTGATGTGGCACTCGATTCCGGGACTCCAGGATCATGACCTGAGCTGAAGGCAGTCATTTAACCAACTGAGCCACCCAGGTGCCCTGAGTCTCACTTTAATAATGGTGATAAAGTAGACTTAAAATAAAGATTGTTCTGGAACCATCCTAACAAAGCTAGAGAGAAAGACTTGAAATATTAAAGTGATCTGCAAGTAAATTATGTATGAGTAAAAAGGAATATAACAAAATCTAGTACTTAACAATGTGAAATTCACAATGTTTCCCAAATGATAAAACATTATTTGCGTGTAAAGAAGCCGTAACTCAGAGAAGAAAAAGAATCAGCCAGGTGGAGAAATGACAGAGATGATCAACTTAGCAACCATGGGCATTAATACAGCTATTACAATGTTATAAATATGCTTAAGCATGTAAAGGGTATTCATGAGCATGATGAGGAGAAAAAAGACTCAAATGGAACTTTTAGAGATAACAAATATGACAGCTGAGTTGAAAAGTACACTGGATGGGATCAATATTAGCTAGGAATGAAGCAGAAAAATCAAGAGCTTAAAGGTATAGCAATAGAAACTAAAATGAAGCACACAGGAAAAAAAAAGAAAAAAGAAAAAGACTGGAAAAAACATGATGAGAGCATCAGTGAGCTGTGGGACAACCTCCTGCAGCTAAGATACATGTCCTCGATATCTAAGAAGGGTTGAGAGATGGAAAAATTAGCAGAGAGAAATAATGTGTGAATTTTTCAAAATTTGATGGAAACTATAAACTTACAGATCCAAGAAGCCCAACAAACCATTAGTAAACTTAAAGAAAATCACACCAAGGTGTATTAAAATAAAATTACTGAAGGGGTGCCTGGATGGCTCTTTCAGTTGAGTTTCCAGCTCTTGATTTTGGCTCAGTCATAATCTCATGGTTGTGAGGTTGAGCTCTGCATCAGGCTCCATGTTCAGCGGAGAGTCTGCTTGAGATTTTGACTCCTTCTGCCCCTTCCCCCCACACTAAAACAAAGAAATCTACAAAATAATAAAATTACTAAAAACCAGTGATGAAAAGAAAAATTCTAAAAGCAACCAGAGAAAAAAGTCACGTTACTCACAGGAGAACAAAGATAAGAATGAAAACAGACTTCTTGTCACGAACTATGTGACAAGATTCATATTTGATGAATAACAAATGATGATCTTTAAATCACTAAAAGAAAAAGCTGTTAACCCAGGTTTCTACTCTTAGTAAGCATATCTTACAGAAATGAAGGTGAAATGAAAACTTTTCAGACAAACAAATACAAAGAAAATTCACTATTCATACCTATACCATAGAGAGATTAAAGGAAATTTTTTAGGTAGAAGACAAAATGCATCAAAATGTATCAAATGGAAATGTGATCTTCCAAAAATTGAAAAGCTCCCCAATGATAAATGTGTGGGTAAATGTAAAAGATGATTGTCTAATTATTTTTTATTCTCCTTGAAATATAATTGACATATTGTGAGATTTGTAACATATGTAGAATTAAAACAGATGCTAATCTAGTTCTTTTTTCTTTGTCAGTAACATGCTATGTTTTTTTCTTCTACAAAGTGGTAACATTTTCTGTTTACTCTTAGAGTCCAAAATTTCATCAGGTTACCTTTAAATATGTATTACTAATTAATGAATTTACTTGCTTATTTAATATGTGTCATTCTTAGAGTAATCCTTGGGAACTTGTAAACTCTTAATCTGAACATAACTTTAGAGCAGAAAGTTTTTCTGTTGTTTTCGCTATTATTACATCTTCATTTGTTCTTACTCCACTATTTATAAACTTACAAATGCTAAGTTTATACTTGCCTTTAATAAAGGTTTGTTTCTTTCTTTCTTTCTTTTTTTATTCTGCACTGTCTCCATCTGATTTTCTAGAACACTAAATTGGTTTTCTTCAGTGGCCTTTATCATTTTCTTGGCTGAATTTTAAAATTCACGTACCCTTTATTTGGGTTCTGGAGACTTTTTTTTTTTTTTTACATATTCTAATTTTATATACTTAGGGGATCACAATAGATTTTTCTTCATTTTTTTCCCTCTGTGTCCTCCATTGTTTTTGCCTCCACCATCTTGTTGATCATCTAAGTTTTCTCCTTTTTAGTTGCTCAGTCAGCTTAAATGGCTTATTGATCCATCTCTGCCTGTTCATATAATTGGGTATGCGATCCTTCCACACTTGTACTGCTCAGGCTTTGGAATCTCTTAAAAAGTGGTAATTAAAATATCAGAGGGCCGGATTTACCTTCAGAGCTTTTAGTGGGAAAGCTTATTTAGCTTATAAAGGGAGATCTGTATTTTTCAGTGCAATCGGGGATGCATTGAATTTAGCCCAATCCTGTAATTCTCCAATGAAAAGTAACATCTGGCCTTTTTAAATGAACAAGCAGAAGTTTCTCTCCTAACTCAGGGATATCCATGGATCTGTGACATTTGGTGAGAGAGGAAAACCTAGAAGAGGCTATACTCTCTCACTCCTTGCCAGTAAATGTCAGACCAGAACTGTATTTTCTTTCTTAGGACTTGAAATACTAGGTGATTCTGGGTTCCTTTCTTGGCCTCCAGGGTAGACATAAATTTTTTTTGAGCTTGAGTGACCCCTCCAGGGACTTAGGAAAGAGAAGGAATAGAGAATATGGACACAGCCTATCATCTTCCAAGAATCCTATTCCTCAACTCTCCAACAGAAATTAGGTTCAATCTTATTTGGTTGTCTGGTAAGATATATCACAGAATAATTATGGAACATCCTAAATATCCCCCCTTTTTAGAAGTGTTGCAATTTCTGCCGAGAGAGTTGTTTTATTGGGTAACTTTTAAGTGAACTTTTTTCTTTTTATAAAGAAATGGAGAATTTATTCAGAGGAACAGAAGCAGCTGGAGATTTGACTGGGTCATTTTGATTCCCTGTAGGACTTAACTGCAATTCAACAGTGTTCTCAGCAGCAGACTTTCTTTTACTTCAAAGTCCTAGAACTTTGGGAAGAGACTCTAATTATAAGATATTTTGTGCAAAACACTTGGAAATTATTTCCCACTGGTGCAGTTTTAAATACAGTAATCACATTCCTTCCCTACGCCCATCTCCCCAAAAGCCCCCACTAAATTACATATTTTTTTTAGGCTATAATATTTGCTATTTTACAGGCTTCAGGGTAAAAAATATTTTAGAAGAACGACTAATAGTGCTGTTAAGACCTTACTCACACCAGTCTTGTCATGGTGCATGGCTATCCTTCTGATCTCACCTCTGCTGAGCAGGACCTGGAGAGAGAGATGAGGCTAACAACTAGAAAAAAGATGCAGGCCTAGAAAGAGAGAGGAGAGGAAAGATTTTTGGAAGAAGGTGTCTTTAGAAAAAATGTAAAGATTCACTTCTTTTTTTTTTTTTTTAAGATTTTATTTATTTGACACAGAGAGAGACACAGCGAGAGAGGGAACACAAGAAGGGAGTGGGAGAGGGAGAAGCAGGCTTCCCGCTGAGCAGAGAGCCCCATGCAGGTTTGATCCCAGGACTCTGGAATCATGACAAGAGTCGATGGCAGGCGCTTAATGACTGAGCCACCCAGGCACCCCTAAAGATTCACTTTAATAAGTTTTTTTAAGTATTTTGGAATCTTGTTAAAGAATGTGTTAACATTATTTTTGGATAGATGTTATTAATCTGGACACATGCAATATTGAGTTTGCTTTGATTCATTTGGCGTATATGTTATCAAGATTTACACCTCAGTTCTTCCTGTGTCTCACAACACATTTTCCTACTCTCTTATACTCCCACTTTTTTTTTAAGTCAAATTGTGTCATTTTATAATTTACATTTATAGAATAATACTCCTTGCCAACAGTAAGGATTACATTTTCTAATTTGTTTTCCAGATTTTGCCTTCAGAGTAGCTAGATGGCACTTTGAAGTGGAAGTATATTTAGTAGTCATGTTATTTTAACTTTCCAGAAGTGAAAGACCTAAAAAGAAATGAGAACCAAGAGTACATTTTTTAAACTCAAG
Source organism: Martes martes (assembly GCF_963455335.1). Lineage (NCBI taxonomy): Eukaryota > Metazoa > Chordata > Mammalia > Carnivora > Mustelidae > Martes > Martes martes. The sequence continues at coordinate 21,660,160 of NC_137895.1, forward strand.
TTAGAAAGAACCATTATTTGAATACTTCAAATTAACACAAATTGCTTGGTTTCTGTTAATAAACATAGTGAATCTTACTTATTTTTATAAATTATTTGTAAAACATAAAATGTGAAGATAAGATATGAAAATTATGAAATTCACTTAAATTCTTAGGATTACCTCTGCTTTCTGGTATACATTTAACCAACTTAGTATCATTACTGGAATCACAAAAAGAGTAATAGTCACTCATTTTTAAAAAAAAAAGACTTTTTTTTGTTACAGACAATTTGGGAAATAGAAAATATATGAAAAAGAAAATGAAAATTTACCTTTCATAGAGATATATGTATGTTTATATATAAAATATTTTATTTTTTATTAATTATTTTTATTAACATGTAATGTATTACTTGCCCCAGGGGTACAGGTCTGTGAATCGTCAGGCTTACACACTTCACAGCATTCACCATAGCACATACCCTACCTAGTGTCCATAACTTAGCCACCCTCTCTCTCCCTCCTCATCCCCCCAGCAACTCTCAGTTTGTTTTGTGGGATTAAGAGTCTCTTATGGTTTGTCTCTCTCCTGATCCCATCTTGTTTCATTTTTTCCTTCCCTATCCCCCAAGCCCCCACTCTGCGTCTTGAATTCCAGAGATATATTTTATCTTAGTTTTTTCATATATAGATGACTAAAAATAAAACTGCATTTTAAGTCTTCACTTATCATGGGAATTTTTCCATGCAAATAACTTTTCAAAAAATTTACCTATAATAATATTCCAGTATATGGAGGTAGCATAATTTCATTATTTCCTACAGTTAGACATTAGGTTGCTCAGAAATTTATTTGATCATAAATCAATACTAAGAAAATAATACTAAGAAACATACCAAAAAAAGTTATATATACACATTTTTGTGTGATTAGGTTGGTAGAATTGAAATAAATTTGTTAAAGCATCTAGTCAATAATGTTTGTTGGCTTATAAGAGTATTCCAATTTGATTGTAGAAAGTTTGCAAGATTTAGAAGAGTGTAAAGAAATAATTTGAATTGGCCCTTATTTCACTATTTAGAGACAACTTTGATTAAAAATTTAAAAACCAAATTAATGTGCCCAGGATTTGTTATACTGCTTTACAAAAATGAATTAAAATGAAAATTGTCCATAGTAACTTCTGAGAATATGATTTATAAATATTTCATTGTATAGATATTACCTAATTTATTTAATAATGTTTTCCTGTTACATGTTAAGTTCTTTCAATTATATAATCCTTTAGCCTAAATGTTTCATTTTCCTCTAGTATAGATACCTAGAAGTGGGATTTTTTAAAAAGCGATGAAAGAGGGGGTGCCTGGGTGGCTCTGTCAGTTAGGTGTCTGCCGTTGTCTCGTGTAGTGAAGTGATCTCAAGGTCCTGGGATTGGAGCCCCATGTTGGAATCCCTTTTCCCTCAGTTTGTGTTCTCTCTCTCTTTCAAATAAATAAATAAAATCTAAAAAAAAAAAAGTGATGAATAAGAAGAAATTCTTTTTTAGGTTCTTTATACACACTATCAACTTATTTTTGGGGGTGCATGGGTGGCTCAGTTGGTTAGGAGTTTGCCTTCAGCTCAGGTCATGATCTCAGGGTCCTGGGATTGAGTCCCACATCAGGCTCCCTGCTCAGTCAGGGTCTTGCTTCTCCCTCTGCCTCTGCCTCCCTCCCCCTCTCTCTCATGAATAAATAAAACCTTTAAAAACAAAACAACAAAAACCCCTTGTTTTTCAAAAAGATTTAAACAAGTTCTGCTCCTAATTCAAATCCCCTCATCAGCATTACATGTTATGCTTAAAAAAAGGAGTGCCAATTTGATCAGTGAAAGCTAGCACTTTGCTATTTGTATTTCTGTTTCTTTGAGTGCTAATAAGCACTTTTTGTAGGATCGCTGGCTAATTGTATTACTTTTAAAATGATCTTTTCAAGTCTTTTATATATTTTAAAATTACTATGTTATTTTACTTATGGATTTGTGGGGTCTTTGCATTTAAGGATATTATTACTTTGTTATATTTATTGTAAATTATTTTCCATGGATGTAATTCATTTTCAAATTTTATTAAGAATGTTCAAATACAGGGGCGCCTGGGTGGCTCAGTGGGTTAAAGCCTCTGCCTTCGGCTCAGGTCATGATTCCAGGGTCCTGGGATTGAGTCCTGCATTGGGCTCTCTGCTCAGCGGGGAGCCTGCTTCCTTCTCTCTCTCTCTCTCTGCCTGCCTCTTTGCCTACTTGTGATCTCGTCAAATAAACAAAATCTTTAAAAAAAAAAAGAATGTTCAAATACAGGGTTTAATTTTTAATGAAATAATGTCTCTAAATAATTTCTTTTACATGCTTACTAATTTTTTTTATTAGATAGTTCTTTAAAAGAAAGTGCTTTTTTCCCCCCCTCCACAAGAGACTTTCAATTCACATGGTTTCCATTTGCTATGGTATGTAGAAAGAAGCTTAAGATTCCCCCCCAGACATTATAAACTTATTTCCCATTATAGTTTATTGAGTAATCCACTCATTTTCCATAGATATTTTGATGCTTCCTTTTTCTTGTGTTAGGTATTTACATAATAAAGATTATATATTACTATCTGAACTAGTACTATTTCTTCTATATTTTTGCACAAGTACTATAATGTTTCACCTTTTATATACTTATCTTCTTTTTCATAATTAGTTTTTTTTCTCTTTATTCTGTTGAACTTTCTATTCATTTTGCTACTTTTCCCCTCAGATCCAACAGAGATCAATTTATTATTTTAACCATTCATTAAAAAGTATTTATTGTTCAACTATGATCTGTTATGTACAGTTCTAGTCTCATATAATTATATATGGACAACTTCAGCCCTCAATTTACTATAGAATTTTGATTGTAATTACAAGTAATATGCCTTTATTTGAGGATGATTTAACATCTTTGGAACACTCAGCCTTTTCAATCAAGATTATGGTTTCTCTCTTTTTGAGCTAGTCTTCCTTTGTCTCTCAGCGATGTATTTTTATGTTTTATAATCTCACATTATTTTTGTGTTTTATAATCTCACAGCTTTGTTTACCAAAGGCCCCTACATCTCCCATTAAGGTTATTGTTACCTATTTTGATTGTGAATTTCAAATTTTTGGGATCATATCTTTTTTCTATTACATGTCCTGGGAAGTTTTCTTATATATAGAAAGACTGTTTATTATGTTTATTTTATAACCAGTAGCCATATTATACCCTCCTAAACTATAATAATTTTCAGCTGCTCTTCTTAAGTTTTATAAGTATGTAATTGTTTCACCTGAAAATAATGTGATATTTTCATAATTATATGTCTATCATTTAGGATATAATTTTATGATCTCTTTTTCTTGACTTTTGCATTGGCAAGAACTTTAATGACATTAGATAATAACGACAGTGATGGAAATTGTTATTTTCCCACTAATTTTAATGTTATTATATACTGTTGATTCTTGTTTTAACTATCCTTTTTTCTGTAGTTTACTAGATGTCTTTAGGGATTTTTTTTCAGTTGTATTAAATAACTTTTTGATATATATTGAAACAATTTACATTTTATTTGATCCATAGCATTCCCAGTTTAAATCCATATTGTATTATTATTTAAATATGCTATTGGATTTTTCATGTTGTTATTTTATTTAGGATTTTAAGATGTAAATCATTTCACTCATTTTTAATAGCAAAAATGTTTGATTTAACATAAATTTATCATTGAGTTTCTCTTTGCAGTTTATTATAGGTTTTAACATACCAACTTCTTGTTTTTAATCTGTAAACAATATTTAACTATTGTCAGTTTCATCCCTCCTCTTTAGCCCTATAGTTACCATTTAAGTATTTAAAATAATGTTTTGAAATCTGGAGTAGGTGGGCTTTTTTTTTTTTTGCTTAATATTTTTTAGTAATATTTAGAGATTTTCTTTTATTTGTTTTGCTTTGACATCATAATGAGAGGAAATAAAATTTATCCTCTTAAGGAATGGGATTTTTTATGATATATTCTAAGGTAAATTTTTGTAAACATTCCATAAATGTTTAATAAGAGACTTCGGTTTTTCTTTCCAGCTACACCTTTTTACACGTTTTATATTTTATAATAATTTTCATGATTAATTTGTTATTCAATCACTATGTTTTATTTTATTTGCTTTCTATATCTTTATAGATTGACAATAGAGTGGAGTGGTCTCTCATAATTATTTACTTGTTATCTTTGTATTTTCACAATTTTGCTTTATACTTTGATGTTTGATTAAAATCACAATTTTTACAGATAGAACTTACCAAATGTCTCATATATGTTAATCACACAATAAATGGTAGTTTTTGGAGCCTAATATTTAGGATTGCTTTTTATACTTTTTTAGTTTGGCATACAATAATTAAGCCTATTTAAAACCTTGTATTTCGGCTGTATTTATAATTAATATTTCCCATCTTTATTTTTGTTGTTGGTTTCTTATATACCTTTGTTGTTTTATTGCTGCCTTTTTTTACCCCTTTCATTACATAGGCTACATTTTATTTATCTTGTTTTTATAGTGAATTGGAATATAGAAATTCTTATTTTACTTTTAATACTGTCTTTTTTTTTTTACCTTTTTAAAGATTTTATTTATTTATTTGAGAGAGAGAGAGAGAGAGCATGAGAGGGGAGAAGGTCAGAGGGAGAAGCAGACTCCCCACGGAGCTGGGAGCCTGATGTGGGACTCAATCCCTGAACTCCAGGATCATGACCTGAGCCGAAGGCAGTCACTTAACCAACTGAGCCACCAGGTGCTCCTAATAGTTACTGTCTTAAAGTTTATTCAATACTTTCTTTAAGATGTATTTTTCCAGTTATCAAGTTTAAGAACAAAACTACAAATTTTAGTATGATGAGAAATTTAGCTTCCTTTAACTTGTCTTATTTGCCGTCTCAAGATTTTTTTTTTTAATTTCTTTTCAGCATAACAGTATTCATTGTTTTTGCACCACACCCAGTGCTCCATGCAATATGTGCCCTCCCTAATACCCACCACCTGGTTCCCCCAACATCCCACCCCCCGCCCGTTCAAAACCCTCAGATTGTTTTTCAGAGTCCGTAGTCTCTCATGGTTCACCTCCCCTTCCAATTTCCCTCAACTTCCTTCTCCTCTCCATCTCCCCATGTCCTCCATGTTATTTGTTATGCTCCACAAATAAGTGAAACCATATGATAATTGACTCTCTCTGCTTGACTTATTTCACTCAGCATAATCTTTTCCAGTCCCGTCCATGTTGCTACAAAAGTTGGGTATTCATCCTTTCTGATGGAGGCATAATACTCCATAGTGTATATGGACCACATCTTCCTTATCCTTTCATCCGCTGAAGGGCATCTTGGTTCTTTCCACAGTTTGGCGACCGTGGCCATTGCTGCTATAAACATTGGGGTTACAGATGGCCCTTCTTTTTACTACATCTGTATCTTTGGGGTAAATACCCAGTAGTGCAATTTCAGGGTCATAGGGAAGCTCTATTTTTAATTTCTTGAGGAATCTCCACACTGTTCTCCAAAATGGCTACACCAACTTGCATTCCCACCAACAGTGTAAGAGGGTTCCCCTTTCTCCACATCCTCTCCAACACATGTTGTTTCCTGTCTTGCTAATTTTGGCCATTCTAACTGGTGTAAGGTGGTATCTCAATGTGGTTTTAATTTGAATCTCCCTGATGGCTAGTGATGATGAACATTTTTTCATTTGTCTGGTAGCCATTTGTATGTCTTTATTGGAGAAATGTCTGTTCATATCTTCTGCCCATTTTTTGACATGATTATCTGTTTTGTGTGTGTTGAGTTTGAGGAGTTCTTTATAGATCCTGGATATCAACCTTTTGTCTGTACTGTCATTTGCAAATATCTTCTCCCATTCCGTGGGTTGCCTCTTTGTTTTGTTGACTGTTCCCTTTGCTGTGCAGAAGCTTTTTATCTTGATGAAGTCCCAAAAGTTCATTTTCACTTTTGTTTCCTTTGCCTTTGGAGACATATCTTGAAAGAAGTTGCTGTGGGTGATATCGAAGAGGTTACTGCCTATGTTCTCCTCTAGGATTCTGATGGATTCCTGTCTCACGTTAAAGTCTTTTATCTATTTCGAGTTTATCTTTGTGTATGGTGTAAGAGAATGGTCGAGTTTCATTCTTCTACATATATCTGTCCAGTTTTCCCAGCACCATTTATTGAAGAGACTGTCTTTTTTCCACTGGATATTTTTTCTTGTTTTGTCAAAGATGTTGTTAATTAAATCTGAAACTCCAATCCTTTTAATATAAGTTATTTTATCCTATAAACCTTTTTTTTGGCTTTTACTTTCAATTTTATAACCATATTAACAAACAATATTATACTTAGAATTTTATTTAGTTGAGTTAAATATTCACTAATTATCCTTTATATTGCATTGTTGCATGTTTTGGATCCCTTAACTAGTCTCTTGACAGGATAGAATTTATCTTCAGCTGGGATAAATTTGTTGTCTCAAGAATTGTTTATGAGAGCTGACTTGCCTAAGTTTCGTATTCAAGTGCAACTGGTAACTTCACTAGGCATAAAATTCTTGAGTTACAACTCTGCACCCTGAAAAATCTGTGGACATTTTCTATCATGTGATGATTTTAATATTGCAAATATTGCAAAAATATAAAGTCAGCATGATATTTTCTCTTGGTAGATATGGTAGATGTTGGATTTTTAAAGTTTTCTTTGTTTTCTGGGTACTTAGGATGTGAACACCTTCCTATTGGCAAAGATCTCCAAACTGGTTACTACGGTTACAAGAAGAGTTGAGATTCCAGTGGTGTCTTCTCATTGCCTGAAGTTTTAGGCTTTTTATTGATCCTGCGAAGTATACAATACTTACATAGTTGTATTTTCTGCTTCATTTAGCCAGTGTCAGTTTCTGTTATTTGTATCCAAGAGTTCTAACTAGTATAGTGGGCAACCTGAATGCTCATTCTGAAAGCTTGAAGAGCTTATTCTTTTTCCTTAGAATTAAAAGATTTTGCCAAGATATGTCTGGACACAATTCTTTTCCATTAATTTTTTGAGGCATTTGCTGTATACCAGATCTTTCTTGATTCTAGAGAGTTTTCTTCTATTCTATTTTTGATGATTTCCTCTATATCCATTGCTGAGGCTTATTCATTCAGGATTATCTGTTCTTAGAGTCTATCAGTGTTCTTGATTTTTCTGATGGACCAGATTTTCTGACAAATTTTTATCCTTCTTCTGTGAATTTGGGCCAGCTTCTTTAATTTGGTGATCAAAACACTAAATGACATTTTGTAACATCAATTTGGCTCTTAGAGACTTCCAAAAAGAATTTTGTAATCCATTCTTTTCTCATTTCAACCAGTTTTATTTGTATCTTTGTCTCAACCTGAGCCTTTTCTTTTCTTGTCATTCTCTGTTGATGTTTTTGTGTTGAAAGTCCCCAAGGTAATCTCCAGGTTTTACTAGGAGGACTTACAGGATTCAGCAAATAGTTGTACTCACAGTAATGATTTATTACAGGGAAATATACAAAGCAAATCAGGCTAGGGAAAAAAATGCATGGATGAAGTTGGGAAGAAAACAGGCACATGCTTTTAAGGGTTCTCTAACAGTGGAGTCAAACAGGATGCCTTTAATTCTCCCAGCGACGAGTTGTGACAACACTTGTGAAATGTTGCCAACTGGGGAAGCTCATTTAAGACTCAGATCCCAGATCTTTCCTGGGGGCTAGTCATGTAGACACCCTAGCATGTACCATAATCCCAGATTCCCAGAAGGAAATCAAACAGTCAGCACAAATCACTCTTCTCAGAAACAATTTAGGCACAGTCAACCACTCTTGTCCAAGTGATAGGAATTCCTCAGAAATCCCAAGTTCCCAGTGACCAGCCAAGGACTACTTGTAAACACTTTTCAAAGGGTAGAAATCTATGCTATGTTGCCTCTTTTATGCACAGTTTCATACTGGCTAGTTTTTGAATGTTTTAAAAGATGCTAAATATATTTGCTAATTTTTTTGTATCTTATATAAAACCAATTTCAGAGAAAAAGAAATATCCTAGAAACTATTTCCTTTCCTTATGTTTCCTTACAATATCTTTTAATAGTCTCCTCCCATGAGAGCCTTTTTACAGTTTGTTCTTTTTCTTTTCTTTTTTTTTTTTTTTTTTTCAGAGACAGCGAGTGAGAGAAAGAGCGAGCATGTGAATGAGAGGGGCAGAGGTAGAGAGAGAATCTTAAGCAGGGCTTCATGCCCACCATGGAGTCTCCCACAGGGCTCATTCTCATGACCCTGAAAACATGACTTGAGCTGAAATCAAGAACTAGACACTTAATCAAGTCTCCCAGGCATCCTGCCATTTGCTCATTTTTAAAGGAAGTAAAGGCTTTTTAGACCCTATATTTCCAATTGGTCATTGATATTATTAATCCCATCTTTCTTTTGGGTCTAATACGTTTCCACTCTCACATCTAAACTTTTAATGATAGGTTGATATAGCAGTCAATTTGTGATGTCTAACAAGCATCCACTTAAAGAGATATTTTCTAGAATGAAGTTAAGCTCTTTAACTTTTGTTAGAATTTGCTAGGGAATCAAATACCTTTTTCTGTCCTTTGAAAAATGTTGTACCTTAAATAATATATAGTTTAGTGTGAAAATCTCCAGCTCTTCAGACTGCTTTTCAGTAGTTGACTGAACTTTCCAGGATTCAGCACCATTCATTGATTTCTGCTTTCAACCACGGCACATGCTTGAAGCTAAAAGGTATTGTTTTAGTCTGGGTCACATTAGGAAACAGATATCACATAGCAATTCAAACAGACGAAGCTTGACATAAAAAGATTTTAAGACATTTTGTAAAGGTAGTTTATGGCTGAGGGAAAGTACCCAAGGCAAGACAAACTTGGAAGAGAGGACTTTTGCACAAGATTGTGGTTCAGACCTCATTGGAGAAAGTAGAGTCGCAGCCCACTGGGTGGTCCCTTACGGGTTGGTCAACATCACACGGAGCTCTGAAGCTGGAATTGCCCTTCAGAGTTGTCCTAGGTTGAGAAAAGATAACTAGATTTCATTGGCCAGTTATTAGATATAGACTGCTCTAGGAAGAGACTTTGACTTTAGGTAATGATAGGATGGCACTGTCTGTGATATAAGTGACAGATTTAATTAGGTATAGGGTCAGATCTGTTTGGAGCAGTCCTGTTTGGTCAGAGCTGTGTATCCTTGAAAGGGTTTTTCAGATGATAGAAATCCACAGTTGAGGAACAGAAAAATTCTTTTCTTGTAGATGAAATTAGTTCTCAATTACGGTGATCATTGTGGAAGACTGGGGAATGACTCCATGGTAACATCTGGTAAATCAGAAATTGCTGATGTTTTTGATTGTCATGGGTATATCCCACTTAGTATCTCAGACAAATGACTTATCCAGCCTAGGTTTAGTGCCAGGACTAGACACAATATGGCTCTGGCATTTCAATTCAGGTGTTTGATCTTGGATCTGGGAAATTTCATTAAATGCTGGCAGATGGCAAGAATGTTGCACAGATTAAAGGATATTGCCATTTAGTTTTAGCTTGTCCTGGTGCCTCTGGAAAGTTCTCTTTTACTTAAAAAATTATCTCAAGAAAGAGGTTTTTTAAGACACTCAAGTATTGTTAATCTGATTATTACTTAAAGGTAGTTTATCAGGGAGAAAACATTAGTTTTGAGTTTCTTTGCTAGTGCAAATTAGTGAAATATTTCAATCAAAAATTTATTGGGTGTGTTGAGCATATAAAAGAAGCATATTAAATTCAGCATTCAAATACCCACTCTGTGCCATATACTACTCTAGGTACTAAAAGTACAAACATAAGTAAGATATAGACCTCCCTCTTTACCAGCTGTTACCCCTGGGAAAGGATTCTATTGTAGATAATATGTTTATGACTTTAAATCAACCAGGTCAAAGTTGGGCCTTGAGATGAAAAATTAACTTCAAGAGTTTGTTTCTCAAGATTTCATTCAGACCCTTTCCTTTCTCTCGTATGCACACTATCCTGTTCACTGTGGCTGGTGAAATTGAGGAAAATGCTTTTAGGATTAGAAAATAACCTAAATCTAAAGTTATTTTGAGCATGAGTTTATTATAAGCCAAGAATACAGGCCTAGAAGATTTCTATCAGGACACATGGCTTTAAAAAACTCTAATAAACAATTTAACTTCTCTGCACTGGAAAACAGACTCACCAGGTATATTTAACATGCACACACACACACACGCACACACACATACACACCCCTTACAATAGAAATACCTTCTATGGGGATGTAATTTCTTATATTGCATTGTTGTATGTATTCTAACAAATCCTTTTTTATTTTATTTTATTTTTAACAAGTATTTTTTTTAAAGATTTTATTTATTTATTTGACAGGCAGAGATCATAAGTAAGCAGAGAGAGAGGCAGGCAGAGAGAGAGGAGGAAGGGGGCTCCCTGCTGAGGAGGGAGCCTGATGTGGGGCTCGATCTCAGGACCCTGGGATCATGACTTGAAGCGAAGGCAGAGGCTTTAATCCACTGAGCCACCCAGGCGCCCCTCAAATCCTTTTTTAATGAGTCAGAGAATTTTTAAATATTTAAAACACCTTTAAATATATATTTTTGCTGCTAATTGCTATCTAATCAGTAACGATGTGACCAAACTGTGATCTAGATTCCAATTTTTTATACATCTTTCACCTTTACATACATAGTTCACTCTATGGATTAGCATGATCTTTGTGTATAAACTGGAAAAAAAGGAAATCATATCTATCCCCGAAGATGTTTTGAGATTTATTTTTCTAATATTTGCAAAACCTATGAAGATTTTGTTGATTGTGTGATCTGATTGGCAAAGGATTATTTAGACATATATAATTGTTGTAACACTATTATTATATTATATATATACATATATATGTATATAATATATATTATATACTATTATTTATAAAGAAAATTTGACTTGTTCATTTGTAATTATTTGAATTTCAATTTTCATAGCTCTTTAAGTAAATTGACACATTAGGTCTAAATTTGTGTAAGTGAAAGCATTGTAAGTGAAGGTGTTTTATTATTAGAACCCCAAATACCATACAATAGTAATATCAATTCATAGCAGTTAGTAATACATGCATCTCATAGGGGTGTTATGATTTTATTTCATTATGTTAATAAATATTTAGTAATTACTAATGAAAGCACTTACAAATAAGCATTTTAAAGACATCCTAATTGGGTGCATTTAAAAGATTCTGTATCAGCTGTTCTTTTGACCACTTATAGTTTTCCTTTGTTATGTTCTCCGTGCATTTTTTAATTTCCTAAGTTTGTTTTCTTTTCTCCCCAGGGTTTTGTCTAGTGTTGTTAAAAGAATGTTTTGATCCTGCAGTTGAATTTACAAACACTAACATATCTAAAATCTTTTATATTTTTAAAGAATTATTTAATATTTTAGTCTTACTTTCTGTGGCTTTAAGCTTTTCATGGGCCTGAACTAATGATCTTAGTCTTTTATTTCCATTCTCCTGTGAGATGATAAAGTTAAGAAATTATTTTCTCTTGCAATATGAGAAATATTTTATTAAAAATAAAATGAAGACCACTGCTTATTGTGTAATTTCCTCCAACCAATTATGTGAATCATGGAAGGTCTCCAGTAGTATCAAATCATTAGTCTAAACCATCTGTTCCACATCTCTTAGCAGTGATGTGTCCTTAACCTACCCTTGGCGATATAATATTAACAGGCTGTGAAAAATCCCCAATTTCTATTCCTGTTTTATTTATCCTATTTTGATTTAGTGTCATTGTGACCTAGAGTTAATCAGTTTTCTATGCATCTGACAAACTTAATATCTATTTTGTATTCATTTACTTTTCAGTGTAAAATGCTTCAGTTGTAAGTTTTGTTACTTTATGTTGGCTTAATTAATATATTTTCAATCACATTCTTTGCTTTTCATGTAACCGAGCAACTGCTTCCCCATAAAATGGATGAAAATACAGTATAATAAAGAGAATAGTATATAAAATATACATGTGAGGAATGGTAAATAATGTTATTACATGATGAACATGGTAAAATATTGCTATTTAAGAGTGGACAATTTTTATCTTTTGATTATGAGATTATTAAAAGTCTTTTTGGGCCTGTTTTCCTGATCAAACATACTTTTTATTTTCTGTTTTTTAGTCCAATACATACACACACACACACATACACATGAACATATACGTATTTCCATACATACTGTATATATGTATGGAACTAGCACATTAGCATTTTTATATTACATTTGTTTAAAGGGGATTTCTATTTACAGTTGTTTAAAGAAGACATAAAAAATGAGAAAGGACCAGAGTTGTCAAGTCACAACTATGTGCATTTAAGGTGTCCAGAATTGTGCTAGTCATTTCTCAGGTTACACAAATAATAGAAAATATTGGTCACATAATCATAAAGATAAGATACACTTTATGTAACATCTAACAGATAGTTCAAAACAGTAGACTGAGTTGTCAGCACCATCTGTACTGTGGGATTTAGAGAAGAGAAATAGTCTCTGAAACCTTTGCGCCTAGGCAGGGGCTTTCTGGCTCTCCTTAATCTGTTCTTCAGTATTTCTTACAACTAAAAATAATTGCTTTACTAGCAAGTCCATCCTTCGGAAAGTGTGAAATACTTCTGATACTTGCAAATCTCCTAGTTCCAAATACCACTGTACAGAGTAACATCATTTTGGTGTTGTGGATCGTAAGAGGTGGACTCAGTGTGCTCATTGGCATAAAAACTTGTTTTTCTTCTTCCTTTCTTTTCCTTGCAGATATAAAAGCTATTTAGCATTCCCAGGTAACTTCAAATAAATCTGAGAGAAATTGTGTTTTTCAGAGGACTTAAATGTTGCAGCTTTGGTGAATTTCACTAACCTGGAATGGCTGAAGTGCAAAGCTAGTCTAGGGTAGCATTGAAGTTATTTTCAGAAAACTAAACAGATGTTTAGTGTTAATAAGCTGATGAAGGTATTATTTTTGACACTAAGTTTTCTGAGCATTGCTATTATTAAATTGTGGCATGTGATCTCTTTTTCAGGACTGAATTTAAGATAAACCGAGTCTGCTTCTTTTTGAGTAATATGGTCACTGACCTGTATTTGTTTGATCATTGGCCCTGTCATAGTTTCAGTTTATAAATAAGCCAGCTTAATGTCTTACAATTTTCTTTCTCTCACCATATCCCTTAGTTCCCCAATTTAAAAAATAATATAAAAAATAAAATATTATCGATCTGTCTTTTCCTATTGTCTTCCAAGTTGACAAAAAAAAAATCCTATGAAAAGTCACCTGTGTAATGGGATTGGCTATGCAAATTTGGAGATGAAATGTATACTAGAGTTAAATTGTTCTGCATAATGAAAGAGAGGAATTCAAAGAGCTAATGGAATAAACCTATGGGAGGAAATAGACATTAAAGAAGCTCGGCACTTCTCGGTGGAAGGGGAAATGTATGAATGTGTTCTTTAATGAAATCAATAGATGCTGAGTTCTACATTAGCTTGAATATAGGACAAACACAGTGAAAGCAAGTGAATTCAGTAGAGTCAGAAGATAAAGTACACTCAGATCTGGGTTATAGTTAAATTGGTGTGAATGCTCATGTTAATTTTGAAGGCAAGCTGGCATTTATTCATTAACTCATTTATTCATCAAACACATATGGAATGGAAAGGTCTTTAATGTTTCAGACACTGTGCTAAGTACAGTGCTTGTGGTAGCTAACCCAACAGACATCTCAGCAATCAGGCAGCTTGTAACTGAGTAGGAATAGGAGATATTGAACCAAAATCACACAAGTAACTGTAAACTTATATTTTGATAATTGCTATTAAAAAAAGTAGGATGCTGTGAAAACACGTAAGAAAGGAAACTAATTTTGACTGGGGGATCAAGAAAGGCTACCAAAGGAAGGGAGTTAAGTTCACACCTAAAGCACAAGTAAGATTAATCCTGATGAAGATAAGAGAAGAGAATGTTCCCACAATTTATTTTTTAGGATTTGGTACAATAGCAAGGAACAGAAAATCTAAAATATCTTTAAAAGGATTTTTTTTCCACTCCTACATGAAAAGCTTAGACGAGGCAGTCTAAGGCTGGTAGTACTCATCAGCAAGAGGAATCCAGGATTATTCTATTTTATTGTTCCACTGTGTATGTTCTCTAGTTTCAAGGAAACCTCATGGTTCAACATAACTGTTTCAGCTCCAGCCATTTCATTAGCATCCCCATCAATAGAAAAAGAAAGCGGGGGAAGAAGGACGTGTTTCATCACTTTAAGAACACTTCTTTTACCCAAAGGGACTAAGGTAATCACATGCCCACACCTACCTGTAATGGAGCTTGGGAAATGTCTTTATTCAAGGTAGGCATATGTCCAACTAAAAGGGCTTGTTATTATAACTATAGAAAAAGAGGGCTAGGTGTTCTGTTCCTAAAGACAAATGGAAGAAGAGAGAATGTATCCTGGGAGACTGTTAGTTGTGAAGTTCATAAGTGAAGTTCTAGGTAGGAGGAAGCTTGATATATTCCAGGAAAGAGACAGTGTAGTGTGTTTAAATGTTATGAGCAAAGGGGAAGAAGAAGGATGGTGGGGGGACAAAACTAGAGAGGCAGGTGAGGGCAAGTCATATCCAGCCTTTTGGATGATAAAGAATTTTGCATTTTACTTAAAGAATGATGAAACTTGAATGCTCTTAAGGATGAGGGTAATATATTCATATTTTCATATTAAAAAAAAACTCTGCGCACTGTGTGGAGAGTAAGTTAGAAACAACATTGGCAGTATATACAAAGTTTAAAATGGTTGTGCTTTTTGAAATACAATTACATATTTATGAATTTATCCTAACAAAATTGTCAGACAAGTTCAAAATCTGGAAAGACATGCTCTGAGTGCTTACAGTGAGAATGAGGTTAGGAAAACTTCACTTTCTCCTTTAATAACTTTTAATTTTGAATAACTTGTTTTACAATAAGCATGTATTACTTAGAATTTCATTAAAAATCAATAAACCAGCTTCATCTTTTGCAAAACAAAGACAAAAACACTTGGGACTTAGCTGCACAGTTGTCCAGATTGCTGACTCCTATTCCAAATGGTCTTCCTTTGTATGGACCTCCATTTCTGATGGTTGCCTGCCTCCTGGAGTCTATTTTTCTGTCTGGTCCCTTTGCATTGACAGTTCAATTAGATGGTTGTCCTATTTTCATTTTGGTTTTTGTACTTCTGGTAGGAAAAACAACAGTCTTGTCTATTCCATCATCCCATTTCCCCACCCATACATTGTTCTCCTATGTTCTGGCTAAGTTGAGCACCCCCGGTTTCCTCCAGTGACATTTAGACAGGACATAGATATCCTCCATCTTTGCCCCACCACTGCCATATTTATAAAGATATGCGTTAGAGAATTGACTGGTGAGGATATAAAGGGGTTCTGTGGCATCATAACAGGTCCTTAATCCTTCATTTCAACTGCATAGACTTTAGAATTTTAGAGTTAAAAAGTAAAGACCTTCATTTATAAACTATGACAGAAAAAACATTTTCTTTGTGGATATTTTGAACATCTTGACTATCTGTTGTTAGGAGTTTGGTTTCCATGGTAGAAGAAAGATTATAGCGCCTAGAGTCAGAAGACTTGGATCATAATTTAGTCTCATTTGTAGGATGATCTTGCAAATTAAATAACATTGTAAGAATATTGACTTCTTCAGTTGTCAAACAGGGGAAATCCCAATGCTACTTTATTGGGCTATTCAATATCTGAAACCACTTTTTTTTGTTTACTTTCCATTTATTCACATTTCATGGATTATTACACTTCCTCAAAAACTAATTAATACAAACTGAGGTCACACTTTCTCACAATTCAAGTATTTTATTTTAAAAAGATTTTATTTATTTATTTCTCAGAGAGAGAGCACAAGCAGGGGGAACAGTAGGCAGAGGGTTAAGCAGACTCCATGCTGAGCAGGGAGCCCAATGGCAGACTTGATCCTAAGGTCCTGGGATCATGACCTGAGCCAAAGACAGCCACCCAGGTGTCTCAAGTATTTTAGTTTTAGAAAACAATTTCCTGGGGCACCTGGGTGGCTCAGTGGGTTAAGCCTCTGCCTTTGGCTCAGGTCATGATCTCAGGGTCCTGGGATAGAGCCCTGCGTCGGGTTCTCTGCTCCGCAGGGAGCCTGCTTCCCCCTGCACCCCCTCTGCCTGCCTCTCTGCCTGCCTGTGATCTCTGTCTGTCAAATAAATAAGTTTTAAAATCTGAAAACAATATCCTATGTAAAATAGAAAGCAAACAACTTACTTGATTGCTAAGGAGTTTTACATCTGTTATGGTTGCATCTGCAGCAAGCAGAGTCTGTAGTCCTAACCATGATTACCTCTGGCCAGGAGTGCCCAGGTGCTCAGAGCTGGACTGGACCGGCTCCTTGAGGTCGCCTACCAACACTGTGGGACATGACAGTTTCTGCTACAGATTCTCACTTCCAGAATGAGAAAGAATACCCAGGGGTTTGGGAGTGAGCCATTGGGTTTGCAAAGCCTTCAAAATGCACCATGCTTGCATTCTTACTTCAGAAATCAAAGTACTGACAGATGCTCAAAAGCATCAGTTTAACTTCAAAATGAAACCGAAAAGGCTTTCTCAGTGATAACTTGTTCTGAAAGTTATCTTCAGATAGTAGGATAGGATTTTTTTTCCTTTCCCCCAGAACAGGTAGATTTTTTCTGGCAGGAGGCATATCAAAAATATGATTTAGAACTGAAATAGTGAAACTATCATCCTTTCAAGAAAGTCAATTCATAAATTCTCAGACTTGTCCTTCCCTGGAAAACATAATCTAAACTGCTTTAAAAACTGGGCACACATATCCACCCTGTAATTCTAAAAATGAAGACAGCACAATGCTCATTTTTTTTTTGTTTTCTTTAATGTTAGACTGATGTAATTATTTTAGAAGTATTTTTCTTTGAGCTCAAATTTGTCGGCCCATGATATTTATGTATTATGACTTTAGTCCTTTGTGACAATGTAGAACTGGTCCAATCTTTCATCCACATAATTACTATGTATTAACCAAGAAGGATAATAGGCTTAAATCATGACAATTTAGGTCTATATTCTATGGAAGAATTCCTGGAACTTTAGGAACACAGTTCGGTCTCCAATAAAAAGTTTCAAAGGCATTTGGAATAAAGGAAACTCCCAAGTTTAAGTGCGTTCATGTGGCTTTCTTTTCATAAGTAATTGAAGATTATATTTAGTTTGATAAAAAACCTTTCCCAGACATTTTTTAATTGTACAGCAGCACATGGAAATTGTTTTACACCGCTAATTTATATACTGTCTTTAGGGGGCAGTACTAGACCACTGATAAATTTTGTTATTTCTGCTAATGCTGCTGGTAATGGTTAATAGAAAATAAAACTAAAGTAACTACAGTGAGATTTACAATGCAATTATATATACCCCTTAATGTTAGTAAAATTTTTTAGGTAGTTAACTGAAAATGATAGTTTGAAATTCATTGATAATTCATTCAATAAATAATTGTTAAATTCTATAATGCATACACATTATAAGAGATACAAATGTGAATAAGACAACATTTGCTTTCAAATAACTTACAGTTAACTAGGATAAATAAGTTGTGTGTGAGTGTGTGTGTGTGTGTATGTACAACTCTTTCAGGATAAAGGTAATAATAAAAATAACAGTATGTATTCATTATTTTTCACATGACAGTCACTATCATGCAATTAATTTTATCCTCGTACAACCCTATTAAGTAGGAATTATTATTTTACCTCCTTTTCAGATAAAGAAGCTAGGAATAATAAGATTATGTGATTTTCTCTAAGTAGCACAGTTGAAAACAGCAAAGATGTGTTTTAAATATATATATCTATTTGACTTCACATCTACTTCTCTTTGCCACTATGCCATCCATCATCTCAAGGTCTATGTGAAATATTATAATACACAAACTCACTCAAAGAGCTACAGACATTTAGAAGAGAGCCATATCATTTCTGTTTGTGGGAAATCTAAAAAGTGGAATCTGAGCTGTATTTCGAGGAATCAGTGGGCTCATAAGATAATAATAGCTAAAATGGTAGTTAATATGTATTGAAACCTTATTATGTGTCAGGCACTTTATATTCATCACCTTATTTAAGTATCAAAAAAATTCTGAGGGAGGTTCTTTTTTTTTTAATTTTTATTTATTTATTTTTTATTTTTGGCGTAATAGTATTCATTGTTTTTGCACCACACCCAGTGCTCCATGCAATACGTGCCCTCCCTAATACCCACCACCTGGTGAGGGAGCTTCTTTTATATTATTTCCGTTGAGTAGATAAGGCAAGAGAGGCTGACAATGGTCATATTTGACAAAAATCACGCTAATAAGTAGGCAAGCTGAAATTTCAGAACAAATTTTAGAGCCTAAACTCTTAACCAGTATAATATGCTGCATGGAGAAGTAAGATGAAAGGCATGAATAAATGCATCGAACATGATTAGGGTATAGTAGAGGAAGTAAAAGTGTTGAAAATAGTTTGACCATAGAACCTTGAGGAATTTGGGTATTATTTACTGTACAGTGTGAAGTAATTTATGAGCAAAGAAGACACATAAACAGGGTGTTTCTCTGGAGAAAAGATAGAGGAAGTTCCCTGTAAAATTGGATCAAATAATTATAGTATCATTAACATAAATACAAAAGAACTGATTAATTTGTGAAATGTTGATAATTCTTACCATGAATGTAATGATTTATGGTGCTATGCCATGTCAACATTGATGGTCAAACAAACAACTGATCATGAGTTGGTGAAGGAGAAGCCTATTTGGTTATTTTATTGTATTTTGTAGACAGCATTGACCATACACATAGATGCTCTTGCTAGATTAAAGTTTTAGATACCCCAAGATTTTCTCACCAGGATGTCTGTGGGATGAAAAATCCCCGTGCTTTTCACCTTTTGTTACTGATTTCAGAAATGTGTTTTCATGAAAGGATGGGTGACTATGTACAAAATCATAGAAATTTTAGTCATCACAGAGAGCAAATTGTTTTCAGGAGTGTCATCATATAGCAGAAATATATTAACAAATACACTTTTTAAAAATTTAAACTGCAATTACATCAGCTTGGTTACTCTTTTTTTTATTTTTTAAATTTAATTTAATTTTTTCAGTGTTCCAATGTTCATTGTTTATGCACCACACC
Organism: Martes martes; assembly: GCF_963455335.1. Classification (NCBI taxonomy): domain Eukaryota; kingdom Metazoa; phylum Chordata; class Mammalia; order Carnivora; family Mustelidae; genus Martes; species Martes martes. The sequence goes on from NC_137895.1 coordinate 21,679,530, forward strand.
CAGTGCTCCATGCAATACATGCCCTCCTTTTTACAGGATATTGTGTTGAATGAGAAGCAATGTATCATAGTGGTCAAGGGGGTCAGCTCTGGAGTCAGGCAGTCTGGATTGGAATCCTTTTTCTGCCACTTACCAGCTCTCTGATCTTAGTTTTACTTGACCTCTCTGTGCCTTAGTTTGTGTGAATTAAAATAAAAAGTGTCACATAGTAAATGCTCAATCAATTATAGCTATTATTATTGTTGTATCTTACAGGCTGTAACTGCCTATGGGGCTTTTTAAGTTTATGATTTCTCAGTTATTGAAAATTGATCAAGGGAAATTTAAGATGTCAATATAGAAAAATAAAGTCTTTTATTTTTTTAAGGATTTCTTTATTTCAGAATGTGAGAGAGCACAAGCACAGGGATGGGGGAGGAGCAGAAGGAGAGAGAGAGAGGGTCTTCAGCAAGGAGCCACACGTGGGCCTCGATACCGTGACCCTGAGATCATGATCTGAGCTGAAATTGAGAGATGAATGCTTAACCAACTGAGTCACCCAGGCACCCTAAAGTCTTATATTTTAAAGTCACAACTTCTGGGGGAGTCAAGGGGGTACCATTTACAATTTAATATATAGAGTATTTTTACTAACTTCAATAATCATAATATGTAAGTATGTGTCCAAAACTACCTTCTGAAGACTTTTACCTTTTTTTAAAACAAAAAAAATCAGTTTGCTGAGCGTTCATCAAGTTCTTTGAATATGGAATTTTCATCAGTTTTGGCAAAATTCCTTGCAATGTTACTTTGGTGATTTCCTTCTACCTCTACATGGAGCTCTTAATTTGATCCCCGATTTGTTAACTTTTAATTTTTCCTCATCTTTAGTTCTATCTTCTGGGAGATTTCCTCAGACTTACTTTTCACCTTCCATTGGGTTTTAGATATTTATTTGTTTAATAGCATTCTGTTCTCATTTCATGGATGCAAGTATCTTCTATTTGTGGATACTATTTATAACTTTTTCTGTATATTTATTTTTATCTCTGTTAAAGGCTTTCTTCAGATGTGTGATGATGCTTGGATTCTCGTTCATATTTACCTAAAACTGTTTATCTGGGTAGAGATTTTTTGAGAGGTGGGCTTCACAGTAAGAGTTAAGGCATAGGCCCCCATCATTTTACTAGGGACTTACAGATCTTTTTTTCTTGGGAGGTCAATTTCTGCAGAGGGGACTATATTGTCATCTCCTGCCTGGGGGATATAAACCTAGCTGCCGTATTATCTAGGGCAAATGTGGGCAGGCACTGGAATGGGTTGGGAAGCTACAACTACTAGATATTCAATTATTTTCTTTGTTTTACAGAGACACCCCTCTGTTAACTGTGCATGGAGTGTTAGAATTCCTAATCTTTTTGTTTCAATGCCACCAGAAAATAAACCTCCAATTTTTTTTCAGTGGTGAAGGTTTAGTTCCTTGGCCAGTTGAGAACATGGGTCTGAGTCTATCCTGTTGCAGCTCACCTGCACATACATCTTCATGGAAAGTTAGTTTCTCTAATTCTTAAGCCCCTTTGGTGGCACCCAGTCATGAATAAACATGCTGCTTATTTTTCCTCTTGTAGACATTTTGTTTTCAGTTTTCTCAAGTTTGCTAGATCAGGTAATTCATACCCATTTGTTTATCATTATCTTAAAGTTTTCTTGTTATTACTCCTCTGCTAATCTCTCTCCTGTTGTCCTTGTCCTTATGCATGTTAGGCCGTTTTTACAAATGGTTCAACACTGAAGTCCTATTGTTAATTTTAAAGTATTACTCCCATTACACATACAATATAAAATTTTATGAAGTTCATTTTTTTGAAAAGGAGACATTGTGGAAAAAAATGTGCTTTTAGCAATTCTTATTTCAATAAAGTATTTTCCTGCTATTCCTCTGATTGCATTTAGAAATGATAAGATATCTCTAATTTGTTGCTGCTGAGATATTTTCTTGGGTCATTTTCATGTCTATTTTTCATTATGAACTTTGAATCTTAATAGTCTTTCTTACCCAATTTTTTCATGTTCAATTTTTTTTAAACATTCAACTTAAATTGAGTTATCTGAGTTTTTGTCTTAGTCCCATGGCACAACCACATAACTATGGTGAATATTAAGCTGATTTTGCTTGCTAACATACACTGTAAGAAAATAATGTAATTTAATTGATGTTAAGATATCTAAACAACATTCAGATAATATATTGGTATAATATAAATTTAATTTCAGAGAACTTCATCTACAATAAATTTGTCACCAGGAGAAGTGGAAGATGATGATGATGATGAAAACACTTGTGGGCCCTCAGGACTCTGGGAAGCATTAACTCCTTGTAACGGATGTAGGAACCTTGGCTTCCCCATTCTTGCACAGGTAATGGTTTGCTTTTCTTAAGATGTAGTAAAACATAAAAAATACTTGCCCATGTTTTTAAGGAAATCTTTTTTTCTCTCTTCCTGGAAATCTAATAAATATCTTACTCATTTTGTAATTTTTCTTCAGTTAGAGGTCAGTTTATCTAACTTGCTGTACATGTGTGCATACTCAAGCACATACTTTATATCATTTTATGTGGTTGTTTTATTTTGATCATGATGCTAGTTCCTGAAAAATTGAGTTGTTTTTGAGATTTTTAATATTTATGATCCAGAAATGGTTCACTGAAAGAATGCTTTTTCAATTACAATTTATATTAAAATAATAGAAAATGATTTTCAAGGAAACATGGAAAGGCTCTTTATAAGCATTGTCACTGATTCTTTTAATTTTTTAGCACAACGAAACATTGTAGAATAATGTTCATCATTGAAATTATGTAGGACAATCCAAAAATGAGACCAAAACTCTAAAATATTGACTATAATTTTGAAACCATCTCGCTCTTTGTTAAGTCATTTTTATTCTCTTGCATTACCTTCAAATTACCATTGTGTATTTTGGACCACGAGCTTATGGAGGAGTTTCAAAAATAAGTAAAATTATCCAGAGCTGAGAAATTCAATGCCACAATGAATATATGAAGAAACATTTAATACAAAAACAATGTAATGGCAAAGGTATATATGTCTAACTACGTAGTGCATGTGTGGAAAAATAGTCTTGGACAGATAATAATTTGCAGTAATTGTCCAGAATAGCATTACATCTCAAAAATATTTTGTTTTGCCTCAAGTATGAAACAATTATGTCTAAGAAAAAAAATCACTTTTTTCATGTCTTATGTCACAAATTGACCAGAGCCACTCAATTTCCAATATTAATTCATTGTAGAGAAAATCAAATAAACATATAGTGCTTAAAGAATCTCTTCACCTTAACATGAACTATTTTTAGGACTTTAAGACACTATCCTACTTATTACAGAATTATTATCAATATATACTGGACCATGAGTTCCATAAAGATAGAGATTATTGTAATACATCTATTTCTAAGGCCAACATAGTTCTTGGTATATTGTCAATAGTAAGTAGTAGTTGAACGGAATAATGAACAAATATGTGTATTTGGGAGTTTCATTTCCTCAAAGAGTTTTACCTCATATCTGTAAGGAAATAGGAGAAAGGAACAAAAGAAATATAGATTTTATTTTATTCATATAACCTCATCTGCTTAAGACTTTACTAGTAATCAAATGCTTTTATCTATTTTACTTGTTTTGTAAGATAAAGTGTTAGGACTCTGAGCCATCAATAATATATGACTATAATTTACTTCTCTACTACCTTCCTAAATATTTATTTTTTTCATTTTATTAGGCTTGGTAGTAGGCTCAGTAGTAACGATTTTGGTTTATAACTTTTTAATACTAGATGTTTTTCTTTGGTTATTTTCTGGTGAAGATTGGCAAATAACAGTATTTTAATAGTTACATTAACCACCTTCAATTTCCCCCCTTAATTTGTATGAGTGTATTTTGTGTCATTTTTTAAACTATCAAATTCTTTAAACTTCTTCATCTTTTTGTTTGTTTGTTTAACTTGCCTCATCTAGAGATAATTCCCATTTCTCTCATTATATTGCACCTGTTTGATTTGGATTTTCTTCTGAAATCTCTTATTCTGTTGCTCTGTTTTTAAGACCATATGACTCAGTTTTGGTATTTTTACATATAATGCAGGAGAAATAATGGTTGCATTAATTAGCTGACATTATTGTTTACTCTTGAAAATTTATATTTTATAAAAGTATCCTTATTAGTATTTTAATTGTTACTGTATTACATCTATAAGTTATCTGAGATATAATTTTTTTTACTCTATTTAATGTAATGAATGAAGAATAGAATTCTTTTATTAATATTTTCATATGGACTTCTACTAAAGTTCTCAACTTGCTGATGGACTCTCCTTTAACATATGTGTGTATACTTAGAATAAAATTTAATAAATCTGTTGTGACATTGGAGACATCATATCAAATGTAAATTTGTCCTACAATTTGCAATAGCTTTGAACTCAGAATTTTGTAGGCCAGCTTCAAAATAAGTTTTCTTAAAATTTCATGAATACAGGATTTTATTTTGAAAAAAATTTTTTTTTTTTTTAGATCTGAAATAAAAATCATTTAGCCAACCACTGTGCATATAAGGTCTCAAGAAAAACCACTACCTTACAGTTTGGTATAGGAGCCTTTGTAATCAGTGGAATTAGTATAGTGCTATGCAAATTTCTGTATACTCATATTTGTTGGATTCAAATAAAATATATTTATTTCACATTTATAACTCCTAATTTAACTGGATCCAACACACATGTATCAAATATCTATATTCAAAGCATAGTGCTAAACTTCAGAAACATGAGGATTATGAAAATTCAGACTTAATTAAAACTATGTGATGTATTACTTTTAGAATCTTAAATAGATTTTTTACTTGCAAAATTAGAACACTGGTTGCTCCTGTAGATTTTACACTTCTAAGATTATCTAAACCCTAGTTTTTGTCTAGATTTTGAATTGATCCTATATTCTAGTTTTAGCTAATTATTCTGTTTTCCTAGTTTTAATATGGCATTTTATTCTTCCATTGTGACAAGATGTTATTTAGAATTCCAAATATCCACGAAGAAATTTATAATTTAGATAACATCAGAAAATTAAAATTAAGATTTATACAATATATTGGGTACTTTAGTATCAAAGCTGTTAAATAACATATATATTTTTTAAATATTTTACTTATTTGACAGACAGAGATCACAAGTAGGCAGAGAGGCAGGCAGAGAGAGAAGGGGAAGCAGGCTCCCTGTGGAGCAGAGAGCCGGATGGGGGGCTCGATCCCAGGGCCCTAGGATCATGAACTGAGCTGAAGGCAGAGGCTTTAACCCACTGAGCCACCCAGGCACCCCAGTTAAATAACATTTAAGTCGGGCAAAAAACAAGAATAAAGACTGGGGAAATGAATCCCTTTCTAGAAAGTATAAATTGTTTTTCAACACTCCTGATAATAATACTTCTATAATAAATAATCACTACCATTTGTTTCTGTCCCTGGTGTTATATTTTGGGAATTTTAGAATTTTTTTGGTTAATACATGTAGATGAAAAATGGATGAGGGTCTTTTAGAGTAATCTTTAGCATTTATTCTGTCATCTGTGCATTTAATCACAAATATCAAGTTACGGGAAAGTTAAAGATAGGTCAGAGCCTGATCAGAAATTGCCATTTGTTTTTATTACTACCCTTCCCTGTTAATAGAGCATATGTTATTAGAGCAGAGAATTTGAGTTGAATTGTATTAGGATGGATGATATTGCTTTCCTCCACAGTCTTATATGAGATGTCCACCTCTGTACCACGTGCAGGATAGAGCTTTGAAACTCTTTCCTAAAGAGTCAGTCCTGCTGGGTGGAAACCTCTGGCTCCCATCCTGTTCACTCACGTAGCCTTCACTCTGTAAGTTTGTAATGAGGGGGTCCCAATACTGAGCTGTTAGCTGTTTTTGCAATGGGCTTGCCAGTAGTTTCTGCTCTTGGAATCACCATATTTATGCTGCCTTCTGGGAAGAGGTCAGTAGCTCCTACTGATGTGCTAAAAGTAACCTCTGAGTATAAGAAGGGTTTACAGCCCTTGCTAACAACAATATTAAGACATGTCCAATGCTCCCACTATGACCATTCTAGCAGTGCTTCTTCCTGGATCTGTGAAGGCTGCTCCTGTCACCATCCCTGCCCTTTCTCTGATACTGTAGACTTTGTGACTGCAGAAGTGTTTGAACTCTTGAATGCAGTTAAGTGTGGGAGGCATGATGAATTCATTCCTCCCCAGCATAACCATAAGAGGTGGTCCCAAACAATTCAGCGTTCATGTGAAGACTCCTGATGTCAACTTGATCTTGATCCTTTCCATAGAAATGAATGACATTTGCCTATGGGAGAGACAAACGAGTGAAATAAAGAGAGACCTTTTATTCCTATAGAGAAACAATAAGAGCTTATAATAAGAATTTTGAGATCTCAAGTTCAATCTCCTGTTTGTTGCAGGAATCCTTCTCTTCAGTGTTTCCACAATGACCACATGATCATTCCAGTTTTGCTTGGACAATTCCAGTGCCAGCTAGAACATTATTATAATTCACGAATGAATATCCTCATATACTTTTTTTCATACACTTGTGTTAGTATTTCTGTTGGCTAAGTGGCATGCACTTTAATATTCTGATAGCTACTAACAATGCTCACAAGCACATCCCTGTATACCTGATGTATACAAAAGCAGTACATGGTGATCATGGAGAGATATGGTGGGGAGGCTATGGTCAGGATGCCACAGATGGCAGTACAGTATTGGACATGAAATTAAGAGTTGCTGACAGCTAAGGAATATCTGAAATATAGCATTGGGGAACACTTTGCAACATCCAGAACTTCCTCAATGTGACATGGCCTCCAAATGGAGGCTCTTTTGGCCCTGAACCCATTTAAATGTAATGAATTTACTAGGTGAACCTCAGTACCAACGGCTCTGCAGGACTTTTAGCTGCTCTCCCATAGCACCCTGGGCTCATCTTTTAGAGTCTCTGTGAAGCCTTACCTCTGGGCTATTGTCCTTTTCTTCAAACCCAGTTATGTCCAGCGTGTCTCCAACCGGGATGGCCTGGGAACCGCTGTAAGCCTCTACTGGTGGTCTCAGAATGTAAACAAGGTTTTCCCAGTAAACGAAAAGATCTTTTGTATTAGAAGGAGGACACAGCTGAAGGTAAAAAGAGCGGCCAGTGGCAAGCTTCAGGCGGAGCTGTTGTTTTTTACCATTATGGATGGATATTGTTACAAACTTCAAGGGAAACAGTCTGGTTAGCTCTAAGATCTGTGTAGGCTTGTAAACTTTTTCTTGGGTGGCAGGACTATATCTGTTATAGTCATCACAGATAGCAGCTGGTCGGGCCAGCAACATGACATCAGGTAGTGTGAGGTGGGGGCTTGTGCGAACAATGCCCACAGTCACCATTCGGGCACGGTTGTGCACGTCGATCACTTCTCCTTTTTTGCTGACCTGTATAAAGTCACTCTCAAACATTGGGGCATACTTGAATATCGTATACTCCCCCTTATACAGTTGTTGCTGCAGTTTCCCCATGGAGGTATTAAACATACCCATTGCGGGGCTGCTTTGGGCTGTGTAATGTGGTAACTTAGATTGATTTTTCATGGCTATCTTTTACCAAGGACTCCTAGGGGTCCTCCACACTTTACCACACTTGGGAGGGCGTCCTATTTCCCTGGTTTCTCTAGCAGGTGAATTAGCAGTGGTCTTTTGCAGGCTTTTTTTGTCTTTGAGCAACTGAGAACAGGATGGGGGTACTGATTACCAATTGCTCAATGCTAGAGACAATTGCACCCGCACCAGACTGTGCTTTGCCTAGAACATGGAGATATTGGGGTGCACAGTGTTAGAGACCCAGTAGATGACAGGGTGCTCAGATGTTGAGTGGAGAACTCAGGGCCCCAGTAGATGTTACCATGTGCAGATGTAGAGGAGTAGAAGTCAGGGCCTCAGTAGATGTCAAGGTGCACGGATGTTGGGGCCCCAGTAGATGCCAGGGTGCACAGATGTGGAGACCCACAGAGGTCGGGGCCCAGTAGTTGTTATGGTATGCAGATGTGGAGGAGTAAGAGATCCGGTCCTCAGTAGATGTCCGGGTGCACAGATGTTGAGGTTCTCAGATGTTGGGGTCCCAATAGATGTCAGAGTGTGCAGATGTTGAGGTATGTAGATGTTGGTGTTCACTTGGAGTGGGGAGGCGACCTCCTCTTGAGCCTGACACACTGGTTCACAATAGCCTCTGCTTTTTTGGATTCCACAACCTCACCACCAGTTGTATTTGTACTGCTCCTTTCTTCCCAAACCAAAGCCTCCACCTAGGCTTAAACCACCCCACAGGACCCCTTTTATCCTCTCCTGCCCATTGTGACCTGTGCCCATCACACACCCCTTTGTCTCTGTTGCTCAAGAGCCCCTCCCTCAGAGCAGGGGAACCATCCTCTCCACTGCTCCCTACCCATCCTTACTACTCTGCCCTATCTACCTTAGATCAGCACAACCCCTTGCCCCAGGAACCCATTGAGGGATCTTAATATATGGATAAATTGCTTTCCAAAAGGTTTAGGTAAAATTTCTGTTAGGTATGAGTTTAAAATATACACACTCTCTTATCCTTTACTTTTAGTTGTAGTCAATTAGAATTAATTGTAGAAATTTACCTTGAGGGGCACCTGAGTGGCTCAGTGGGTTAAGCCTCTGCCTTCTGCTCAGGTCATGATCCCAGGGTCCTGGGATTGAGGCTTGTATCATGCTCTCTGCTCAGCGGGAAGCCTGCTTCCCCCTCTTTCTCTCTCTGCCTGCCTCTCTGCCTACTTGTGATCTCTGTCTGTCAAATAAATAAATAAAAATCTTAAAAAAAAAAAAAGAAATTTACCTTGAAGAGAGAATTGGACAAGTTGGTAAATAGGTTAGTAAGGGGTATTTATCAAGGTATATTGTTGCAAAAAAAGATCACAAATGAGATTAATATTTTACAATAGGGGTTTGGTTAAATTATGGAGTATTCTGTGATAAAGTACTCTGCAGTCATGAAAATCATTATGTAGTTCCCTATTTGACATGAAAAGATATTCCTGATTTTTTTTTTCTTAAAGATAAAGAGCAAAGCAAAAAAGATTTCAAACAATTGTATGTGTGGTTCAGTGTACGTAAGATCATCTGTGTGTGTGTTTGCATGTGAAAGTATGTTCAATGACATGTTTAAAGTGCTTATCTCTGGGTGGTATAACTTTTATTTTCTTTATACTTTCTATTTTTATTAGGATAATTTCTATTAGTGGGAAAAATAAAAATATTTTTATTAGCAATGTCTATTTTTACAGCCATGATACATTTTATGTTTTGATACACCCTCGCATTGCTGATGAGATTTTAAGCTTTTTCCTAGACATCTCTATGCTGACTATACAGTGAAAAGAGACTTAAACATCACATTTATATTTTATTCTTAACACTATCATATTGTTTGTACATATAGAAAATCTGAGAAATTTTGCCAGCTGTTATAAATGTTATCAATGCAAGAAGATTAAGATCTTTATTGGTATAATGGTATAATACACACATGTAAAGCCATAGTTTTTGAATCATTAGTTTGTTTTATAGGTCAAAACAAACATTTTTTCTTCCCTTCATATTGAAATATCTGATTATTCCTGATAATATGAATATTTTTCCTTTGTTTATTAAGAAGCCTGTTAACATACTATTAGCAATTTTTGCTGGCCTGTTTAAAGTCCTTGTATCTTAATTTCTACTTTATGTCTCTATTACTTTTCTTATAATTAGAAAAAACAATAAGCCTAATATACATTTAGTAATCAAGCTAACATTTGAAAAGTATCTCAGTGGTTTTGGTGTTTTTGAAAAGAATAATTAACATTGAAAACAATAATTTGGTTTAGGTGCTTTAAAAAAATAAAGTGAAAATATACCTGTTTTCTTAAAAGCACTTTTATGCCATGCACATTTATTACAAGATATTTATCTTAGGGTTCCATTAGAGCACGAGATAATTGTCTTGTCTCCAGGGAAATCAGACAACTGCAATACTTGTAGGACCTATGAACTTTCAGGAATTTTTCCAGACCATTCATTAGACCATCAACAGTATAACTTCTATTACTGGCCTGATAATCATCATGTGTAGCATTCTGGAAAATATATCTCTGTTTTCATTAAACTGGTGTTTGTTTTAAACTCCCCTAGCCATTTAGAAAACTACCTTATTAGTATTTGCCTGAAAACTTAAGAAGTTCAAATGGCAAAATAAAAATCTACCTGAGCCTGAGATTAGGGAATTCTTTTTATAAAAACGCAGCAACTTTCTGTATGCTTGCTCTTCAAATGTATTTCCATAGTTAGGCATTATATATTATTAAAATAAATTTATGCTCCCTGTCCTCTACATTAGAGTTGTGTCATCAGATAAATCATTTAACTTCCCTGGGTCTTATTTTTCTCATCCTTGAAATTGAGATGACTCACTAGGTATCTTTCAGCTTCAGCATAGTTATGATTTTTATGATAGGGATTTAACTTTTTCTCCCTGTAATGAAACTACTATGTACTTTGGAGATACTCCAAACAATAATAATGAGTCAAGGAATTATTCAGATCTCAACAGCTCTCGGAATTGTGTGATTCAATATATAGAATTATTCTGTGGCTGAACTTTTTGCTGAAACTTTTAGAAGAAACAACATTCAAAATGTTAGCTCAGTAATTTGGGTAGTGAATAACTGGAGTGCTTAAAACAATGTAACTGAAAATATGGGTTAAACATTTTAGATAATTTAGTTAATAATGAACATTGCTCTGGTACGAAGATTAGTTCTCCCAAAGATGTCCACATCTTGATCTTCACAAGTTGACTTCACAAGTTGACAACTTGACTTCACAAGTTGACTTCACAAGTTGATTACATGATAAAGAGACTTTGCAGATGTGGTTAAATTAAGGCTCTTGAGATGGGAGAGATATCCTGGATTACCCACGGGGGTCCAGTGTAATCACAATGGTCTTTATAAAATAAAGGCAAAAGTGATGATAGAAGCAGAGGTTGAAGTGATGATGACCATGAACCACTGAATGTAGGTGGTCAAAACGCAGGAAGTGGATTCTTCCCTGGAACCTCTAGAAAGAACCAGTTCTGCCAAAATTTTGATTTTAGCCCACTGAGAATCATTTTGGACTTTTGACATCCAGAAGTGTAAAAGAATAAATTTGTGTTGCTTTAAGCTACTAAGTGTTTGGTAATATGTTATGGCAGCTCCGGGAATCTAATGCAGATTTTGGTGGCTGGAAGTAGGATGTTGCTACAACAAATACACAAAAATATGGAAATGTCTTTGGAATTGGGCAGTAGCTAGAGGCTGGAAGAGTTTTGAGTAGTATAACAGGAAAAGTCTAGATTGCCTTGAACAGAATTATGAATACTAGAGATTCTGCCAGTGAGGGTTCACAAGATGAAATGGTAGGAAAAAACCTATATTGTCTTAAAAAAATACCTATATTGTCACAGTGTTTGTAGAAAGATGGGTATTAAAGGTACTACTTGTGAGGGTTTAGAAACAAAGTGAGGAGAATGGTAGAGAAAACCTATATCATCTTACAGAATACCCAAATCATAGATAGAATATTTGTAGACATGAATATTGTTGAAGGTGCTCCTGATAAAGACTGAGAAGTAAATGAGGAATATATTATTGAAAACTGTAAGAAAGGAAGTGTTATACAGTAGCAGGAAGTCTAGCAGAATTGTGTTATATCAAAAGCAAAGTAGTAAGTGACAAATTTAGATATTTAGTTGAGGAGATTTCCAAGCACAGTGCTGAATGTGCAGCGTGTTCTCTTCTTGCTACCTATAGCAAAAAAGATAAATTGAGTGAATAACATTTTTTTCAATAAGAGCATTCTTTACTTGAGGCATACTTCAGAATATATGGCTCTAAAAGATACATATAAAACATTCTATCCAAGAAATATAGAATACATATTTTCTTCCAAGTACACAGAGAAGAATTCGCTGGTTAAATTGCATTAAAAAAAGACATAACAAATATTACAAGAAGACTGAAATCATACCCAGTATACTATCTAACCACAATGATACAAAACTAAAGGTCAACAATAAAAGCTGGAAAATCTAACCTTTAAGCAAAAAGAAACTGGGATGTGATGATTTGAGACATTCTAAGCCTGTTTGGTTTGAAAAAGAGGCTAAAATTTGTAGATTCACTCTCAAGAAAGTGTGTCCTGGGGAGAAAGCTGAAAGTGTGACTGGATATCTTTTTTCTAGTGTCCATGGGATAAAAAAATCGGAGTATTCCATCAGACACAGGGCTCTTTGAGGTGTGCATCTCATAGATCTCCTCAGCCTTCCCAGCACAATCCAGAGGGTTATCCAGGAAAGATCTGTGGAGGAGGCTTTTGTTTAATGGGATGAATCCCTGTGACATACGTGAAATACCTACAAGGTCTGTGAGGATGGTATATTAGTGAAGACACTGCCGATTAGGACTGAAAGGTACAAAGAGAAGACGAGATAAAAGAAGATCGTTGGATTTGTAAAGGAATGTATTCTTGCAGGCAAGAAACAGGCTTATAAAACTATGCAGTTGCAAGTGTATGTTAACTTTTATTAAAAAGGACGTAAGACTCAAAGGACAGGGCTGAGGATGGAATTCAGAACTACAAAGGATTACTCCTACTCCCTGAAACCTAGTGGACTTTGACCAGTTGGTTTTCTAAATTGCTTATAACTGTTTACTCCCCCTTTCCCCCCTTTTATTGCTCCCTCTTTGAATGGGGATATCTATATTTGTTATTATATGCCTGTGCTACCACTGCTCCCATTCCTTTGGAGCAAATAACTTGTTTTCTAGTTTCAGAGATTCACAGGTGATAAGATATTTTGCTTCAAAATGGATTAAACTCAGAATTATTCCCATACCTGATTTAGATGATGAGATTTGGGACTTTTTTTTTTTTTTTTTTTACTAACATATAATGTATTATTTGCCACAGGGGTACAGGTCTGTGAATCGTCAGGCTTACATACGTCACAGCACTCACCATATCATATACCCTCCCCAATGTCCATAATCCAACCACCCTCTCCATACCTGGCAACCCTCAGTTAGTTTTGTGAGATTAAGAGTCTCTTATGGTTTGTCACCCTCCCAATCCCATCTTCTTTCATTTTCTTCTTTCCTAACCCCAACCCCCCACTTTGCTTCTCAAATTCCTCACATCAGGGAGATCATATGATAATTGTCTTTCTCTGATTGACTTATTTCGCTCAGCATAATACCCTCTAGTTCCATCCACATAGTTGCAAATGGCAAGATTTCATTTCTTTTGATGGTTGCATAGTATTCCATTGAAGATATATACCACCTCGTCTTTATCCATTCATCTTTTGATGTACATCTAGGTTCTTTCCATAGGTTGACTATTGTGGACATTGCTGCCATAAACATTTGGGTACACAGTCCCTTCAGATCAGTACATTTATATCTTTAGGGTAAATACTAAGTAGTGCGATTGCTGGGTCATAGGGTAGCTCTGTTTTCAACCTTTTGAGGAAACTCCATGCTGTTTTCCAGAGTGGCTACACCAGCACGCATTCCCACCAACAGTGTAGGAGGGTTCCCCTTTCTCCGCATCCTTACCAACATCCATCATTTCCTGACTTGTTAATTTTAGGCATTCTGACTGGTGTGTGGTGGTATCTCATTGTGGTTTGGATTTATATTTCCCTGATGCCGAGTGATGTGGAGCACTTTTTCATGTGTCTGTTGGCCATCTGGATATCTTCTTTGCAGAAATGTCTGTTCATGTCCTCTGCCCATTTCTTAATTGGATTATTTGTTCCTTGGGTGTTGAGTTTGATAATTTCTTTATAGATTTTGGATACTAGTCCCTTATCTGATATGTCATTTGTGAATATCTTCTCCCATTCTGTCAGTTGTCATTTGGTTAGATTGACTGCTTCTTTTGCTGTGCCAAAGCTTTTGATCTTGATGAAGTCCCAATAGTTCATTTTTGCCCTTGCTTCCCTTGCCTTTGGCGACGTTTCTAGGAAGAAGTTGCTGCAGTTGAGATCAAAGAGGTTGCTGCCTGTGTTCTCCCCTAGGATTTGGATGGATTCCTTTCTCACATTGATGTCTTTCATCCATTTTGAGTCTATTTTTGTGTGTGGTGTAAGGAAATGGTCCAGTTTCATTCTTCTGCATGTGGCTGTCCAATTTTCCCAACATCATTTGATGAAGAGACTGTCTTTTTACCATTGGACGTTCTTTCCTGCTTTGTCGAAGATTAGTTGACCGTAGAGTTGAGGGTCCATTTCTGGGCTCTCTATTCTGTTCCATTGATCTATGTGTCAGTTTTTGTGCCAGGACCATACTGTCTTGATGATGACAGCTTTGTAATAAAGCTTGAAGTCTGGAATTGTGATGCCACCAACTTCAGCTTTCTTTGTCAACACACCTCTGGCTATTCGTGGTCTTTTCTGGTTCCATATAAATTTTAGGATTATTTGTTTCATTTCTTTGAAAAAAAAAAGGGGGGGATGGTATTTTGACAGGGATTGCATTAAACATGTAGATTGCTTTAGGTAGCATAGACATTTTCACAATATTTGTTCTTCCAATTCATGAGCATGGAATATTTTTCCATTTGTTTGTGTCTTCCTCAATTTCTTTCATGAGTACTTGATAGTTTTCTGGGTACAGATTCTTTGTCTCTTTGGTTAGGTTTATTCCTAGGTGTCTTATGGTTTTGGATGCAATTGTAAATGCGCCTGACTCCTTAATTTCTCTTTCTTCTGTCTTGTTGTTGGTGTATAGAAATGGAACAGATTTCTGTGCACTGATTTTATATCCTGACACTTTACTGAATTCCTGTACAAATTCTAGCAGTTTTGGAGTGGAGTCTTTTGGGTTTTCCAGTTTGCAAAGAGTGATAGTTTGACCTCTTCTTTTCTGATCTGGTTGCCTTTAATTTCTTCTTGTTGTCTGATTGCTGAGGCTTGGACTTCTAGTACTATTTGAATAGCAGTGGTGATAATGGCCATTCCTGCCATGTTCCTGACCTTAGAAGAAAAGCTCTCAGTTTTTCTCCATTGAGAATGATATTTGCTGTGGGTTTTTTACAGATGACTTTGATGATATTGAGGTATGTACCCTCTCTCCGTACACTTCACAGAGATTTGATCAAGAAAGAATGCTGTACTTTGTCAAATGCTTTTTCAGCATCTATTGAGACTATCAGATGGTTCTTGTTCTTTCTTTTATTAATGTATTGTATGTATCCCATTGATTGATTTGCACATGTTGAACCAACCTTGCAGCCCTGGAATAAATCCCACTTGGTCGTGGTGAATAATCCTTTTAATGTACTGTTGGATCCTATTGGCTAGATTTTGGTGAGAATTTTTGAATCTGTGTTCATCAAGGATATTGGTCTGTAATTCTCCTTTTTGATGGGGTCTTTGTCTGGTTTTGGGATCAAGATAATGCTGGCCTCATAAAATGAGTTTGGAAGTTTTCCTTCCATTTCTATTTTTGGAATGGTTTTAGGAGAATAGATATTCACTCTTCTTTAAATATTGGTAGAATTCTCCTGGGAAGCCGTCTGTTCCTGGGCTTTTGTTTGTTGGGAGATTTTTGATCTCCTTACTGCTTATGGGTCTGTTCAGATTTTCTATTTCTACCTGGTTCAGTTTTGGTAGTTTATATGTCTCTAGGAATGAATCCATATCTTCCAGATTGTCAAATTTGCTGGCGTATAGTTGCTCATAATATGTTCTTATAATTGTTTGTATTCCTTTGGTATTGGTTGTGGTCTCTCCTCTTTCATTCATGATTTTATTAATTTGGGACCTTTCTCTTTTCTTTTTGGTAAGTCTGGACAGGGGTTTATCAATCTTATTAATTCTTTCAAAGAACCAGCTCCTAGTTTTGTTGATTTGTTTTACTGTTCTTTTGGTTTCTACTTCCTTGATTTCTCCTTGGATCTTTATGATTCCTCTTCTCCTGCTGGGTTTTGGCTTACTTTGCTTTTCTTTCTCCAGCTTCTTTAGGTGTAGGGTTAGGTGGTGTATGCGAGACCTTTCTTGTTTCTTGAGATAGGCTTGGATTGCTATATACTTTCCTCTCAGGACTGCCTTTGCTGTGTCCCACAGATTTTGAACAGTTGTGTTTTCATTATCATTTGTTTCCATGAATTTTTTCAATTCTTCTTAAATTTCCTGGTTGTCCCATTCATTTTTTAGTAGGATGCTTATTAGTCTCCATGTATGAGTTCTTTCCAACTTTCCTCTTGTGATTGAGTTCTAACTTCAGAGCCTTATGGTCTGAAAATATGCAGGGAATGATCCTAATCTTTTGGTACCAGTTGAGACCTGATTTGTGACCCAGGATGTGACCTCTTCTGGAGAACGTTCCATGTGCACTAGAGAAGAATGTATATTCTGTTGCTTTGGGATGGAATGTTCTGAATATATCTGTGATGCCATCTGATCCAGTGTATCATTTAAGGCCTTTATTTCCTTGTTGATCTTTTGCATGGATGATCTGTCCATTTCATGGAGAGGGGGGTGTTAAATTCCCCTACTGTTATTGTATTATTGTCAATGTGTTTATTTGATTTTGTTATTAATTCATTTATAGATTTGGCTGCTCCCATGTTAGGGGCATAGATATTCAAAATTGTTAGATCTTGTTGTTGGACAGACCCTTCGAGTATGATATAGTATCCTTCCTCATCTCTTATTATAGTCTTTGGCTTAAAATCTAATTTATCTGATATAAGGATTGTCACTGCAGCTTTCTTTTGATGTCCCTTAGCATGGTAAATTGTTTTCCACCCTCTCACTTTAACTCTGGGGATGTCTTCGGGTCTAAAATGAGTTTCTTGCAGACAACATATGATGGGTCTTGTTTTTTTATCCATTCTGAAACCCTGTGTCTTTGATTAGGGCATTTAGCCCATTTAGATTCAGGGTAACTATTGGGAGATATGAATTTAGTGCCATTGTATTGCTTGTAAGGTGACTGTTACTGTATATTGTCTCTGTTCCTTTGTAGTCTACTACTTTTAGGCTCTCTCTTTGCTTAGAGGACCACTTTCAATATTTCCTGTAGAACTGGTTTGGTGCTTACAAAGTCTTTTCATTTTTGTTTGTCCTGGAAGCTTTTCATCCCCCTTTCTGTTTTCATTGATAGCCTAGCTGGATACAGTATTCTTGGCTGCATGTTTTTCTCATTAGGTGTTCTGAATATATCATGCCAGTTCTTTCTGGCCTGCCAGGTTTCTGTGGATAAGTCTGCTGCCAATCTAATATTTTTACCATTGTATGTTACCGCCTTTTTGTCCTGGGCTGCTTTCAGGGCTTTCTCTTTGTCAATAAGACTTATAAGTTTTACTATTAGAAGACGGGGTATGCACCTATTCTTATTGATTTTGAGAGGGGTTCTCTGCGCCTCCTGGATTTTGATGCTTGTTCCCTTTGCCATATTAGGGAAATTCTCTAATATAATTCACTCCAATATACATTCTGCCCCCCCCTCTCTTTTTTCTTCTTCTGGAATCCCAATTATTCTAATATTGTTTCATCTTATGGTATCACTTATCTCTCGAATTCTCCCCTCGTGTTCCAGTAGTTGTTTGTCTCTTTTTTGCTCAGCTTCTTTATTCTCCATCATTTGGTCTTATATATCACTAATTCTCTCTTCTGCCTCATTTATCCTAGCAGTATTAGTCTCCATTTTTGATTGGACCTCATTAATAGCTTTTTTGATTTCAGCTTGGTTAGATTTTAGTTCTTTTGTTTCCCCAGAAAGGGCTTTTATTTCTCCAGACAGGGTTTCTCTAATATCTTCCATGCCTTTTTGGAGCTCTGCTACACTCAAACACCCCTGATCCTTCTGTGACCCCACGGGAGCTGAGTCCACACTGTTCCTTCAAGGGCTCCACCCCTGCTTAGCCTCTGGAGCCATGTCCCTCAGTGAAACAGAACTCTAAAAGTTCTGATTTTGTGCTCTGTTGCTCCATTGCTTCCAGGGAGCCAGCCCCCCCCCCCCCCCCCAGTGTATCTCCCTGTCATTTCGGATGCACTTCTCTGCACGTCCTACCTTTCAGAAAGTGGTTGATTTTCTGTTTCTAGAGTTGCTCTTCTTCTCTTCAATCTCTGTTCAGTTTGTAGGTGGTAAGTATGGTTTGATAACTGAACTCCTGTGACCTGATGTCATCTCAGTCTGCTACTCCTCCACCATCTTGACCTCCAAGTCCTGAGATTTGGGACTTTTTAGCTGATAAGATTTAGATGAGATTCTGAATTTAAATTGATGTCATAATGTTGAGATGAGAGAATGTTGAGATGGGGTGAATAGATTTTATATGTGGTTAGATGTGATCCTTTGGGTTCCAGAGAATGGGATATGATAAACAATAGTGCCTCCCTCCCTTTTTAAATGTCCAGGTAATTTAGAACCTATGAATGTGTTGATTTATATGTCAAAAGAAACTTTGCAGATGTGATTAAGTTAAGGATCTTAAAATGGGGAGATTATCCTGGATCCCCATTATAATCGTAAGGTCCTTATATTAGGGAAGATGATATGATGAAGAAAGAAAGAAAAAAATTTAAATGTTATGTTGCTAGCTTCAAAGATGGAGGAAGAAGCTATGAGTGAAGGAATGTAGATGGTCTCTTAAAATGAAAATGCAGTGAGCAAATTCTCTCCTAGAGCTTCCTGAAGTAACAAGCCCTGCTGACACCTTGATTTTACCCCTGTAAAACTCCTTTCAGACTTCTGATTTCAATACTGTCTGAGAATAAGCTAATATTGTTTTAAGCTTCTAAGTTTGTGGTTGTTACAGTGACTAAAGGAAACTAGTATGACGACTATGGAAATTTGGTCAGTAGATATTTGATTTGTTACATACTCATTCGAAGAGCTGATGCTTGTTGTCTGTGTCTAGGCAGAAGGTATGAGTTGCAGGCATTTCCAGAAAAATGTATGTTACCTTTACTATCAGCATTCATTTGATCTAGGTTTTTATGATTTTATGTAGTCACTTTATATAACTTTTAAAATAATTGGACTAAAATTTTATCATTCGAAATTGTCCATTTTGTGTATTTTTAGGAAACTATAATAATGATGATGGTAATAGTAATGTTAACAATAATATCTAGCATTTATTGAGTGCCTAGCCCATGCCAGGTATGGGGATAGACACTTCACATTCCTTATATCACTTACATTTCACCACAATTCTATGAAGTATTTTTACTTGATCTTGAGAAAATTGGGTTTCGGGAAATTAAATGACTTGCCCAAGTTTGATTATCTATAATGTTTGATCTAAAACCCATGTGAATACTTCTCTATGAAATTTAAAAAAAATTTTAAAGGGTTCAGTTTCTCACAATAAGTAAACCTATATATGGTTTTTTGTTCAGTATTTTTCACTGTAGCATTTCTCTGTTAAAGAGGATATCAATAATTACTGATGTCATTCTTGTTTAGTGTATATTCAATTGATATGCCATTTTATATTATGTTTCCAGGATGGCTGAGTTGCTAAATATGTTTATTATTCATTATACAGATTAAGAAAATGAATGGCTTGATTGGAATCTCAGTTCATTTAGAATCCCTCCACATTTCTCTGTTCTTTGATGCATTCATCCACCTATTTGTTCCACAAATGTTTATTGCCATTTGTTAAATGCAGGCTATAGAGTGCTAAACAGTATAAACGTGCATTATACCTCATGTCGTTGTGAATTTTATGCAAGGTACTGTGAATGATATAAAATAAGGATTACATATGTTGTCTGCCCTCATGAACCTTAAAGTTTAGTTCAAGTAATTATCCTGACTGCTATTTATTGGTATAATCATGGACAAGTAACTTACCTTCTGTTTCCTATTCTTTAAAATGAGGAGGTTATTTTCCTGTTTATAGGATTATTATAAAGATCTTAAAATAAAAATGCAAATTTCTATATAAATTCCTTCCTATACAAATGCAAATTGATATTTTTCTGTTCAGTTCTTGGCCTCTGAAAATAACACTGTGGCAATTTTGGTAGGATTTGCAGGTTAAAGAATGGTGTGTATAGAGCTAACTAACTTCATAATAAGTGCATTAAGATAAGTGTAATATTTATTTGTGCTTAGAAAGTCTGGCAGTACATATGCTTTGCTAATACTATGTTAATAATAGTTCTATCTGAGGCTTACTATTTCAGGGGGACTTTAACTTCTCCTTTATATACTTACACATTGTTTGGATTTATACTAAGCGATCTAATTTTCAAATAATTTTATATTTTGTGAAAAAATAAATGCCATGAGTTGTAAAAAGTCATGACAATTCATTATGTTACCATGAGTTTCCATAGAACAGTTTGAAAATAATTGCTTGCATCTGTCCATACATCCGTTCCTTCATTGATGCCATTCATTCACTCATTCATTCATTTTTCATCTTAGTCTATACAGTTCTAGGCATCTTTGATTCAGTTTTCTTTAATAATTTAAATTGCTATTTTGAGAAGATTAGGTAGGGACAGCTGGAAGACATTGTGGGATGAATGTGTGATTGTGATTGTATAACTTATTTTTATTAAGGACATCAATTATTATTTCTCATTATTGTTTTAAGTCACATTTCCTTGATTTTAAGTGAGAAGGAATTTTTTTCCCAAATGTTTATTCATCATTGTATTCTTCTTGTGTGAATTACATACTTATTTTGCTTACCGTTTTTTAAGAAGAATTGATTTATAAGTATATTTTAATACAGTGAATCCTTGTTATTTGTGGATTCTTTACCTGTGAATTTTCCCACTTGCTGAGTTTTATTGGCAACCCCCAAAACAATACTCATGGTGATCATTCATGGACATGTAGAGAGCAGTGAAAAATTTGAGTGACTTGATGCACATGTTTCCACTTGAAGTTGAATAGGTAAAGCTCTGCTTTCTTGCTTTAGCTTTTATCCTGTGTGAACAGTTGTCCTTTTCATGGTCTACTTAGTGCTACTTAGATAAAAAACTTTGTGCTTTGTTGGGGATTTCAGTGTTTGAAATGATGCAGTATAGTGCTGAATTTCCATCTAGTGTTTCTAGGAGCTCAAGAAGGTTGTGATGTGCCTTCTAAGAAAACATGTGTCTAATAAACTTCATTAAGGCATGAGTTATAGTGCTGTTGGTTGTGAGTTCACTGTTTATGAATCACAAGATATATATTGAATAAGTTATCTTTAAATAAAAATACATATAAAATAAATTATGTATTGATCAGTTGATGAAAATGCTGTGACTTGCAGGACTTGCAGGAACCTAACCCTGTATTTTCCCTAAGAACAATGATTCAGTATTTGCTAATTCAGTGCTCGTGGTGGCTTTATAAAACGAAACTACCACAAAAGTGAGAGTTCACTGTATATTCTAGGTATCAAACTTTGTGAAAAACACTTCAAAAAAGTGTTTCTCCAATTTGTTGCTTGCCCTTTAACTTTGTTTATAATTCTTTTTCTGTGGGGCAGAAGTTTTAATCTTTATGAAGCCAAAAATTTAAAACATATTTATTCAACACTTCTGGATTTTGTATTTTGCTTAAGCTGACCTTGATCAGCTCCATATTTATAAAAATAGCTTACCATATCTCCTTCATATGTGTGTATCTTATATATGTATATATATGTGGGGGGGTATGTACGTACATACAGTAGTCTCTCTTTATCTGTGGTTTTGCTTTCTGTGGTTTCAGTTACCCACCATCAATCACAGTCCAAAAGTAGATGAACCTCCTTCTGATGTATTTGTCACAAGGTCAATAGGAGCCCAACACCATATCACAAGGCCTGCATCATTCACCTCATTTTATTTCATCATGTAGGCATTTTATCTTTTCACAGCATCACAAGATGGATGAGTACACTACAATAAATTATTTTGAGAGTAAGACCACATTCATATAACTTTTATTATGGTATGTTGTTATAGTTGTTCTATTTTATTACTGTTGTTAATCTCTCATTGTGCCTAATTTATAAATTAAACTTTATCATAGGTTTGTGTGTATAGGAAAAAATATAGTATGTATAGAGTTTGATACTATTCACAGTTTCAGACATCCACTGGGGGCCTTGGAACATATATTCTATGGATAAAAGGGACCTACTCTAAGTATATATGTATAATTAATTAGCAGGTGAGGAGAAACCCAAGATAAATTACAGAAGTGAAATATACATATGTGTATAAATAAATACAGTGTATAATAATACATAATATAAAAATATAATTAATTGTAGACTAAACAAATTTATCTGTATAAAAAGATTTATCCACATGTTAGCATGTGTCAAAATTTCCTTCTTTTTAAAAACTACATAATATTCTCTTGTCTATGTATATCACATTTTGTTTATCCATCCATTCATCAATGGGTACTTGGGTTGCTTCTACCTTTTGGCTCTTGCAAGTAATGCTGCTGTGAATATGGATGTGCAAATACCTCTTTGAGACTCTGCTTTCAATTATTTTGAATATACACCCTGAAGTGAAATTGCTGGATCATATGGTAATTTTATTTAAGATTTTTTTAATGAACTGACATGTTATTTCCCACAATGGCTGTAGCATTTTACATTTCTACCAACAGTACACAAAGGTTTCCAATTTTCCACCTCCATATCAAGCCTTGTTATTTTATGGTGTGTGTGTGTGTTTTTTAAATAGTAGCCATCCTAATAAGTGTCAGGTGACATTTCACTGTGGTTTTGACTTGCATTTCTCTAAATGCAATAAGTGATGTTGAATAAATGAGTAAGTGATGTTGAGCATGTTTTTATGTGCTTGTTGGCTCTTGTATATCTTCTTCAAAGAAATGTCTATTTAAATTCTTTATCTATTTTAAAAATTGGATTATTTGTTTCTTTGTTGTTAAGTTGTAGTAGCTCTTTATAGAGTTTGGGTATTAATGCCTTGTCAAGTATATGATTTGTCAATATTTTATCCTAGTTCATAGGTTGCCTTTTTCACTCTGTTTATTATGTCCTTTGATGCATATAAGTTTTAAATTTTGATTTAGTCCAGTTTATCTACTTTTGCTTTTGTTGCCTATACATTTGGTTTCATATCCAAAAATTATTGTCATAGCAAATGTTGTGAAGATTTATCCTATTTTTTCTAACAGTTTTATAGTTTCAGATCTTATGTACAGAGCTTTTGATACAAATGATGTCAAATTTAGAAATTAATTAGAGAAAATTGACATTTTTATCATATTGAATCTTCTCACTCAGGAGAATGATATTAATTTCTATGTTTTCAAGTCCTTTTTTATGTTGTTAAGTAGCTGTGTAGTTTTTTATACATGATTTTCTACACTTAGTGAGTTTTTTATGTTATTTCATATTTGTTTCTATTGTGAGTAGATATTTTTCTAACTGACTGCTGCTGGTAGAAAGGAGAGCTGTTAACTTTTCTCTTTAAACCTTGTCATTGTAGGAATTATACTGTGGTTTGTATAAATGTTTAAGTTGGTTTTCTAGTTAAGAAATTATGTAATACCCAACTTTTATATCAACTTGGAGGGGACTGGAAGACATTATGCTGAGTGAAATAAGTCAAAAAGAGAGAGTCAATTATCATATGGTTTCACTTATTTGTGGAGCATAAGGAATAACATGAAGGACTGGGGAGATGGAGAGGAGAAGTGAGTTGGGGGAAATTGGAGGGGGAGACGAACCATGAGAAACGTGGACTCAGAAACAAACTGGGGGATTTGGAGGGGAAGGGGGTGGGGGGTTGGATGAGCTTGGTGGTGGGTATTATGGAAGGCATGTATTGCATGGAGCATTGGGTGTGGTGCATAAACAATGAATTCTGGAACACTGAAAATAGATTTGAAAAATTTTAAAAAAGAAAATTTATTTTTTATTCCATTCTCATTTTATTTATTTTTTAATTTTTAATACATTCAGTTAACCACTGTACAGTTCATCATTAGTTTTTGATGTAGAACATACTCACAATGATAAGCCCAAGTCATGTGTAGAATTATTAAATCACTGTATTATGCTGTACTAGATTATTCTCTATATTGGCTTTATGTTCTATACCAATAAAAGTTTATTACAATTGAAAAAAGAGAAATTATGTAATCTGTAAATAATAGTAAGCATAGCTCTGAAACCTTGATAATCTTTATAATCATTTGATTTTTTTCTCTTACTGAATTGATAGGACTAACCATTACACCATTAGATAATGGTAGTGTGGACTGAGCAATCTGGAAACTAAAGACCTTCATGTATCTTTAGTAGTGTCTTTAATATGGTCTTAAGCTCTTTTCCTTCTCTATTCTTTCTCCTGGAGTTTTGATTTTGACATAGGTTTTAGGATCTTAATTTTATTTTATGTGTACTATATGTTAGTTTCTATGATAACAAAGGGCTTTAACATTATTACTAAAATACCACTTAAATTATGTTAATTTTCTGTTATGTAACTGAGTTATTTCCATATTAAAGTTTCATAGTTACCTATAATTCTTTGATACCTATCACAGCACCTGCTTCATAGCAAGCATTCAATAAATATTCAATGTCATGTGTCACACACCAAAGTGAATCTCAAGCTTACCATATTTCTAAATACATATATCTCTATTTCTGGCTTATTAATTTTAAATGATGTATCATTTCTCTGAGAGTGAAGTTATTATTTCATTTTTTTTCCCATTTTTTATTTATTTTCAGCGTAACAGTATTCATAGTTTTTTCACCACACCCAGTGCTCCATGCAATCTGTGCCCTCCCTAATACCCACCACCTGGTTCCCCCACCCTCCCACCCCGCCCCTTCAAAACCCTCAGGTTGTTTTTCAGAGTCCATAGTCTCTCATGGTTCACCTCCCCTTCCAATTTCCCTCAACTCCCTTCTCCTCTCCATCTACCCTTGTCCTCTATATTATTTGTTATGCTCCACCAATAAGTGAAACCATATGATACTTGACTTTCTCTGTTTGACTTATTTCACTCAGCATAATCTCTTCCAGTCCTGTCCATGTTGCTACAAAAGTTGGGTATTCGTCCTTTCTGATGGAGGCATAATACTCCATATTGTATATGGACCACATCTTCCTTATCCATTCATCCGTTGAAGGGCATCTTGGTTCTTTCCACAGTTTGGCGACCGTGGCCATTGCTGCTATAAACATTGGGGTACAGATGGCCCTTCTTTTCACTACATCTGTATCTTTGGGGTAAATACCCAGCAGTGCAATTGCAGGGTCATAGGGAAGATCTATTTTTAATTTCCTGAGGAATCTCCACACTGTTCTCCAAAGTGGCTGCACCAGTTTGCATTCCCACCAACAGTGTAAGAGGGTTCCCCTTTCTCCACATCCTCTCCAACACACGTTGTTTCCTGTCTTGCTAATTTTGGCCATTCTAACTGGTGTAAGGTGGTATCTCAATGTGGTTTTGATTTGAATCTCCCTGATGGCTAGTGATGATGAACATTTTTTCATGTGTCTGGTAGCCATTTGTATGTCTTCCTTGGAGAAGTGTCTGTTCATATCTTCTGCCCATTTTTTAATATGATTATCTGTTTTGTGTGTGTTGAGTTTGAGGAGTTCTTTATAGATCCTGGATATCAACCTTTTATCTGTACTGTCATTTGCAAATATCTTCTCCCATTCCGTGGGTTGCCTCTTTGTTTTGATGACTGTTTCTTTTGCTGTGCAGAAGCTTTTTATCTTGATGAAGTCCCAGAAGTTCATCTTTGCCTTTATTTCCTTCGCCTTTGGAGACATATCTTGAAAGAAGTTGCTATGGCTGATATCAAAGAGGTTACTCCCTATGTTCTCCTCGAGGATTCTGATGGATTCCTGTCTCACGTTGAGGTCTTTTATCCATTTCGAGTTTATCTTTGTGTACGGTGTAAGAGAATGGTCAAGTTTCATTCTTCTACATATAGCTGTCCAGTTTTCCCAGCACCATTTATTGAAGAGACTGTCTTTTTTCCACTGGATATTTTTTCCTGTTTTGTCAAAGATTATTTGACCATAGAGTTGAGGGTCCATATCTGGGCTCTCTACTCTGTTCCACTGGTCCATGTGTCTGTTTTTATGCCAGTACCATGCCATCTTGGTGATCACAGCTTTGTAGTAAAGCTTGAAATCAGGTAACGTGATGCCACCAGTTTTATTTTTGTTTTTCAACATTTCCTTAGCAATTCGGGGTCTCTTCTGATTCCATACAAATTTTAGTATTATTTGCTCCAGCTCTTTGAAAAATACTGGTGGAATTTTGATTGGAATGGCATTAAAAGTATAGATTGCTCTGGGCAGTATAGACATTTTAACGATGTTTATTCTTCCCATCCAAGAGCATGGAATGGTCTTCCATCTTTTTGTGTCTTCTTCAATTTCTTTTAGGAGTGTTCTGTAGTTCCTCGAGTACAGATCTTTAACCTCTTTGGTTAGGTTTATTCCGAGGTATCTTATGGTTTTTGGTGCTATAGTAAATGGAATCGATTCTCTAATTTGCCTTTCTGTATTTTCATTGTTAGTGTATAAGAAAGCCACTGATTTCTGGACATTGACTTTGTATCCTGCTACATTACTGAATTGCTGTATGAGTTCTAGTAGTTTGGAGGTGGAGTCTTTCGGGTTTTCCATATAAAGAATCATGTCATCTGCGAAGAGAGAGAGTTTGACTTCTTCCTTGCCAATTTGGATACCTTTTATTTCTCTTTGTTGTCTGATTGCTGTTGCTAGGACTTCTAATACTATGTTGAACAAGAGTGGTGAGAGTGGGCATCCTTGTCGTGTTCCTGATCTCAATGGGAAGGCTGCAAGCTTTTTCCCATTGAGGATGATATTTGCTGTGGGTTTTTCATAGATAGATTTGATGAAGTTCAGGAATGTTCCCTCTATCCCTATACTTTGAAGCATTTTAATCAGGAACGGATGCTGGATTTTGTCAAAAGCTTTTTCTGCATCAATGGAGAGGATCATGTGGTTCTTCTCTCTTCTCTTATTGATTTGTTCTATCACATTGATTGATTTGCGAATGTTGAACCATCCTTGTAACCCAGGGATGAATCCTACCTGGTCATGGTGGATAATCTTTTTAATGTGCTGTTGGATCCTGTTTGCTAGGATCTTGTTGAGAATCTTAGCATCCATATTCATCAGTGATATCGGTCTGAAATTCTCCTTTTTGGTAGGGTCTTTGCCTGGTTTGGGGATCAGGGTGATGCTGGCTTCATAAAAAGAGTCTGGAAGTTTTCCTTCTGCTTCAATTTTTTGAAACAGCTTCAGGAGAATAGGTATTATTTCTTCTTTGAAAGTTTGATAGAATTCCCCAGGGAATCCGTCAGGTCCTGGGCTCTTGTTTTTTGGGAGGTTTTTGATCACTGCTTCAATCTCGTTACTAGATATCGGTCTATTCAGGTTGTCAATTTCTTCCTGGTTCAATTTTGGGAGTTTATAGTTTTCCAGGAATGCATCCATTTCATCTAGGTTGCTTAGCTTATTGGCATATAACTGTTGATAATAGCTTCTGATGATTGTTTCTACTTCCTTGGTGTTAGTTGTGATCTCTCCCTTTTCATTCATAATTTTATTAATTTGGGCTTTCTCTCTTTTCTTTTGGATTAGTGTGGCCAATGGTTTATCGATCTTATTGATTCTTTCAAAAAACCAGCTTCTAGTTTCGTTGATACGTTCTACTGTATCTCTGGTTTCTACCTCGTTGATCTCTGCTCTAATCTTGATTATTTCCCTTCTTACGTGTGGAGTTGGTTTGATTTGTTGTTGATTCTCCAGTTCTTTAAGGTGTAGAGACAGCTGGTGTATTCTGGATTTTTCAATTTTTTTGAGGGAGGCTTGGATGGCTATGAATTTCCCCCTTAGGACCGCCTTTGCTGTATCCCATAGGTTTTGGAGTGAAGTGTCTTCGTTCTCATTGGTTTCCATAAATTGTTTAAGTTCTTCTTTGATCTCCTGGTTGATCCAAGCATTCTTAAGCAAGGTGGTCTTTAGCTTCCAGGTATTTGAGTTCCTTCTGAACTTTTCCTTGTGATTGAGCTCCAGTTTCAAAGCATTGTGATCTGAGAATATGCAGGGAATAATCTCAGTCTTTTGGTATCGGTTGAGCCCTGATTTGTGACCCAGTATGTGGTCTATTCTGGAGAAGGTTCCATGTGCACTTGAGAAGAATGAGTATTCTGTTGTTTTAGGGTGGAATGATCTGTATATATCTATGAGGTCCATCTGGTCCAATGTATCATTCAATGCTCTTATTTCTTTATTGATTTTCTGCTTCGATGATCTGTCTATTTCTGAGAGAGGCGTGTTAAGATCTCCTACTATTAATGTATTCATATCAATATGACTCTTTATCTTGATTAATAGTTTTCTTATGTAATTGGCTGCTCCCATATTGGGGGCATAGATATTTACAATTGTTAGATCATCTTGGTGGATGGTCCCTTTAAGAATGATGTAGTGTCCTTCTGTATCCCTGACTACCGTCTTTAGTTTAAAATCTAATTTATCTGATATGAGAATCGCTACCCCGGCCTTCTTTTGAGGCCCATTGGCGTGAAAGATGCTTCTCCATCCCTTCACTTTCAGTCTGGGTGTATCTTTAGGTTCAAAATGGGTCTCTTGTAGACAACATATGGATGGGTCCTGTCGTTTTATCCAATCTGCAACCCTGTGTCGTTTTATGGGTGCATTTAGGCCATTCACATTGAGAGTGATTATTGAGAGATACGTTTTTATTGACATTGTGTTATCTTTGAAGTCTTTCTTTCTGTCGATTGTCTCTATATTTCTGTTCAATGCTATTCTTAGGATTTTTCCTCTTTTATAGAACCCCCCTTAATATTTCCTGCAGTGTCGGCTTGGTGGTTGCATAGTCTTTCAAGCCTTGCCAGTCTTGGAAACTCTTTATCTCTCCATCCATTTTGAATGTCAGTCTTGCTGGATAAAGTATTCTTGGCTGCATGTTCTTCTCATTTAGTGCCCTGAATATATCTTGCCAGCCCTTTCTGGCTTGCCAGGTCTCTGTGGACAGGTCTGACGTTATTCTGATGGGCTTTCCTCTGTATGTAAGGAGCTTCTTTGTCCTAGCGGCTTTCAAGAGATTGTATCTACAATTATGATTCCTCAATTTTACTATGAGGTGCCTGGATGTTTTTTTTGAATTTATAATCTTGGGGGGGGACCTTTCTACTTCTAGTACATGAACACTTGTTCCATTCACAAGATTGGGAAAATTTTCATGAAAAACTTGTTCCACTATATCTTCTAGACTTCTTTCTTTCTCCTCCCCTTCAGGGATTCCAATAATTCTGACGTTGGAACGTTTCATGGCATCATTTATTTCCCTGATTCTGTTTTCGTGACTTCTAAGCTGTTTGTTCCAGGCTTCCTCCTGATCCTTTCTCTCTATTTGTTTGTCCTCCAGATCACTAATTCTATCTTCTGTCTCAGTTACCCTAGCTTTTAGAGAATTTAGATTAGATTGGAACTCATTGAGAGCGTTGTGAACCTCATCCCTGGTGGCCTTCAGCTCTGCCCTAACATTATGAACCTCCTCTCTGGTCGCTTTCAATTCTGCCCTAAACAATTCTGTTTGGTCATCCATGGCTTTCTCCAACCTAGCTATTGCCTGGATAATTGTTAGCCTGAATTCTCTTTCTGACATATTGTCTATGTTGATAGCCGTTAGCTCTGTTGCAGAAGGCCCATCCTCTGTATTTTTCTTCTGTTGGGGATTCCTCCTCCTAGTCATTTTGGTGAGAGATGACTGGACAGATGTAGCTGGATGTATTGACCGTGGTGCAGTCAAGGTGCACCCTGGAACGCTTCTGAGCACTCAGGATTCCCCACCCAAATGAGAGAAAAAAGAAAAGAAAAAGAAAAAAGAGGGAGAGAGAGAGACAGGAAAAAAAGGGAAGATAAAAGTGAAGGTTCAGCCCAAATGGGCCCCAGGGTAAGGTTTATGACGTATACGAACAAAAACAGACAAACAAAAAGACTGATAAAAGTATATGACGAGAGAAAAAATATATATATATAAGCAAAAAAAAAAGGAGGAGCCTCGTCAAGAAGAACCCCAAGTATAAGATTTATATACTATCCAGACAAACATAAATACACAGAGACACTGGCAGAAGAAAAAGATGGGAGCATGGTTATAGATTCTCGGTGTGGGCGAGGAAGGTTATTTTGATTCTTCCTGGATGTATCTTGATATCTTTGTTAAAGGACTCAACTTTCCTAAGAAAAAGGGGGATTAAAAATTGGTTCACCTATAGGGGTAGCATTGCTTGGAGAAAGGGGGTTACCTTGAAGTTTAACTCTATATGAATATTAGAAAATAAAAATAAAAAAGGAATAAACTGGACTAAACTAAATTAAAAATTTTTTTAAAAATTAAGAAAATAGAAAAGCAAAAGAAAAACACATGTGTATGTATCAAAAAAAAATTCAGATTAGAAGTTTATCATGGAATTTGATGTACTGGACATCTCACTGTGATGGTAAATAGGTTAAAAAGTTATCTATATAAAAAAAGAAAAAAAATGAACCAGAATAGTGGGAAAGAATTAAAAATAAAAGTTGTATCTATGAAGTAGTGGTGGTTGTTCTCTTGTAGTCTTTTTTTTTTTTTTTCCTGATTTGTTTTCTGGGGGAGGGGGCTGCCACATGGGTTTTCAGTCAATGATGTTCCCTGAGTTAAGTCCTCCCGACCCCCTCAAGGGGGTGGGCTCTGAGAAAAACGTTTTTTTTTTCAGGTTTTTGTTCTCTGGAGGTTTTTATGTTTGTTCACTTCTTTTCTCTCGCCTTGACAGCTTTTGATGGTTTTTGGAGGTTTAGAGGAAAGAAAACTGCACCCCAACCTCCCTTTCAGAGAGAAGCCTCAGTCTGCTCCCCTGCAGGTGCTGCAGCCGCTGGGCCACTGGCAGAGCAGGTTCTGAGTCGCAGTCCCTGGGGACGCAGGATCTCCTGCTTGTACGCAAAACCAAGGCAGCTGTGGCTGTCTGGGCAGCTCCAGACCGCCAGAGAGGTTCCAAGCAGCAATCGCACACTGAGATTTTCCCGCTGGCTGGGGCTGAGAGCTCAGGGCTTGCGCGCACCTCTCCCAGGGGATGGTTTGGGGCGCGGCGCCTCCAGCTCTATCGGCTCTATCGCCGCGTGGGTCTATCACCGCGTGGGTCCCAGAACACCAGGCTGGGCGTTCGTGCACCTCTCTCAGGGGAGGTTGAGGCACGCGCGCATCTCCAGTAAGGTGCGCGTTCTGCCGTCTGGTGTGGCTCCCAGCCCCTCACGGGAGCCGGACTCCACCCGTTCTCGGGCGCACTGGCGGCTCCGGGACAAAGACCAGGTTTCTCCGCCGCACTCTCCGGCTCAGCGCCAGGGGATGCTGCCCTGGGTCTGGGGACTTAAGCCCCTATCCCTATCCGCCCCGATTCCCACAATTTCCCCGCGCGAGTCTTTGCTCTTTTGAGTGCTTTCAACAAGACTCCAAGTTAATGCTGGTCCCCAGATGCCGGGCACTCTGGTATTGGGGTATTATTTTCCAGTCGGTCGCCTCTGGTGGCTCCCTCCCCCTTTTGTTTATCTTCCGATATCAGTCCGACGTTCCCACTCCACTTTACCTGCCCACTGGCGTCTTCTGGCCCCCGTAGAGATCCAGACGTGTATAATTCTGATCTCAGGCTGATTTCATGGGTGATCGGAGTTCTTTGGTAGGTAATCAGCTCACTTTAGGGTGCAGGTTGAAAAGGCGCCTCCTCCTACTTCCCCGCCATCTTGTCTCCCCCCCTATTATTTCATTTTTATTGTCTTTATGTTCTCCATTCCTTTTCCAAATGTTTGTTATTTTTTATGATAAATTTTAGGGTTTTGGGGGGGTTAACTTGGTAACTGTAAATAATATTATACCTAAATAAGCTTAAATAGTGGCTCCTGGATGGCTCAGTAGTTTAAACATCTGGCTCTTGATTTTGGCTCAGGTCATGATCTCAGGGTTGTGAGATGCAGCCCTGCATCAGCCTCCATGCTCTCTTTCCCTCTTCTTTTGTCCCCTGTCCCAACCCCTCTCTCCCTTTCTCCAAAAAGAAGTTTAAATAATACTTTTATATTTCATGTTATGTTTCGTCAACTTTAGGCAGTATTTCTTGATTTCCTATTTTGGAAAATGAAGGTATTAACTCCTATGTTCTTTTTTTCATTATTCCTCCCCTTTTTCACCTGCTATCTTTTAGTTATACCTCTGCTTATATACTGCCATGCTTGTACACATTTATGTTTTATCCTGTGACATTGGCCAAGTTTCCTTATTTTGTTCATAGGCTCACACTGCAAAATTTTAGCCAGTGAGTCACATTTACATATTTGTGTTTACAAATGGCATGCTGAAATTAAACTTATTTTTCTATCAAGACTCTAGTTTTAGTGGAAGGAGAATGTACCTAGTAATAAAATTGAATGATTTCTCTTTCTTTTGCATTGTATCATTGCTTAATATCTTGCCATCATGTACTTTTTCCCCCTATTTGACCATGATATTGCATAGATTCACCTCATAAACTCTGTAGCTGTCCTGTTGGTCATTTTTTTGATCTGCACTTTCCTCTAAAGTCTTGTGGCTTGAATTTTTCATGTCATGCAGGCTGAGTGCTATGGCTGATGTTGTAGAGAGGCTCTAGAGTCTAAAACTTTCTTACATCCTAGTTTCTTATTTCAGCAGCTCCTCAGGCTGCCATCGATATGCCATCACTTGGCCCAGCAAATTGGTACTACAAATGTGAGCTGAGACCAGAGTGGGTGATGACCTAGTGGTTGCTATCAGTGGCAGTTGAATAAATTGGTACCTGAAAGTCTTGGTACATAAATTTCAAGTCTTAATATCATTTTATGTAATTTGTTAAGGCTCTGAAAATGATCTGTTCAGTACTCACACTCAGAATCTAAGCAACTATTCTCCCTTTCCTCTGGAGAGATATTAATTAAATTTTATTGTCTTAACATTATATGGCTATCCATATTTACACCAAGAAAGGGCATGTTTCTACAATGATAATGAGGGGTCACCAAGTGGGAACACACCACCATAATCTTTACCTAGTTAAATAGCTAGGAAAGTATGTGTTAACATGAGAAAGAAAGTAAATAAAACTCTGCTTACAAATTCTATCATCTCTTTTCCTAATGTATGTTTTGCCTTTAAAGGAATATGAGCAGTAAAGGAGATATAAGCTTCAAAGTGCATGGATGAATTAATATCTTTTTTGATTGTTTTGTTTCTTTCATTCTAGTCAACCTCTTTGTTCAACATTTTAGTGAAATTTTCAACCTTCAACTTTCTAGTCAGATCTTTTCCCTGGAGTTTTTAATTGCCTTTCTTTTCTTTGTACAACTTTCCTTCATCATTTCCTCATTAAATTCTAAATTCTATCTTACTATCTATCGATTCTCTCTTTTTCCTTGGATATCTCATTACAAAAATTGTCTTGTCTGCTTTGGTCTGAATCATTTGCTTTCTGGGTTTGCTGCACAGGAGCAAAATCTTCTATTATTATTCTCATCGATATGATTCCTTGTTTTTGGCTTTGATGTCTTGTTCTTATTTTGCTTCTTCAATACACTTTAATACATCATTAGCTAACTCCTCAAGGCAGGCTTTTTAAATCTTTGAATGCTGAAAACTTTGTTCTTCTTTCATATTTGATTGTCAGTTATTCCTCCTGTTACTCTCTCCTCTGTCATACTGAAGCTAATGTGATTGCCAAGAACTGGAGCACACATCAACTTCCCAGATTCTGAGCATTTCCATAAGTCCTTTCAAATACCTGAACTGTTCTACGTTTTGTCAACATTTTTCAACTGACCCATACATAGTATGTATATAACAAATATTCTTCTCATGCCTTTAATACTGAAGAGATATATGGAGTATGTATATATATTAAGAAAGGGAATATGTGAAAAAATGATATTTTCTTTTGAAGACCTTCTCTGAGGAAAAATAATTATATAATTGAGAGAATTCCTTGGGTTGGATGTGTTCTAAGGAGGCATGCTGGATATCCTGTACAGCATTTCTCACAAGCATCATTATAGATGAGAAAACTTAGATGCAGAGAAATAAATTAACTTATTTATGGTGATAGTTATGAAGTAGCAGGGGTGAATATTCTGTCACGTCTAATTGGACCTAATGCTCAGAACATCTCTCTCTTTTAAAACTCTTTATCATTCAACCATGCTTTCTTTTAAAAATTTTTTTAATTTCTTTTTTTATTATGTTGTATGAGTCACCATATAGTACATCATTAGTTTTTCATGTAGTGTTCCATGATTTATTATTTCCGTATAACACCCAGTGCTCATTACAACACATGCCCTCCTTAATGCCCGTCACTGGGTTAACCCATTACCTCCACCTCCCTCCCCTCTGAAACCCTCAGATTGTTACCTGGAGTCCACAGTTACCATGGAATATTACTCAGGCATCAGGAAGGATGAATATCCACCATTTGCATCAATATGGATGGAACTGGAGGGAAATATGTTAAGTGAAGTAAGTAAAGCAGAAAAAGACATTTGTCATATGGTTTCACTCGTATGTGGAACATAAGGAAAAGCACAGAAGACATTAGGGGAAGGAAGGGAAAACTGAAGAGGAGGGAAATCAGATGGGGAGATGAATCAATAATGACTTCTAAGAAAAGAGGATTGTTCACATTTATGTCTTCAGATGTTCCTTCAACAGTAGTGTGGAAATGGGTTGACTGGGCCTCTCCTCTCTTGGAAAAAGGCATATCTTATAATGTCAGAGATAGCTGCTAAATATTAATGGTTAATCATTTCTATTAGAAGAATTAAAGAAAATTTCCTTTAATGAAGGTTTAGTGTCTCCATCAAATTATATTTTGGCTTAAGTTTGATTTTAGTTGCAATTAGAAATGAATTCTATATTTACATTTACATTTATATTTACATTTATATTTTATATTTCCATATTTTTCTCTGCTATTTTAGTTATGTAGGTTATTCTTTCCTTACTTGTTCACCTATTGAGTATCTGCTGCTTTCAATTTTAAAGGTGGTTCCTTCTCTTATGCTATGGAAATATAGCTAGAATTTCTTAAAGATTTATTTATTTATTTGAGACAGAGAAAGGGAATGTGGTGGGGAGAAGCAGAGGGAGATGAAGAGAAAGTCTTAAGCAGACTCCATGCTGAGCACAGAACCTGACCTGGGCCTTGATCTCATCACCCGAGATCACAACCTGAGCCGAAATCAAGAGTTGGACACTCAACCAACTGTGCGACCAGACACCCCTTACATTTAGGATTTTTAAAAAATGGAAATATCTTGAGATAATCAAGAGAGTCATGTAGACCTCTAAGTTTTAATCTTAGCTTTACAACTTACTAGGTATATGCCTTTTATAACTTGTCAATACTTTTTCATTATTTTTAAAAGAGGAAATTATACCTACCTTCTGGGGTGATATGAAAATTAGAGAATGTGTCTAGAGCACATGGAATGATACCAGACCTGTAGTAGACTCTCAATAAATGGTGGTCATTAATTTTTTTTTTTTTGCTCCTTTTAAAAAACATAAACCTTTATACCTTTTAAGAAGTCATCCAGTCTGTGCTTAAATATCTCCTGGGATAAAAACATGTTTTGTAAAGTTCCAGCTCTACAAAATATAAGCTGTGGGATTTTGGAAATAAATCACCTTGAGTATTAATTTCATCTTTTGTAAAATGAAGATAAAATAGTACCTAAAGTCTAGGCTTCTGGTGAGGAATAAATGACATATATTTCTTCTATTGTTTATAATACTGTCTAGCACTCAATAAATGCTCTATAAATGTTAGCTAGTTGTATATTGGTAATTGGTAATTAGTAATACCTGTTGGATTTTTTTTTCCACAGCAAAACTTGTTCAAGTTCTTCCTTAAATTTGATGATTAATTATAATGCAATATAATATAATGCAATATGATTAATTATATGCAATGCAATATTAATTATAATGCAATATGAATTATAATGCAATATTATAATAAATATAATGCAATAATTATAATGCAATAATGCAATATGCAATATGATTAAATATAATGCAATATTAATTATAATGCAATTTTTAGCTTGGTTTAATGAGGTCTCATAAGGGGCAACCCATACTATCTACTTACTAGCTACCTACTCTTGTGGTTCCATAATAAATATTTGCTAAATGAGATGTCTGTGGCAGTGGTCTGCAAACTCTCTAAAAAGGTTCAGATAGTAAATATTTTAGGTTTTGATGCCATATGATATCTGTCACATTTACTCAGTTCTGCCATTGTAGCATATTTTCACAGTATGAAAACATAAGGTCATGACTGCATTTTAATTATACCTTATTTATGAAAATGGGTAGTAGGATGAATTTTTGCTGAAGTTGATTGATCTCAGGTCTCTGGAATAAAGAAATTAGATAATACTGATAATGAAATTCACATCAATATGGATCTGTTTGGAAATATTTTCAGGTGAAAAAAAGTTTTATCCTGTACAGAAAAATGGAAGCTTAGAGACACAGCATAAATGCAGTGAACCCCCAAAATGCATTTTCCATGCATATGTAACAAGACCCAAAGTTTAGTAAGCTAAACTTTTAAGCTCAAAAGCATAATTTCACAGAGATCATTTTAGATGTTCAACTTAAACACATTTCTCAGCAACTGAAACTAGATTAAAGTTGGTATAGAACCACTATGGATTTATAGAAACTAATTTTTAAATGAAATATATGCCCTCTGTTGTATGTGAGATGGGTACTTCTTCCAAAGGTTAGTGAGCACTAGTTGCTATGAAACTATTAATTTTATAGGCTTTACAGTCCAACTTAAATGCTACTTACTTCTTAAAGTCTTACTTAATCCTCCCCTCCCAGAAATGATATCATTTCTTTTAGTATTCAACTAATTTGTTTCTGACAACTGTAGCTTTCTCCCTTTTATTATAGTTATTTATATAGTTATCTGATATCTGTTCTTTAAGCTTGTGAGCTTCCTGAAGGCAGTATCTGTCTGATAGATGTTTGTTTTCTGGGACACTCTGCTTTATGTCTTGCATGCTGTAGGCACTCAGGTTATACTTGTTGCTTTCTGAATTTTTCTTTCAGTGTCTTTGTAGGGAGGTATGCTGGAATGGTATAAAAAGTATAAAAAGCATTCTCTCTGACAATCTGAGTTCTAATTCTGACTTGCTCACTTGCTAATGATATATCCAACTTTTCTGAATCAGCCTGTTTCCTTATCTATAAAATAAGGATAATTCCAATACTGCATTATTTTGTGAGGATTAAATTAGGTGACAGATGTCAAGTGCCTAACAGCAAACCTAGTTACACTATTATAGAAATGTTCTAAAAATGACTAGTTAATAACACGTTAATAAGTAAATGTCAACAACATGAAAAAGGAAAAAAAAAACATCTCTGTTGAGGGTGAATTAATGAAATGTTATGTTGTTTTCTGCATGTCAACAAATATTTTATCCATTGTTCTTTTTAGAGTTACCAGAGTAACCAAAATAAATCTATATTTAATTTGAATGAACTCAGAAAAAGAATTTTATTTCTTTCTTTGATTCTGTGACCAATTTGAGACTTCTTTCTGCTTATTAGGTTCCTGCCTTCTGAAAACAGGTAAAATTAACAGCAATTTTAAGGGAACTTGTAGAAAAGAGAGAGTGGTGTCCATTATCTTTTTATAGCCTATTAATGACTAGTACATATTTTACACTGAAAAAGAGAAACAACCTTAAAGAGATGAAAGATATCACCAATCTTATTCTTTTTTTTTTTTTCCTGGCATGTTTATGTCTGTGTATAGGTATGATAATGAACCACAACATTTCTGTGAAACCCTATAATCCAGCACCGCTCAGGCTTAAGAAATTTTATTTTATTTTATTTTGTTTTATTTTTTAAAAGATTTTATTCATTTATTTGACAGACAGTGATCACAGGTAGGCAGAGACGCAGGCAGAGAGAGGAAGGGAAGCAAGTTCCCTGCTGAGCAGTGAGCCCTATGCAGGGCTTGATCCCAGAACCCTGGGATCATGCCCTGAGCCGAAGGCAGGGGCTTTAACCCACTGAACCACCCAGGCGCCCAAGAAATTTTATTTTTATATTAATGTTTCAACATGAATTTTGTAATTTCCTAAGTTTAACTTGTTTTCACAGTTTTTAAATACTTATAGTCACTTTAAAATATATTCCTATATATTTTATTTTTCTTCACTTTTAAAATGATTTTTTTCACTAATTTTAAACACTTCCATAATAACCTTGATATTGGGGCACATGACAAGATTAATTCTGGGGACATTGATCATTGTCTAGCATCCTAAAGGACTTGAGTCTTGTGGACCATAAGAAATAAGTTACATCATTCTTCCTTTTTCATGTTGCTCTGCTTGGTAACATGCTGATATAAAAGAAAACAGATCATAATATAGCCAATATAACAGTTTGATAAACCATAAAGAATCCTTTGAAGAGCTTAAATGCCCTAATTTCAGCCATTCCTCTGAAGGGTTGAGTAAGAAGCTGCCTGGTATGTGGCAAACCAGAGCATGAAACCAAGTATCCAGCCTCGGCAAGGAGACTTTCTGAACTAATGTCATTATACCTCAGCCACCACTAGAAGTCAGTTCTCTCAGGTCATCTATCATCACCCAAACTCTCATCCTTTTATTGCTGTCACTGAACTCAGTTCCCATCCCTCCCCTTACTCCCTACTATTTGTGATAAATAAAACCCTTATAGTCTCATCCTGTCCTTGTCAATGTTTCTTCATTTCTTGGCTTTACTTAGAAGTACTTATATTTGGGATGCCTGAGTGGCTCAGTCATTAAGCATCCACCTTTTGCTTGTGTCATGATCCCAGAGTCCTGGGATCAAGTCCCACATGGGCTCCCTGCTCTGTGGGGAGCCTGCTTATCCTTCTGCCTGCTGTTCCCCATGCTTGTGCTCTCTCTCCCTCTCACTCTGTCTTTGACAAATAAATGTCTTAAAAAAAGAAGTACTTACATTTATCTGCATATATAATAATTTATATCAGCTGCATTATTACCATGATATCAGTTAAGATTGGACTCCAACTCTGTATGTTTGTAAACAGGGCCCTAAACCAAAATTTGTACCATGGACAGCTACTATTTCCTTTCTTCAGTAATCATCCCTTCAACATGTATTTATTGTTTTCTTGCCAAATATCAGATACTGTTTTAAGTAAGGAGAATACAGTGGTGAAAAATTTGCATTCTAATGGAGTCAAATAATAGCAAGAAAAGAAATAAGAACTTTTGATAGTGATAATGTTGTATCAAAAAAAATTTAAAGGTGATGAAAATGAGTTATGGGGACAAGAAATAGATGGTAAATTGAATTGTGTAGTCATGAAAAGCCATCTTGAGAGGGTGAGATTTGAGTAGAAATCTAATGTCAGGAAATGACCAGCTGCATCAAGAAATCTGTGTTGGGTAGAGTGAAGCACAAGTCAAAGGGCAGAGGGGCTGCTCTAGAGTGATTTAGGGGAAGTGTTAGAGATTGAGGTCAAAGTTCTGGCCAAATTTTACTGGATTTTTAGATCTGAGTAAAGAGTTTTGCCTTTATTCTCATTCAAATGAGTACTTGTTCAAAGGTTTTAAGCAGGAGTTAATGTGACTTGATTTAAATTAAAAATAATCACTCAGTATATGCTTACCTGGTTATATTAAATACATTATCTGTGTTCATATGTATTTGTAAAGAAAAATACCCAAGCAGAAACTGAATTGTCAGGAATTGTTGGTTGCCTATATGGCTAGATTCAGAGAAATCTTAGTACTTAAAAAGAAAGTGACATTTTGATCCCTGGCTTATGATTTAGTGGCACACAAGTTAATGTTCTGTTTTTTATTATTAAAAATATTATGACCTCTTTCAGAAAAGCAGCAAAATGAAGAAAAGCATAAAGAAGAAAAAAATTATTGATAATCATACTGTTCAAACAAAACAATTTTGATGAAATTCTTGATTTTTTTTCTATTCAAGTGTGTTTATGCATATATTATATATGTGTGTGTTTTAATATATTATAAATACACCCATATACATGAACCTATATAGTTCTCATCATATTGCATATACTCATTGGAATTCTGTTTGTTTTTTGAAAGATATTTTCCATATGCTCATTGTTTTTATAAACATTATTTTTATTTATTTATCTATTTATTTATTTTTAATTATTTTTATTAAAATATAATGTATTATTTGTTTCTGATCTACGGGTCTGCGAATCATCAGTCTTACACAACTCACAACATTCACCATAACACATACCCTCCCCAATGTCCATAACCCAACCACCCTCTCCATATCCCCCCAGCTCTCAGCACCCCTCAGTTTGTTTTGGGATATTAAGAGTCTCTTATGGTTTGCCTCCCTCCCAATACCATCTTGTTTCATTTTATCTCCCCTACCCCCCAAGACCCAGCACTGCCTCTCAAATTCCTCATATCAGAGAGATCATATGATAATTGTCTTTCTCTGACTGACTTATTTCACTCAGCATAATACCCTCTAGTTCGATCCACATCATTGTAAATGGCAAGATTTCATTTCTTTTGATGGCTGCATAGTATTCCATTGTATGTATGTATATATACCACATCGTCTTGACCTATTCATCTCTTGGTTGAACATCTAGGTTCTTTCCATAGTATGGCTATTGTGGACATTGCTGCTATAAACATTTGGGTGCATGTGCCTCTTTGGATCACTACATTTATATCTTTAGGATAAGTACCCAGTAGAGCAATTGCTGGGTTGTAGGGTAGCTCTATTTTCAACTTTTTGAGGAAACTCCATGCTGTTTTCCAGAGTGGCTACACCAGCACGCATTCCCACCAACAGTGTAGGAGGGTTCCCCTTTCTCCGCATCCTCGCCAACATCCGTCATTTCCTGACTTGTTTATTTTAGGCATTCGGGCTGGTGTGGGGTGGTATCTCATTGTGGTTTGGATTTGTATGTCCCTTTGCAGATATTTCTTCTTTGCAGAAATATATGTTAATGTCCTCTGCCCATTTCTTGGTTGGATTATTTGTTCCTTGGGTGTTGAGTTTGATAATTTCTTTATAGATTTTAGATACTAGCCCTTTATCTGATATGTCATTTGTGAATATCTTCTCCCATTCTGTCAGTTGTCATTTGGTTAGATTGACTTTCTTTTGCTGTGCCAAAGCTTTTGATCTTGATGAAGTCCCAATAGTTCATTTTTGCCCTTGCTTCCCTTGCCTTTGGCGACATTTCTAGGAAGAAGTTGCTGCAGTTGAGATCAAAGAGGTTGCTGCCTGTGTTCTCCCCTAGGATTTGGATGGATTCCTTTCTCACATTGATGTCTTTCATCCATTTTGAGTCTATTTTTGTGTGTGGTGTAAGGAAATGGTCCAGTTTCATTCTTCTGCATGTGGCTGTCCAATTTTCCCAACACCATTTGATGAAGAGGCTGTCTTTTTTCCATTGGATCTTCTTTCCTGCTTTGTCAAATTTTAGTTGGCCATAGAGTGAGGGTCCATTTCTGGGTTCTCATTCTGTTCCATTGACCTATATGTCTGTTTTTGTGCCAGGACCATACTGTCTTGATGATGACAGCTTTGTAATAGAGCTTGAAGTCTGGAATTGTGATGCCACCAACTTTGGCTTTCTTTCTCAACATTCCTTTGGCTATTCGGATTCTTTTCTGATTCCATATAAATTTTAAGATTATTTGTTCCATTTCTTTGAAAAAAGTGGATAGTATTTTGTTAGGGATTGCATTAAATGTGTAGATTGCTTTAGGTAGCATAGACATTTTCACAATATTTGTTCTTCCAATCCATGAGCATGGAATATTTTTCCATTTCTTTGTGTCTTCCTCAATTTCTTTCATGAGTACTTGATAGTTTTCTGAGTACAGATTCTTTGCCTCTTTGGTTAGGTTTATTCCTAGGTATCTTATGGTTTTGGGTGCAATTGTAAATGCGACTGACTCCTTAATTTCTCTTTCTTCTGTCTTGTTGTTGGTGTAAAGAAATGCGACTGATTTCTGTGCATTGACTTTATATCCTGACACTTTACTGAATTCTTGTACAAGTTCTAGCAGTTTTGGAGTGGAGTCTTTGGGGTTTTCCACATATAGTATCATATCATCTGCAAAAAGTGATAGTTTGACTTCTTCTTTGCCAATTTGGATGCCTTTAATTTCTTTCTGTTGTCTGATTGCTGAGGCTAGGACTTCTAGCACTATGTTGAATAGCAGTGGTGATAATGGACATCCCTGCCGTGTTCCTGACCTTAGTGGAAAAGCTCTCAATTTTTCTCCATTGAGAATGATATTTGAGGTGGGTTTTTCATAGGTGGCTTTGATAATATTGAGGTATGTGCCCTCTATCCCTACACTTTGAAGAGTTTTGATCAGGAAGGGATGCTGTACTTTGTCAAATGCTTTTTCAGCATCTATTGAGACTATCAGATGGTTCTTGTTCTTTCTTTTATTAATGTATTGTATCACATTGATGGATTTGTGGATGTTGAACCAACCTTGCAGCCCTGGAATAAATCTCACTTGGTCATGGTGAATAATCCTTTTAATGTACTGTTGGATCCTATTGGTCAGTATTTTGGTGGGAATTTTCTAATCTGTGTTCATCAAGGATATTGGTCTGTAATTCTCTTTTTTGATGGGATCCTTTTCTGGTTTTGGGATCAAGGTGATGCTGGCCTCATAACGTGAGTTTGGAAGTTTTCCTTCCATTTCTGTTTTTTGGAACAGTTTCAGGAGAATAGGAATTAGTTCTTCTTTAAATGTTTGGTAGAATTCCCCTGGGAATCCGTTTGGCCTTGGGCTTTGTTTATTTGGAGATTTTTGATGACTGTTTCAATCTCCTCACTGGTTATGGGTCTGTTCAGGTTATCTATTTCTTCCTGGTTCAGTTGTGGTAGTTTATATGTCTCTAGAAATGTATCCATTTCTTCCAGATGCTTGTTCCTTTTGTCATATTAGGGAAATTCTCTACAATAATTCTCTCCGATATGTCTTCTTCCCCCCTCTCTCTTTCTTCTTCTTCTGGAATCCCAATTATTCTAATGTTGTTTCATCTTATGGTATCACTTATCTCTTGAATTCTCCCCTCAAGGTCCAGTAGATATTTGTCTTTTTTTTGCTCAACTTCTTTATTCTCTGTCATTTAGTCTTCTATATCACTAATTCTTTATTCTGCCTCATTTATCCTAGCAGTAAGAGCCTGCATTTTTGATTGCAGCTCATTAATAGCTTTTTTAACTTCAACTTGGTTAGATTTTATTTCTTTTGTTTCCCCAGAAAGGGCTTTTATTTCTCCAGACAGGGTTTCTCTAATAACTTCCATGTTTTTTTCAAGCCTGGCTAGAAACTTGAGAATCATCATTCTGAACTCTAGATCTGACATATTACCAATGTCCATATTGATTAGGTCCCTAGCCTTCGGTACTGCCTCTTGTTCTTTTTTTTTTGTGGTGAGTTTTTCCGTCTTATCATTTTGTCCAGATAAGAATATATGAAGGAGCAAATGAAATACTAATAGTGCGGCAAAGACCCCAGGAAGATGTGCTTTATCCAAGTCAGAAGAGACCCCAAATTGTGGGGGGGAGAAAGGGGGTAAAAAGAAGTTCAGAAAAAAAATTAAAAAAAGAAAACAAATGAAGAAAAAATATAAAAAAGAATAAAAAACATATATTAGACTGGTGACTAGAACAGCGTCACCCACTTAATTTTGGAGTATTTTGGTCTTTTAGAAGAAACTGCCTTCCAAAATTTTAAAGAATGAAAAACATATAAGGGTAAACACAATGAAGGGATGGTATATGACTATAAAGACGAAAAAAAATTTTTTTTAAATTTTCTAACAAAGGGGACGCCTGGGTGGCTCAGTTGGTTAAGCGGCTGCCTTCAGCTCAGGTCATGATCCCAGTGTCCTGGGATCGAGTCCCACATTGGGCTCCTTGTTCAGTGGGGAGCCTGCTTCTCCCTCTGCCCCTGCCTGCCACTCTGTCTGCCTGTGCTCGCTCGCTCTCTCTCTAACAAATAAATAAATTTAAAAAAATAAAAAAAAATTTCTAACAAAGGAATTGATAAGGTAAATTGGTTGGGAGAATAAAGAAAAAGAAAGTGGAGTGTGTTTGCTCAGGCTGGAGACTAGATCAAGTCTGGTGCTAGATTTAGGGTGTATTTTGATCTATTAGAATAAGTTGTATCCCAAATTTTTTAGAAGAAAAAACCCTGTGTGTATTCAAAAAATAAAGTTAGATACAATGAAGGATAAAATATGACTATAATAATGAAGTTTCAAAAAAGATTTTTTTAATGAAATGTATTAAGACAAACTCGTTAAAAAATGTTAAAAGAGGAAAGGGTAAAAGTTAAAAAATTAGCAGAAGAAAAAAATATTTAAAAAAATTGATTAACTTTTCAAGACTAAAGATTCATGGGGAGAAAGCCATGAATTCCATGCATTCCTTTCTCCTCCTCTGGA
This sequence comes from Martes martes, assembly GCF_963455335.1. Classification (NCBI taxonomy): domain Eukaryota; kingdom Metazoa; phylum Chordata; class Mammalia; order Carnivora; family Mustelidae; genus Martes; species Martes martes. The sequence goes on from NC_137895.1 coordinate 21,724,266, forward strand.
ATTCCGCTGTTCTCCTTGGTAAGTGAACTTGGGCTTGGCTGGATTTCTTGTTGATCTTCTGGGGGAGGGACATGTTGTAGTGATTCTTTGCCTTGTAGTGTCTTTGCCCCAGGTGGAATTGCACCACCCTTACCACAGGCCAGCCTAAGCAATCCGCTTGGGAACCCAATCTCCAGCCCAGAGGAGACGAGACCTCGGGGCCCCACTCCTCAGTGTGCCCTCAGAGAAAAGCGCTTAATCACTCCCGTCTCCCTGGCCTCCAGCCACGCTCTGAGCTCACCCAGCCTGTGACCAAGCATCTCTGTCTCTGGAACACCGCTCCGCCTGGAGTCTGAACCCCGCAGATCCCTGAGCTCTTTCAGTTTGGGGTCTCCCCGGATCATGTGGGGACCCCACTCACAGAGCACCGGCCTGTGCCACGGACTATGGTTCAAGGTAACCCCAAGTTGAGAGCTCACTTCTTGGCTCTGTCTCTATAGCCAACTTCCCCACTCTAATACCTGCCAGCTCTGTGACACTCAGACACCCCTGATCCTTCTGTGACCCTGCAGCATCTGAGGCCATGTTTTCCCCGCATGGGCTTCACCCCGGTTTAGCCTCTGGAGTGATGTCCCTCCATGGAGCAGACTTTTAAAAGTCCTGATTTTGTGCTTCGTTACTCCACCGCTTTCCAGTAGCTGGCCCCTCCCCCCGAGGTCTATCTTCTCGTCGCTTTGGATTCATTTCTCTGCCCATCCTACCTTTCAGAAAGTGGTCAATATTCTGTTTCTAGAATTGTTGCTCTTCTTCTCTTTGATCTCCTGTTGGATTTGTAGGTGTTCGGAATGGTTTGATAAGCTATCTAGCTGATCTCCTGCTACCTGATGTTGTCTCAGCCTGTTACTTCTCCGCCATCTTGACTCCTCTATCCATGCCTTTTTAAAGCCCAGCTAGCACCTTGAGAATCATCATTCTGAGCTCTAGATCTGACATATTAGCAATGTCTGTATTGATTATGTCCCTAGCCATTGGTACTACCTCTTGCTCTTTCTTTTTTTCTCGTGAGTTTTTCTACCTTGCCATTTTTCCAAATAAGAATATATGAATGAGAGAATAAAACACTAAAAGGGTGCCAAAAACCCCAGAAAAATATATGCTAACAAAATCAGAAGAGACTTGAAACTGGGGGGAGAAGAAAAGGGGAAGAAATAAAAATAAAAAAAATAAAAATAAAATATATGTATATTAGACTTGTGGATAGAACAGAGCCACCAACTTGATTTTGGGTTTATTCTGGTCTCTTAGAATAAACTAACTCCCCAATTTTTTTAAGCTCCCAAAATTTTAAGGAAAGAAAATTTTACATATATACAATAGCGTATACACAATTAAGGGTAAACATTATAAGGGATGGAATATGACTGTAAAGATGAAAAATTTAAAAAATTCTAAAAAAGGAATTGATTAGATAAGTTGTTTGGGAAAAAAAAACAAAAGAGGAGGGAATGCGATCAGACTGGAGACTAGAGCAAAGCCATGTGCTAGATTTAGAGTATATTTTGATCTATTAGAAGAAATTGTATCCCAAAATTTTAAAGGAAAAAACCTATATGTATACAAAAAATAAAGTTATACACAATGAAGAGATAAAATATGAGTATAACAATGAAAATTTAAAGATTTTTTCAAAAGGCACTGTTAAGATAAAATAGTTAAAAATATTAAAAGAGGAAATAGGAAAAGTTAAAAAATATAATCAGAAAAAAGTTAAATAAAAAAAAATTAACTTTGCAAGACTAAAGGATCACGGAGAAAAAGTCATGAATGCTATGCACTGCTTTCCTCTAGCTCTGGAGTTCCTCAGTTCTCGTTGAGTTCTCATTGATTAGTGAACTTGTTCTTACTGGATGTTCTTGCTGATCTTCTTGGGGAGGGGTCTGTTGCAGTGATTCTCAAATGTCTTTGTCCAAGGCAGAATTGTACAACCCTTGCCAGGTTCCAGGCTATGTAATCTGCTTGGGTTTGCTCTTGGGAGCTTTTGTTCCCTGAACAATTTCTGTAGAGCTCTGGAGGAGGGGAATGAAAATGGCAGCCTCCAGTCTCTTGACCAGAGGAGCCAAGAGATCGGGACCCCACTCCTCAGTGCAGTCTCAGAGAAAAGCATTCAGTCCCTCCTGGAGGAGGAAGGAGGGGGTTCTCTCCAGATCTGCCACTTGTGGGGTCCCTGCTCAAAGAGCAGTGACCCAACCATGCCTTGGATCGTGGTTTAAAGTAACCCCAAACTGAGGGCTCACTCCTTGGCTCCATCTCTGTAGCTGGCTTCCCCACTCCAAAACCTGGCAGCTCTGCTGCACTCAAGCAACCCTGGTCTTTCTGTGACCTGGAGGGTCCTGAGACCACACTGTCCCTGTGAGGGCTCCACCCCCACTTAGCCTCTGGAGTGATGTCCCTCCGTGGAGCAGATTTCTGAAAGTTCTGATTTTGTTCTCTGCTTCCCCACTGCTTGCAAGGAATTGGCCCCTCCCCCTGCGGTCTATCTTCCTGTCACTTCGGATTCACTTCTCTGCTCATCCTACCTTCCAGAAATTGGTCAATTTTCTGTTCCTAGAATTGCTGCTCTTCTTCTCCTCTATCTCCTATTGAGTCTATGGTGTTTGGTATGGTTTGATAACTATCTAGCTGAACTCCTGGGACCGAATATTTCAGTCTGCTACTCCTCTGGCATCTTGCTTCCTCATATAAGCATTTTTTTTTTTTTTAAGGAGACAATATGTCACTAAGAGATAGACATCTTTCTGAAGAAGTAATAATCAAGATGGATTGCAAGGATAGATAAGAATTCTTCCCTTTCATTGAAGATTCTTCAGATTCTTTGGTAATCATTTCCTAGTAGACTGGGATAGACCAAAACAAAGCTATGTTTTATTTTTCCTGAGGAAGAATTAATTCAGAAAACCAAAAGGAATATTTCAGTCTCTTTGAATTATGGAAGCCTGGAACTATTTCTGTTGTTTTGAGATGAGAAGATAAATAATGAGACATGAGTGAAACATGATAGAAAACCATAAACATGATCACTCTAGAACATGTTTCAGTGTAAACATACACAGTAGAGAGATCTGATAGGAGGGATCCCACAAATGTGCTACATTAAAAAAAAAAAACAAAACTTAAAAAAAAACTGATAGAACCTTTGTGTAGGAACAGTTACCTGTAAATTTAAAGAAAGTGGAAATCCTCTACAGAGAACAGTTTCCTTACTCAGCAATGGAGAATTAATTTGATTAGCTTCACTGGAAAAGAAGTGACTAATTCTACTTAAGAGAGGCAGGTTGTAATGCTACAGAGAGATTTCTTCAGTTTAAAGGATGCCATGCTTTACAGCAGACACTTGAGTTAGCAGAGGATACACACTTAATACATTGCCTTTGACTCTGGGCTATCACTGGACAGAGCTTGTTAATCCATCCCATGAAGGACCCCTCTGCTTTTCCTTCTTTTACAGTCTCCCTCATCGAGTGACCTGCATTTGGAGGTTCCTTTTTTTTTTTTTTTTTTTAATCTGCTTTATTCCCCCACAGCTGCTTAATCAAGACAGGCCAGAGAAGTAGGAAGTAGCAGCTTTTTCACACTTAAATACTATGCATTTTATCCTAAAAATAAAGTTAAATCAGCATACTGAAATAGGGTAAGACAAACAGAGATTGAAGTATAGTGCTGGGCATATAGTAAGTCTCAAATATCACAGAGTCTGGAGCTAGATTTCTAGGATTCAAATCCCATCCATATTTGTTTCTTATTGGCTGTGTGACTTTGGTCAAGTTATTAAAACTCTCTATGTCTAGGTTTTAATATCTGTAAAGTGATATAATCATAAAACTATCTCATAGGGCTGTTCTGAGAATTAAATGAGTGACTATATGGAAAGTATTTAGAGCTGTACCTGGCACACAATGAGTCTTCAACATGTTAGCTACTATTTTGTACTGGTAGGTGTTATTGAAGAAGTCATGCATCGTTTCTGTGACACAAAACAAAACAAAATGAAAACTATGTTAAATAGAATTGTATCAGAAATCTTTTATCTTCATTAAAATGATTGTTATTCCAAGGGGGGCCTGGCTGGCTAAGTCAGTAGATCATGCGACTCCTGATCTCAGGTTCATGTTTTCAAGCCCCACATTTGATGTAGAGCTTAAAAAATAAACAAAATGAAAAGCTATTTTTATTTAATAAGAATTTTTATCTATCAATTCTGTATTTCCGGTTTTTTTTTTGAATCCATACATTTTATGAGTTTACATTATTTTAGGCTAAGAAAAGGAGCTGTTAAATTTCAGATCATGTTCCCCAAATCCAGCTAAATACCACTGGCAGTTTTTTTCAAACTGACAAATTTGTTCTAGTCATCTTGTTTAAATGAATATCATGAATACTAAATATATAGAATATTTTTCACGCTACTGAAATACAATTGGTTTAGACATTCAGAACATTTAAATGAGAACTTCTCATGTGTGAAAATTAAGTTACTGATGATAGGAGGATCAGTTAAGTTAGAAATGAATTTCTTGTAGAATTTCACAGACTGATACTTCACTAATCTTGCTTTAAATAATAAATTCATGGGACATACATTAAGTATGATGCATGACTTCTTCAATCATAGAAATCTTTTTTCTGAATTCATTTTTTCTTATGTATTACCAAATGAAGTATTCTATCATTATGATATGATGATATGATAGAATGTGATATGATAGATATGATATGATATGATAGAATGATAATTCTATCATTATTTTTTTTAAATCTCAAACTGGGATCAAAAATAATTTCATCAGAAATTTGTTGTAGTACAATTAATATGAGATTTTATCTGAGACCAGCATTGTCTCAGACCTAGTATTGGGGCTGCTAGTACTGTTCCACCTATCAAAAAGGCCCCAGATTATTTACTATCAGATTCAACCTTTTAAATTTTATAAACAAGAAGACAGTTAAAGAAATTTAGGCAGGGTGATAGATCAGTTCTAGTTATGCTTGAAATACATATTAGTGTGTGCTTTTAAAAAATTGGCATGTTAGCCATGATGGAAAACTTTGAATTGAAAAGTGACAGTTATATTAAGTGTGTTTTATATATATATCAAATGGGACATGGAGGAAGGGTGGGATTAAGAGACCTGAGTTTGGGTCAGCTTTGTGGTTCTCCATAGAGTCTCACCTCAGTTGCCATTTAACTGCTATGACTCTCATTTAAAAAAAAAAATATGGGGGCGCCTGGGTGGCTCAGTGGGTTAAAGCCTCTGCCTTTGGCTCTGGTCATGATCCCAGGGTCCTGGGATCGAGCCCCGCATCGGGCTCTCTGCTCAGCAGGGAGCCTGCTTCCTCCTCTCTCTGCCTGTCTCTCTGCCTACTTGTGATCTCTGTCTGTCAAATAAATAAATAAAAATCTTTTAAAAAATATGTAAAATAAAAATATTATGCTAGATCAGCATTTCCTAAGTGGTGTGATTACCAGTACTGATTTCCAGTTTGTTAGTCAACATTACTGGCATAAATAATCCATGGTCAATTCTGTTTCTGAAATAGAAGAGATTTCTTTCCTGGCAAACTTCTTGGAGTTGATGTGTATAATATATATCTCCATCAGGGGGAAGAGAACAAGCAGATTTCCCTCAGGTAAGGTAACTACAGAATCTGTTTTGTAGTGACACTATTTTTATAATGCCATTTGTGAATTCTTGAACTAGATTATTTTATAGATACCTTCTGATTCTGATTCTATTGCATTTGCCAATATAACTTTAGTTAAGTTGTGGAATGTAATGGCATAATTATTAATATTCTTGACTTCCTTGAAAAGAGTTCTATAATAAAAATTTTTGTTTTCTGTTTTCATTCATTGTCACAAGCCTGTGCTCAGCTGGCATCTCTGATATAAAAAGATTGAATCTTATAAATTAACTTTTCAAATTAGGATGCATTATTTTTTCTATAAAGCAAATTGTACTTGTAAAATATCACAAAAAAACCAATCTCTTAGTTACTTTTCTGCTTTTCCTGAATGCATTGATATAATGAGATACTGTGATAATTAAGCTAAAGATACAATCTTATTCTGGAAAATCTTTTTTTTTCAGGCAGTGTTAAAATTTGAGAGATAGAGTAGTTATTAAAGGAAATACAGCAAGGAAGTCTCATTTATGAAAATAAAACTGTGTTGGTAAGAAAGAGGTGGAGATTTTAATTGGAAAAGTTTACCCAGAATAAAGAGTTTGGTAAAAAAGATCATCTTCATAGGCTACAATGAAGGGCTGAAATGTATTTTGTAATCTGCCTGTAGATGATCTTTATCATGCTCATCTATTGAGACTTATCAGACACTGGAACTACAATAAGATATTATATGCTGACTGCGTTCAAAAGGGCTAGTTAGAAGAGAGGCATAGAGCAGAGACATAAAAGAAATGTAGGACATCATTTGCTGAATTCTAAGTTTTATAGTTAAGGCAGAAATATTAAAGAGGAATGATGACTGATAGCTGACATGTTCCTAACAAATTTCCAATAATTAAGTATAACCCAAGCTGAAATCTGAACTTTGAATACGGAGAGAAGGGAAGACATTTCAGGTAGAGGGAGGGATCTGAGAAGGTAAGAAGGAATTCTTATATCTTACAGGAAACAATTTATAAACCATTTCCATTTAGACAAAGGATTTTGTACTTGAAAAGTAGAAGTGATAAAAATAGGGCTGGAGGTGTCAGTAGGGAATTTGGAAGGAGTTAGAATTCCTTTGATTTTCTTAAGCTTTAATTTAGATAGATTTAGAAAACCTACTTAGAAACAATTTTTGACCCCATTAAGTTTTGAAATCCTTCTGAGCTCACTGTGTGTCTTGATATGAGTGACACATGTCCCCTGGGGCAAATGGTTGAGATATTGTATCTCAGAACAGGAATGTCTGGCCTAGAACAACACATCTATGAATAGTGATTTGTTGACCACAGAACCACCTGCTTGTCAAAGCCTCAGAATCCAGTCTTCCTATAGTTTTGTTGTCTCTATCTGGTGCTCCTTTTTCAACATTTACTGAGTGTATGCTGTACTCTCGTAAAGATGATCATGTCTTTCTTCCCTTCCCAGCAGCACAAAACCACTACAGTTACGTGATTTGATTTTTGTAAGAGAAATGATATAGGGCTTCAGCATTCATGGGATAGAAAAATTTTAAGAACCACCAGCCTAGGATAATTTTTCATCATCCATTCCCCAGAGGATTCATATAAGTAATCACTTTTCATTTCCAAAGCCTTTTAAGATTAGTAGTTCTTTCAGCATTTATAAGGTCTCTAGCACTAGGACCCTAAGTACATATCAGTAATAAGTAGAACACTGAGTGTTCTGTTTTCTCTGATGTAGACTTTAATAAGATACTTTTCCAAAATGGTACAGTCAGTGTCTTAAGAAAATTAGCTAATTAGATACAGTCTGGGTGGACAAAACTCAACCATGACCAAGTTGAAGCATTTGTGATAGCATAAAAATTATGAAGGGATTGTCTTGAAACACATTGGACTAGCAATCAAAGTAGTTCTACTAAAATCAAGTGATTGACCATTTGATAATTTAATGATACTCACGGCCAATGATTCCTGATTCTAATTTCTAATTTCTAAGTTTAGATATACACAACTAAATTTTGAAATTGTTCTCTTGTACTCCTGGCTTCTGTATCCAGTTGTCTACTGGCATCTCAATTTGGATGTCACACAGACATGTCTAAATCAGTAGGTCCAAAGCCAAGCTCCCCACCCCTTTGCACCTCCTTCAGTATTCCCCACCCTCAATTACCTTCCATATCGCCTACCCACTTGCCAAAACTGGAGGTTTAGGAGTTATCCTAAATTATGCCCTTGTCTTTTTCTCTGTATTCAGTCAATAACAGTCATATTTCTATCTTATCCATCTCTTCCTTTACTCCCCGAATAATTATTAAAAGTCCTTTTATTCTTTTTCCAAATTTTTATTTATTCATTTTATTTTTTAAACAATTTCATTTAAATTCCAGTTAACATGCAGTGTAACATTAGTTTGAGTAGTAGAATTTTGTGATTCTTCATTACATACAACACCCAGTGCTCATCACAAGTGCCCTCCTTAATACCCATTACCCATCTAGCCCATCCCACCACCCACCTTCCCTCTAGCAACTTTCAGTTTATTCTCTATAGTTAGGAGTTTGTTACTTAGTTTGCCTCCCCTTCCCCCCCCCATGCTCATTTGTTTTGTTTCTTAAAATCCACATATGAGTGAAATTATATGGTATTTGTCTTTCTCTGATTGACTTATTTCATTTAGCTTAACACTATCTAGCTCTATCCACATTATTGAAAATGGCAAGATTTCATTCTTTTTGGTGGCTGAGTAATTTGAAAAAAAAAATATATATATATGCCACTCTTCTTTATCCATTCATCAGTCAGTGGATAATATTTGGGCTCTTTCCATAATTTGGCTGTTGTTGATAATACTGCTATAAACATTGGGGTGCGTGTACTCCTTTGAATCTGTATTTTTGTGTCCTTTGGATAAATACCTAGTAGGACAATTACTGGATGGTAGGTTAGTTTTATTTTTAATTTTTTGAGGAACTTCCATACTATTTTCCAAAACGGCTGCACCAGTTTGAATTCCCACCAACAGTGCAAGAGGATTCCCCTTTCTCCACATCCTCACCAACATCTGTTGTTCCCTGTGTTGTTAATTTTAGCCATTCTGATAGGTGTGATGTGGTATCTCATCATGGTTTCGATTTGTATGTCCCTGATGATGAGTGATTAGCATCTTTTCATGTGTCTGTTAGACACCTGATTATCTTTTCTAAGAAAATGTCCATTCATATCTTCTGCCCATTTCTTAACTGGATTATTTGTTTTCTGGGTGTTGAGCTTGGTAAGTTCTTTATAGATTTTTATCAGATATGTCATTTGCAAACATCTTCTCCCATTCCATGGATTACCTTTCAGTTTTATTGTTTCCTTTTCTGTGCAGAGGCTTTTTATATTGATGTAGCTTCAATAGTTTATTATTTTATTTTTTTGTTTCCCTTGCCTCAGGAGACATGTCCAGTAAGAAGTTGCTACAGCAAATGTCAAAGAGGCTACTGCCTATGTTTTCCTCTAAGATTTTGATGGTTTCCTGTCTCAAATTTAGGTCTTTCACCCATTTTTAATTAATTTTTTTGTGTGGTGTAAGAAAGTGGTCCAATTTCATTCTTTCGCATATTGTCGTCCAGTTTTCCCAACGCCATTTGTTGAAGAGACTGTCTTTTTCCATTGAATATTCTTTCCTACTTTGTTGAAGATTAAACAACTATATAGTTGTAGGTTCATTTCTGAGATTTCTAGTCTGTTCTCTTGATCTATATGTCTGGTTTTGTAATAATTATTAACTCTTAATAATCTCCTCCCTCCTATTAATCTCTCTTCAATATTAGCTCTGTAAGGATCTTTCTCTAACATGCAAATATCACAGTATCATACTGCCAATCAAAGCACGTCAGTTGTGCTCACCTATAGGATAAAATCTAAATTTCTCTGTAGTCAATCTGGTCCCTGCTCACCTGCTTAAGCTGCTTCTTTCTACCTGCCACACTTCTCATGTTCTCCATGCTTCTCATGTATTTTCCATCTCCACCAACCTGGATGAACAACTCATTCATTATTGGGTTAGGCTGCACACCAAAGATACCAGGTCCCAATTCTTGGAAGCTGGAAATGCTACCTTACTTAGAAAAAGGGGTCTTCCCATATGCAATTATTTTTTCCCATTTTTTCTTTTTTTATATGTAATTAAATTAAAAATCTTGAGATGGAAAGTTATCTTGGATATGCCTCTTTATAAGAGGGAGACAGATTGTATAGACATAGAGAAATTTCAAAATACTGGCCTTGCAAATTGGAGTGATATGGTCACAAGCCAAGGAATGCTGGCAGCAACCAGAGGCTGGAAGAGGCAAGAAATGAATTCTCACCAGACTCCCTGAAGGGTGCATGGCTCTGCTGCCACCTCAGATTTTACTCAGTGGTACTGCTTTCATACTCCTGGCCTCCAGAACTTGGAGAAAATAAATTTCTGTTCCTTTAAGCCATTCAGTTTGTGGTGATTTTTTTACAGCATCTGTAGGAAGCTAATACACTGTTAATTCCAGTTATCTTCCTGAACATTTACTGCTCTCATACATGTTTACCCCCAACCTAGAATGCCTTCTCTGTCTCTCTGTTTGAAAAGTATGTGTTCATTTTCAGAACATAGTCTGTGAAAACTTTTCTGAATCTCTCTGGTAAGTCAGCACTCTGTTAGATTGTTCCTGCTATTTGTTTTCCTGTTGTTTTTAGCATTCCCTATGTTTGTTGCAGTGATTATAAAAGGCAGTATAGCTACCTCACTGGTTAGGGATACAGGCTACTTGATTCAATTAGAGATGGTTTGAGTAACCTTGTACAAGTTATATCTCAAGCTTGTTTCCTTATGTATAGAATTGGGAATATTAGTGGCATTGACCTGCTACGTTTGTTGTGAGGACTGAATGAGATAACGTATGTAAATATGATATCAGGCAAATGGTATATGCTGGGCAAATATTAGCTGCTTTTAAAGAACTATTAATTCTTTTCATGACTGTCTCTTAACTGAACTATACATTCTTTGAAGGAATGGAGGATTATTTTTCTTTACTTTTATTAAAAAAATGCAGTGTAATTAACATACAGTGTTATTTTATTTTATTACTTTTTAATATACACTGTTATTTTAGATTCAGGTGTACAATATAGTGATTCAATAATTTTATACATAACTCAGTGCTCAGCATGTTAAGTGTACTCTTTAATCACTATCACCTATTTCACCACCACCGCCCCCCCCCACTGTCCCTCATCTACCTCCCCTGTGGTAACCATCAATTTGTTCTCTGTAATTAAGAGTCTGTTTCTTGGTTTATCTCTTTTTTTTTCTTCGTTCATTTATTTCTTAAATTCCACATAGGAATGAAATAATGGGATTTGTCTTTCTCTGACTGACTTATTTTGTTTAGCATTACACTCTATAGATCAAACCACGTTGTTGCAAATGGCAAGATTTTTTTTTCTTTTTATGATTGAGTAGTATTCTACTGTAGATAGATACCACATCTTTTTTATCCATTCTTCTGTTGGTGGACACTTGAGCTTCTTCCATAATTTGGCCATTGTAAACAATGCTGCAGTAAACATAGGGGTGCACATTTCTTTTCAAATTAGTGTTTTCATATTCTTTGGGTAAAAACCCAGTACAGGAATTACTGGATCATATGATAGTTTTATGTTTAATTTTTTGAGGAACTTCCATACTGTTTTCTATAGTGGTTGCACCAGTTTTCATTCCCACCAACAGTGCATGAGTGTTCCTTTTTCCCACATCCTCACCAGTACTTGTATCTTGTGTTGTTGATTTTAGCCATTTTGGCAGGAGTGAGGTGTTATCTCATTGTGGTTTTGATTTGCATTCCTTGATGATGAGTGATGTTGAACATCTTTTCATGTGTCTGTTGGCTATCTGTATGTCTTTTTTGGAAATATTCCGTTCATATCTTCTGCCCATTTTTAATCAGATTATGTGTTTTGGGGTGTTGAGTTCTGTCAGTTCTTTATATAATTTGGATACTAACCTTTTATTGGATATGTCATTTGCAAATATCTTCTCCCATCTCCTAGATTGTCTTTTACTTTTGTTATTGTTTCCATTGCTCTGCAAAAACTTTTTATTTTGATAGTCTCAATAGTTTATTTTTGTTTTTGTTTCCTTTGCCTGTGGAGACACATCTAGAAGGATGTTGCTATAGCTGATATCAGAGAAATTACTGCCTATGCTCTCTGCTAGGATTTGTATGGCTTAAGGTTTCACATTTAGATCTTTCATCCATTTTGAATTTATTTTTGTATGTGGTGTGTTAAAAAGTAGTGTGGTTTCATTCTTTTGTATGTTGCTGTCCAGTTTTACCAACATCATTTGTGAAGAGAATTTTTATCACTGCATATAAGAATATGCCTCCTTTGTAAAGGGTTATTATTTATTATTATTATTATTATTATTTTTACTGCAGTGAACTCCTGGGTTTATTTCTGGTCTCCCTATTTGTTCCATTGATCTGTGTGTCTGTTTTTGGAAAGTGCCATACTGTTTTTATTACTGCAGCTTTGTAGCATATCCTGAAATCTGGAATTGTGATACCACCAAGTCTTTTAATTTTTTTCAAGATTGCTTTGGCTATTTGGTGTCATTTGTGGTTCCATACAAATTTTAGTATTATTTGTTCTAGTTCTATGAAAAATGCTGTTGGTTTTTTGATAAGAATTACATTAAATACATAAAATACTTTGGGTAGTAAAGACATTTTAATAATATTGTTCTTCCAATTCATGAGAATGGAAGCCTTTCCATTTCTTTATGTGGTCTTCAATTTCTTTCATCAATGTTTTATAGTTTTCAAAGTGCAGGTCTTTCACCTCCTTGGTTAAGTTTATGCCAGGTATTTTATTATTTTTGGTACAATTGTAAATGGGATTGTTTTCTTAATTTCTCTTTCTGCTACTTCTTTATTAGTGTATAGAACTGCAATGGATAATTATATATTGATTTTGTCTTCCACAATCTTACTGAATTCATTGATCAGTTTTAGTAGTTTTTTGTTGGAGTTTTCAGGGTTTTCTGTATGTGGTATCATGTCATCTGCAAATATTGACATTTTTACTTATCAATTTGGATATCTTTTACTTCTTTTTCTTGTCTAATTGCTGTGGCTGGGAACTTCCACTACTATGTTAAATAAAAGTGGTGAGAGTGGACATCCCTTTTTTTTCCCTGTCTTAGAAGAAAAACCTCTGTTTTTTTTACCATTGAGTATGATGTTAGCTGTGGGTTTTCATATGTGGTCTTTATTTTGTTGTGGAATACTCCCTCTAAACCTACTTATTGAGGGTTTTTCATCACGAATGGATGTTGTATTATGTCATCTGCTTTTTCTGCCTCTACTGAAATGATCATCTGGTTTTTATCCTTGTTGATGTGATGTAATGTTGATTGGTTTGCAAATATTGAATCCCACTTGATCATGGTGGGTGTTTTGTTGTTGGGTTCACTTTGCTAATATTTTGTTTACAATTTTGCATCTATGTTCATCAGAGATAATTCCTGTAGTGTTTGTTTTTGTTTTTTGGTAGTGTTTTTATCTTGTTATCTGGTTTTGGTATCAGGATAATGCTGGCCTCATCGAATAAATATGGAAGTTTTCCTTCCTCTTTTACTTTTTGGAATAGTTTGAAAAGAATAAGTATTAACTCTTTCCTTAAATGTTTGGTAGAATTCACCTGTGAAGTTGTCTGGCCTGGGGATTTTTTGTTTGTTGAGGGTTTTTTGATTACTGATTCAATTTCATTGCTGGTAATCAGTCTGTTCAAACTTTCTATTTTTTTTTTTTATTCAATTTCGGGTGGTTATATATTTCTAGGAATTTTTTCATTTTTTGTAGGTTGTCCAGTATGTTGGCATTTAATTTTTAAATAATATTCTTTAATAATTGTTTGGATTTCTATGGTGTTGTTATTTCTCCTCTTACATTTCTGATCTTGTTTGAATTCTCTCAATTTTTTTTTTTTTAAATGATTCTGGCTAAAGGTTTGTCAGTTTATGATCTTTTTCAAGATCCAGCTCCTGTATTTACTAATCTATTATTTTTCTAGTTTCTATTTTATTTATTTATGCTTTAATCTTTATTATTTCCTTCTTTCTACTGGTTTTAGGTTTTGTTTGTTCTTTTTCAAACTTCTTTAGATATAAGCTTAGGTTGTGTATTTGAGATTTTTCTTGCTTCTTGTGGTAGGCCTGTATTGCTATACATTTCCCTTTTAGAACTGCTTTTGCTGCATCCCAAAGATTTTAGACAATTGTATTTTTGTTTTCATTGTCTCCATGTATTATTTTTTTATTTTCTCTTTATTTTCTCGGTTGGCCCATTCATTGTGTAGTAGCATGTTATTTAACCTCCATGTATCTGTGTTCTTTCCAGATTTTTTCTTATGTTTGATTCCTAGTTTCATAGCATTGTAGTCAGAAAAGGTGTATGGTAGGACCTTGATATTTTTTAATTTCTTGAAACTTGTTTTGTGTCCTAACATATAATCTGTTCTTGAGAATGTTCTATGTGCAATTGAAAAGAATGTATATTCTGCTGTTTGAGGATGGAATGTTCTGAATATATGTTAGATCTGTCTGTTCCAATGTGTCATTCAAAGCAACTATTTCCTTATTGATTTTGTTTTTGGATGATCTGTTTACTGATATAAGTGGGGTGTTAGAGTCCCCAATTATTATTACATTATTATAGATTACTTTCTTTATGTTTGTTATTAGGTGCTCTAATGTATTTGAGTACTCTTATGTTAGGTGTATAAATATTTTGTTATATCTTCTGATTGGATTCACTTTATGATTATAGAGTGTCCTTCTTTGTCTCTTTTCACAGTCTTTGTTTTTAAAAAATATTATTTATTTATTTATTTGAGAGAGAGAGAATGAGAGCAAGCACAAGCAGGTAGAAAAACAGAGGGAGAGGGAGAAGCAGACTCTCTGCTGAGCAGGGAGCCCAACATGGGGCTCGATCCCAGGACCCCAGGATCATGACCTGAGCCAAAGGCAGATGCTTAACCAACTAAGTCACCCAGGCATCCCTACAGTCTTTGTTTTAAAGTCTGTTTTGTCCAGTATAAGTATTGCTACCCTGGCTCTCTCTAGACATCCATTTCCATGATAAGTGCTTTTTCTATCCCCTCACTTTCAAACTGCATGTGTCTTTTGATATGAAATGAGTCTCTAGTCAACAGTACATAGATGGATCTTTAATTTTTTTTTTTAATTTTTAGAGAGGGAGGGGGGAAGGAGCAGAGGGAGAGTTAGAGAGACTGTTAAGCAGTCTCCTAACCCAGTGTGGAGGCCAATGTGGGGCTTGATCTCACAACCTTGAGATCATGACCTAAGCCAAAATCAAATGTCAGAAGCTTAGCTGACTGAGCCACCCAGGCACCTTTAGATGGGTCTTTTTTATCCGTTCTATTACCTGATGTCTTTTGATTGGAGCATTTAGTCAATTATATTAAAAGTAATTTTTGATAGGTATGTGTTTATTGTCATTTCATTGCTTGTTTTATGGTTGTTTTGTAGTTCTCTCTTCCTTCCTTCTCTTGCTCTCTTCTCTCATGGCTTGCTGGCTTTCTTTAGTGATATACTTGGATTACTCTCTCTTTATTTTTTGATATCTTACTGGTTTTTGATTTGTGGTTACCATTAGGTTTATATATGACATCTTCTGCTTATAGCAGACTATATTAAATTGATTATCACTCAAGTTGGGTCCCATTCTTTACTCCTCTCCCTCCATGCTTTAGGTGTATGGTGTCATATTTTACATTTTTCTCTTTTGTAAATACTTTGATTGATTTTTATAGATATACTTGACTTTACTGTTTTTATGCTTCCTACTTTTCTTACTCCTTTCTTACTCCTTTTTATGGTTTTTCCTTTCCACTCAGAGTCCCATTTAACATTTCTTGTAGGGCTGTTTAGTGGTCATGAATTCCTTCAACTTTTGTTTTTCTGAGAAACTCTTTATCTCTCCTTCTTTTCTGAATGACTTCCTTGCTGTTTAGAGTATTCTAGATTCCAGGTTTTTTTCTTTCAGCACTTTGACTATACCATGCTACTTTCTTCTGGCTTGTAGAATTTCTGCTGAAAAATCAGCTAGTACTTTTATGGGGTTTCCCTTGTATGCAACTGCTTTCTTTTCTCTTGCTACTTTTAAAATTCTCTGTTTATCAGTACATTTTGCCTTTTTAATTACTATGTGTCTTGGTGTGGACCCCCTTGGGTTGATATTGTTGGGGGCTCTCTGTACCTCCTGGATCTGGATTTCTGTTTCTTTCCCTAGACTTGAGAAGAGTTTAGCTATTATTTCTTCAAGTAAGTTTTTTTGCCCCCTTTTCTCCTTCCAGGATGCCTATAATGCAGTTTTATTGCACTAGATGATGTTGCTGAGTTCCCTAAGTCTATTTCCATTTACTATTATTATTTTCTCTCTTTTCTTCAGCTTGATTGCTTTCCATTACTCTGTCATCTAGGTTGCTGATCCATTCTCCTGATTCCTCTAGTCCATTACTTATTCCATCTAGTGTATTTTAAATTTCAGTTATTGAGTTCTTCATGTCTTATTCTTTTTTATGTTTTCTATCTCTTTATTAAGGGTCTCATCAAGGTCCTCCACTGTTCTCACATCAGGTGAGTATCTTTATGACCATTACTTTAAATTCTCTATCAGGCATATTATTTATCTTTGTTTTGTTTAGCTGTCTTACTTTGATTTTGTCCTGGTCTTTGATTTGGGACATATTCCTCTGTCTCCTCATTTTGTCTAACTCTGTGTCTATTTGTATGTATTAGGAAAGTCAGTTAAGTCCTGCTCTTGAAGGTAGTGGACTTATGAAGAAGAGGCTCTGTAGTGCCCTGTGGTGCCGTGTCTCATGTTCATCTGAATCTGGTGCTTCAGGGGTGTCTCATCTGGGTGTTGCATGTTCTCTCATGTTGTGGCTGGCCCACTTTTGCCATCATTCCAGTTGTCTGTAATGGCTCCCTTTGCCTATTGTGAGTAGGGTTTGTTTTGTGTTGTTAGTGGGCCAGTCTGGGGCTACCTTGGGCTCAGTTGAGTCAGACCACGCATTTTCCAGAGATTCAGTAGCATGGAATTGCAGGGCGCTTTCCCTGTGTTTTCCCCTGAGAAGCTTTCACTGGGGGGTCAGATCCAAAGTCTGCAGTCAGAGCCAAAGTCTGTCCCTGCCCACTGCTGGGACCACAGTCCAACTGGCATATATGTGTGGTTATCTTCCCTTCACCCTAGGACAGGAGTCACTTAGGAATGGCAATTGCCCTTGTGGCTACTTGTATGGATGGGCTCTGACCATGGAAGTATTGATGGAGACGGGTCTGCAAGAGAATACAGGGATGGGATGTAGTGTTAGCAAGGTTTCTGCAGGTCTGCTGTGAGAGAGAACCTGCAGCCATGTTAGAAAACTGCCACAGAGCTAGAGGGCACGGATCCACAGACGTGCACTGTTAGCAAGGCAGGTAGAGAGTGTTTACACCATTCCTAGGTAGCCATGTATCTGAGCTGGCTGGCAAAGGAGAGAAATAGAACTTGCCAGCTCTTCTTTTCCTGGAGAAGTTGCCCAATGAGAAGTCTCCCAGCTCCTCCATCACATGCCATGAGGTAAGTAAGCAAATTTCCTCCCCTATACCCCAGAGATCTTTCCAAACTGCTTCTTCTATGCTCTATCTCCACAGGTGCTGTTTCTTGTGCTATCTCTTTAAGGGTAGGGAGTCAGTTTCCTCTCACCCTTTATCTCTCCCAGAGCTGAGTCCACTGTTTTTTAAAGTTCTAGGTATTAAGCTAGTTATTGTAAGAACTCAAGAAATTAGGTCCCTCTGGTTTTCAAAGCCAAATGTCATAGGGATTTATCTTCCACATATAGGTTCCTTATGAGTGGATGCCTGTTGTAAGGGTCTGTTTTTTGTCCTCTCTGAGCCTGCAGCATCCTTTCCTCTTGAAGATGGCCCCAAGGGTCTCTATAGCTCCCGTCATATCTTCACCCTCCCTACCCTCTTATACATGGTCTCTTCTTTGCACTTAGCTGTGGAGAGTCTGTTCTGCCAGTCTTCAGATCTTTTTCTGGGTTATTTACACTGATGTGGTTGTTATCTAGGTGCATCTGTGGACAGGTGAGCTTAGGATCCTCCTACTCTGCCATCTTCCCTGGTTTCAAGAATGGAGAGTTATTTTTATACCAAGTGCCTGGCCAATACATTGATTAGTACTTAATGGAGAAATGAATAAAATGTGTCTTTTTACCATAAGTCTAGCTATTAAATATTGTTTTTCTCTTACTTGGAACTCTCCACATGCCCAGTTTTATTTTCCTTCATTCTCTAAAGATGTGGCACTATGGTTTTTATCTATAGAATGTGGCAGCATATTAGCTTACATTTCTATAATGGAGTTCTTACAGATATAAGACTCAGATTATAATTCTTACTTCTTGTTAGGAACATTTACTATAACTTCCAATTTTGTACATAATTCAAGAGATCTACATTCCTTGCACCTATTTCACTTTATATTGGGTTGAGAGGTAGGCCATATGAGGGAATTAAAAAGTAATTTAACATTTAGTTAAAACTTATTCATGTGTGCAGCTCATTTGTATAGCTTTGAAATCAGAGGCCAAGAAATATAGAATTATCCAGTTTTATTTAACCACGTGTTCCATCATCTGCATCAATCTCCATTTTATGGAACCCATCTGACATTTTTAAAGGCCTAGCCAAAATATTTGATGCTATTCACCAGAGAAATCTATTATTGTAGAAATCATCTTTCTGGAAATTCCCTTAAAATAATAATGGTCATTTTTCCCTTAGGAAACTTAAATGCAGTATTACTTTGTACTCCATACTATTGCATGTGCCTTTTAAAGAAGATGAAGTAGTTGAGAGGATGTCTTACACGATTGCTTTAAAGATCAGAAGTATATAGAAGAAATACTTGGCAGGCTGATGACTGGAATATAATTTTAGGTTTTGTTCAGTTGAGTCTCCAGAAAACTCTTTGTTTTTAAGGGAGTATGTTCAAGTTTCCTAAAACTGTTTAGTAAAAAATATGATGTGATGGTGTGTGTTCATTTAATGTACTATGTTGTAATTATCTCTTCAGTTCTCTCTCTTGTTCTGTCTGACATCAAATGCTTTAACAGCAGGGATTAATGCATTGTTTACTTTTTTATACCTGCTATGTAGTGGGGCCTCTTGTACATCATTAGTCATTGGGGAATACGATAAAAAAGACAACACTCTCTGTTAAGAAAATTGTGGAGAAACTGGAACACTCATGGTAGGAATTTGTAGGAATTGGTAGGAATATACAATTGCACAGAGAATTCTGTAAAATAGTTTGGTGGTTTTTTAAAAAGTTAAACATGTATTTACCATATGACCTGGCAATTCTGTTCCTGGGAATCCACCCAAGAATGATCCCCTTCTTTCTTCCAAAGTATCCTCTCTTGGTTTGTCCCTTGTCCTTCACTCTAATTCCCCACAACATAGATGCCTTACTACTTCTCTTTTTTGCCCTGTCCTGAGGTCAAAGTAGTCTAGCTAAATTAAAGATCTACATGGGTAAAGTCTAAAAGCATGAGCAGGAAGTGGCATTTTTATATATAATAATAACATTTCTAATACACATTTATCTATGAGAAGATTTTAAGAAAATATCTAGTGTATATTTTTGTGTTAGACATAGTTTCATTTGTTTGGCCTCACAGTCTTACAGCTGAATCATACTTTAAAGACTAAAATTACATGAAATATAATTTAAAGACAAATCACATGAAATATAAATTCCATATATATGTACATGTATATGTACATATATAAATATAAAATTACATGAAATATAACTCTACTATACTGAGTTGAATTGCATTCCCCCAAATTTGTTTCTACTGTAATCTCTGGAATATGACTTCACTTGTTTATGTCTTTGTAGACGTAATTAGTAAATGTGAAGTTGTACTGAAGTAAGACGGGTCCTAAAGGCAATATGAATTGTGTTTTTGTAACAAGAGGAAAGAACATAGACACATACAGGAAAAAAGGTCTATGTGATGACAGAGTCAGAGATTGAGGCAATGCAAGTGCAAGCCAATGAACACCGCAGATTGCTGGTATTATGAGAAGTTAGGACTAAGCAAAGAAGAATCTTTCTCTAAGGTTTCTAGAGGAAACATGGTTCTTTGATACCTTGACTTCATAACTGTGAGAGGATAAATTTCTGTTGTTTTAAGCCACTCAATTTATGGTACTTTGTCATGGCATTGCTAAGAAGCAAATATACCTACATTTATTAAGAATAACTATACATTTTTATTCATATCAAAGAGTCTATTAGATAACTTGGTTTGGCAAGGAAGTTTCTGGCTCTAAAATTATTTCATAGCTAGCCTTGGAGCCCAGCAACTTGTATTACAGAGATGCCATGTGTCTATTTAAATTGATGTCAAAAACATCTACCAAAGAATCAAACTGAGTTGATCATTGACACCTACAAAAACTTTTACTGTAATTTAGAAATTTGGTGAGAAAGTTTTCTAAGACTGTTAGCAACAGAATTGCAGGATTACATGTTTATGACTTTCAATGCAATAAAATATGTATGCCATGTATATTATGCACAAAGCATGTGTGTTTTATCTTAAAAGTGTTAAAAGGTAGGGTGCCTGGGTGGCTCAGTGGGTTAAGGCCTCTGCCTTCGGCTCAGGTCATGATCCCAGGGTCCTGGGATCGAGCCCTGCATCGGGCTCTCTGCTCGGCGGGGAGCCTGCTTCCTCCTCTCTCTCTCTGCCTACTTGTGATCTCTGTCAAATAAATAAAATTAAAAAAAAAAGTGTTAAAAGGTGTCACATAGGGACATTTTCTAATCCAGGTAAATTTACTTGAAACATTGTACTTTAATATGAGGTAATGAGTGGAATCATATAGTGTAGGGAAGAGTATCTCTTAGTTTAACTTTTAAAGGTTCTTCTAGCTGGTCTAAGAATTAAATTGACATGAGACAGATAAATAAGAGAAAATAAAATTTAATTAATATGCATGAGAACCCCACATACATGAAAGGTTCAAAAGCAGAAAGGTAAAATGAAGTATATATACCATCCTGAGCTAAGGAATGAGACAGGGTCTTGGGGCTCCAAAAGGGAGAATGACGATTCATAGTACACTAAAAACAGATGTTTGGTAATTAGCTACTTGGCCTACCATACAGATGTGTCATTCAGATAAAATTTGTCTCTGGTAATAACTCTAATTCTGGGAAAGACACCCAATTTTGTTTCTGCTAGGTAGTTAAGGGAGAGGCAAAAAGTTTCTCTTGAGCTTGTGAGGTCTCAATTGCCTTCAACTCAAAAGTTGCACATTTTGGGGAGACTTGCTCTGAAGTCTTTCAATAATTAAAGGAACAATCCTAGCTAGACTATAGCAGTGCTAATTTGTTAAATTGAACATAATTAGTTTTGTATTTTCTAAAATAACTTGATACATAATGATATTATAGGCTTTCTCATTTTTTGAAAAAATTTATTTTGCATATTTCAGCATTTAAAATGAGATATTTATCTCAATAATTTTTATTTTTTGCCAGGGAAAGAATTTTTTAAAATACACCAGCAGTTACACTGTTTCTGTACAATTTTCTAATAAGACCAGAGTAGATGCTCATTAAAGTTTCTCAAAAACAGTTGTATGTATTGCAAGAAGGAACAAACCTATTAAGGTCCTTCTAATTGTATGTCCTATGTTGTGTTGGCAACTGTAACCCCACAGATTTGGGACCTCTTAATTTAAAATATTTACAACAAAGCCAAATATTTCAAAGAATCATTTTTCAGTTTATAAAGTCCTTGCGTTTAGATTTCATTGAGTTGTCTCATTTAATCCCCACATGACTATTTGAGTTAGGTATTAATGTCTCTATTTCACAGGTAAGTAAAATTGAGGCTAATTGTTATGTGACTTGCTCAAGTGGTGGAACACTTATTTGAGCCCAAGTTTGCACCAAAATCTATGTTCTTTCCAGAATAACGTATTACATTACCTAATTTGGACTTGCTTTTAAGGCTAGCTCAGAATCACTGGATTTTATGTCAAAGATTAGAATTTGAATCCTGACTTTTCTGTTTATTAACTGTGTAGTATTAGGCCAGTTCTCAACCTCAATTTTATCTATAGTAATCATACTAACTCCATTATTTACTGTGTCACTTGTTCTAAGCACTTCACAGTTATAGATTAATTTAATCTTTATAATAACCCTATGAGACAAATAAAACCCCATTTACACATGAGGAAAATTAGATTAAGAGAGTTTAAATAACTTCCTCAGTCACAAACTACTCGGTGACAGAGCATCAAATCCCGTGTGCTGTGCTGCCTCCTGTGAAGATGGAGATAAATAATATCCATCATGCACCTGGTTGTTAGCATAAATGACGATATGTCTGTAGGCACTTTGTAAACTGGAAAGGACTAAAAAAAGATTAGATATTATATATAAGAATTTTTTTAAAGAATGCTTTCTTTTTAACTGCAGGAAAATGTCAGGGTAGGCAGTTTCCTCATAGTAAGTTTTTTATGGAATTTAAATGTTATCATCAAATCCTAATCCAAGTGATATATTTCTTGAAATATTCTTTGAAGCAGTGTATGAATTTTGCTTCATTTGATTAATAAAACTAAATGTAAAAGTTGTCTGCTGTGAGTTTAGCAATTCATGTTTTATAATTACTTCTTGATTATTCAAATTGCTTTAAGGATTGTTTGTTGAAGTCAATTAGTGTTTTTTTATGAATATGCTAGTATTTGTATGAGAAGAATTCTTTAATATTTTAAGAGTTAATTATTTGCTACAATGTTGTATTTATTGCAGAGAACATCTGTTTCTTTTTGATGCTTAGCTACTTCATTAATGAGATGATTTTAGGTATTTTTCATAAATTATCTTTCTGGACTCCTGAATTTCAAACATTTTTCCATAAGATTAAAATTCTGAAATATAAAATTCTGACTCCTCTTATCTATATTTGGTTTCTGACAACCACAGTTAATGTTTTCTTTGATTATTATAATGCCACTTCACTTTCTGAGGACTTTCATAGTCTACTATCCCTTTTCTACTTCATTATCATTTTCATCTTCATTTTTTCCCCTCCTTCTCTTCCTCCCAACTCCCTCCATGTCTTCTTCTTCAGTTCAAACTCTTGATAGCCTATATTACAAAAGTTCTTTCCTAATTTCTGTCCAAAGATAAAAAGAAAAATAAAAAAAATTCACTTCTTTTTCATTTCTGATCTCTGTTCAGACACTAGATCAAATACTCACTTTGAATTGTGGGGTAGACAGCAGAATGAAATTCCCTTACACTCAGTGAGTTAATAGTTTCTCTCCATTTGGGGTTTTGTCATGATAGTATCATTCAGTTCAAACTCTATTTTTAGAAATCATAGTCATATGTTTCTAGTTGCCATAATAAAGAACATTTTCTTTGCTTTAGGTCTTTCACTAAGGTAGTTATAATCATACAGTATTGCTAAAATGAACAGAGCTAGAACTTCCAGATAGGAAAAATCTTGCTCCTAGTAATAAAGTCACCATTATATTAGTATGAACAGTGGGCCAGTCTTCAAGTATTATAACATGCTCTACTTATTCACAGAGGATTTTTTGAGAAATGTGAATCCATTTGTGATCTACTTGAGTGTTAGTTCAAATAACTATAGACATTATTTGTTCTATTTTATGAAGCATCATCATAAATGTGAGGATCTATATTTCATTTGTGTGCAGGAGCAAGACTCACTGGCTTTGACTGAGACTGCACAATGCCTCCTTCTCCCTGGTAACACCTGTCAAATTTGTACTATCTTCTGATCTGGGTATGGAATGCTAAATCTAAAAATTATTCCTTACCCTTGAGAATGGATAGAATAAGATTAAGTGACTTATGATCTTAATATGACTTAATATGGACTAAAAATATTTAGCAATCCTAAATATTTTGAAGGTGGGGCACTTTTACTCCCTTAAGAGTTCTCCACACTGTGGAAAAATAATTACTCCTAAAAGGTACTGGTTGTTAGATTGATGAATAATTTTAAGCATTTTTTTGCAGTATAAAAGGAGGATTCACCAAAAAAGATTTTATTTATAAGAATAGATTATTATTTTAACCAACACAAAGTGTATGAAAATAACACTTACTATGTCTGAAAATGGTAGTCATGGTTACTTTGACCATCAGAATATTTTTTTTTCCTCCTTTTTATCCTGGAAAGAAATCACATCTGTTTCTGAGATTTTAAGGCAATAAATAACATTAAGTTTTGTTCCAATTCAAGAATAAAGTGTTGTTGATCTTAAAAAAAAAAAAAAA
This sequence comes from Martes martes, assembly GCF_963455335.1. Classification (NCBI taxonomy): domain Eukaryota; kingdom Metazoa; phylum Chordata; class Mammalia; order Carnivora; family Mustelidae; genus Martes; species Martes martes. The sequence goes on from NC_137895.1 coordinate 21,748,372, forward strand.
AGCCAGCTATCTTATCAGTAAAAGGACTTTATTAGACCATAGCAGAGGAATTGCAATTCAAGATAAGAAAATGATTGCAAATTGTAGGCAAGTTCAGAGAACATAAGAGGGGCTTGCTTTTAGGGAGGAAAGAGGAAGTTGGGAGAGGCTCTTTAGTAGAGTGCAGGTTGGTGATGGTTCTCATTGGCTAAGTGTGGTGATTTCCATTGGACAGGCCATTGTGGGACAAGGAGAAATTTTTCTCTTCCTTCTTCTGGGATGAGTAAAGTAAGCTTTACACTTTACACAATTCCAGATTGGGGAATGCCAGGTATGCTTTTTACAGGGAGTGATAGTGTGTTGGGGTTCCTGAAGGGTTTCCTGACTCCATTTTATTTTTAATTTTTTTTTTCAATTTAAACTGTTATTACTCATTGTGCCTATTCCTTTTTTTTTAAAAATTGTGTTCAGTCAACCATCATATAGTACATCATAAGTTTTTGATGTAGTGTTTAATGATTCATTAGTTGTGTTTAACACTCAGTGCTCATTTTAAATGAAGTTTTCCTTATTTATTTTCACAGTATTGATATCAAATGATATTTCTTCAACAAAGATATCTAAAAAGAAATTTAATAGTTCTCTTTTATCTCTCTGGAACTAGTTCTGGAAAGTCATTGAAATAGTAACCTGCCATTAGATAATAAATCAGGATTATGGGTTTTGTGGTTTCTATTACTATTCATATCTATAAGTTGTTTAACAAGCTTTTTAATACATATTGGGTACACAGTATAGTACCAGTGCTATGGAAGATATAAAATAAAGGAAATAAAAATTATAATTGACCTAAGAGGAGTTAAAGTCTAAGAGGAAATATAATATATTCCTAGAGCACAACATTGAATTTGCAATAAGTTTTTCAGTATTGTATGTTAAGTGCAGAGAAAATTCAAAGTGAGTCAAGGTGATCTGCAAGAAGTCAGAGATTTTAAATCTCTTTTGTTCAGAATATTGTTTCTCTGATTACCACAAAAATACATGCTTATTGAAGAAAATTTGAAAAAGAAATTGACTGTAAACATTTACCCAAAATAACTAGTTTACCTCTGTGAATTTAGCTAACATTTTTCCTTTCACCTATAGCCATTTTCTACCTGGAACAGTTTTCCCAACTCTGTTCACCTGGCTAATTTCTATGCATCCTTCAGGCTTTATTTTAAATGGCACTTGCCCCCCACCAAAAGTGTTCAAACTTCTTAAAGTATTTTATGTCCTTTTACTAATATACTTCTGTTTAGTCTTTCAGCTTCCTCTGCATTCATGAAATATTTATGCTCCTGGACTCTGTAGTGGTTGTTGGGAATACAGTGATGAACACAATAAAAAGGATCTCTACCATCATGGAGTTGGCTATTATAGTGGAGACAGATAAAAAGACAACAAAACAATGACTATATATGACATTTTGTTCCAATTACTTGTAAATTTACTTTTCTCACTAGACCATCAACTCCATACAGTAAGTGTGGAAGGTGTGTATATGTCTGTGTTTGAAATTAATGGTTACTGAAGGAATGAATGACTAACATTTCTATGTACTTTTTCTTATCAATCATGTACATAACCATACAATTTTCATGTATATTTAAAATTGTAATCTTCTTATTAAATACATACTATACATTTTTCACTTAACATTATATCGTGAGCATATTCCTATGTGAGTTTTTTAATGGTTGCATAATATTTCATTATAAGAATGTACTTGGATGATTATATAGACCTCCATTATTCAGATTCTTATTTTCACTCTTTTCCTGACCCAGAACCACACATTCATTTAGATTGTTTCCCGGATACTGTTACAAATTTTGTACTGACAAACACTTTTATGTATAAATCATTATATCTTTGATTATAGTTACTCACTGCCAAGTTGTATTACAGAAAGGTAAATTACACTTCATAAAGGGATAATTTAGGTAATTTCATTAGGTTTTGAAACTAACAGTGGATATGACCTAATCAAAAAGGTGCTGGCTGGCAGGAGCAAGGGTACAGAAGAGAGAAGTGGTAACAATTAAAGAGACAAGAAGTGTGTGTTATGTTGTGTCATGAAGAGGGATGGAGTTGGAAATCTTGGGACAGGTGAATCTAGATAAGAAAGTTTCAACTTTTTGAAATAGATAGTTTGAGCTACCGTAAGATCCTGTAAAAGGAGAGGGATAAAACTCTCTCTGCAGTTAAATGTATCTTAATTCAAATTAATAACTTGGTAACCTCAAGCACTTGTCTCACTAACTCTTAAATTTACACTGTATTTCATTCACCTTTTAAATGGCTTTGGGAGTCTGGATAACTTTCTGGTTCTCTATGCTATCCCATGACAATGGTGGGAGATTTGTGAGAGCTATTCTGTTTTCTCAACTCAGGTCTCTTTCTGAACTGTTTTTAATCCACTGTCTGGGCAGTAACATTTTGTACATAGCTTTTCTTGGTTAAATTTATATTTATTAATAGCGTGCATGATTCTGCAAAAAACAAGCTTGAACCCTGGTCATTCTGACTACCAAGGGCAAATGTGTTCTGAGGGCAACTACTGGAAGAAAAACTCCACTGTGTGTATATTTTGGTGATATCTAGTAATTGCCTTCAGGGGGTTGGTAGATGGACACTGGTGGCATGCAATCTGACTCTTCCCTCCCCAAAGGGAACCGACTGGGATAACAGACTGGGAGTCAGCTTGATGGCCTTCACATGGAGTTCCTAGGTCATGAGTCACAGCTCCCACAAATCTTCCTGCTGGGCCTCAAACATGGATTTGATGGCATCCTTCTCCATCTTGTGCTCTTGCTGCGTGTACCAGAAACACTTTTTCAGAAGCAGAGCTCTCCTTTGGCCCTTCTCCAAAGGGAGCTGTACCTGAGGTTGCTGTCTTACAAGAACAAGAACCTCACAGGGATAATAATATCCTCAGTGGAAATTAGCTCTTGGCCAGACTTTTCCAGACAATAGGTCCTCTTTTTCAAATGGTACTTCACTGCTTAGTCTTTTTTAGGATTTATCTTCTCTTTTGCAGAGGTTCTGATCTCATGGGAATGAATTCCCAGAAGGTCAGTGATGAAGCTCACTGGTGGGTGTTCCTAATCTGTGCCTGTTAAGTTCCCAGAGTGGCCATGGCCCCTCTGGCAGTCAATAGATGTAGAGGTCCCAACCTAACATTTTGTTTAGGAGAGTTTGAAATGTTTTTAGTTTGTGCTCAGGAAGGTAAGGAATCAGCCTTACTGGTCCAGATGTTTCTCTTATTTCATCTGATAGACTGTATGATAAAATATATAGGGAAATGCAAGGCATCATAATTCAGGGGAAATGGAAACATACATTGGTTTAATATTTCCGAAATATTGTCTCTGTTACATTATTATTAAATACGGCAATTAAGAAGTTTATCATCACCAGAAGAAGGGAAGTAATAAAGATTAGAGCAGAAATAAATGATATAGAAACAAACAGCCCCAGTAAAACAGATCAATGAAACTATGAGCTGTTCTTTGAAAGAATTAATAAAATTGATAAACCCCTAGCCAGACTTACCAGAAAAAAAGAGAAAGGTCCCAAATAAATAAAATCACGAAAGAAAGAGGAGAGATCACAACTAACACCACAGAAATACAATGATAAAAGAACATCATGAACAATTACATGCCGATAACTGGGTAATCTGGAAGAAATGGACAAACGCCTAGAAACATACAAACTAGTAAAACTGAAAGGGGAAGAAATAGAAAGTTTGAACAGACCTATAACCAGCAAAGAAATTGAATCAGGAATCAAAAATTTCCCAAAAAACAGAAGTCCAGGACCAGATGGCTTTCAGGGGAATTCTACCAGAATTTTAAACAGGAGGTAATACATATCCTACTGAAACTATCCCAAAAAATAGAAATGGAAAAAAAGACTCCTAAACTCTTTTTAAAAGGCCAGCATTACCTTGATTCCAAAACCAGACAAAGACCCCACCAAAAAGAATTATGGACCAATATCCCTGATGAACATGGATGTAAAAAATCTCAACAAAATACTAGCAAATTGAATTCAACAGTATATTAGAAGAGTTATTCACCATGATCAAGTGGGATTTATTCCTGGGCTGAAGGGCTGGTTCACTCTTTGCAAATCAGTTAACTTGGTACACCACATTAATGATTAAAAAAAAAAAAAAGGATAAGAATCATATGATTCTCGCAATAGATGTAGAGAAAGCTTTTGACAAAATGCAGCATTCATTCTTGATAAAAACCTTCAATGAAGTAGGGATAGATGGAGCATATGAGGTATGGAGCATACCTCAACATCATAAAAACCATATGCAAAAAAACCATATACAAAAAAGCATATACAAAAGACCCATCCTCAATGGGGAAGAACTGAGAGCTTTTCTTCTATAGTCAAGAACAAGACAGGGATGCTCACTGTCACAATTACTATTTAAATAGTACTGGAAGTCTTAGCCTCAGCAATCAGACAACAAAAATAAATAAAAGGCATCCAAATTAGCAAAGAAGAAGTCAAACTTCTACAATTTTTCAGATGATGTGACACTCTATATAGAAAACCTGAAGGATTCCATCCAAAATTTGTGTGCAGCATTGGTGGTATAGTGGTGAGCATAGCTGCCTTCCATCCAAAGTTTGTTAGAACTCATACATGAATTCAACAAAGTCTCAGGATATAAAATCAATGTACAGAAATCTGTTGTATTTGTCTACACCAATAATGAAGCAGCAGAAAAAGAAATCAAGGAATTGATTCCATTTACAGTTGCACCAAAAACCATAGGATACCTAGGAATAAACCTAACCAAAGAGGTAAAATATCCATACTATGAAAACTATAGAAGACTTATGAAGGAAATTGAGGAAGACACAAAGAAATGGAAAGAATTCCGTGCTCATGGATTGAAAGAATAAACATTGCTGAAATGTCTATACTACCCAAAGCAATTTACATTTAATGAAATCCCTATCAAAATACCACCAGCAGTTTTCACAGAGCTAGAACAAACAATCCTAAAATTTTGGGGGGAACCACAAAAGACTCTGAATAGCAAAAACAATCCTGAAAAAGAAAAACATAGTGGGAAGGATATAATTCTGGACTCCAAGCTATATTACAGAGATGAAGTTATCAAGACAGTATGGTATTGGCACAAAAACAAGACGCATAGATCAATGGAACAGAATACACCCAGAAATGGCCCCCCAGCAATATGTTCAACTAATCTTTGACAAATTAGGAAAGAATATCCAATGGAAAAATTGGACAATCTCTTCAATAAATGGCATTGGGAAAATTGGACTGCCATGTGTGGAAGAATAAAACTGGTCCATTTTCTTACACAATACACAAAGATAAACTCTAATGGGATGAAAGGCTTAAATGTGAGACAGGAAACCATCAAAATCCTAGAGGAGGAAACAGGCAACAACCTTTTGACCATGACCATAGCAACTTCTTACTAGACATGTCTCTGGACACAAGGAAATTAAAAGCAAAAATGAAATATTCGGACTTCAAGATAAAAATGTTATCTGCACAGTGAAAGAAACAGTCAACAAATCTAAAAGGTAGCCTAGGGAATAGGGAAAGATATTTGCAAATGATATATCTGGGAGAGGGTTAGTGTCCAAAATCTATAAAGAACTTATCAAACTCAACATCCAAAAAAACCAAATAATCCAGTCAAGCAATGGACAGAAGATATGAACATTTTTCTTTTTTTTTTTTAAAGATTTTATTTATTCATTAGACATACAGAGAGAGATCACAAGTAGGCAGAGAGGCAGGCAGAGAGAGAGGGGGAAGCAGGCTCCCCGCTGAACAGAGAGCCCGATGCGGGGCTCGATCCCAGGACCCTGAGATCATGACCTGAGCCGAAGGCAGAGGCTCAACCCACTGAGCCACCCAGGCGCCCCGACATGAACATTTTTCAAACAAGACATCCAGGTGACTAATAAGACACATGAAAAGATGCTCAACATCACTCATCATCAGGGACATACAAATCAAAATCTTGATGAAATACCACCTCGCACATGTTGGAATGGCTAAAATTAACAACACGGGGAAGAACAGATGTTGGCGAGGATGTGGAGAAAGGGGAACCATCTTGCACTGTTGGTGGGAATGCAAGCTGATGCAGCCACTCTGGAAAGAAAATACCATGGAGATGCCTCAAAAAATTAAAAATAAAACTACCCTAAAATCCAGCTATTGCAATACTAGGTGTTTACCCAAAGGATACAAAAATACAGATTCAAAGGGATACATGCACCCAATGTATGTATCTATGTATACACCCAATGTACCTATGTTCATAGGTATCAACAATAGCCAAACTATGGAAAGAGCCCAAATACCCATTGACTAATGAACTGATAAAAAAGAGGTGGTATATGTACACAATAGAATATTACTCAGCTGTCAAAAAGAATGAAATCTTGCCTTTGCAGCAATGTGTATGGAGCTAGATGGTTTTATGCTAAGCAAAATAGGTCAGTCAGAAAAAGATAAACACCATATAATTTCATTAATATGTGGAATTTAAGAAACAATACAGATGAATGTATGGGAGGTGGAGGAAAGAGAGAGAAGGAAACAAACCATAATGGACTCCTAAACATAGAGAACAAATTGAGGGTTGATGGAGAGAGGTGGGTGGGGGATGGGCTAGATGGGTGATGGATATTAAGTTGAGCACTGGATGTTGTTTGTGAGTTATAAATCACTGAATTCTATTCCTGAAACCAACATTGCACTGTATATTAACTAATTAGAATTTAGATTAAATTTGAAGAAAAAAAGTTTATCATGGCACTAAACTCAAGGTGAGCTGAGAATGTAGAGAGCCTAAACGCAGATCATATACTCTGTGTTTACCTCCAGCTAAACATTTAATTAGTGTATGAGATGCTTCATATAGGAAGGTTCTCAGAAGTTCAATATAACTTGCAATGTTATGGCAAAAAACAAATAAAAATATATTTTTATTGGTATTTGGCCTGAAGTATCTTTACATATAAAAGATTAATTTTTTTTCCTCTGAACACAAATTTCTAGAGTCTTCTATTAATCATCACAAACTTTCTTCCAGAGTTCAAAAATCCTCTTAGAAAGAAGAGAGAAAATGGTTATTTTTCCCTCTATAGAATATAGATGAGTCTTTGGTATAAATCACATGAATTTATATTGAGTAACTGGGTCTTTATTAATTCTAAGAGTGTTCAGCTCAAAGCATTTTTATGTGCACTATAATTTGTCTTGAAGACTTAGTAGTAGCATTCTACTCTTCTTTTTCTATTTCCATGGCTGAAAACTTCAGATATTTGTTCTTTTGTATGAACTTTGGTTGTTTCATTATTTTTACCTTTAATATTCCAAGACTTTCTCCACAACAGAAAGGGTAGGCAATACACTGTAATATCTGGCCCAGTGTATCTTGTACACTTGATCTGAAGATGTATTTAGTTCTCATTACTCTTTCTCCTCCTTTGGCTTCTATAACACTTACCTCTTTTGGTTCCTTCCTTAACTGCTGGACTGGATGACCACTTTTTATCCTTTTAGTCCCTAAATGTTAATATTGAATTCTATCCCATGATTTCAACTATTTTCTATCTAGATATTTTCCATGAGCTATAAATCCTATTTAAAACTACTTATGCTATCAACATCTTGGTCTGGATGCACCAGAAGCGCTTTATATTGAGACATATCCAAATGTGAAACTTCTATTTCCTCCTAAATTTCCCTGCATTATAATCTTGCATCATTATGAAGCTTAAACAGCATTTTCTGTGATCTGCCATTTTCATTGCTATTGCTACTGCCCTAATTTAGGACCCATTTTATCTTTACTCAGGCCACAAATAAATTTAGATTTATTTGTTAGATAAATTAAATGATCTAAACAAATAAATTTATCTAAATATCTATTATAGATTATATTATTTATATTATATATTATATAATATCATATATTATACATTAGTTATATAAGTTTATCTAAATTATTTTTGAAGATTTTTATTTATTTATTTGACAGAGAAATCACAAGTAGGTACATGTAGGCAGAGAGGCAGGCAGAGAAGGAGAAGGCTCCCCGCTGAGCAGAGAGCCCAACGTGGGGCTTGATCCCAGGACCCTGGGATCATGACCCAAGCCAAAGGCAGAGGCTTAACCCACTGAGCCACCCAGGTGCCCCTATCTAAATTATTAATTAACTATCTAAATAATTAGAATTTTTCTAATTCTAAATAAAATTAGAAAAGCCTTATTTAATATACAAGTTTGATTCACCAAAATAAAACAATAAAGACTGAACCTTATATAAAGGGTTAGAGATGACATGTTATACATTTTAGTGAGCAATAATGAGATTTGTAAAATCATTCCATTTTTATTTTTTCATTTTTAAAAAAGATTTTATTTATTTATATGACACACAGAGAGAGCACAAGCAGGGGGAGCAAGACAGGGAGAAGCTAATTCTCCACTGATAGGGAACCAGTATGGGGCTTGATCCTGGGATCCCGATATGCTGGGATCATGACTTGAGCTGAAGGCAGATGCTTAACCAAGTGAGCCACACAGGTGCCCCAGATCATTCCATTTTTAAACACTCAATCATTAGAAGCTTCGTAGCCTTTCTGTTTCCCTCAGTTTCAGTGTCAAAACTACATTTGTTTTGCTTTTTTGTAGATAATATGTATACTAAGGGGTCTTTTAAATACATGATTCTGTGTCACATTCTGATGTTATGACTTGCGATTGTTGACTTCCATTTCTCCACCACTTCAGTGTCAATGTGATCCTAGTGAGATGATCTTAAAGTATATTGGAAGAAGCCTTCATGTGTCAGCAACCTCTCTTCTCATAAAACTGAATTAGTAAGATTCAATGCAGAAGCTTCTTTACCTGCTCTGCCATTTATTTTACTCCCCTTTTGTATTTATGTTTCTAGCTCTCACTTTTTCTAATTATTCTCAATAGTAACAACTATTGAGTACAATCAAAATCCATTTTAGCAACAGGAAGAATAGTAATATGTTTTAATATACTAGAATTTCATGTAACAAGAATTTGAATTTGGGAAGCATTGCTATATTTTTACAGGGCTTTGTGTTGTAAACCCTATGTTCATATGATAATGCCTATAAAATTAAAGTGCTAGTATTCTATTCTAAATAAATTGTTAAATGCCTGATTCATCCCTCTATTCTTTGTTTCCTTCTTCTCTGCTCTTTTACCTTTTTATTTCTTTGTTAAAGAGCAGAATGATACACCTCATTTTTTTTTTTCAGAGAAAGGGGCCTCAAGAGGTCAATCCAAACATTGGCAGGTAAATTTTGAATAGGCATATAAATATAAGGGAGCCAGTATATGTGCCAATGTTGTCCAGAAAAATGTATTAGTAAGATATACCCAAGTCCATGTCAGTTCTTTGTTTCCGCAACTAAAGTTAAACTCCTTGAGATCTCACAATATTTTTGTCTGTCCTACCACATGGAATATAGTGTTGTAGAATATAGGAGTTTCATAAATATTTGTTGATACACGATCTCACTTGCCTAGGAGTTTCATAAAATGCTGCATATCTGTAAGAAACAACTTGGCTCTAATGGGGGAGGGGAAGCCCTGAATTTGTCTGTTGCTTATCTGTGATTTACATAATTTTATAATTAACTTCACAGTCATTTATTCTAAAAAGTCATTTATTAATAGAGTAATTCTAGTGAGGGAGAAAATTGGAATTAATCACATAGTAGTGTTATTCATTTATTGGAAATCTAAAGAAGCTAGGTGAAAGGGGTTTCAAATTGGGTTCCATTCATTAATTTATAGCCACTGTATTACTACCTAGCCCACTGAAAATCTTAAATTTTTGTAATTATGGGCATCTGGGTGGCTCAGTCAGTTAAGTGCCTGGCTCTTGATTTCAGCTCAGGTCATGGTCTTAGGGTTGTGAGATCAAGTCCTCCAGCTTCCCCACCCTGCCTTCCCAAGTCCCACCCACCCCATCCCACCTGTGGGCTCCATGCTCAGTGGGGAGTCTGCTTGGGATTTTCTCTTTCCCTCTCCCTCTGCTCCTCCCCCTGCTCACATGCTCACTCTCTCTCTTTCTAAATAAATGAATAAAATCTTTTAAAAAGTTTATAATTAATTATATAATTCCCTTTCCCATTCTATACTCAAGACCTAATTTGAAGAAAAGAAACATTTTTATCATGTTTGTTAGTTTTTTTTTTATTATTACTTAGCTCAGATACCAAGAATACTCAGTTGTATTTTTATTCTTCCAATGAGGAAAAAAAACCCCTCATATTTTGGTTGCAGTAATTAACTTAGGTAATTCCAAAGTAATGTGGCATATATGTAACAAAATTAATGTTGCAATTTTTAGGAGGTATACCTGTATGTGCCTTAAATCTTAGAACACTTGGTTCATGACAAAGCACTATTTTTGGTAGTGATAGAATAAGCATTTCTCATTTCTGGAAGTAAATGTGTTCCTGTGAAGCTTCATGTAATTAAATCAATGTTATTACACTACAGGGGGCCAAATATTTCAGCAAAATGTAGAGTAAAATACAACCATTGTAATTTCACTGAACATAAACACCAAACATTAATTTTCATGCCTGATGTTTTATTTTTTGTTTTTGTATTGATATTTAATTTGGTTATACTAAAATTTATTAATCATGGTATATAATTTGATGAATTTTGAAAAGTATATACTATATTACTACCACCACAATCAAGATACAGAACATTCCAGGGGCACCTGGGTTGCTCAGTCAGTTAAGAGTCAGCCTCTTGATTTCAACTCAGGTCATGAACTTGGACCATGAGATTGAGCGTCTTGTCAGGCACCATGCTCACTGCAGAGTCTGCTTGTGTTTCTCCCACTATTCCATTCCCTTCTCTTTCTCTATTTCAAATAAATAAATAAATAAAATCTTTTAAAAAAAGATATGGAATATTCTTATCATCTGAGTTTCCTTATGTACATTCTTAGCTAATCCCCTTTGTACCAGACACTAAGCATTCTTTGAAGCTTGCCTTCATTATAGTTCAGCGTTTTTTAGATTTTCATATGAATGGAATCATGTAGTATGCATTTCTTTGGGTCTTGGCTTTATTCATTTAGCATGATGTTCGTTTTGAATTTCACACATTTATTAGTTGCCCATTCTTTTCATTGCCAATTAGCATTACTTTTTATGGATATAGCATAATTTGATTTTGTGTGGACATAAATTTTTAACATCCTTGGGTAAATACCAAGGAGCACTATAGCTGGATCATATGGTATGAACATGTTTACTTTTATAAGAGATTGCTAAACTGTATTCCAAAGTGGCTGTATCATTTTGCATTCCCACCAGCAATGAATGACAATTCCGGTTTGTTCCACATCTTTCTCAGCATTTGGTGTTGTCAGTCCTTTGGATTTTGGCCATTCTAGAAGGTATGTTTTGGATTCTCATTTCTTTAGTTTAATGAAATCATCTTATTAATTATTTTTTCATGGATTATACCATTTTTTTAAAGTCACCATCAAACCATAGGTCATTTAGATTTTCTCTTCTTATCTTCTAGAAGTTCTATAGTTTTGTGTTTTACATTTAGGTCTTTGATCCATTTTGAGTTAACTCTTGTGAAAAATATAAAGTTTGTGTTGAGATTCATATTCATGAAGTTTATACTATAATAATTCTTTTTTTAAAATTTATTTATTTTAAAACATATAATGTATTTTTACCCCCAGGGGTACAGGTCTGTGAATTGCCAGGTTTACACATTTCACAGCACTCACCATAGCACATACCCTCCCCAATGTCCATATCCCCTCCACCCTCTCCCATCCCCCCTCCCCCCAGCAACCCTCAGTCTGTTTTTTGAGATTGAGTCTTTTATGGTTTGTCTCCCTCCCAATCCCATCTTCTTTCATTTTTTCTTTTCCTACCTCCCCCCCCCCCCCACATTGCATCTCCACTTCCTCATATCAGGGAGATCATATGATAGTTGTCTTTCTCCGATTGACTTATTTCGCTAAGCATAATACCCTCTAGTTCCATCCACGTCGTTGCAAATGGCAAGATTTCATTTCTTTTGATGGCTGCATAGTATTCCATTGTGTTTATATACCACATCTTCTTTATCCATTCATCTCTTGATGGACATCTAGGTTCTTTCCATAGTTTGGCTATTGTGGACATTGCTGCTATAAACATTTGGGTGCACGTGCCCCTTCGGAGCACCACGTTTGTATCTTTAGGATATATACCCAGTAGTGCAATTGCTGGGTCGTAGGGTAGCTCTATTTTCAGTTTTTTGAGGAACCTCCACACTGTTTTCCAGAGTGGTTGCACCAGCTTGCATTCCCACCAGCAGTGTAGGAGGGTTCCTCTCTCTCCGCATCCTCGCCAGCATCTGTCATTTCCTGGCTTGTTAATTTTAGCCATTCTGACTGGTGTGAAGTGGTATCTCATTGTGGTTTTGATTTGTATTTCCCTGATGCTGAGCGATGTGGAGCATTTTTTCATGTGTCTGTTGGCCATCTGGATGTCTTCTTTGCAGAAATGTCTGTTCATGTCTTCTGCCCATTTCTCGATTGGATTATCTGTTCTTTGGGTGTTGAGTTTGCTAAGCTCTTTATAGATTTTGGATACTAGCCCTTTATCTGATATGTCCCTTTATCTGATATGTCGTTTGCAAATATCTTCTCCCATTCTGTCCGTTGTCTTTTGGTTTTATTAACTGTTTCCTTTGCTGTGCAAAAGCTTTTGATCTTGATGAAATCCCAATAGTTCATTTTTGCCCTTGCTTCTGTTGCCTTTGGCGATGTTCCTAGGAAGAAGTTGCTGCGGTTGAGGTCAAAGAGGTTGCTGCCTGCATTCTCCTCAAGGATTTTGATGGATTCCTTTCTCACATTGAGGTCCTTCATCCATTTTGAGTCTATTTTTGTGTGTGGTGTAAGGAAATCGTCCAATTTCATTTTTCTGCATGTGGCTGTCCAATTTTCCCAGCACCATTTGTTGAAGAGGCTGTCTTTTTTCCATTGGATATTCTTACCTGCTTTGTTGAAGATTAGTTGACCATAGAGTTGAGGGTCTATTTCTGGGCTCTCTATTCTGTTCCATTGATCTATATGTCTGTTTTTGTGCCAGTACCATACTGTCTTGATGATGACAGCTTTGTAATAGAGCTTGAAGTCTGGAATTGGGATGCCACCAACTTTGGCTTTCTTTTTCAATATTCCTTTGGCTATTCAAGGTCTTTTCTGGTTCCATATAAATTTTAGGATTATTTGTTCTAATTCTTTGAAAAAAAATGGATGGGATTTTGATAGGGATTGCATTAAATGCGTAGATTGCTTTAGGTAGAATAGACATTTTCACAATATTTGTTCTTGCAATCCATGAGCACGGAACATTTTTCCATTTCTTTGTGTCTTCCTCAATTTCTTTCATGAGTACTTTATAGTTTTCTGAGTATAGATTCTTTGCCTCTTTGGTTAGATTTATTCCTAGGTATCTTATGGTTTTGGGTGCAATTGTAAATGGGACTGACTCCTCAATTTCTCTTTCTTCTGTCTTGTTGTTGGTGTAAAGAAATGCGACTGATTTCTGTGCATTGACTTTATATCCTGACCGTTTACTGAATTCCTGTACAAGTTCTAGCAGTTTTGGAGTAGAGCCTTTTGGGTTTTCCACATATAGTATCATATCATCTGCAAAGAGTGATAGTTTGACTTCTTCTTTGCCAATTTGGATGCCTTTAATTTCTTTTTGTTGTCTGATTGCTGAGGCTAAGACTTCTAGTACTATGTCGAACAGCAGTGGTGATAACAGACATCCTTGCCATGTTCCTGACCTTAGCGGAAAAGCTTTCAGTTTTTCTCCATTGAGAATGATATTTGCGGTGGGTTTTTCATAGATGGCTTTGATAATATTGAGGTATGTGTCCTCTACCCCAACACTTTGAAGAGTTTTAATCAGGAAGGGATGCTGCACTTTGTCAAATGATTTTTCAGCATCTATTGAGACTATCAGATGGTTCTTGTTCTTTCATTTATTAATGTATTGTATCACATTGATGGATTTGCGGATGTTGAACCAACCTTGCAGCCCTGGAATAAATCCCACTTGGTCGTGGTGAATAAACCTTTTAATGTACTGTTGGATCCTATTGGCCAGTATTTTGGTGAGAATTTTAGCATCTGTGTTCATCAAGGATATTGGTCTGTAATTCTTTTTTTTGATGAGATCCTTGTCTGGTTTTGGGATCAAGGTGATGCTGGCCTCATAAAATTAGTTTGGAAGTTTTCCTTCCATTTCTACTTTTTGGAACAGTTTCAGGAGAATAGGAATTAATTCTTCTTTAAATGTTTGGTAGAATTCCCCTGGGAAGCCATCTGGTCCTGGACTTTTGTTTATTTAGAGATTTTTGATGACGGTTTCAATCTTACTGGTTATGGGTCTGTTCAGGTTATCTATTTCTTCCAGGTTCAGTTGTGGTAGTTTATATGTCTCTAGAAATGTATCCATTTCTTCCAGATTGTCAAATTTGTTGGCATAGAGTTGCTCATAGTATGTTCTTATAATTGTTTGTATTTCTTTGGTGTTGGTTGTGATCTCTCCTCTTTCATTCATGATTTTATTTATTTGATTCCTTTCTCTTTTCTTTTTGATAAATCTGGCCAGGGGTTTGTCAATCTTATTAATTCTCTCAAAGAACCAGCTCCTAGTTTCGTTGATTTGTTCTATTGTTTTTTTAGTTTCTATTTCATTGATTTCTGCTCTGATCTTTATGATTTCTCTTCTCCTGCTGGGTTTAGCCTCTCTTTGTTGTTCTTTCTCCAGCTCCTTTAGGTGTAGGATTAGGTTGTGTACTTGAGACCTTTCTTGTTTCTTGAGAAAGGCTTGTATTGCTATATATTTTCCTCTCAGGACTGCCTTTGTTGTGTCCCACAGATTTTGAACCATTGTGTTTTTATTGTCATTTGTTTCCATGAATTTTTTCAATTCTTCTTTGATTTCCTGGTTGACCCGTTCATTTTTTAGAAGGATGCTGTTTAGTCTCCATGTATTTGCATTCTTTCCAAATTTCCTCTTGTGATTGAGTTCTAGCTTCAGAGCATTGTGGTCTGAAAATATACAGGGAATGATCCCAATCTTTTTGATACTGGTTGAGACCTGATTTATGACCCAGGATGTGATCTATTCTGGAGAATGTTCCATGTGCACTAGAGAAGAATGTATATTCTGTTGCTTTGGGATGGAATGTTCTGAATATATCTGTGATGTCCATCTGGTCCAGTGTCTCATTTAAGGCCTTTATTTCCTTGTTGATCTTTTGCTTGGATTATCTGTCCATTTCAGTGAGGGGAGTGTTAAAGTCCCCTGCTATTATTGTATTACTGTCGATGTATTTCTTTGATTTTGTTATTAATTGGTTTATATAGTTGGCTGCTCCCATGTTAGGGGCATAGATATTTAAGATTGTTAGATCTTCTTGTTGGACAGACCCTTTGAGTATGATATAGTGTCCTTCCTCATCTCTTATTATATAGTCTTTGGCTTAAAATCTAATTGATCTGATATTCTCTCCAATATACCTTCTGCTCCCCTCTCTCTTTCTTCTTATTCTGGAGTCCCAATTATTCTAATGTTGTGTCATTTTATGGCGTCGCTTATCTCTCAAATTCTCTCTTCATGGTCCAGTATTTGTTTGTCTCTCTTTTGCTCAGCTTCTTTATTCTCTGCCATTTTGTCTTCTATGTCACTAATTCTTTCTTCTGCCTCATTTATCCTAGCAGTAAGAGCTTCCATTTTTGATTGCACCTCATTAATAGCTTTTTTGATTTCTGTACTGCCTCTTGTTCTTTTTTTTGTGGTGAGTTTTTCCACCTTGTCATTTTGTCCAGATAGGATTTGCTTTCTCCTCCTCTGGAATTCTGCTGTTCTTGGTGAGTGAAGTTGGTCTTGGCTGGGTTTCTTGTTGACCTTCTGGGGGAGAGGCCTGTTGTAGTGATTCTCAAGTGTCTTTGCCGCAAGTGGAATTGCACTGCCCTTGCCAGGGGCCAGGCTAAGTAACCCACTTGGGTTTGCTTTCGGGAGCTTTTGTTCCCTGAGCGCTTTCCGTAGAGTTCCGGAGGATGGGAATGAAGATGGTGGCCTCCCAATCTCCGGCCTGGAGGAGCCAAGAGCTTGGGGTCCCGCTCCTTAGTGCGCCCTCAGAGAAAAGCGCCCAACCGCCCCTGCCTCTCTGGCCTCCGGTCACGCCTGGAGGAAAGCAGTCAATTGCTGGCACTTGGAGAAAAGCACCCGATTGCTTTTGTCTCCATGGCCTCCGGCCACACTCCGAGCCCAACCAGCCTGCGACTGGCTCAAGATAACCCCGGGCTGAGAGCTCACTCCTTGGCTGTAGTCGGCTTCCTCACGCTAATACCTGTGAGCTCTGAGGCACTCAGACACTCCCAGTCCTTCTGTGACCCCGCGGGACCTGGGCTTATGCTGACCCCTCGTGTGCTTCCCCCCAGTTTAGCCTCTGGAGTGATGTCCCTCCGTGGAGCAGACTTTTTTAAAAATCCTGATTTAGTGCTCTGTTGCTCCGCCGCTTGCCGGGAGCTGACCCTTCTCCCTGCGGTCTGTCCTCCCTACCTTTCAGAAAGTGGTTGATTTTCTGTTTCTAGAATTGTTGCTCTTCTCTTCGATTTCCCGTTGGATTTGTAGGTGTTCACAATGGTTAGATAAGCTATCTAGCTGATCTCCTGCTACCTGATGTCGTCTCAGCCTGCTACTTCGCCGCCGTCTTGACTCCTCCCCCCCCTTATATTATAGTAATTCTTAAAGCTGGGTAATATCATTCCTCCAACTTTGTTTTTCTCTTTCAATATTCTGTTAACTGTTCTGGGTCTTTTGTTTTTCCATAGAAACTGTAGAATTAGTATGTTGATATCCCAAGATAGTTTGAAGGAATTTTGATTTGAATTATGTTAAATCTATAGTTCAAGTTAGGAAGAACTGACATCTTGATCATATTGAGTCTACCTATCCATGAACATAGAATGTATCTCTATTTTTTAGTTCTTATTTTTTAATAAGAGTTTTGTCTTGTACATATTTTATTAGATTTATACCTGAGTATTTCATTTTGGAGAATGTTAATGTAAATGGTATTGTGATTTTACTTTCAAAATCCACTCTCTAGTGCTGGTATATAGGAAAGCAGTTAACTTTTATATATTAATCTTGTATCCTGAAACCTTGCCATAATCATTATTAGTTCTAGGAGTTTTTTATGAATTCTTTCAGATTTTCCATACAGATAATTATACCATTTTCAAACAAGGGCAGTTTTGATTCTTTCTTCTTAATCTATGTACCTTTTATTTCCTTTTCATGCCTATTTGTATTAGCAAGGACTTCCAGTACAATGTTGAAAAGCAGTGAAGAAAGGGTCATTCTTGCTTTGTTTATCTTAGTGGGCAGTTTTGAGTTTCTCACCATTAAATGTCTTAGCTGTAGGTCTTTTATACCATTCCTTATCAAGCTGAGTAGGTTTTCCTCCATCTTTAGTTTTTGAGAGTGTTTATCATGAGTGGAAGTTGGATTTTATTAGATGTGTTTTCTGCATCTATTTACACTCATTCTTTTTCTTTAGCTTATTAATGTGATGGATCACATCAACTGATTTTTGAATTTTGAGCTGACCTTGTCTGGGATAAGTCCCACTTGGTTATGCTGTATAATTATTTTTATACATTTTTGCATTTGATTTGCTAATATTTTGTAGAGGATTTTTGCAACTATGTTCATGACATTATTGGTCTTTCAGTTTTTGTTTTTGTTTTTTGTTTTTTGTTCTGTTTTTTGTCGGTTTTGGTGTCAGAACAATGCTGGTCTCAGAATGAGTTACATGCATTCTCTCTTCTGTCTTCTAAAAGAAACTGTAGAAAATTAGTATCATTTCTTCCTAAATATTTGGGAGATTTTACCAATGAACCTATCTGAGCCTAGTCCTTTCTGTTTTGGAAGACTATTATCAATATAATTTCTTTAATAGATATGTCTGTTCCAATAGTCTATTTCTTCTATTGTGAGTTTTGGCTAGTTGTATTTTTGAAGAATTGGTTCATTTTATCTAGGTTATCAAATTTGAGGGCAGAGTTGTTCATAGCATTCCTTGTTTATTCTTTTAATGTTAATCAGATCTGTAGTAATGTCACCTTTCATATCTGTATTAGTAATTTTTGTTATTTAAAAAAATTTTGTTAACCTCACCAGAAGCTATCAGTTTTATGGATTTTTTCAAAGAGCCAGCTTTTAATTTTGTTGATTTTTCTATTGATTTCCTGTTTTAATATCCATTGTTTTTGCTCCACAATTTATCATATCTTCTCTTTTGTTTATTTGGCTTTCACTTGCTCTTCTTTTTCTAATTTTCTAAGATGGAAGCTTAGATGATTTATTTTAATCTTTCTTCTTTTCTAATGTGTGCATTCAATGGTATAATTTACCCACCACTTTCACTGAATCCTACAAATTTTGATAAGTCGTATTTTCATTTACATTTAGTTCAAAGTATTTTGAAATGTCTCAAGATTTCTTCTTTGATCTCTATGCTATTTAAAAGTGTGTTGTTTAATCTACAAATGTTTGGGGGGGTTTCTAGCTATTTTTCTGATACTGATTTCTAGTTTGGTGCCATTGTGGTCTGAAAGCAGACATTTGTGATTTTTATTCTCTTAAATTTGTTAAAGTTTGTTTTATGGCTTAGAATGTGGTCTATTTTGGTGAATGCCCATGTGAGCTTGAGAAAAAATTGGGGTTTTTTTGTTGTTGTATGAAGTTGTTTGTAGATGTCTGGTATATCCAGTTGATTGGTATTGTTGATGTCTTTGGTTGTATTCAACTGTCTCCTTACTGATTTTCTGCCTTCTGGATCTGTCCATTTCTTTCTTTTCTTTTTTTTTTTAAATTTTATTTATTTATTTGACAAACAGAGATCACAAGTAGGCAGAGAGGCAGGCTGAGAGAGAGGGGGAAGCAGGCTCCCCGCTGAGCAGAGAGCCCGATGCGGGGCTCGATCCCAGGACCCCAGGATCATGACCTTGAGCTGAGGGCAGAGGCTTTAACCCACTGGACCACCCAGGCGCCCCTGGATCTGTCCATTTCTGATAGTGTTGTGAAGTCTCCATCTGTAATAATATGGATTCATCTATTTCTCCTTGTAGCTCTATCAGTTTTTACCTCATATATTTTAACTCTCTATTTTTAGGTGCATACACAATAAAGATTGTTAGGTCTCCTTAGAGAATTGACCCCTTTTCATTGTATAATACTCTTTTTTATCCCTGATAATTTTGCTGCTCTGATTTCTCAGTGAAATAATAAACATGGCGATTTATTGAGACTGATATGGGAAATGGTGTACTGGAGGAGAAAGAAGACAAGAAGCCACCTCAGAGAGTGGAAAATAATTTTTCTCCCAACCATGTTAAGCTGCTTTGTTTGCTTTTAGTCAGAGGGTTAGATTTAGCCAGGACAGGGATTTTTCAGGTAAGTACAATAAAGAAAAAAGAGAATGACTGTGACAAGTGAACATCATTGTAAGTTACAAATTCTAAATTATTCCTGGCTATAGGAAAAAATAAAATTTTATTTTATGACACTAGTGTAATGCTGACATCTAAACCCAATTAACATTGTGCCAATTTTTTAAAATAAGGTCTTTCACATGAATACATATGTCTAGGTACAAAAATATAAAAGATATAAAAGAATACAACAGTTTTATCAAAGGGTAATTCCTATAAGCTGAGAAGAATCTATTCTAGGAATAGAAGCGTAGTTAAATATTAGAAAATCAATCAATATAATTCATTGCATCAATAAATTAAGGTCCCCCAGAGCTATATTAATATAACAATAGGTAATGAAAATGTATTGAGGCCTAAATATATTTTCAATATATATTATGATTTGCTAAGATTCCACTCTTTAAAAAATTTTTTTTATTTGCATATAGTTCACATACTATGTTATGTGAGTTTCAGGTGTACAGCATAATGATTTAACATCTCTATCTATACATTATGCTATGCTCACCACAAGTGTAGCTACCATCTGTCATAATACACTATTATAGTACCACTGACTATATTCCCTATGCTAAATCTTTTATTCTCCTGACTTACTTATTCCATAACTGGAAGCCTATAACTCTACTTCTGTTCACCCATTTTGCCCATAGCCCCTCCCCCCTTCCTTTTGGCAGCCATCAGTTTGGTCTCTGCATTTATAGGTCTGATTCTGCTTTTTGTTTATTTGCTTATTCTTTGTTTTGATTTGTAGAGTCCACATATAAGTGAAATCATATGGTATTTGTCTTGCTCAGTTTGACTTATTTCACTTAGTATAATATCCTCTATGTCCATCCATGTTGTTGCACATGGCAAGATCTCATCCTTTTTTATTTCTGAGTAATATTCCTGTGTGTGTGTGTGTGTGTGTGTGTGTGTGTGTATGTGTGTATGCTACACACTACATCTTTATCCATTCATCTATCAGTAAACATTTCAGCTGCTTCCCTATCTTGGTCATTGTGAATAATTCTGTAATAAACATAAGGATGCATATTTTTTTTTGTATTAGTGTTTTCATTTTCTTTGGGTAAATACCCAGTGGTAGGATTACTACTAGATCATATAATATTTCTATTTTTAGTTTTTGAGGAACATTTATATTGTTTTTCACAGTGGTTATACCAATTTACATTCCCACCGACAGTGCTTATGGATTCCTTTTTCTCCATATCTTCACCAATATTTGTTATTCCTTGTCTTTTTGCTTCCAGCCATTCTGACAGGTGTAGGGTGATTTCTCATTGTGGTTTTAATTTGCATTTTCCAGATGATGATTGATGTTTGGCATCGTTTCATGTCTCTGTTTGCCATCTGTATGTCTTCTTCAGAGAAATGGCTATTCAGGCCTTCTGCCCATTTTAAAAAATAAGATTATTTGTTTTTTTGGTGTTGAATGGTATAAGTTCTTTATATCTTTTGGATGTTAACCCCTTATTAGTATATTATTTATAAATATCTTCTCCCCTTCAGTAGGTTGTCTTTTCATTTTGTTGATGGTTTCCTTTGCTGTGCAAAAGCTTTTTATTTTGATGTAGTCCCAATAGTTTATTTTTGTTTTTGTTACTTTGCCTCAGGAAACATATCTGCAGAAATGTTGCTATGGCTAATGTTAGAGAAGTTACTAGTTGTGTTCTTTTCTAGGAATTTTATGGTTTCAGGTTTAACATTTAGGTCCTTAGTCCAGTTTGAATTTGTTTTTTGGATGGTGTAAGAAAGTGGTCCACTTTCGTTCTTCAGCATGTAGCTATCCTGTTTTCCCAGCCCCATTAATAGAAGGTATTGTTTTTGCTCACTATATATTCTTGCTTCCTGTTTCATAGATTAAATGACCGTATTAGTGTGGGTTGATTTTGGATCTCCCTATTCTCTTTCATTGACTTCTGTGTCTGTGTTTATGCCAGTACCATGCCATTTTGGTTATTACAGCTTTGTAGTATATCCTAAGATCTAGAATTGTCATACCTCCAAAATTGTTCATTTTTTCCAAGACTGCTTTAGCTATTTGGTGAGTTTTGTGATTCCACACAAATTTAATATTATTTGTTCTAGTTATGTGAAAAATGTTATTGGTATTTTTAAAAATTATTTTTATTAACATATAATGTATTATTTGCCCCGGGGTACAGGTCTGAAAACCATCAGGCTTACACATTTCACAGCACTCACCATAGCAAATACCCTCCCCAAAGTCATAACCCAGTCACCCTATCCCTATCCCCCAGCCACCCTCAGTTTATTTTCTGAGATTAAGAGTCTCTTATGGTTTGTCTCTCTCCCAATCCCATCTTGTTTCATTTTTTTCCTTCCCTACACCCCAACCCCCCCATCCTTCCTCTCAAATTCCTCATATCAGAGAGATCATATGGTATTTGTCTTTCTCTGATTGACTTATTTCACTCAGCATAATACCCTTTAGTTCCAATCACTTCATTGGAAATGGCAAACTTTCATTTATTTTCATGGCTGCATGGTATTCCACCGTGTAGATATATACCACATCTTCTTTATCCATTCATCTGTTGATAGACATCTAGGTTCCTTCCAAAGTTTAGCTATTGTAGACATTGCTGCTATAAACATTCATGTGCACGTGACCCTTTGGCTCACTACATTTGTAGCTTTAGGATAAGCACCCAGTAGTGTGATTGCTGGGTCATAGGGTAGCTCTGTTTTCAACTTTTGAGGATCCTCCATGCTGTTTTCCAGAGTGGCTGTACCAGCTTGCATTCCCACCAACAGTGTAGGAGGGTTCCCCTTTCTCTGCATCCTCGCCAACATCTGTTGTTTCCTGATTTGTTAATTTTAGGCATTCTGACTGGTGTGAGGTGGCATCTCATTGTGTATTTCCCTGATGCTGAGTGACGTGGAGCACTTTTTCATGTGTCTGTTGGCCATCCGGATGTCTTCTTTGCAGAAATGTCTGTTTGCCCATTTCTTGATTGGATTATTTGTTCCTTGGCTGTTGAGTTTGATAATTCTTTATAGATTTTGGATACTAGCCCTTTATCTGATATGTCATTTGTGAATATCTTCTCCCATTTTGTCAGTTGTTTTTTGGATTCATTGACTTTCTTTTGCTGTGTCAAAGCTTTTGATCTTGGTGAAGTTGCAGTAGTTCATTTTTGTCCTTGCTTCACTTGCCTTTGGTGATGCTTCTAGGAAGAAGTTGCTGCAGGTGAAGTCAAAGAGGTTGCTGCCTGTGTTCTCCCCAAGGATTTTGATGGATTCCTTTCTCACATTGAAGTCTTTCATCCATTTTGAGTCTAATTCTGTGTGTGGTGTAAGGAAATGGTCCAGTTTCATTCTTCTGCATGTGGCTGTCCAATTTTCCCAACACCATTTGTTAAAGAGACTGTCTTTTTTCCATTGGCCATTCTTTGCTGCTTTGTCAAAGATTAGTTGACCATAGAGTTGAGGGTCCACTTTTGGGTTCTCATTCTGTTCCATTGATCAGTGTGTCAGTTTTTGTGCCAGGACCATAGTGTCTTGATGATGACAGCTTTGTAATAGAGCTTGAAGTTTGGAATTGTGATGCCACCAACTTTGGCTTTCTTTGTCAACATTCCTTTGGCTATTCGGATTCTTTTCTGATTCCATATAAATTTTAAGATTATTTGTCCCATTTCTTTGAAAAAAGTGGATGGTATTTTGATAGGGATTGCATTAAATGTGTAGATTGCTTTAGGTAGAATAGACATTTTCACAATATTTGTTCTTCCAATCCATGAGCATGGAACATTTTTCCATTTCTTTGTGTCTTTCTCAATTTCTTTCATGAGTACTTGATAGTTTTCTGAGTATAGATCCTTTGCCTCTTTGGTTAGGTTTATTCCTAGGTATCTTATGACTTTAGGTGCAATTGTAAATGGGATTGACTCCTTAATTTCTTTTTCTTCTGTCTTGCTGTTGGCGTATTTCTGATTTCTGTGCATTGATTTTATATCCTGACACTTTACTGAATTTCTGTATGCGTTCTAGCAGTTTTGGAGTGAAGTCTTTTGGGTTTTCCACATAAAGTATCAATCATATGAAAAGAATGAGAGTTTGACTTCTTTTTTGCCAATTTGGATGCCTTTTATTTCTTTTTGTTTTCTGGTTGCCAAGGCTAGGACGTATAGTACTATGTTGAATAGTAATGGTAATAATGGACATCCCTGCCATGTTCCTGACCTTAGCTCTCAGTTTTTCCCTATTGAGAATGATATTCGCTGTGGGTTCTTCATGGATGGCTTTGATGGTATTGACGTATGTACTCTCTATCCCTACACTATGAAGAGTTTGGATCAATAAAGGAAGCTGTACTTTTTCAATTGCTTATTCAGCATCTCTTGAGAGTATCAATGGTTCTTGTTTTTCCTTTTATTAATATATTCTATCACATTGATTGATTTGTGGATGTTGAACCAATCTTGCAGCCCAGGAATACATCCCACTTGGTCGTAGTGAATAATTCTTTTAAAGTACTGTTGGATCCTATTGGGTAGTATTTTGGTGAAAATTTTTGCATCCATGTCATTCAAGGATTTGGTCTGTAATTCTCCTTTTTGATGGGGTCTTTGTCTGGTTTTGGGATCAAGGTAATGCTGGCCTTATAAAATGAGTTTGGAAGTTTTCCTTCCATTTCTATTTTTTTAAAAGGGTTTCAGGGGAATAGGTATTAATTCTTCTTTAAATGTTTGGTGGAATTCCCCTGGGAAGCCGTCTGGCCCTGGCTTCTTATTTGTTGGGAGATTTTTAATCACTGCTTCAATCTCCTTACTGGTTATGGGTCTGTTCAGGTTTTCTATTTCTTTGTGGTTCAGTTTTGGTAGTTCAAACATCTCTAGGAATGCATCCATTTCTTCCAGATTGTCAAATTTGCTGGCATATTCATAATATGTTTTTATAATTGTCTATATTTCTTTGGTGTTGGTTGTGATCTCTCCTCTTTCGTTCACGATTTTATTAATTTGGGTCCTTTCTCTTTTCTTTTTGATAAGTCTGGCCAGGGGTTTATTAATCTTATTAATTCTTTCAAAGAACCAGCTCATAGTTTTGTTGATTTGTTCTACTATTCTCTTGGTTTCTATTTCATTGATTTCTGCTCTGATCTTTATTATTTCTCTTCTCCTGCTGGGTTTAGGCTTTCTTTGCTGTTCTTTCTCTAGCTCCTTTAGGGTTAGGTTGTGTACTTGAGACCTTTCTTGTTTCTTGAGATAGGCTTGTATCGCTATATACTTTCCTCTCAGGACTGCCTTTGTTGTGTCCCACAGATTTTGAACAGCTGTGTTTTCATTATCTTTTGTTTCCATGAATTTTTTTCAATTTTTCTTTAATTTCCTGGTTGACCCAGTCATTGTTTAGTAGGATGCTCTTTAGCCTCTACGTTTTTAAGTTCTTTCCGACTTTTCTCTTGTGGTTGAGTTCTAGCTTCAGAGTATTGTGGTCAGAAAATATGCAGGGAATGATGCCAATCTTTTGGTACCACTTGAGACCTGATTTGTGACCCAGGATGTGATCTATTCTGGAGAAGGTTCCATGTGCACTAGAGAAGAATGTGTGTTCTGAAGTTTGGGATGGAATGTTCTGAATATATCTGTGATATCCATCTGGTCCAGAGTGTCATTTAAAGCCTTTATTTCCTTGTTGATCTTTTGTTTGGATGATCTGTCCAGTTCATTGGGGGGGGGTGTTAAAATCCGCTACGATTATTGGATTATTGTCTATGTGTTTCTTTGATTTTGTTATTAATTCATTTATATATTTGGCTGCTCCCATGTTAAGGGCATAGATATTTAAAATAGTTAGATCTTCTTGTTGGACAGATACTTTGAGTATGACAATAGTGTCCTTTTTCATCTCTTATTATAGCCTTTGGCTTAAAATCTGATTTATCTGATATAACGATTGCCAGTGCAGCTTTCTTTTGATGTCCATTAGCATGGTTGTTTTCCACTCCCTCACTTTAAATCTGGAGGTGTTTTTGGGTCTCAAATGAGTTTCCTGCATACAGCTTATTAATAGGTCTTGTTTTTTTAATCCATTATGATATTCTGTGTCTTTTGATTGGGGGCATTTAGCCCATTTACATTCAGGGTTACTATTGAAAGATAGGAATTTAGTGCCATAGTATTATGCATAAGATTACTTTAATGTATATTGTTTCTGTTCCTTTTTGTTCTACTACTTTTAGGCTCTCTCTTTGCTTTGCAGACCCTGTTCAATATTTCCTGTAGGAATGGGTTGGTGTTTGCAAATTCTTTTCATTTTTCTTTGTCCTGGAAGTTTTTTACCTTTCTTTCTATTTTCAGTGACAGCCCTGGATTTAGTATTCCTGGCTGCATATTTTTCTCATTTAGTGTTCTGAATATATCATGGCAGTTCTTTCTGGCCTGCTAGGTCCCTGGGGATAAGCTTGCTGCCATCTAATATT
This sequence comes from Martes martes, assembly GCF_963455335.1. Lineage (NCBI taxonomy): Eukaryota > Metazoa > Chordata > Mammalia > Carnivora > Mustelidae > Martes > Martes martes. The sequence goes on from NC_137895.1 coordinate 21,774,483, forward strand.
TCTACCATTGTATGTTACAGACTTCTTGTCCAAAGCTGCTTTTAGGATTTTCTCTTTGTCGCTAAGACTTGTAAGTTTTACTATTAGTTGACGGGGTGTGGACCTATTTTTATTGATTTTGCAGGGGTGTTCTCTGTGTCTCCTGGATTTTGATGCTTGTTCCCTTTGCCATATTAGGAAATTCTCTATTATAATTTGCTCTAATATACCTTCTGCCCCACACTTTCTTTCTTCTTCTGGTTTCCCAATTATTCTAATATTGTTTCATCTTATGGTATCACTTATCTCTCAAATTCTTGTTTGTCTCTCATTTGCTCAGTTTCTTTGTTCTCTGTCATTTGGTCTTCTATATCACTAATTCTTCTGCCTCATTTATCCCAGCAGTAATGACCTCCTTTTTAGATTGGATCTCAGTAATAACTTTTTAAATTTCAACTTGGTTAGATTTTAGTTCTTTCATTTGTCCAGAAAGCGATTTTATTTCTCCAGAAAGAGATTCCCTAATATCTTCCATGCCTTTTTCTAGCCAGCTAGCACCTTGATAATCATCATTCTGAACTCTAGTTCTGACATATTGCCAATGTCCATATTGATTAGGTCCCCAAACATTGGCACTGCCTCTTATTTATTTATTTATTTATTTATTTTTGAGGTGAGTTTTTCTGCTGTGTCATTTTATCCATATAAGAATATATGAACAAGAGAATAAAATACTAAAAGGGTGGTAAAGACCCCAGAAAAATATATGTTAACCAAATCAGAGGATACCTGAAACCAGGGACAGAAGAAAGTAGGAAATAAATAGAAATAAAAAAATAAAAAATATATGTATAAATATATACATTAGACTGGTGAATAGAAGAGCACTTCCCACTTGATTTTGGGTGTATTCTGGTCTCTTAGAAGAAACTACCTCCCAAAATTTTAAAGAAAAAATACTTATATATATACAAAAATAAGGGTAAACACAATGAAGGGTTGGAATATGACTGTGAAGATGAAGATTTAAAAAAAGATTCTAAAAAAGGAATTAATAAGTTAGTTGGAAATAGAAAAAAAAAAACCAAAAGAGGAGAGAATGTGCTCAGGCTAGAGAATAGAATAAAGCCCTATGCTAGTTTTAGGTATATTTTGATCTATTAGAAGAAATTATATCCCAAAATTTAAAAAAAAATCCCCTATGTGTCCAAAAAATAAGGTTAAATACAATGAAGGAATAAAATATGACTATAACAATGAAAATTTTAAAAAGAATTTTAAAAAAGTTATTGTTAAGTTAAAATATTTAAACGTTAAAGAGGAAAGAGGAAAAGTTAAAAAATAGAAAAATTAAAAAAATAAAATTTAACTTTGCAAGACTAAAGGATCATGGGAAAAATGCCATGAATTCTATGTGTTGATCCCCCCTAGCTCTGGAGTTCCTCAGTTCCTGTTGATTGGTTAACTTGCTCTTGGCTGGATGTTCTTGCTGATCTTCTGGGGGAGGGGCCTGTTGCAGTGATTCTCAAATGTCTTTGTGCGACTCGGAATTGCACTGCCTTTGCTAGGGGCCACACTAAGTAATCTGCTCAGGTTCCTTCTTGGGAGGTTTTGTTCACTGAACGCTTTCCGTATAGCTTTGGAGGATGGGAGTGAACGTGGTAGCTTCCCAATCTCTGGCCCAGAGGAGCTGAGAGCTCGGGGCCCCACTCCTCAGTGCACCCTCATAGAAAAGCAATCAATCCTGTCTCCCTGGTCTCCAGCAGCACTCCATGCTCACCTGGCCTGTGACTGAGTGTTTCTATTTCTGGCACACAGCCCTGCTTGGAATCTCCAAACCCAGCTTCCTCCAAACATGCTTCCTCGCCACTCCTCTCAGAGAAGGAAGGAGGGGGTCTCTCAGGATCTTCCACTTGTAGGCTCTCTGCTTGAAGAGCAGTGGCCCAACTATGCTTTGGATCATGGCTTACAGTAATCCTCACCTGAGGGCTCACTCTTTGGCTCCCACTTCATATCTGTAGCTAGCTTCCTTACTCAGATACCTGGCAGCTCTGTCACACTCAGATAACCCCTGGTCTTTCCTTAACCCTGCTGGTCCCGAGACCACACTTCACCACGAGGGCTCCATCCCCACTTAGCTTCTGGAGCAATGTCTCTCAGTGGATTAAACTTCTAAAAGTTCTGATTTTGTGTCCGCTGCTCCACAGCTTGTCAGGAGCTGGCCCCTCCCCACTGCAGTCTATCTTCCCATGGCTTTGGATCATTTCTCTGCATGTCCTACCTCCCATAAAGTGGTCAATTTTCTGTTCTTAGAATTGCTGCTCTTCTTCTCTTCTATCTTCTGTTGATTTTGTCACTGTTTAGAATGATTTGATAACTATTTAGCTGTACTCCTTGGACCTAATGCTGTTTCAGTCTTCTACTCCTCTGCCATCTTGCTTCCTCTCAATTCATATTGGTATTTTGACAGATTGTATTGAATCCATAGATTGCTTTAAGTAATATGGACATTTTAACAGTACTAATTATTCTAATCCATGAGCATGGAATATCTTTCCATTTGTTTGTGTCACCTTTAATTTCTTTCATCAGTGTTACATAGTTTTCAGAGTATAGATTTTCATCTCTTTGGTTAAGTTTATTCCTTGGCACTTTATTCTTTTTGGTGCCATTGTTAATGAGATTGTTTTCTTAATTTCTCTTTCTGTAGCTTTGGTCTTAGTGTATAGAAACACTACTGATTTCTGGGTATTAATTTAGATCCTGCAACTTTACTGAGTTGTCATTTCTAATGTTTTGTTTTGTTTTTGGTGGGGTCTTTAGGGTTTTCTATATATATTATCATGTCATCTGCAAATAGTGGCTGTTTTACTTCTTCCTTAACAATATGGATGCCTCTTATTTCTTTTTCTTATGTGATTGCTGTTGTGAAGATTTCTAATACTACATTGAGTAAAAGTGGGGAGAGTAGACATCCTTGTTTTGTTCTTGAAGAACAAAAGAAGGAAAAACTCTTCAGTTTTTTACCATTGAATATGATATTAAGTATGGGTTTTTCATATATGTACTTTGTTATATTGAAGTTTCTTCCATCCAAACCCACTTTTTTGAAAGTTCTTATCATGAATGGATGTTGAATTTTGTAAGATTCTCTTATGGGAATTTTAACAAGTAGGCTTGATTTGCTTAGCACTATGTTCTCTTTCTATATATAAGGCAACCTATTTGATGTCTAAAAATTTTTATCTGATAAATTTCCTTATTCATAAAATGGAGATTATAATAATGAATGGAGATAATATGCCTCGCTTATGTTGTTATGATTTAAATGATATTGCATATTCAAAATATGCTGCAAGAATTAAAGTATAATACATATTTTATATTTGACATATGAAAATATAATTATTTATATAAAGTTTTATACAAGCCTATAATTCCTATTATTATCACAGATAAGGGAACTATTGTGATGGTAAAAATAATTCTCTATATCATTGTAATCTGGGATTTATAGTCTTACCACATGAATTTTACCAATTTAATGTTACTTCAAAATCATATAACAGTATGAAATTTTATATTTATTTTACAAGCCTGAAGTAGTTTCCTTGTTGATTAAGAATACATGAACAGACACTTCTCCAAAGAAGACATACAAATGGCTAGGAGACACATGAAAAAATGTTCATCATCATTAGCCATCAGGGAGAGCCAAATCAAAACCACATTGAGATACCACCTTACACCAGTTAGAATGGCAAAGATTAACAAGACAGGAAACAACAATTGTTGGAGAGGATGTGGAGAAAAGAGAATCCTCTTACACTCTTGGTGGGAATGCAGTTGGTGCAACCACTTTGGAAAATAGTGTGGAGATTCCTCAAGAAATTAAAAATAGAGCTTCCCTATGACCTTGCAATTGCACTACTGGGCATTTACCCCAAAGATACAGATGTAGTGAAAAGAAGGGCCATCTGCATCCCAATGTTCATAGCAGCAATGTCCACAATTGCTAAACTGTGGAAAGAGCCAAGATGCTTTTCAACATGATGAATGGATAAAGATGTGGTCCATATATACAATGGAATATTACTCAGCTATCAGAAAGGATGAATACCCAACTTTTGTATCAGCATGGAGGGACTGGAGAAGATTATGCTGAGTGAAATAAGTGAAGCAGAGAAAATCAATTATCATATGGTTTCACTTACTTGTGGAGCATAAGGAATAACATGGAGGTCATTAGGAGAAGGAAAGGAAAAGGGGGAAATTGGAGAGGGAGACAAACTATGAGAGACTGTGGATTCTGAGAAATAAACTCAGTGTTTTAGAGAGGAGTGTGTGGGGGGGATGGGTGAGCCTGGTGGTGGGTATTAAGGAAGGCACGTATTGCGTGGAGCACTGGGTGTGGTACATAAACAATGAATCTCAGAACACTGAAAAAATAAAATTAAATTAAAAAAAAAATAAGGACACAAATACCTAGAATGCAACACTTAAAACTTTGTACACCATGGTTAAAACTGAAATTTTTAAGCATTAGAGACTTTAACTATTGAATTTAACTTAATTATACACTGAAATTATAAAATTGATTTGAATTATAAAATTGTGTGATATATTTGAATTATCAAGGTTTTCTTTAGAGCTGATTTGCAGAATGCCCACTAAATAGCCTGGTGTAAGGTCAATCTTAATGTCATTTCAGAAAATTTTAAAAAATGTAATTTGGAAGACAGAACATGTATATTTGAAAACTTAAACTCTTATATAATAAATGGCATTTATTTTCAACTTTTAGAAAAATTCCATTAACATTTTAATTTAATTTTTATTCAAGACTACTTTCATCCTTTTTTATGATTTCTTATTAATATTGAAAGTATAATACTTAAGGGGCACCTGGGTGGCCAACTCTTGGTTTCAGCTCAGGTTGTGATCCCATGGTCATGAAATGGAGCCCTGAGGGCTCTGTGCTGTGTGGAGTCTACTTAAGATTCTTTTTCTCTCTCCTTCAGCCCCTTCAGGTTGTGCTCTCTCTCTCTCTCTGTGAAATAAATACATCTTTTAAAAAAGTATAATACTTGATTCCTAAACCTTAGAATATAATAATTGTAAGGAACCTTTCATGGACAGAGAAACTGAGATCCAGAGAGGTTAAAGTGCTCAGTTCATAGAGCTAGTTATTGGCAAATCTAGTATTAGAATCTAATTTTCCTGATCATAATCATCTTTCATTCTATTTTACTTTATACCACATTCTTCTCAAATTCATCATACTCCTTAAGGACTGGGTTCCACATGAATATTATGCATATTTGGATTTTATTTGCTTGTTTGTTTGGGGGTGGTCCAGAGAACTAGATAAAATACTGTGAACATTCAGATTTCACAGGCTATTAGACTAACTCCTAATTCACACCACTTATGTGTTTGTTCTTAGAATGCTCCATTCCCTTCTTTTTGTGTCAGATCCACCAAATCTTATTTATATAAGAATATTTAGATGCAATAATAACCTTGCTATAGAAAGCCTTAGGGAAGTTCTATAATTATTGAAATGATCAAGTTCCTTTGAAAAAAATCATTTTCTGAGTGATGGTATTCCCCACTGATGGATCAAATCTTTTCAAATAAATGAGACCTCAAAATTCAGAAAGACTTTCAAATGTATACAAAGATAAGAAACATGCTTAGGTAGTATATATGGTCCCTTTTCTGTTTCCTCATCACAGCATCCTCAAATGTTGATTTAAGACTTAGAAATAATACCATTGTATATAGACTGAATGCCTGAGTCAGATACTTATTGTTATTCTAACTTATCTTTTAATCATTATGAATATAGGATAGAATTGTTTTTGATTAAAATTTAAATAGCATAGGTGGCACCAGTTGTTGAGTCTTTAAGGTCTTTTTTAAGGGTTGAGGAGGAAGAAAGGTGTGGTTAGGTTAGATTTTAAAAACACATAATAACTCAATGCATTGTTTTCAAAAACATTTAGAAAGTAGAGATTTTATAATTACAATAATTTGCTTTTACATTATAAAGCCTTAATTATCTAAAAGTCTGTATAATGCACAGAAGAGCTGCTTATTTTATTTTAATAGGAAATGTAAATTTCTTAAAATTTCTTAAAATCTCTTAGTTTGCAATACCACGTGCAGTTTGCTTTTAAGGAAAGCCTCAACATTTTTTAAAAATAAATTTGAGAATTGCTTGGCAAGATGCCTAACAAGCTCTATTTTATCTGCTTTGAAAAATATGATTTTTTTCATATTTTGATATATTTATTTGCCTAACATTAGCAGAAAAGAATTTAGATATATTACTAAGCCTATATTAAAAATTGATCATTAAAGTATTATGCATTATATATGCTTTTATAATGTACATGCATGTACTTTTATAAGACATATTAACATTCAATTTTGTTATTGAAAGTTCATATATATACAGAAGCAGAGAATAATGAACTTTCATATACAAATCACCCAGCTTCATCAGTGATCAACATTTTGCCAATTTTATTTGATTTATCCTTTCTTTTTTTTTGAAGCAAACCCCAGACAACAATATTAATAATTACTAATTAATATCATTTACTATATATATCATATTAAAATTTCCTTAATTGTGAGATAAGCAACATAGTTACTATAACATGCTGAATCTTTACATAATCACGTGAGTGAAAGATATTCAGAAGTGGAAAATAGATTTGGGGCAGAGGGCTCACACCATTTCTGGCTCCTTGCTAAACAACAGCAGAAGTAATGTTCAAGGTTTAAGAATCCTTACTTTGTAATCCCTGCAAGATCAATCTAACAGTGGGTATGTGTGTCATGTGTATTTGTGTCCTAATGGGGAACGATGATGGTAATGTCCTTATGAGAGGTTAAGCAACATACCCTGCAACATTGTTGCTGGATGGGATTCCCTGGGAAACCAGCTCCCAACAATGACTAGGGTATGGGAGGCTTATATAGAATACTGTTGAGATCAGCATTTGTGGAAGGGAAGATAAGAAAGGAGGCAGGACTGGACAGAGGGAGAAGTTGAGGTGGTAAGCTGTTTTAACAGAGATCTCAGCCAACACTCTGGAAAATTCTAATCAAGGATGATGGACCTTTTGATCAGTCAGTCACTGGGGGCTAGTCCCCCTGGAATGGGGTAGACAGTGGGTGAGAAGTCTCTCCTCAGCCAAGGCAGTCCTCATAGGGGCTAACAACAAGTAACTTTTCATCAGCAACACTCTCAACAGCTTGGAGAATAGACACATCCTCCCTGAAGTGGAATCTGGGCAGCACATCAGAGAATCCCCTCCAAACATATTTTAGCAGGAAAATGTGTTCCCATATTTTAGGTTTTTCCTAAGTAGAAAGTTATTAAGTGCTTTTATATACCAGGTATTTTACTTACATTATCTTTAATCTTTACATCAACTCTGTTAGATAGCTATTATTATTTTCAAGATAAGTATTCTGAGAGAGGAGGCGGCTTCTCTAAGGTTACACAGCTGGTAGACATAGAAGAATTGAGATTTCAACCAAATTCTGACTCCTAGCTCTTTCCACCAGGCAGCACAGCTGCTAGCTGTACTACTCTGTCTGTACCTATAATTAAAGCCCTCAGACAGCACATCCATTATTCCTTTACTTTTTGCTTTTATCTACCAGTTAGCAATGTATGTTTTTAAAATTTAAAGTCATGTTTGTTTAAGACATTCTAAACCTATTTGAAATTCAAGTGAAACAATTCAAGATTGAGTAGATTTCCTGAGCAGGTTAGAGCATATTCCCTATATTTCTTTAGAGCTTTATTGAAACCTAAGAGATAAAAACAAATAATAAATAAAACCCTCCAAAAAACTAACTAAAGACATATTAATGTCTCTGTGATGATTTTTCTTTTGGATTTGTGCTGCTTTGGAGAAGAGACACTAGATGATCAGTATGAATCATTGTAACCATTATTCCTAGCCTTTCAAGCTACTGAGTGGGAATAGGAGAAGCTGAGTTCTATTCATGAATCCTCCAGTACTCCTCTCTAAATGATCTAGGGAGAGCCACTTAACCCACTGTATGCTTTGGTTTTCTTACTTGAAAATGACTGTAATGATATCTACATTTTGCTTACCTTATTTATTTATTTTTCTACCAAAGACATTTGCTTGTTTAATAATAAGTAATAATTTAAAAAATATGAACTTATAAGTGTGTGTTGTCTCCCTCTCTCCCTGTCTTTGTTTTTTTTTTTTTTCTTTTTCAATCCCAGTGTAGGTAACATACAGTGTTCTATAATTTCAGGTGTGCAATATAGTGATTCAACAATTCTAGTTATTGCTCAGTGCTTATCAAGATAATTCCCTTACTTTAAATGACAATTATATGAATAGATTAGATGCTTTGTGAATGCTTTGAAGGAACTCCTTAAAACATGATCCTTTTTTTTTTTTTTTTAAAGATTTTACTTATTTATTCAACAGAGAGATCATAAGTAGGCAGAGAGGCAGGGAAAGAGAGGGGGAAGCAGGCTCCCTTCTGAGCAGAGAGCCCGATGCGGGGCTCTATCCCAGGACCCTGAGATCATGACCTGAGCTGAAGGCAGAGCCATCCAGGTGTCCCAAAACATGATGCTTCTTAACACATTCTGTTAGCTAATAAAATTTGTTAAGTACTATCCCTCCCCTAATTTTCTTAAAGAATATAAAAATATATAGAAATAAATTGCAAATAAAACCTTATAAGCAAACTTACTAATACATTACTGAACATTTTTTCAGCAGTCAAATGAACTGAGTGAGTTTGAATATTAGAAAGGCATTAGAAAGGTATGGTAATAGAATAATGGCCCTCAAAGATGTCCATATCCTAATTCTCAAAACTCTTGAAATATTACCTAACATGACAAAAAGGGTATTTGTAGACATGATTAAGCTAAGGATTTTGAGATGGGAAAATCCTGGATTATTTAGGTAGGCCCAATGTAATCACAAATATCCTTGTAAAGTGGAGATAAGAATATCAGAATATGAGAGAGATTTGAGAATGCTATACTGATAGCTTTGAAGGTAGAGGAAGGGACTATGAGCCAAGAAGTGCAGTTCACTTTTAGGAGCTGGAAAGGCAAGACAATAGATTCTTCTGGAGCCTACGGAAGGAATGCAGTACTAATGACACTTCGAATTTAGTCCAGTGAGACTTCTGACTTTTAGAACTATAAATAATAAATTTGTGTTTTTTTAAAGCCAATAAATTGTGATAATTTGTCATAGCAGCAGTGGTAAATTAATGCAATAGGACTGTCATTTCATTTAACCTGTGTATCTTTGTCTATATGAAATATGTTGTTCTTGTTGTCAGGTCTGAGAACCACACCTGGAAGGAGGAGGGGGGCTAGGGTGTGTGTGCCTCAGGTTGCCTTAAAGTCATTTGCCGCTTTCCAGATTAAGGGCAGTCTCAGTTGATAAACTCTTTCCTAAAAGGTTTGTCTGATTACCATTTCTTGATGAACTAAATTGTAGGAATGAGAAGTTATGTTCCTCTAATAATTACTTAGTAAAACCTTCCCATTAAGGCTTCTGTTTGGCTAAGACCTCAGGATGATTAGTTCCTCTTTAGTGTGTCATTGTCTTGGTCCTGTTGCCTTTGTCTATCCTGAATGTCTGGATGGAAACCTCTCTTCCTCTTCTGAATGTCTCCTGTTGCTTTATACCCAGAATCCTTTAGAAATCTCTTTATCCTCTTTCTTTGGATCATTTCTACTATCAACATCCTCTGCTGTTAAACCAAGACTGTTTAGCAGCACTTGGAAAAGTCACACAACCACAAAGATGTGTTTAAGGAAAACTTTATGATCTATAAGTAGATATGTGTTTGTGTATGTATGTGTATGTGTGTCATGATGGGGGAGTGGGGAGTAACATAATAATTTTCTTCCTAACTCAAAGGTATATATACATATAAAGTAATTTTCAGATATAACTGAAGCCCCTAATCAGTTGACTCTAAGTTAATCAAGAAAGATTAACTTAGGTCAAGTTAATCTTGACCTAAACACATGAGCTCTTTAAAGAGAGAAATTCTCCTGCTGGCCTAGAAGAAAGCAAAGACTCATGTTGCAAATTGCTTATGAATAGGACAGAAGCATCTGTAGAAACTGAAAGTCTCAGTCCTAGAGTTGCAAGAAATCAAATTCTTCCAGTTACCTGAATGAGCTTAAAAGAGAACCCTAAGCTCTAGATGAAAATCATGGAACTATAGCCCAGCTGATACTTTGAATGCAGCATTGGAGGGGCAGGGCAGAAAACTGATTTAAGCCATGCGCATACCTCTGAGTCACAAAAACTGAAAGAAAATGACTGAGTGTTGTTTTAAGGCACCAAGTCTGTTGTAATTTGCTACACAGTAATAGAAAAGTAGTATAGATTTTGGTGCAAGATAGGTGCACTGCTATAACATATACCTAAAATGTGGGAGTGACTTTGGGACTGGGCAATAGACAGAGTCTACTGGAAAAAAAATTGAGGAGCATAATAGAGAAAGGATGAATCACTGTGAACACTCTTAGAAACCTGGATTTTGAGAACACTTCCTTGAAGGGCTTAGAAGTGAGGAGCAGGTTATAAGAAATGGGAGGAAGAGATATCCTTGTTATGTGCTGGCAGAAATATTAATGAAACTGTATAATATATGAAATATTGTGAAATATAAATTTGCATATATAGCTGAGGAGATTTTCAACAAAGTTTCAGAGATACCACCTGATATCCTCTTGATGCTTATAATAATATGTAAGCAGAGAGAGATAAATTGAAGGAAGAAATGTTGGAATAGTGACTCATTTTTACCTTACATTTCACCCCCCATAAACCCCCCCACCCTTTTGAAATGCACTTTTTTTTAAAAAGATTTTATTTATTTATTTGACAAATACAGATCACAAGTAGGCAGAGAGGCAGGCAGAGAGAGAGAGAGGAGGAAGCAGGCTCCCTGCTGAGCAGAGAGCCGCATGTGGGGCTCGATCCCAGGACCCTGGAATCATGACCCGAGCTGAGGGCAGAGGCTTTAACCCACTGAGCCAATCCAGGTGCCCCTGAAATGCAGTTTTGATAGCTGTTATCCTTTACCCATCCTATCCATTATTTGTTGGGAGGGTGGGATGAAAATAGCTTGTCTCTTTAGTTCCACAGGTCCATAGAGGAAGAGAAATTGTGCTCCAGGAGCTGAGAATAATGCATTATACCCAGAAGCCTTATTCCTTACCTGATTCAGATGATATGGTTCTGTACTTAGAGCTGAAGAGATTTTGGACTTTTAGCTGATCTGTCTTATTTACCATAATGTGCTTAATTCCTTACACAGGGCGCCTGGTGAATAACAGCTTATAGAATATGTACAATTCTTTCTGAATATTATTAGCTTGAAGCAGTACCTATCATTCTGATCAATTTTGGAACAATAGGGTGATTAATCTTTATGATTCTTTATGAATTAGAATCTGAATACTAGATAATGGTTAATTCCCCAAGTGAATGCCAACCTAAGGAAACTTCATTGGGCTTCCCCATATATTTCTCCAGGAGATACAATTCTTCTGTTTTGCTGCACACCTTTGTTAAACTTCTATGATTATATTTTCTTTACCCGAAGTCCCACAATTGATCTAGAAGGTAGGAGCGTAGCGTGAGAGAGATACTGTGGTAGTATCAGAAGGGTTCCTGGCAAAAGCAGTATTAGGAAATGTAATTTTAAATTCCAGAAAACTCAAGTCATGGCAAGAAGGAGATTGCAGTAATCTAGGTAAGCATAAATTCTGGTTGGTTGTGCTAAAAATAGAAATGAGTTAGGAATTAGTGCAAGAAGTGGTTCATGTAAGGAATATTAGTGGTCAGATAATAAAAATGTACCATTGTCAGGATAAGAATTAATTGTGCTTATATTTTTATTCTGGTTACAGATGTAGATTAAAATAATGTATATTTAACACTATAGAAATAGAAAATAGAGAAAAATGCCAGTCCATCTTATACATCATGGATGACCATTAACATGAATTCCTTCAATTTGCCTCTAGTTTTCTTTTTTTGTATATACATATATATTAGTGAATTTTATCATTTATTTATATAAAATTGAAATAATTTTAGATATAGCTTTGTAACTTCATTTTCTTTCACTAAGCAATCTATTTGGAGCATCTTTTTGTATCAGAACACATATATCTATCCCATTCTCTCTAATTATATTGCATATATATGTTAAAATATATATGTCTGTTCTGCTAGTCATGGGTACAATTTGACTATTCTCAATATTTGGCTTCATAAATAGTACTGCAGTAAATATTTCCGTATGTGCATTTTGGCATTATTTTGTGAACTCAGCAATTCCACAGATAGGTGTGAATTTTAGAGAAACTTTAATTGCAGCATTGTAATAGTAAAAACAAACAAACAAACAAACTTGTAGCAAATCAAATTTCCATTTTTGGGGAACTAGATGAATAAATGATGAAATACCAATATCTAGAAAACTATAAAGCATATAAGCATAACAAATCAATAAACTACAGTTATTCTATCTAGAAAATGAACATATCTTTCAAACATGATTTTGAGTGACAAAAAACAAGTGACAGAATGGTAAGTACCTTATGATACCAATTATGTGGTTTTAAAAGCATACAAACAGTATAGTACTGTATTGTTTATGTACAAATATACAGCAAAAGTATAAAAAGATGAGTGGAAAACATATAATGACTTTATTTTAAAGGTCAGGAGGAGGCAGAGAAATGGGATCTAGGTAAGATTCTAAGGGTACTGCACCTGATTAGGGGACACTTTTTTCTTAAGATATCACAGGAATCTGTGTTTTACTTCAAAGAATGTGTAAGTATGAGAAAAGAAAAGCATGTCTATAGAAGCAGTTTATAGCAAACATGTTCAGACATTCCATTTAAGTAGTGCTACACTGTGCTTGGAGATTTTGGGAAATTAATATCACAGAAACAAGGAAAATAAGAAATTTGAACTCATAGTACCTCCACAGTCAATTAGAGATCAACCACTTTTCCAGAAACAAGATGTTAAACATGAAGCCATCTTCCAGCCTGTAAGAGCACCAAGATTAGGTAGATAAGCCTCAGCTTTGAATTATTTTTCAGTATTTTTATAAGATGTTTTCTTTATTTTTTAATTAATTTTATTTTTATTTAATTATTTGTTAATTAATTATTTGTTTCAGGGGTACAGGTTTGTGAATCATCAGTCTTACACAACTCAACAGCAAGCACCATAGAAATACCTTCCCTAATGTCCATCACCCAGCCAAACCATTCCACCTACCACCTCCCCTCCAGCAACCCTCAGTTTGTTTCCTGAGGTTAAGATTGAGTCTCTTATGATTTGTCTCCTTCCCCAGTCCCATCTTGTTTAATTTTTCCCTCATTTCCCACCAACGACCCCCCGCCCTGCCTCTCAAATTCCTTATATCAGAGAAATAATATGATAATTGTCTTTCTCTGATTGACTTATTTTGCTTAGGATAATACCCTTTAGTTCCATCCACATTGTTGCAAAAGGCAAGATTTCGAGTTTTTTGATGGTTACATAGTATTCCATTGTATATATATATCATATCTTCTTTATGCATTCATCTGTTGATTGGATACCTAGGCTCTTTCCATAGTTTGGCTATTGTGGACATTGCAGCTATAAATATTTGGGTGCATGTGCTCCCTCAGATAACTACATTTGTATCTTTAGGGTAAATACCCTAATAAATATTTATTATATTTATAATAAATAATAAATTTATTTAAATAAATGTATTTAAATTGATTTATTACTAGGTATCTTATGGTTTTGGATGCAATTGTAAATAGGATTGACTCCTTAATTTCTCTTTCTTCTGTCTTGCTGTTGGTGGAAAGAAATGCAACTGGTCTTTATGCATTGATTTTATATCCTGACAATTTACTGAATTCCTGTATCAGTTCTAGCATTTTTGGAGTGGAGTCTTTTGGGTTTTCCACATAAAGTATCATATCATCTGTAAAGAGTGAGAGTTTGACTTCTTCATTGCTGATTCAGATGCCTTTTATTTCTTTTTTTGTTGTTGTTGTTGTCTGTTTGCTAAGGCTAAGACTTCTAGTACTATGTTGAATAGCAGTAGTGATAGTGGACATCCCTGCTATGTTCCTGATCTTAGGGGGAAAGCTCTCAGTTTTTCCCCATTGAGAATGATATTTGCTGTGGGTTCTTCATAGATGGCTTAGATGCTATTGAGGTATGTACTCTCTATCCCTACACTGTGAAGAGTTTTGATCAAGAAAGGATGCTGTACTTTGTCAAATGCTTTTTCAGCATCTATTGAGACTATCAGATGGTTCTTGTTCTTTCTTTTATTAATGTATTGTATCACATTGATTGATTTGTGGATGTTGAACCAATCTTGCAGCCCTGGAATAAATCCCACATGGTCGTGGTGAATAATCCTTTTAATGTGCTGTTGGAGCCTATTGGTTAGCATTTTGGTGAGAATTTTGGAATCCATATCTATCAGGGATATTGATCTATAATGCTCCTTTTTGATGGGGTCTTTGTCAGGTTTTGGGATCAAGGTAATACTGGCCTCATAAAATGAGTTTGGAAGTTTTCCTTCCATTTCTATTTTTTGAAACAGTTTCAGGAGAAGAGGTATTCATTCTTCTTTAAATGTTTGGTAGAATTCCCCTGGGAAGCCGTCTGGTTCTGGGCTCTTGTTTGCTGGGAGATTTTTGATGACTGCTTCAATCTCCTTACTGCTTGTGGGTTTATTGAGGTTTTCTATTTCTTCCTGGTCCAGTTTTGGTAGTTTATATGTCTCTAGGAATGTACCCATTTCTTCAAATATTGTCAAATTTGCTGGCGTATAGTTGCTCATAATATGTTCTTATAATTGTTTGTATTTCTTTGTGTGTTGGTTGTGATCTCTCCTCTTTCATTCATGATTTTATTAATTTGTGTCCTTTCTCTTTTCTGTTTGATAAGTCTGGCCAGGGGTTTATCAATCTTAAAATTCCTTCAAAGAACCAGCTCCTACTTTTGTTGATCTGTTCTACTGATTTTTGGTTTCTATTTCACTGATTTCTGTTCTGATCTTTATTATTCCTCTTCTCCTACTGGGTTTAGGCTTTCTTTTCTTTTCTTTCTCTAGCTTCTTTAGGTGTAGGGTTAGCGTGTATACTTGAGACCTTTCTTGTTTCTTGAGATAGGCTTGTATTGCTATGTACTTCCCTCTTAGGACCGCCTTTGCTGGATCCAAAGGTTTTGAAGAGTTGTGTTTTCATTTTCATTTGTTTCCATGAATTTTTTCAATTTTTCTTTAATTTCCTTGTTGACCCAGTCATTCTTTAGTAGGATGCTCTTTAGCCTCTGCGTATTTGAGTTCTTTCCAACTTTCCTCATGTGGTTGAGTTCTAGCTTCAGAGCATTGTGGTTTGAAAATATGCAGGAATGATTCTAGTCTTTTGGTACCACTTGAGAACTGATTTGTGACCCAGGATGTGATCTATTCTGGAGAATGTTCCATGTGCACTAGAGAAGAATGTGTGTTCTGTTGCTTAGGGATGGAATGTTCTGAATATATCTGTGATGTCCATCTGGTCTAGTATATCATTTAAAGCCTTTAATCTTGTTGATCTTTTGCTTAGATGATCTGTCCATTTCAGTCAGATGGGGTATTAAAGTCTCCTACTATTATTGGATTGTCAATGTGTTTCTTTGATTTTGTTATTACTTGGTTTATAGAGTTGGCTGCTCCCATGTTAGGGACATAAATATTTAAAATTATTAGATCTTCTTGTTGGACAGACCCTTTGAGTATGATATAGTGTCCTTCTTCATCTCTTATTATAGTCTTTGACTTAAAATCTAATTTATCTGATATAAGGATTGCCACCCCTGCTTTCTTTTGATGTCCCTCACTTTAAATCTGGAGGTGTCTTCAGGTCTCAAATGAGTTTCTTGCCAACAGCTTATCAATGGGTCTTGTTTTTTTATCCATTCTGATACCCCATGTCTTTTGATTGGGGCCTTTAGCCCATTCACATTCAGGGTACCTATTGAGAGATATGAATTTATTGCCATTGTATTGCCTGTGAGGTGACTGTTCATGTATATTGTCCCTGTTCCTTTCTAGTCTACTACTCTTTGGCTCTCTCTTTACTTTCAATATTTTCTCTAGGGCAGGTTTGGTGTTTGCACCTTCTTTTAGTTTTTGTTTGTCCTGGAAGCTTTTTATCTCTCTTTCTATTTTCAATGACAGCCTAGCAGGACATAGTATTCCTAGCTGCATATTTTTCTCATTTAGTGCTCTGAATATATCAAGCTAGTCCTTTCTGGCCTGCCACGTCTCTGTGGATAGGTCTGCTGCCAGTCTAATTTTTCTACTCTTGTATGTTACAGACCTCTTGTCCTGAGCAGCTTTCAGGATTTTCTCTTTGTCACTGAGAGTTGTGAGTTTTACTATTATATCATGGGGTGTTAACCTATTTCTATTGATTTTGGGGGGGGGTTCTGGGCCTTCTGGATTTTGATGCTTGTTCCCTTTGCCATATTAGGGAAATTCTCTACTATAATTTGCTCCAATATACTTTCTGCCCCTCTCTTTCTTTCTTCTTCTTCTGGGATCTCAATTATTCTAATATTGTTTTGTCTTATGGTATCAATTATCTCTTTAATTCTCCCCTTTTGGCCCAGTAGTTGTTTATCTCTCTTTTCTCAGCTTCTTTATTCTGTCATTTGGTCTTCAATATCACTAATTCTCTCTTCTGCCTCATTTATACTAACAGTAATGGCCTCCTTTTTTGATTGGACCTCAGTAATAGCTTTTTAAATTTCAACTTGGTTAGATTTTAGTTCTTTTATTTCTCCAGAAGGGGATTTTATTTCTTCAGAATGGGATTCTCTAATATCTTCCATGCCTTTTTCTAGTCCAGCTAGCACCTTGATAATCATCATTCTGAACTCTAGTTCTGACATATTGCCAATGTCCATATTGATTAGGTCCCCAGACATCGGTACTGCCTCTTGTTCCTTTTTTTGAGGTAAGTATTTCTGCCTTGTCATTTGATCCAGAGAAGAGTAGGTGAATGAGAGAACAAAATACTAAAATGGTAGAAATGACCCTAGAAAAATATACACTTACCAAATCATAAGAGACCCAAAACAGAGGAAGCAAGGATAAAAAAATCTGTATCTATATCTAATCTAAACTATATATTATTTATCTGGTGAATAAAACAAAGCCACATACTTTATTTGGGGTGTATTTTTGTCTCTTAGAGAAAATGCCTCCCAGAATTTTAAAGATAGAAAAACTTATATATATACAAAAATAAGGGTAAACATGATGAATGGATGGAATATGACTGTAAAGATGAAAATTAAAAAAGATTTTAGAAAAGGAATTGATAAGGTAAGAAGTTGGTTGAAAAAAGAAAAAAATAAAAAGAATGTGATTAGGCTGGAGACTAGATCAAAGCCATACACTAGATTTAGGGTATATTTTGATCTGTCAGAAGAAACTGTCTCAAAATTTTAGTGAAAGAAAAACTTATATGTATACAAAAAGTAAGGTTACAATGAAGGGATAGAATATGACTATAACAATGAAGGGATAGACTATGACTATAACAATGAAAATTTTAAAAGATCGTTTAAAGGGTTTGATAAGATAAAATAGTTAAGAAGGTTAAAACAGAAAAGGAGAAAAATAAAAAAAAATAGAATAAGAAAAAATGAAGTTTGAAAATTTAACTTTGAAAGACTAAAGAATCATGGGAGAAAAGCCATGAATTCTATGTGCTGTATTCCCCAACTCTAGAGTTTTCCATTTCTCGTTGATCCATAAATGTGGTATTGGATGGATGTTCTTGCTGATCTTCTGGGGGACAGTCCTGTTGCAGTGATTCTCAGATGGTTTTGCCTGAGGCAGAATTGCACCTTCCTTGCCAGGGGCTAGGCTAAGTAATATGCTAGGGTTTGCTCTTGGTAGTTTTTGTTCCCTGAATGCTTTCTGTACAGCTTTGGAGGAGGAGAATGAAGATGGTAGCCTCCCAGTCTCTTAGCTTGGGGCCCAACTCCTCAGTGTGCCCTCAGAGAAAAGCAGTCAATCCCTCCCATTTCCCTGGTCTCTGGCTGCACTCAAAGCTCACCCAGCCTGTGACTTAGCATTTCTATTTCTGATGCATGGACCCACTGGGAGACTCCAAACCCAGCAGACCCCTGCAGTGTGCTCCCATGGCACTCCTTCCAAGGGAGGGAGGAGGGGGTCTTTCTGGATCTGTCAGTTGTGGGGTCCCTGCTTGGAGAGCATTGGCCCAATTGGGCCTCGGATTGAAGTTTAAGGTAACCCCAAGCTGAGAGCTCATTCCTCAGCTCTGTCTCTACAGCCAGCTTCCCTGCTCTCATACCTTGGAGGTCTGGCACACTCACACACCTCCAGTGTTTCTGTGATCTCATGGGTCCTGAGACCACACTGTCCTTGCAAGGGCTCCACCCTGTGCTTAGCCTCTGGAGTGATGTCCCTCAGTGGAGCAGACTTCTAAAAGTTCTGATTTTGTGCTCTACTGCTTGCTGGGAGCCAGCTCTGTCTATCCTCCCATGTGTTGCCTTGGATTCACTTCTCTGCATGTCCTACCTTCTGGAAAATGGTCACTTTTTTGCTCCTAGAATTGCTGCTATTCTTTTCTTTGATCTCCTGTTGAGTTTTTAGGTGTTCAGAATGGTTTGGTAATTATCTAGCTGAATTTCTGGGACCCAGTGAAATTGAGGTCTCCTACTCCTCCACCATCTTGCTTCTTGCTCCTCTTTAAATATTTTTGTAACCAATATTATTCCTTCCTTTTCTGAGCTGCTGAAAAATTTAGTTGAGCTTTACATCATATGCTCTTTCCCTTTGCAGTTACCTTGAGTCTTGCATTTAATTCTCAAATCAGTTTTAAAGTTCTCTACAGGTGGAGATTTTATTTTATACTTTTTGATATTATAATCAGGTACCTCTATATGATTTTTATTTCAAAACTTAAGCAATAGTGTTTGTCTTCAACCACCTCAGATTTTCTCTTTGTTTTTGGTGATGGTAGGCATCTCAGTATTATAAAAAGATCTCAGACTTTCGTTATTAACTTTGTTATTTGAACAGGTTTTTTTTGTTGTTGTTGTTTTTAATCTTACAGAACCTATTCTTTTGAAAGCAAGGATAATAAAATCTACCTTATTAGGAGCTGATTATTTAAGAACTAAGTAAGAAAACAACTGTAAATCACTAAGTTAATATAGTGCCTGTAACACTGCAGGCTTTCAACAAATGCTAGTTCTCGTTTCCTTTCCCCGTTTCCCAAAACTGAAAATAATAACGTTAATTCTACATGATTGTTTTAATGAATTATTTATACATAAGTACTTTAGGTGGGTACTAATGGTCATCTGCTTACCTGGTTGAGGCAAGAGGGGAGGTCCAGAACAAGTATTTGAGACAAGCATTTTTTTAATGTGCAGAAAGCATTCCAGGATATTGTACAAAACCATCCGTAAGTTAAAAACCTAAGTCTTCAAACCTCACTTTGAAGGAGTCTCAGTCAAGATGAACACAAAGATGGCATTTCAAATCTTGAATCAAAATGTTCTGACATGCTTACCCTTTTAAGGTTCTGAGGTTTTTTCTTCATGGATTAGTACATTTCAGTACATGTCAGTACAATAAAGAGCAGTAAACTCTGTTCTTAAATAGGGGCCCTATCCCTTAATTTAAAGCCTTTAGTAGATTACAGACAAACACTACTTTTGGAGATTGTGTATATTATTATTTTTTCACTCAGGATGATTTAGTTAATGCCTCTATTTCCCATATTTTCCCCTTACCCTCCTGTTTGTGGAACAATTTGCTGATTCCATAATTACATACACTTTGGACAATAATATGGGGGAAAACTGCTTCAACATTTGATGGTTTAAAAAGAAATCCTACCTCCTATTCGGTCTGTGGTTACCTATCATTCTTCACTCTTCCAGTCCCTCTGCACTGGTTCAAAAATATAACTACACCTTTTAAAGTATCTCATAATCTTTTCCTTCAGGTTACTTTTCTCCTTTAAGGTTGTTCTGTGGTATTTATGGATTTGAATTTTGTTCTCTTTCTGTTGCAGCTTACAGGCCTAGATGTGTGTTCAGATATAGCTGAATCCATGGTCTCAGATGAGGCAAACTAGACTTGGTCTCTTTCCCTCTCTATTTCCATATTATGGCTTTGTTTTCTTTTGTGTTGGTATTATTCACAGGCACATGGTTCTTTTCACATGATTCTATCAGCATCTTCAAAGTTACCCTATCTTAATGTTTCCACCAGAAAAAAGAGTTTACTTTTCTCAGTTTTTCAAAAATTCTCAGGATTGAGGCGCAGTGAACCACTGTAATTTACTTATTTAGCTTTGAACCAATCACTGCAGCCAAGGGAAAGAAATATTCTAATTGGTCTTCCCTCAATTACATGACTGAGCTTGGAGCTCTGGGCCTGGAGTTAACTCCCACTCTAAGTACATAGCCTGGGAATGGAGGAGATATGTATTCCCCCCAAAAAATCATGGTGCCTTTACCAAACAAAGCAGGGTCGATGCTGGGCAGTTAAAACAGAAATTTTCTTGTTAACAGCAGTCTGAAAACTACAATCTGCAGACTAATTCTGCCACTCCTAGTACTTTAAAAAAAAATAAAGTTTTGTTGGAACACAGCCACATCTATTCAGCTATAAATGATGACTGCTTTTCTGCTATATCAGCAGAGTTGAGTAGTTGCAGCAGAGACCATATGGCCAGCAAAGTCTAAAATATTTACCTGCTGACCCTTGACCTAATAGTCCTGATATACTACAAAGGAATTCAAAGGGTGTAGGGAAAAAGTACTGGTTAATAACAGTATTAGATAATGGTGAGTCAAGGTCTTCCAAATGCTCTCAACTAAGGTCTTATTGAAACCTTTAATTATTTGGATGTTGCATTGAATAATAACAACCTTAAGGGACTGGTTTAGTGATGAAGATCATCCTTATCTGTCTATCTATCCATCCATCTTTCTTTCTTTCTTTTTTTTGAAGATTTTTATTTATCTGAGCTGGGGCAGAGGGAGTGGTAGTGGGAGGAGGAGAAGAAGAGAGAGAATCTCAAGCAGATTCTACTTCTTGGGTAATGGATCCCACATGAAGGCCTCAATCACATGACCCCTGAGATCATGACCTGAGCCTAAATCAAGGGTCTAACACTTAACCAAATGAGCCACCCAGGGTCCCCTATTTTTTCTTAAAAGAGCTTATGAACCCTATGAATTCTTACTAAATTTCTGTTGAATATTTTCATAACTAGAACATTGTTTTTAGTCAGCAAAAATGTATAATAGAGTTTGATTTTATGTGCTATATGAAGCCTTTTACATTGGGGCTATAATACATATATATGTTTATTGGACACAGAGCCCATTTTTTTATGTCTTTAAATGATGATGAATGTTTACAGCTCTTGAAGCTTTGTTTTTATGATATATTATTCACATATGTGATTTTTAAAATATTTAATCATTATTCTGTAACTCATTTCCCAATATAATATAACCTTAGGAAAATATAATATTTTTTATGATAGAGCATTTAGCCGTGCATTGCAAGGAGCCAGTGAGATGTCATATTTATTCAATCCATCATTTATCCATTGCTTTGCAAGTGCATAAATGTACATGTCGGTACATGTACATCTCTCTTTAGAGAGACTTTTGTTATGTACCAGACACTGTGCTGGACAAATGGAATAAAGTGATGAATAAGACAAACATGGAAACAGCCTTCGTTTTACTTAAAATTTAATTGGAATTAAAGGGTTTAATTCATTAATTTTTATTTGTTCATTAGATTAACAGATACTTATTTGTCACTTTTTATGTTCTAGACACTATGACAGATGTTGAGGCAGTCATGGAAAAGATTGATGCCTTGCTCTTTGGAGTTTGTAATCTCTTTGGAAGACAAGAATTTCATGGATGGTTATTTCATTATAACTGTGATAAATACAGAGTGCTAAGAGAGTATATACTAGGTGACCTGACTTAGTTATTCCCAAGAAAATGATGTAAAAACTGAGTTCTATAGAAACTGATATAGAAACAGTCCAGAAGGAATACTAGACATTTTTAAAGGAAAAATAAGAGGAAAGGTATCCATGGTGTAAAGGTCCAGAGATAAAAGAAAATCATGGCATGTGCCAGGAACTGTAAATGTATGGTTAGAATACAGTGTTCCTGCTGGGGAGAGCTGGCTATTGAATCAGAAGAGATAAGCAGTAGCCAGATTATGAATAACTTGCTACTTCCAAGAGGCAAGACATACCCAGATTTTCATTTTAGTGAGATTGCATAGGCTAAATTGCAGAAAATGGCTAGGAGACAGAAATTATTGGATGTAGTAAGACTCATTAGGGAATTGGGATCATCATTCAGGTCCAAGATTTTTGTGGTTTGAAAAAGGTTACTGGCCATATCATGATGGGAAGAAATATCTGTCCTCCCACACAAGTTTCTCCACCCCTCCAAGGTATATCTCAAATGCCATTGCTTTTTGGAAATATGTCCTGCCTTTTCCAGACACTTCCACCTGGGAGGTGAGTTCCTACAGCATCCATCTATCCATCCATCCATCCATTTCTCCAACTCCTAATATGCATATCCTAGGAATTTGGCACTGTGCTAGGTTATAGGCACACTCATAAACATAGATTCCTGCCATTACAAAGCTTACCTTTAGTGGAGATCATAGTTTAGTGTGAAGAGTGCTCTGATGGAGACAGAGGGCATCAAAGAAGCATAGATAGAAATTAAACAGGGGTGGAGAGAAGTGAATTATACTTTTCAGGAAAGATTTATTAGATGATATGATATATGTCTATGAACATAATGAATAATGCATTTGAAGAACTACAAATTATTTTATGCCCCTGAAATGAATGATAATAGATGTGGGGGAGAAGTGATGAGAATAAATGTAGTCCAAAACAAGGTGTTTTATGTGTCTGTTTACACCACTGAAGGTGGTATCACAATTATCAACTTCCATGTCTATTGTCCAGATGTCCGCAAGGCTGAGAAACACTGGTTAGGGTGTTATGGAGTCTAGTGGAACTTGAAGTAGAATGCCATGTGTGTGTGTGTACAAAAAAAGAGCCCTCAGGACAGAAGGGGGCTTTCTGAACAAAAAATAATGTATCAGGGCATAGCACTTAATGTAATAATTAAATAAAAGAACAGAGTACAGGAGGCTAATCAAAGACAAGTAGCCAGATGAAAGGTGAATATAGGGCAAAGAAAAGTCCCTGAATCTTTGAGAACTTTAAGCACTTCTCTGACAGATGCTTTTCTATTGATGTTTGTTTTTTGAGTTGGGTTCCTATACACATAGGGTTAGTGATTAGAGGTAGGGAACATGTCTAGAAGGTGAGGATTCTCAGACCTAAGTGTGCCAAAAATCAACAACAGACACTTTTAAAAAAACAGTTTCCTACCAAGTAAATCTGTGGAGCTGCTGGGAGTATGATTTTGAGTAAATATCCCAGGGGATCTCATGCAAGTGCTAGTAACTCTTCTACTGTTTTATATAACCAGTATGTCTATGATTCCTATACTTTTGTCAAGATACTAAAAGAAGTGTTACACAGGTGGGTGCCTGGGTGGCTCATTTGGTTAAGTATCTGTCTTCAGCTCAGGTCATGATCCTAGGGTGCTGGGATTGAGCCCTTCTCTGGGAACAAGACTCTCTGGGATTGAGCCCCTCTCTGGGATCAAGCCCTGTATTGGCAGGGAGTCTGCTTCTCCCTCTCTTTCTGCCTCCTCCCCACCGTCCATGCTCTGTCTCTGTCTCTCTCTCTCTCTGTAAAATAAATAAATAAATAAAATATTTTTTAAAAAGAAGTATTAGGCAGGAAGCTTAATAGACAGAGCACCATGGAAATCATTAGAGATCTCTTTTATCTTTCATTAACTAGTGAATGCATGTTCTTCAGGCAAACTTGTTTTATTTAATTACTACTACTAAACTCAATTTCTTCATCTAGTCAACAAAATTCTTTGTCAGATACTTTGGTTTAACAAATATATTGTCAAATATCTTTGTCAAACATTCTGTGTAAAGTATCCCTAGAGGAGTCAGACAAACACTTTCTGAGTTCAGAAATTAAAGAAGATAAAAAGGAAAGAATGAAGGGAGGGAGGAAAAAGGAAATAAATATCATAGCTGTAACCCAATTAAGCAAATTCTGTTGGTTTTCATGGATACCTATTTATTTACTAAGACCTCAAGATCCATCTGCTTAACTCAACAAAGTTTGGCAGGACTGATCTCAGACTTCCTACTCTTTGCCTCAAACTCTATTTTAAAAAATTGAATAAAAAATTTCCCATCTCTAGTCTTCTTTTATCTATCACATTCAGTGTGGTTTCTGAAGAATTACAGAAGACACAGCAATCAGTATGTGTAAGTTCTTTTAGTGCCCTGAGATATAGTACATGTGGACTGGAGATTTGGATTCCACTTATGTGGGTTGATGCTCTCTATTTTATGATCTGTCTTGGGTAGCAATTTATTTTTTATATTAAATTATATTCTATTTCCAGTTCAAAGATCATTCTTCTTCAAATAGGCAGAAGAAAAATAGGGTATGGTTAATTCTGCCTGCTGGGTATCATTTGCTAAAATCAAATTATTTTGTCCAAGTAGTTAGTATAGTTAACTGTAAGCCTTTCCTGTTCTTATAGCTATGGATATAACAAGAATAACAATGGCAAAGACTTTTTGTCACATATAATATTTTTACATCAGTTGTATAAATGATAATATAGCTGAACTTGATAAATGATAAATGATAAATGATAAATTCTTGAGGAAAATAGTCTAGTTTGGAAGACCAACACAACTATGAATTATGTTTTCAGGATATTTTACAAAACAACCTTAAATTAGTTCTATTTCACCTTCTAATAGTAGTTCTACAAAAGGCATTTGTTAACATAATGATTTTTGCACTAAATGCTGAAAATTTACATACAGTTTTTCTTGAAAAAGTCATATTCGACTGTGTGATGTTTGCCACAATAATTGTAGTTACATCTATTGGAATACAATGTTATTACAATATTATTCACTATATTTTCTATGCTGTACTTTTCATCCCTATGACTTATTTACTTTATAATTGGAAGTTTGTACCTCTTAATCCCTTTTACCTATTT
This sequence comes from Martes martes, assembly GCF_963455335.1. Classification (NCBI taxonomy): domain Eukaryota; kingdom Metazoa; phylum Chordata; class Mammalia; order Carnivora; family Mustelidae; genus Martes; species Martes martes. The sequence goes on from NC_137895.1 coordinate 21,799,775, forward strand.
GCCCATCTCCCTACACTCTTCCCCTCTAGCAACCACCAGTTCTCTGTATTTATGAGTCTATTTCTGTTTTTATGTTAGTTCATTTGTTTTGTTTCTTAGACTTTACATATAAATGAAATCATATTGTATTTGTCTTTCTCTGACTTATTTCACTTAGCATGATCCCCTCTAGGTCCAACCATCTTGTTACAAGTGGCATGATTTCATTCTTTTTTTTTTATGACCTAGTGGTATTTCATTTTATATATATATATATATATATATATATATATATATATATATATATATTTATTTATTTCTTGGCTAGTGTAAATGATGCTGCAATAAACTAGAGGTGCATATATCTTTTTAAACTAGTGTTTTACTTTCTTTGAATAAAAATACCCAGTAGTAGAATTACTGGATCATATGGTATTTCTATTTTTAATTTTTTAATGAAGCTTCATACTGTTTTCCATAGTGTCTGCACCAATTTACATTCCCTTTTCTCCACATCCTTGCCAATGCTTGTTATTTCTTATCTTTTCATTTATTGCCATTCTGACTGGTGTTAGGTAATAGCTCATTGTGGTTTTGATTTACATTTCCCTGATGATTAGTGATGTTGAGCATCTTCTCTGGTGTCTGTGGCCATCTGTATGTTTTCTTTGGAGAAATGTCTATTCTGGTCCTCTGCCCTGGTAGGTGTAACCGATAGATGTAACTATAATTATTGTGGTGAACATTGTGTAATGTAGAGAATTGTTGAGTCACTATCTTGCATACCTGAAATGTGTTGTTTGTTTTTTGGTGTTGAGTTCTATAATATTTTGGATATTAACTCCTTACAGAGAAATCATTTATAAATCTCTTCTCCCATTCAGCAGGTTGCCTTTTCATTTTGTTGATAGTCTATTTTGCTGTGCTGTAATGGTATTTTTTATTTTTTCCATGTAAGAATTTCCTCTAAAAATGGCCAGCAAATCTAGATTTTTTTGTGTTTAAAATTTCTTTATATATCGGGCTCTCTGCTCGCAGGGAGCCTGCTTCCCCCTCTATCTGCCTGCTGCTGTGCCTACTTGTGATCTCTCTTTGTCAAATAAATAAATAAAATCTTAAAAAAATTTTCTTTATATATATTTTTGTTTTATATTTGTAGCACTCAGTTTGGACATGGCCAGTCTTATAAGCTATTGTAAACTGAAAATTTAGTTACTAGCAGGGCAAAAGGAGAGAGAGAAATGGTCAGTTGGGGGAGGGAGAGCATTTTAAGCAAGGATTGAAGGATTTAAGTAATTAGACGTGATACAGTTATGAACAATATCTGGTAAAAAAAAATCCAGGTAAATCGCTACCTATTAATGTCTTTCTCTAAACTCCATCCCACTTTTCCATTCTTATCTCTGTGTTTCCATGCCAGTTCTCCATTATTATATTCATCGGTTGGAATTATTTATTGTTTACAATCTTTTTCCCTACACTGATGCACCTGGCATATAGTAGGAATCCAATAATATTTGTATTATTACATAATACGTAAATAAGTAAATAAATAAATAAATACTCATTCTAACTTCTAATAATCCATTGTCTGTATCCTTAGTTATATGGTAGCTAATAATTGTTGAATAGCTAACCAAAAGAATAAGTTTATCAAGAATAGAGGAAAGGAGCAGTATCTTTCCCAGAATATTCCTTTCGTGCATTACTTTTTCTCTTCACATATCTACTAGTGTCTCTTGTTTTGTCTCTGAACTTTTTTCTTTGGCAATAATTGATCAGTAAATTGCTTTACTAAAGTTCATCCTCCAAGAATATGTAAAAGAATACATCATTAATGATAGAATCCCGTAGACTTATCAGAGATGGGAAGGGTATTTGGCAGAATGGAGTAGGGTTCCTATTGTCCCTAAGAAACACATTCATAGCCCTGCCTCTCCCTCTCTTTCTTGCTTTATTTCCACAGATATTTTTTTTAGCATCTAATGTGCTAAACTGCTAGGGATTAGAAAGAAAAATTATTTTAAAAAATGATGTGAGGGAAAGAGAAGGGCCGTTTGGTGGAGAATCTTCCAAGATTGGGCAGAGGAATATGGACTTGATATTTCATGCCAAGGATATATTGACCTCTTCAGTTAGAGTGTGAAGGCAAAATTTCTAGAAGTTATTTAGCCAGTCAGGGGAACAAATTCTGATGGTATGCTTTTATATATTTTGTGTTTACCTTTTAGAAGAAAAAGCAAAAATTAGGAAAAGATAAATGAATTGTTTTAGCTGAACAATAGAAAATTCAATATTGTTCTGCAATGGGTAGTATAAGCTATCTGATTTTTTAATTTGATTATTTAAGGCAAATTTGTTGCTGTTACAGGTTTATAATTCATATCATGTAACTATGATTTTTATTTTAGTTCTTTGCAGCATAGGAGAACATCAGAGAAGATCATGAAATCATAACTTAAAAACAAACCCAAACTCTCTTACAAACAATTTTTGCAATTTGCAGTTCCTTGATTTATTTTGCATGAAGTTATCCACTGTATTATATAGAGAGTAACCTCTTAGACCATCTACTTTTTTTTTTTTTTAATATGGAACGCTTCACGAATTTGCATGTCATCCTTGCACAGGGGCCATGCTAATCTTCTCTGTATCGTTCCAATTTTAGTATATGTGCTGCCGAAGCGAGCACTACCATCTACTTTTAAGGGCTGCTTTTCTCAAATGTAATTCTGAGTGATATAAATGTTAACTGAAAAAGGAAAAAAAGTACTATCAAGTACTGCTTAGTATAGTACTTTTATAGTACTTTTAGAATATTTAGACAATGTATTTCTTCTTTTAAATTTTTTAATTTTTTATTAACATATAATGTATTATTAGCCCCAGGAGTACAGGTCTGTGAATCGCCAGGTTTACACACTTCACAGCACTCACCATAGCACATACCCTCCCCAGTGCCCATAACCCAACCACCCTCTCCCTACCCCCCTGACCTCAGCACCCCTCAGTTTGTTTTGTGAGATTAAGAATCTCTTATAGTTTGTCTCCCTCCGGATCCCATCTTGTTTCATTTTTCCCTTCCCTACCCCCCCCCCAAATCCCCACGTTGCCTCTCAAATTCTTCATATGAGGGAGATCATATAATAATTGTCTTTCTCCAATTGACTTATTTTGCTCAGCATAATACCCTCTAGTTCCATCCACGTCATTGCAAAAGGCAAGATTTCATTTCTTTTGATGGCTGCAGAGTATTCCGTTGTATATATATACATCTTCTTTATCCATTCATCTGTTGATGGACATCTAGGCTCTTTCCATAGTTTGGCTATTGTGGACATTGCTGCTATAAACATTTGGGTGCACGTGCCCCTTCGGATCACTACATTTATACCTTTAGGGTAAATACCCAGTAGTTTACAATGTATTTCTAATGGATTTTTTTATGTACATGGGACTTGAGGATAATTCATTTATTTAGTAATACTTGGTTCAGTTCAATATGAATTGAAGAGTGAAGTGTTACTAGTTTGAATATCAAAGTCATTTTGCCACTCAATCAAGTAGCATTGTTACCCATTGCCCCACATAGCTTTGAGCAGAGTAGGAAAGGGCACCCCAACCACCAGTTGCCCTCTAGGTCTGGTGCTTCATGATCATACACAGTGCCACTGGGTGTTTAAGTTCCTAAGTTCTTCTTGGATCTTTTTTAATGAAATGGGCATTGGGTTATCCCTCCTGGGTAGAAAGATGAACTTCTTAATGTAACACCTTGTATTTTATATCAAAATAAAAGAAAATAAAAGGTAGAATGGATGACTGGAGTGCACCAGGCATTTCTCATGTGTTATCTCATATAATACTCACAAGAGTCCTTTGATGTATGTGTTATTATACAAAGTTCAATGATTAAGAAAATGTTGTGTAGTGGTTGGGTGATTTGCCTAAAGCAAAAGAGCTAGAAAGCAAATGGACAACTCAGATGCAAGAATACCTGCCTTAGATTTAGTTCTGTCATCAAACACCAAACAACCTTCAATCATCCACTTATCCCTTTGCTCTCGAATAGTAAAATTACCTAAACCAGCAACCAAAATCCATCAAAAGTCACAAGGTGCACACCAAGTGGTATTATGAGAGAAAGTCTTGAATAATTCAAAGGACTATTTTCTGTATTTCATTTCTCTTTTTAGGTTGTTTATATCCCTAAGGGAAAATTTGAAGAAATAAAAAAAGGAAAAGTTCTGGGCTTGTTTTAGTCTCTTATGAAATAAAGAATTGATAAATGTTGGTTGAACATTGAATACACCTGCTATACACTATTAGAGCTTAGGTATGTGATATAATTCTTTAACCTGGCAGAGAGAAAAGAAAAACAAGGAGTCCAGTTGTTTTCTCAGATGTAACAATAGGGCTAGTCCACAGGTGCCTAAAGTGGCCTATTTTTGACTTTTCAAGAAGAAAGGATCAAATAATTAAGATATCCTTTGCAATTAACAGTATCTTGGGAGTACATCAATGGCTCTGTGAATTACAGTAACTTTCCCTCTCACTTCCAGTAAGTTCACTTGATGATAAATGGAGCCACATAACCAAAGAGAGAGCCAGATAATTTAGCTAAGGCTCAAAAGAGAGCTACAAGAATATACAAATAATTAGAAAGTATTTTGCAGAGGAAGGGTTAAAATAGCAGGCTTTTTTAGCCTGAGGAAAAAAACAGAGGACTTTTTAAAGAGTATTTTTGAAAACTATAAAAGACTTTATACAATAGAAAGGTTACCAGAATGCACCCATAATGCATCAAAATGAGGAGTTTTCAAAAAATACAGATGCTCAGGTTCCACCTGACCCCAGAGCTACTGAATTAGAATTTCAGTGGGGATAGGGAGTAGGAGGGGCTCAGAACTCTACGGTTTTTAAAAGCTTCCCTGATGTTCCAGACTCACAACGAGGGCTGGGAACAATTACTCTTATTACTTAGTCTCTCATCATGATTAACTAAATATGGGGTGCTTGTAGACTCCTTATATTCCAGGGTCTCTTGTAATGAAATGCTTGATATATCTCATTGGCAGTGATGATGGAGTGTGTTCCTAAAAGGAAGCTCATACCATGTTCCAGGAGTGGTAATAGATCTTTTACACAGGATATTTTATTTCATTTTCCAAACAATCTTATAGAAAGATAATATAATTTTCATTTTATAAATGAAGAAAAGGAGCTCATAGAGCTTTCATGACTTGCCACACATAATAAAGTACAGTAAATAGGATTTGGATCCAGGATTATTGGACTTCAAAACCTCCTCCAGAAAATGGATGTGAAAATCTAAGGCACATTGGAATAAAAACTTAACAGATTAATTATTGTTATCAGAGTTAAGGAGATAATTGAACTTATTGATAACTGATATAATTTACTGATACCTAGTAGTGCAATTGCTGGGTTGTAAGGTAGCTCTATTTTTAATGTATTGAGGGACTTCCATACTGATTTCCAGAGTGGCTGCATCAGCTTGCATTACCACTAACAGTGAGAAAGTGGAACCCAGAGATTTTTTTTTTTTTGACCTGACTGCCATGTCTACTGCAGTCACCATTAGACAGTTTTTAATTACTCACATACACACACATCTACATAAATATATTGAAGCATAATCACCTATATAATTCTTTTGACTAATTAACTTCATCTTTTGCAATTGTCTTGGTACTGAGCCTACACATTATAACTGCTCTTGGAAATATAGTTCAGTGATGAATTTATCCTATCAGTGCCCTGCTTTTTCTTGTTGGAGTTACTGCTTTTCATGTTCTTTTCTATTAGTGAATTATTATTTAGATTCCTCTAGTAATCAGTTATGCCAGTCTACATTCTGTTTCTATGACTTTGGTTTTTTTAGATTCCACATAAAAGTAAGATCATACTGTATTTGTCTTTCTCTGTCCACTTTCACTTAGCATAATGCTCTTAAGATTTATCCACTTTGTTGGAAATGGTGGAATTCTCTTTTTTATGGCTAAAAAATATTCTGTGATATATATTTATTTAAATTAATTTAACGAAGAAGCCGTTAGACTGAGGGAGCTCTAATGCCATGGCAACCTTTGTAAGTAAACCAAAATCTAAGCCTGTAAATGCCTCAAGGTTATACCTAAGGGCAACCAGGGACTAATAGACTTTAAGCTATAGTTAATCAACAATTCCCTTACTTTTCTTCTGTTCTACTCCATAAAAGCTTCTCCAAGTTTTGCTTAGTGGAGCACTTTTAACAACTTCTGGTTTGGTGCTGCCCGGTTAGAATTGATTTTTGCTCAAATAAACTCTTAAAATGTTTAAAATGTGTCAGTTTATCTTTTAACTCTATGTCTTACTATATATCTCACATTTTCTCCAATTTACTATCCCACTAATTTTGCACAAGGGTTGCCTTTTCTCCAAATCCTCTCTAACCTTGTCTGTCTTTTTGATAGTAGCCATTCTACCAGGTGTGAGGTGCTATCTCATTATGGTTTTGGTTTGTACTTTCATGATGATTGGTGATGTTGAGCACCTTTTCATGTATCTGTTGACCATTTGTTCATATTCTTGGAAAAATGTTTATTCAGGTTCTTTGCTAATTTTTAGATTGGGTATTTGGGTTTTTGTTAGTAAGTTTTTTGTATATTTTGGATATTAACCTTTTATCGGATGTATGGTTTGAAAATATTTTCTTCTATTCCATGGGTTGCCTTTTAATTTTGCTGATTGCTCTTTTTACGTATCTTAAATGAGTTTGTAAAGGATTGGTATTAAGTCTTCTTCAAATGTTTGGTAGAAATCACCATGAAAGCCATCTGGAACTGGCCTTACATTTATGAGATGTTTGAAAATTACTAATTATATCTCTTTACTATTTACAGATCTACTCACATTTCCTTTTTCTTCTTTAGTCATTCATGGTAGTTTGTATCTTTCTACAAATTTGTCCATTTCATCTGGGTTATCTACTTTGTTGTCATAGAGTTCTTATATTATTCTCATATAATCTTATTTATTTCTGTGAGGTTGATTCTGTTCTTTTCTCTTTCAGTCGTGATTTTAGTAATTTGAGTCTTGCCTCTTTTATCTTGGTCAGTCTAGCTAAAGTATTGTCAATTTTGTTGATCTCAAAGATCCAGCTTTTGGTTTTATTGATTTTCTCTATTGTTTTTCTATTCTCTATTTTCATTTCATCCAGTCTTTGTTATCCCATTACATTACTTTTGCTTACTTTGGGTTTCCTTCCCCCCTCCCCCCGGTTTCTGTATTCTGAAGATTATATTATTGATTTAAGATCTTTCTCTCTCTCTCTCTTTTTTAATAAGTTTGCAACTATGAATTTCCCTTCAAGAACTACTTTATCCGCATTTTGGGATGTTGTGGGAATTTTCTCGTTTATCTGAAAATATTTTCTAATTTCCCTTGTGCTTTATTCTTTGGCTCACTTGTTATTTAGGAATCTGTTTCTTAATTCCCACATATTTGTGAGTTTTCCAATCTTCTTCCTTTATTGATTTCTAATTTCATTCTTTCATGGTCCAAGAACATACTTTCTATCATTTCAGTCCTTTCAAATTTATGGGGACTTACTTTATGGTCTAGCATAAAGTCTATCCTGAAGAGTATTCCATGTACATTTGAGAAGAATGTGTATTCTTTTGTTTAGTAGAATGTTCTATAGATGTTGTTAGGTCTAGTTGGTTTATGGTGCTGTTCAAGTCTTTTATTTGCTTGTTGATCTTCTTCGCAATTCTTCTATGCCTTATTGAAAGTGGAGTACTGAATTCTCCAACTATTATTATTGAACTGTTTATTTCTCCCTTTAATTCCATCAGTGTTTACTTCATGTGTTTTGGGCTTTGTTTTTAGGTGTATATATGTTTCTATATATGGTGTCTTCCTGGTAAATTGACCATTTTATCTTTATAAATGTATAAAATGTCCTTTTAAAAAATCTCGTAACAATTTCTGTCAGAAAATTTCTTTTGTTCAATATTAGTTGACGCTTGAACAACATGGGTTTGAACTGCATGAGTTCACTTATACATGAATTTTTTTTTACAATACAATACTGTAAATGTATTTTCTTTGTGATTTTCTTAATAAGGTTTTCTTTTCACTAGCTTGCTTTGTTACACATACAAAATATGTGTTAATTGACTATGTTACTAGTAAGGATTTTTTTGGTTAAGAGTAGACTATTGTTAAGTTTTGAGGAAGTAAAAAGTTACATGCAGATTTTTGACTGTACAGGAGGTCAGCTTCCCTAACCGCCATATTGTTCAGGGTCAACTGTATAGCCATTTCGGCTTTTTTTGCTTACTGTTTGCAAGGTGTATCTTTAACCAGCTTTTTCCTTTAAACCTATTAGTGTCCTTGAATATAAAGTATATTTCTTGTAGATAGTATATAATTGGATTATTTTAAAAAAATCTATTCTAGCAATATCTGCCTTTTATTTTGTGTACTAAATTCAGTTATATTTAATATAATTTCAATAAAGTAGGACTTATGTCTGCCATTTTATTATTTGTTTTCTATATGCCACTTTTTTTGTTTTTCTTTTCCTCATTTACTGCCTTCCTTTGTGTTAAATAGATATTTTCAGTTTACCATTTTAATTCCCTTGTGTTTCTTATACTTTTCTTTTTGGTTATTTTTGGGGGATTTCCTATGATTAAAATTAACCTTACAATTCTATTATTACAATTAATTAAATGGGCCTTTTCCAGAGGAACTGCTGAACATGTTAAATCTTGCAAATTCTCTTTGGATGTGAGGATGTTTGTAGTGCTTTGAACTACAAACTAAGGCTGCTGGCCCTAAGATTTATTATGAGATTGCTAGTTTTCTCCCTATAGAATTGGGGAGAGGAAAATAGGAATGGAATAACTGAAAATGTCACAATGCTCACTCTACAAAAATTCATTTTCTGGAATACATTTCAGATTTATTTGCAACACGCATTGTTGTAAGATTTTATTTCCAGAGTTCTGGAAAAGTTGATATTGACTTTTTTTTTGTGAGCATTTTTATTGGTTTTATGGAGGAGTGGATTTTTGGAGCTCATTACTTCTTACAGAAGTGCTTTTTCACTGGCCTTAAAAAGAGGTGGGTAGTAAGTCATGTTCAAATTCAATGTTACAATAAATTAATAAGCAGATGAACTCAGAAAAGAGTGTTGGCATAGTGTTCGCTGGAATGTGCAAGAAGTAGATGAAATTGGTGAGTCGACGGCTAAGCTGAGAGCTTTGTTTTGAATAAAAAACATTTGGAAGGTACTTAGTTTTTAGACCATGAATAATGTGAAGATAACGATATTTGAAGATTATCCTAATGGTTGTGCATAGAATGAAATCAAGCTGTACATAAGGGAAATGAGTTCAGCTACGGTGGCAATGATCTACATTGTGTGGTATTAAGGCCTGGCTTAACATGGCAGTTATGGACATAGAACTGCAAGGGTGACTCATGCGACTTGGTGATGATGGATAGATCTGGGAATAAGGGAGTAGAGGAGCTTCAAAAAATATAAATGTTGCCACTCTGCTTTGCAGAGATGCTGGTAGAGTAACAATAATGAGGATGGTCAAAAAGTGGACAAATGGCACATTTTTATTTTGACATCTTATATATTCCATCATTTAACTAACTGTCTCTTAAGCTTCTTGAAGAACCATGATCATAAAGATTAAATGAATATATGTTGGTTATTAAAGCCAGGGTTTTAAGCCGTTAAAGCTAAATATCATCAAGGGGCCTCATAAATCACATTAATTTAGAGAAAGAAGAAGGAAAGGTTTTTCTGGTTTTGTTTTGTTTTTTAAGCCTAAAGATATTCCAAAATGTTTATTATGTTAACTTACTTTTCTAACATGTAATTCTCTGGGAGAGCAGATGTAAGAATTCTAAGGTTTTATATTAATGGAGTTTAATTATGGTGTATAGAAATGATACTTTCACAGCTTTGAATGTGTATTAATAGTGCATCTTTTATAAATAAGAGAGTCCTGGGTTCAAACACTACTTGTACTTAGAACACAAAGGTTTTTTGTTAGCATGTGGATCATCATTATTTTCCAATGATTTCCTTCCTTTATTTTTCCATAGTCCTTAAGAAGAGAAAGCAATAGATGAAAAATGAGATGATTATTACTGAAATGATCACTTTATATAATTGAGAAATATTAATTCCTATGTGGGATCAAAGTCAGCTTTCTGGACTCTTTCCTAACCTATTTCTCATTCAGTTGTTCACTTCTGTATATACTTCTAAAAAGGCTGAACCTAGAGATAGCAGTTCATATTTCCATATTGCTGTTGTACTGTAGTCCTCTTCAGTATTTTATATAATTGTATTACTCATCAATATTTGTGCTCTTCTACATTTTTAAAAGCAGTGTCATAGATTTCTATCATTTACCTTCATTTGGAAGCTAAAATAACAAAAATAAATTATGATTTACTTTTATTTGGAAGTTAAAATAACATAAATTATAATGTTATTTTACTTGTCTTTGTGAGTAGAGAAGTAAATGATTGAAAAAAACATTTTCTTATAATTAAAGCTTCTGTTAAAATAGGATGAAGATGGGAACATTTTGGAGCTCATTCAAGTTGCCCACTATATTCTTAAGGCTTAATTTTTCTTAATATTGGTTATTTATGTTATTTATTTATTTATTCATTTAAAAAATTGATTGATTCAATCATTTAATATGATTTTAAAAAAATTTGAGAATCTACTCTGCAAGAATTGTGCTGTATTAAGTTCCATGAAACATACAAAAAAGCACTATATGGAATCACTTGTTCTCTGGGAAGAATTTAGAAGTAGCTAACAGCATAAATACCAAGTATGAACATAGAATCTGAAAATACAGTGTGTCATGAGATACTCAATTATCTATACAGAGTATTACTGTTGTTTTTAGATTCAAAGAAGAAAGAAAGTCATATAGGCAGAAGTAGTCTTGAAATGCTTCATGGACTAAGTAGCATTTTATGATTGGTTGTGAAAGAAAAGAAGAATCTCTATGGGTCTAGAAGAGCTCCCTGGTCCTTAGCAGGAATGTGTCATTCAGAATGAGAGCTACTCCATATATTAGCCTTTAGGGAACAGAGGGTTAGTGTTGAAAGGTATTTTTAGAAAGGCACTGGAAGCTTTAAAAGAATAGAATAATTCTTGGGGCTACTGGGTGGCACAGTTGGTTAAGTGTCCGACTCTTGGTTTTGACTCAAGGTCATGATATCAGGGTCATGATCGTAGGGTCCTAAGATCAAGTCCCATGTCGGGCTCCTCACTAAGCAGGAGTCTGTTTGAGAGTCTCTCATTCTTCCTCTGCCCCTCTGACTCATGTTCTCTCTCTCTAAAAGTAATACATACATACATACATAATACATATATATATGATTTATTTATTTGTAATAAAAATCTTTTAAAAAAAGAATAATTCTTATAAAATTCATATTTTTATTCAACAGATATTTATTGGATGATAACTATTGTCTTCTAATAGTACTATAATCTGGGGCTATAATACCTACTTTTTAGAACAATATAAAGTTATAGATCTCAAACTGGATTACTCTATAGAGGTACTATAATGGGTTTGCAATCATACAGGCACCAAGCCTTGTTTATAGATTACATAAATAATAGATTTTAATATCTGTATCCATATGTATTATTATCAAATGCACAGAGTTTTGTTATGATTAATAAAATGGAAATTTATTGCTTCATTTTGTTCATGTATTTTTTTCAAACAACAAATCCTAAAAGTATAACTTACCTATTGGATCTGGGCAGAGAATGAGGGTTCCTTTCTTTTTGCTTTATAAATTCAGGTGGGGAGACTTTGATTAGTTTAACTGGGCTTTTACTTACTCCTACTTACTCCTCAGGGGAGTTAATTGATTTGTAAATTTGGGAGCAGAAACTGAGCATGTGTCACTAATTCTTTTTGTGATCTTCTTGCCTGCAGAGAGGATGTGCAGTTAAGCTTGGTATAGAATCTACTCAGGCTTGGGAGACCTGATGTTAGTCTATCTAATTTTGGAATATAGTAATGAGAAGCCTATATTACCTTGCACCTAAGCCACATTTTCTAGTATCTGCTACATCACTAACCTAACTGATATTTTAATCCCTTTGCATGAGTTTTTTCTTTTATCCACAGGTTGGCTAACTGTGGTCTTTGGTCCAAATTTGCCCCACTGTAGGTCAAATCTCTTTCCATTACTTATTGTGTGTGTTTGTTTTACTGCTACAACAGAACTGAGTAGTTGTAACAGAGATCATAGGGCCTGAAAAGCCTAAAATATTTACTCTTTGGCCCTTTACAGAAAGGATTTGTGATCCCTGGGACTATTATGTATAATGTGGTCAGGGAATCAGGAAGTCATTTGTTGTACTTCCCAAATTACTAAATGAATCCTATTACCATAGAGGCATTTATAAAAATTCTTACTTTGAAAACATGTATTGTTATTCAAAATGGTAAAAATGTCTTTGTGTAAAAATGGAATGGAGTCAGGAATGGGAGTCTGACAGCTATTCAACTAAAGCCTCCAAGCCTAGTTACAGGAGTTAATCAGGACCCCTCACCATTACCAGACCAACCAACACTGAACATATGGCTGTGCAACGTCATAATCAAATGCAGCATTTTGTTCTTAGGAATCTGGTGATGTCCTTTGTCCACCCCCCCAATATTTAAGTTAAGTCTCAGTTATTTTTCTAACAGCTTGACAGGGTTTGTCTCTTAGCTGTGAACCTTTTTATTTACTTAGGCTTGAATATTCAGTTTTTTAGTTCATTTGTTCAGTGTTTATCCATTTTTCTAATAATTTGCTTTCTGTCTCTTTCCAAAAAAATATAAAGCTTTGGACTCCTCACATTGTAAAGAAAATCTTTTAAGTAAATAATTTGGTTTATTTATTTATTTTTTCTTTTCTTCTCTTTTTTGACTATAAGTAATGCTTCGTGGACAATGTATTCAGCCTTTTAATTACAAGGTTGCTTCATATGATGCACTTTTCTCTTTGTTCATCTTGTTTTGGTGAAATACATTCTCTTTCTTTTGACTTATGTAGATTATCTAGGTCTTTTACTGAGGCTTTGTACAGAGCTCATCCTTATTTAGTTTTGCTTGGCATTTGGTGTGTTTTCAGTTGCATTTGTTGATTTATTAAGGAGATTATTCTTGAGATTTCACCATCTTCAATTTCACCTGGGATATGCAAATTTCTACATAATAACACCAGAAATAAAAATTAAAGTTCATTTATATTTGAAGTGGTATCATCACCTTCCTTAGGTGGTATTTAGACTCACAGAACTTTTTTTTTTTTTTTTCTGAAAATAGCATGTATATATAGTTTTTAAAAAGATCAAGCAAGACAAAAGAGAATATGGTCTCTTTCCTTGGTGTTTGATCACCAAGTTTAAATCATTCCTTCCAGAATTATTCTGCACAAATATATGTGTACATACTTTCTTTTTGTACAATGTAAACATATATTATATATTGTTTTCCTTTGTTTTAGCTCAAAATATCAGTACCTACACATTTATCTCATTTTTTTGGAATGACTAAATAGTAATAATGGCTACATTTATTGAGCATTTAGGCCATACACTAGGCACTATGTTTAGGCATTATATTAAGCACTTTATATTTATTTATTTGACAGAGAGAGAGACAGAACACAAGCAGGGGGGGGGGTGGGAGAGGGAGAAGCAGGCTTCCCGCTAAGCAGAGATCCTGATGTGGGGCTCGATCCCAGGACCCTGGGATCATGACCGAGTGGAAAGCAGACACTTATCACCTGAGCCACCTAGGCTCCCTATTAAGTACTTTATAAAATTCATTTCATTTTATTTCAAATTTATTTCATTAGTTTTATCATCTCATTCAGTCACTAACAACCTTTTTTTTTTTTTTTAAGATTTTATTTATTTATTTGACAGAGAGAGATCACAAGTAGGCAGAGAGGCAGGCAGAGAGAGAGGAGGAAGCAGGTTCCCCGCTGAGCAGAGAGCCTGATGTGGGGCTCGATCCCAGAACTCTGGGATCATGACCTGAGCGAGAGGCAGAGGCTTTAACCCACTGAGCCACCCAGGTGCCCCACTAACAACCTTTTTAAGTAGATCATTTTAGTATTCTAATTTTTCCCAAGACAACTTGGCTGAAAATGATAGAACTGGGATTTTGTTTCCAGACATTTTAACTACTTTTCCAGTGTTTTTCAAGTATATTTCACCAATCAATTGCATCCATGTAACCAGCGAAGCTTGTAAAACATAGATATCCAGCTCACAGTCAGAGATACTGATTGAGTAAAAATCTGGGGGAGAATAACAAGTCTGAATTATTAACAAATGGTCCATGTGGATTTTATGTAGTGTAAGATCTGTGGACCTCTGCATTATACTACACTGCCTCCTTGTATGAGTGATATTTATTTATTAAACAGTGTCTTAATGATAATCTTAAAAATAATTTCCAGTCCTTTAATATTCTGAAAAATACTTCAGTATACATCCCTACATGTACATTTTTACTTGTATTCATGGGTTTAACTGTAGGGAAGGTTTCTAGAAGTAGAATTCCTGGGTCAAAGAGCATGTGCATTTAAAATTTTTGTACACTTTGGGAATGTTATCAAGAACATTTATCAAGGAATTTTTCCTTGCTTGTTCCTAGTTAATAATTTTCCAAGGAGTAAAAATTTTAGAACACTAAAAAAAGGTTAGTCAGAAGGTATTTTTTTTTCAAGCAGTTCCTTTTATTTATTCTTTTTAATCTTTGTACTAGTTTGCTAGGGCTACCATAAAAAAGTACCAGAAACTACACAGCTTAACAGAAAGCCATTTTCTTGCAGTGCTAGACGTTAGACATCCAAAAATCAAGGTTATCAGTAGGGTTGGTTCCTTCTTCGTGCTGTGAGAGAGAATCTATCTGGTCCATGCCATTCCCCTTGCTTCTGTTGGTCTGATGGCATTCTTCAGTGTTCCTTGGCTTGTGACAGCATAGCTCCAGTCTTCACATGGTATCTTCCCTGTGTATGCGCCTGTCTCTAAATGCCCCTTCTTTATAGGGAAACCAGTTACTGGATTAGGGGCTTATCCTAGTAACTTCATCTTAATTTAACTAATTACATCTGCACCACCT
Organism: Martes martes; assembly: GCF_963455335.1. Classification (NCBI taxonomy): domain Eukaryota; kingdom Metazoa; phylum Chordata; class Mammalia; order Carnivora; family Mustelidae; genus Martes; species Martes martes. Next base: position 21,814,954 of record NC_137895.1, read on the forward strand.
TGTTTCCAAATATGATCACATTCAGAGTGAGTGGGTGTTAGGACTCTGACCTATGAGTTTTGGGGAGATATAACTCAACCAGTAGTATACCCAAAGTGATATTGTTAGGTAGTACCTACACTGGTTTCTCAACACTTTCCTGTTGACATTTCTGCTGTGGTTTCAAATCTTAATAGACACCTCCAACTTTGAAGTGACTGATCAAGAGAAGCTCAGCTAAGTATTAAGATCCATGGATATTAATTGGTGATACTTTCTAAAGGGGAACAATATCCTGACAACCATTTACAACTTTAATGATCACTACTCATTAAAACTTTTTTCATTCATCAGAGAGGCTTCTTAAGAGGCAAGCTTCCCTCTATATCACCATCCCCCCCAGCACACACATTTCATTATTTAATACAAGGATTAAAAGTAGCAAGTGCACATAATTTTTTAGAAAGGATGAGTGATGATTATGCAATTCATATAAATAGTGCCTTACAGTACCATGATGCTTTAGGAATAATAATGGCAGTTTATCAATCCCATCTGTTCCCAGACAAAGAAAGAAATATTTTAATAAGACAAAAATCCAAAAACTGATGCTATCTAAAGATCTGCTTTCTAAAGGTCTCTTGGAATAATTGACAAATTAGCGGGAAAGAGGTTTGATACCAATATACTTAAAAAATGGTACCCATTTTTCCAAACCCTCATTAACACTATGTATTATCATTAGCAATTTGATCAAGAATGGTATATCTTGTGCTACTTTAATTTATATATTTATTTATAAATGAGATCAAGCATTATTCATATAAGAAATTTCTGTTTCTTATCAACTACTCCTGTCCTTTGCCCATGTTTTCCCTTAGGCTGATGATGTCTTTCATCTCAATTTATAATTCTCTTTCAATAATAGATACTAGTTTTTTGTCATATGTGTTGAAGGATTTTCCCAAATCTGTCCTTTGTCTCCCCCTTTTTAAAAAAATATTTTAGTGGCTTGATAAAAAGCTAATATTTGTATGTACTCAAATTCATCAGTCTTATTCTCTATAGTTCTGGTTATATGTCTGGTTATAGTTCCTGTTTGAAGTCCATTCCTATTTTAAGATTATTATTTCAAGGGTATTTACTTATTATTTAAATGTTTATTTGGAATTTATTTTGGCATAAGGAATGAAATATTCATCCAGGTTTTTTTATCTTTCGAAGTGAGTAGTCAGTATCTGACTGGCAATTATTATATAACCCATTGTTTTCTTACTGATTTGAAATACCACCTTCATAGTATAATACATTTCCATAAGTATTAGATCTTTGTTTTTTAAAATTCTCTCTTCTCTTGCCTTTCAATTACTGCATCAGAACCATTTATAATTTATTTAAATGTCTGCTAAAGGCTGATCTCCACCCCCTCCTTTACTTTTCACTTTTCAAATTGATACCTGGCTATTGTCACACATTTATTTTTCTAGATGTACTTTAGGATTACTTGTCAAGATCCAAGATGCAGTAGGAGGGAAACTCAATTGCAATATTACTGCATTAATTTAAAACTAAGTGAAAGTGAAAGAATCGTTATCTTTAAAATATTGAATCATATCATAATATAGCAAGGTATATTTTTGCACTGGCATTTAATTTTTATGTCTGTCTTTCAGTCCTTTTTTTTTTTTTTTTTTAATTTTTTATTTATTTGTTAGAGAGAGAGCGAGCGAGCACAGGCAGACAGAGTGGTAGGCAGAGGCAGAGGGAGAAGCAGGCTCCCCGCGGAGCAAGGAGCCTGATGTGGGACTCGATCCCAGGACGCTGGGATCATGACCTGAGCCGAAGGCAGCTGCTTAACCAACTGAGCCACCCAGGCGTCCCTGTCTTTCAGTCCTTAATAGTTTCTGTTGCCTCCCTTTGTGATGCCTCCTGCTATTCTGTTCTTGTACCAGTTTTCCATTACTGGAGGAACCAATTACAACAAACTTAGTGGCCTAAAAAAACCACAAATATATTATTTTACAGTTCTGATAGTCCAAAATGTGTCCCACTGGGCTAAATTCAAGGTGTTGGTAAAGCTGCATTTCTTTCTAGAGACTCTAGGGGAGGAATCTATTTTCTTGCCTTTTCTAGTTCCTATGAGCTATGCCTATTCCTTGGCTCATGGCTGCCTTTCACCTTCAAACCCAGCAACAACTAGTCAAATTTCTCACATTGCATCACTCTGAAACTGACTCTTCTGCTCTTTCACTTACAGTGACCATAATAATCCAGGATGATCTTCCCATCTCGATTCTTAACTTAATCATATCCATAAAGTCCCTTTTGCTATATAACAGATATTCACAGGTTCTGGGGATTAGAATGTGGACATCTTTGAGAGGCCATTGTAGTGCGTACCACCATCATCAATATTCCTTTCCTTTGGACTGTCCTGTTGTCACTCCTTCTTCCTCCAACCCAAAGTCTCTCATTGTTATTTTCTTATTTTTCTATATTTATAGTGGAGTCTTCCATATTTGAATGTCATTGTAAGTCTTTAGTGGATAATTTTCTTGATATTGTGAGACACATCAGAGTAATAAGGCCACTTCCAAAAGCTTTTACCTACTTTCAGTCATTTGGAATGGTGAGTCATCTCTAATTTTGAAAGAGTCTTAATCCCACACTCCCTTGTGTTAGTATTACTGCTCCTGTTATTAGAAAAAGGATTCAGGAAGCAGTTAAAGTATGCAGGTAGCTTGTCACAGTGCTAAGCCAACACTTCTATTTTTCTTCTTATGTGCCTAACATCTTTAAACCCATCTAAGTCAAATCACCATCTTCTATTCTCAAGAGATGTCTTGTGTTGATCAGACTAGGCTTGAAGACTTCCAATGAGAGAGAACTTGCTTCCTGCTAGGAAGCCAATGTCTTACTGTGAAGCTCTAATTGTTAGAAAGCTCATCCTGAGCTGAAATCTGTCTCATTTTTACCATCTCTTCATCTACATACTTTCAATCTTCTTAACCATAGAAAAATATTCTAACTACTCTTCTACTTTTCAAATACTTATGATAAATGTTTCCCTGTATCTTTTCCTCTTTAATCATTTCTCACATAACATAGGTTTGATACTCAAAGTTTTCTTACCCATGTCCATTTCGTCTTTGCACCTTTTCTAATGTAGGCCTCAGTACCAGGTTGAGGGGACTAGGTATGGTCTTGCTGCAGTGTTGTTTAAGCTGCTTCCATTTCCCCCATGCATGTCCATATATGCAATGGAATATTACTCAGCCATCAGAAAGGATGAATACCCAACTTTTGTATCAACATGGATGAAACTGGAGAAGATTATGCTAAGTGAAATAAGTCAAGCAGAGAAAGTCAATTTTCATATGGTTTCACTTTTTTGTGGAACATAAGGAATAGTGTGGAGGACATTAGAAGGAAGGGATAAGTGAAGGTGGGGGTGGGAATCAGAGGTGGAGATGAACCATGAGAGACTATTGACTCCAAGAAACAAATTTTAGAGGGGAGAGTGTTGGGGAATGGGTTACCTGGTGGTGGGTATTAAGGAGGCACATATTGCATGGAACTCTGGGTGTTATATGCAAACAATGAATCATGGAACACTACTTCAAAAACTAATGATGTACTTTATGGTTATGGTGACTAACATAACACAATAAGAAAAAAAGAAGAATAGAGCTATGTTAAGAGGCATGATCACAGTGATGTTCTAGTAATCTAGAAAAGCCTCCAAGGTAGCTTTATTTCTGATAAAAAGTCACATCATTGCTACATTTGAGAAATAATTGTGTCCCTACCCTGTGCCCCTAGTTGTTGCCAAGATTTTTCACAAGTCAGATGGCCAAGTATCCTTTGGCCTTTTTGATGAATAAAATCTTGTACCACCTTACAAGGATGGTCAACATGATACAATTAGCCTATCTTTTATGTAATTACTAAACTGGATAATTCCCAATTCTAATTAGCACAGAAGAAGGGAGAGCTGTCACATTTGGTAGTCTAAATATCATACTTATATCGAATCAGCCAATATCACATTATGTTTTTAGTATATTACACTGTCACTCATAATGTCAGCTGTAACTCCTAATTCTTTTTTCATGGTATTGCTAATCTATATACCTTCATACTGAAAATTTATAACTGATTTCTGTGCCAAACCATAGGGCTTCATATTTAATCATGAATAAACTTTGACTTGTTAGCTTTAGCCTACCACTGGTGATTTTAAACTTTTAGAGGAGCACAGTGTAAACATCATATGAAAGCAGAATATGTAGACATTTTATTACTCCTGTTTGTTTTTCTTTGGGGGTCATATGTCCTATTAATTTATTCAATGCTCTTAATGTATGCATCTTTTTGAGGAAGTATTATTTTGTCCACACATTGCACAATCAACTATAGCAGATAAGCTGACTAAGACTAAGCATCAAAGCCAGACATTCCCTCAAGAGCTGTGAAGTTAGGCATTTAGGGATTTGGGGGCCTGTTCAGGATTCAGGGACAAGACATTATTAGGACATTATCTCTCCTAAGAAGAGAGCTACCAAAGACCAAGGCAGAGAACACAGTCCTATGAACCTAGGTATGTTGTTGTGGTTGATAGTATTATTATTAAATATTTTATTTATTTTTTTGACAGAGAGATAGAGCCAGAGAACACAAGCAGGGGGAATGGCAGAGGGAGAAGGAGAAACTGGCTCCCTGCTGAGCAGGGAGCATGACTCAGGGCTCAATCCCAGGACCCTAGGATCATGACCTGAGCTGAGAGCAGTAGCTTAACTGACTGAGCCACCCAGGTGTCCAGTATGTTACTATTATTAAAATATCAAGAACAGAAACAAGTCTAGGATCCATTAACCAGGCATTTGAATAAAAGTAGAGGTTAAATATCTAGAAAAAAGCAAAAACTGCTAACCAAATTGTAGCCCAATTTTGTTAGACTAGCTACAATGAAGCCTTGAAGTCAAGTCACAAATTGTTGGGTCAGTTCTTTTAATCCCTCTGGTCCATTACCAGGGTTTATCATCAAAGGTACATTGGAAGTTAACCTGTATATTAAAATCCACATTTCCCACTGTAAGTAAAAGGTATTGCAAAGATTAGTAAGTTGGTTGGGTTATATACTACTTAATAATGTATGGAAATTTTTCTTTCCCATAGTTCTGACATTAAAGATCTTGTCATAGTCCCTTTCTATCTGTGATACAGTAGTAGGAACACTAGATAAGCTGTCACAAGACCTCAGTGGGAGCTCTGAATGCTTAATATTGGACAAGTCACTGAAGAATTCCGAGCCTTAATTTCTGGGTGGAGAGAATCATAACATTGATGGGCTGTTTGTGCAGGCTAAAAAAGAATCATCTGGGTAAATGAAATATTATTTATTTTGCAGACTATAAAACACCTTACAAGTATAAGTTGCTCTTACAGTGATTTGATTCTGTGACAGTTTTTGAATGACATTTTTTCAGGCTTCATTTGACAAATACTTATTAAGTGTATACTATATGAAAATGATGGTCATGGTCCTTGCCGCTGAGGTTCTTGAATCCTTGTGGAGGATAAAAGGCCTTAAAATACTAACTAAAATATTAATTATTTTATGTATTTATTTTTAGCATGTATTGATAGAATCCTACTATGAACATGGTACTTTGCTAGGTGCTAGACAAGCATGTCTTTAGAAATTAACTTGATTTATCTTATAAACTAATGGGATTATGTTTAACTTCTGGTTTATTCTTCCAGATCTTATTATTTTAATCAGTTTACTCTCTGGATCATTAATGCATCTAATGAAATCATTCAATATAAAAACTCTGAGATATCACAAGAGACCATGTTAAATGTTTAAAAAGAATCATCATGTGGGGCGCCTGGGTGGCTCAGTGGGTTAAAGCCTCTGCCTTCGGCTCGGGTCATGATCCCAGGATCCTGGGATCGAGCCCCGCATCGGGCTCTCCGCTCCGTGGAGAGCCTGCTTTCTCCTCTCTCTCTGCCTGCCTCTCTGCCTACTTGTGATCTCTGTCTGTCAAATAAATAAATAAAATCTTTAAAAAGAATCATCATGTACTATGACTAGAGCCTTTTATGATTCTCTCTCAAAGTTATGATGAAAGTAAATGAGTTGATTTTTACATGAATAACTCTTAGTAACCACATGCTAGTGTTTGAAAGTGAATTAATTGGGAGAAAAGCAGGATTGGAGGCAAAGAGACTAGTTATGAAATTGTTCTAACAGTTCAAATGAGATAATAGTGATGACTTGGACTAGGGTGGTAGCAGGATTTGAGAGAAATAAATGTGTTTGAGGTATAATTCAATGATAAAGTAAGGGACTTGGAGATTGACTGGGTAGCATTGAGGAAGAATGAGAATCTTTTTAAAAATAAACGAGGTTAATCATGAATGCTTTGACAGAGATGAACATGAGGAGAGACTTATCCTACCAGATAGTAAAATTAATTTTAAGGTTTTAGTAAGCAAAACAGCGTGATTCTGGTACTAAAATAGATCGACATATGGAAACAATTAGAAAGTCCAGAAACAGAGTCAATTAAATGTAAGTGTATGCTATATACCTGTTGTCACAGGAATTCTGTTTTTTTTTTTTTTAATTTAAACTCAGAGGTAGAGTTCAGTGATTTATCAGTTCCGTAGAACACCCAGGGCTCATTATATCAAGCGCCCTCCTAATGCCCATCACTCATTTACCCCACCCCCCCACCCACCTCCCCTCCAGCAGCCCTCAATTTATTTCTTATAGTTAAGAGTCTCTTGGTTTGTCTCCCTTTCTGATTTCATATTATTTTATTTTTTCCTCCCTTCCCCTATGATCCTTTGTGTTGTTTCTAAATTCTACATGTAATTGTCTTTCTCTGATTAACTTATTTTGCTCAGCAAAATTACCCTCTAGTTCCATCCACATCATTGCAAATAGTAAGATTTCATGTTTTTGATGGCTGAGTAATATTCCTGTGTGTGTGTGTGTATACTTGAGTATATATATGTGTGTGTGTGTGTGTATATATATATTATATATACACATATACACATGTATATATACATATATATACAAAAAGTTTATATATATATAAACTTTTTTAAATCCATTCATCTGTTGATGGATATCTGGGCTCTTTCCATATTTTGGTTATTATGGACATTGCTGCTATAAACATTGGGGTGCAGGTGCCCCTTTGGATCATTATGTTTATGTCCTTTTGGGTAAATACCTAGTAGTGCAATTGCTGGATTTTAGGGTAGTTCTGTTTTTGACTTTTGAGGAACCTCCATACTGTTTTCCAGAGTGATACAGAAAAAAGCATATGACAAAATATAGCACTCTTTCTTGATTAAAACTCTCTGCAGTGTAGGGATAGAAAGAACATACCTCAGTATCATAAAAGCCATATACGAAAAGCCCACAGCAGATATTATTCTCAGTGGGGGAAAAACTGAGAGCTTTCCCCTAAGGTCAGGAACACAACAGGATGTCTACTCTCACCACTGTTGTTCAACATAGTACTGGAAGTCCTAGCCTCAGCAATCAGACAACAAAAAGAGATAAAAGGCATCCATATCAGCAAAGAAGAAGTCAAATTTTCACTCTTCACAGATGGACTCCACCCAAAAATTGCTGGAACCCATACAGGAATTCAGCAAGTGGCAGGATATAAAATCCGTGCACAGAAATTAGTTGCATTTCTGTATACTAACAATGAGAAAGAAAAAAGAGAAATTAAGGAATTGATCCCATTTATAATTGCATCAAAAGTCATAAGATAACTAGGAATAAACCTAACCAAAGACTTCAAAGGACCTGTACTCTGAAAACTATAGAACACTTATGAAAGAAATTGAGGAAGACACAAAGAAATGGAAAAACATTCCATGCTTTTGGATTGGAAAAACAAATATTGTTAAAATGTCTATGCTACCCAAAGCAATGTACATCTTCAATGCAATGCCTATCAAAATACTAGGAATTCTTTTTTTTTTTTTTTTTTTAGGAATTCTATTTCAAAAGAAATAGCTGAACATGTGAACAAAGGTATATGCACAAGAATATTCCCATAAAAGCAAAACATTGAAATTTCAGTATGATAGGATTAGCTAAATAAATCATGACAATGTGTATATTGAGATTTAACCTTAAATTTTAAAGAGTATAGACACATTGCTGTCATTGAAACTTGTTCACACTGCATTTTTAGAAATAAATCTATATCAGATTATAAAGCATCACATATAACACACACACATATTTACATATAACATCTTCAAGTAAGATTTATAGAAAAATCCCTTCATCCCACTTTGGGTGGGAAAATGCAATGTCCTTCTCAAGATTTCTATAGAATCTACAGGGTATCCAGTCTTGGTTCTCATGATCACCTCTTGCTGCAAACTCCTGTATCTGTAGAACTTTTTATTTCATTCATTTTTTTTCACTTTCTGTCTATTCTTGACTTTCTGCCCCACATCTACTAGAATAAATTACATACCCTGGTATGTACAATTACTTGTACCAAAAGACATGTTCAGAAATGTTACTAGCAAATTGTTCTTAATAACAAAATACCTAGGAAACGTTTAAAAGCCCATTGTCAGGAGAATCTGTAAGTGAATTATTTTATACCTATATAGTGAACTCCTATACCACATAGAAAAGAAATGAAACACAGAAACATATTGAAAAAGTCATAGAAGAGCAAGAATATTTTATACTGTTCTTATGAAATTCAAAAGCATGTAGTATGAAACAATTTATTCTTCACTGATAATTACACATATAGTTAAATTTCAACAACAATCCAAGGGATTATAAACACAAAGTTCAGAACAGGAATTAGCCCTGGTTAGGGAGGGAGGGAGAGAGACTAGAAAGGGGAACACAAGTGGGAAGGGGGGTTCAATGGTAATGTTCTAAACTGAGTAGTGCACATGCGCAGATTCATTTTATTATTTTCTTCTATTACATATCCATCCTCTTTTGAGGGATACCAGTCAGATACTTATTTAAGTGTACCTTTTTTTTGACAATATGAAATATTTGAATAAAAAAGCACAGTTTTGCTTTCTTTGTTTCATCATCTTCTTCCTTTGGGCTTCTCACTGTCCATAAAGAAACTGTGTACTGTAGACTTCTCCAATTAGAAGTAATGGCACTTTCTTCAGAGGCAGATGAGGGTGCACTTCACTGTTGTTTAATATATTTTTTTCTTTCCCTTGCACACACCCACACGTCCACACACACACACATTTACAGAGGGAAGCAGTCTGGGAGGATACACACCAAAATATTACTACTAGTTATCTGAGCATGTTGCATTTTCATGTAATTTTTTCTTTTTCTTTACATTTTCCAATATTTCTGTAATAAACAGTATACTTCATTTTTAAGGGGACAGCAAAATAATTCATCCTGTGTGGTTAAATTTCAGAGTATCTTGCAAGGCCAGTAAGTCTCCGTATTTCTTTACAAACAGAGTACATTTCCAGTCTAACCAAATCCATGAAGAATGGGTTGTTCTGATTAACAGGTTGTTCTGATTTTAGGATGAACTAGGGTTTAAACTAGACACTTTTTTCAGACTCTTTATAATCTTTTTGTTGTAATCTTAGTTTTTTCACTTTTGATATGCAAAACAGTAAGCAATACCAGTAAACAATAATAATAACCAAATTAAAAAGCAATTTATATCTGAACAAGGCATAATCATTTCCCTAACTGCTAGTTAGAATTTGTTAAAAAGGACATTAGAAAATATTCAGTTGATCAATAAGTATTTTTTGAGCACCTACTATGTGGTAGGACTTGTTTTAGATTCTGGGGGTAGAGTGGTGAACAAGACAAATTCCAGCATTCAAGGAGTTTATAGTCCTCTGATACATTCACTTTACAATGTGTGTGTGTGTGTGTGTGTGTGTGTGTGTGTGTTTAAAAGATTTATTTACTTATTTGAGAGAGAGAAAGATCATGAGCAGGGGAGGGAGGTGGTTGTAGAGGGAGAAGAAGACTCCCTGCTAATCAGGAAGCCCCATGTGGAACTTGATCCCAGGACTCTGGGATCATGACCTGAGCAGAAGGCAGATGCTTAACTGACTGAACCATCCAGGCACCCCTACAATGTGTTTTATAGATAATTTTATCAATAGATAGTTCTACTGAAAGATTTCCAGTAACGAGGAGTTTCTTCTGTTGTTTTAAAATGTATTTTTCAGCTATTGTTACATTAGTGCATTTTTATTTTAAAGATAACCAATATTATTAATTATTATTAAAGATATTAAAGATAACCAATATTATTAATTAATAGAGCATGGTTTTATATATCAACTCAAATTTGCCCTTTTTGACTTATAAACATTGGTCTTTGTTCTGCTTTTAAGAACTTAAGAGTAAATCTACCACAGCAGCTTTTCCCCCTTTCCAGCTTTGTGGGATAGCTCTTTAGGGATAGCCATTCATATACATTGAGAAAACTACTATGCTGCTGTAAGGCTTCTCCAGAATAGTATGCTCCAGGTCTTTTCATCATTTCATCTGCGACATGGTTTTTAAATCATAGACCATCTTGATTGCTTTCCTCCAGATGCTTACTTTGTCACTCTTTGTTGTTAAAAATAAATTACTCCCAATTTCCTGCTTTCAGTAGGGTAGAGTGAACATAATTGACTCTCTGATGTGTGAGGGTCTGGTATGATCTGAAAGCAATTACACTGACCTTGAATATTTACTCTACAGTACTGTAAATATCACCATAGAAAAAATAGGATCTTATACTAAATCTTTACTGATCCTTGGATTTCTCTTGGAAGATTTTTTGAAAATGAATTTATTTTTTTATTTATCTTTTTATTTTGATAATGAATTATGCTTTATAAAGGTAAAAAACATCAAAAAGCATGACTAATTATGAAATTCATTATGCAGGTATCTGTTTTCTACTCTAGTAAACTGTGCTTTCTGAGGGCAAGGGTTATATCTTTTTAGTTTTTAAAAATCTCTATGACTTAGCATAGTCCTAAGTATATATGATAGATGCCCAATAAATATTTGTTGACCAATTAATGCCCTGTATAAGAAATTAAGATCTTGTGAAATGAAATGAATTCCTACTTTTAGAATACATGAAAGAATCAGTAGTATAGAATTGGACCTTAGTTTTATCCTAACCTGAAAAGAAAAACTTTAGCATATTAGTTAGCAGTATTCACAAAGAAAAAATAATAGTGTGTTATGTGGGAATACTTTTACTTCTAAATGACAAAAAGCCCTATTAGCAATGGCTCAAATAATATAAGAACGTTTGTACTTAAGAAGCCTGGAGTAACTAACTAGTCCTGGGGCTCTTTCAGTAAGCTCAGTGATATCATCAAGGTCCCAGGCTCTTTTTATCCTTCTGTTGCCTGTTACCTTTTTGATCTTAAGCTTATTGCCTTATGGTCACAACATGCTTGTCCTACCTCCAGACATCAAAACTGCATCCAGAGATTGGAACCTGAGGATGGCTAAGCTCTACAAGGGCCCCATTTTCCTCTGGGGGGAAAAATTTTTTTTTTTTCCCAGAAGCCTCCCTTTCATCCCACTGGCCAAACTTGAGTCATATGGCTCTGGCTATCTCTAGGAAGCAGACAAGGGAGTAGAGTCTCAGGAATGACTATTAATTAGTTAAGCAACAGTTTATGCCACAACTAGAAAATTGCCATATACTACAAAAAGAGATCCTGACAGGAGATTATGAACTTTACTGTCAGTGGTTAATTCAGAAGAATCAAACTGTCAGGACACTTCTAAAAAGATCACTGATGATATTGGGGTTACATGATGGCATAACTTATTCAAACAGATGAATCAGCACCTCTTAATCACTTTTGGAAGAACTGATGAATCTGATTATCTTTTCTAGTTTTTATAAATCAAACAAGCTGTGTCTTTATCACAAAGCTATTTTTATTTTTTCTCCTTCCTTTCAGGAGTCCTATCCAAAGAAGAGGAATTACACTATGGAAATTGTACCATCTGCTTCTCTGGATGCATTTCCTTCAGAAAATGAGAACTTTCTATGTGATCTCACGGACATAGCCGTTACAAAAAAACCTTGCTCCTTAGAAATCGCAAGGGCCCCTTCTCCAAGAACTGGTAATATTTCTTTTTTAAAATTAAAAAACATTTTTTAGAAGTAATAATATATTTTACTCACAATTGGACCAATTCAATTTGTATGCCTGTATATGTGAAGATATATCATTAATATTTTGATTTTCCCCAAATTTTAAACATGAAAGTGCTCCTTATAGTCAAACTAATCTTTTTTTCCTTTTTTTAGTATTTTGAAGTGTGTCCAGGTAGGTCAGAGTTTTTGATATAATGTCTCTTAACTTCCTGACAAGAACTCTCAAGGTGTGGTACTACCTTGCTGAAGGTACTTTGAAAACTTGCAATAGTGAAAAACATCTAGGTCAGACACAAAGCTTGGGATCCTTTAGAACTTCATAGCAGATTTAGTAGCAAGAATCTTTTTATATACTTTTCTGCATCCTGTTTTCAGGTTATTGAAATGTAATCAGGTACTTTGTATATTTTATACATTTTATGGTATTTTTAGATCCATTATTTTATTTATTTGCATGATAAATTAGTATACAAGGCAAGTAAATATTTTGCCCATTTTACTGATAAGGAAATTGGAGATAAGTGTCTTATTTAAGATCAATTCATGATGGGGCCTTTCTTAAACATGAATGTCTGACTGTCATCATATCTGCTTTGTGTTACTTGAGCACCACCTCTAAGAAAGAATGCAGGTTAGTAACATGAAATCTAACGATGGAGGAACATTTCAAGTGGGTGGTCAATGTATTCAATGCTGCAAAGGGGTTGTAAGAGAAACTCTAAAGAGAGGCATTTTAGGTTTGACAATCTAATTGCTGATTAATTTTGAAAAGTAAGTTTTAGTAGTGATGAGATGAAATCAGATTTCTGGAAGAAGTTAACAGAGAGACACTAGAAAATGGGAGTGGAGAGTACAGAAGATTAGAAGAGTTATGATAATAGATTAGAAGATTAGAATAGTTATGATAATAACATGAGAAGAAAGAGGTTCAAGGAAGCAATAGCTAATTTATTTAAGGATAGGTAAGGCTTGGCCAAGTTTAGAGGTTAGAGGAATTAGAATAAAATGGGTAGAGAAGACTGAGTCCAAGAAAACGCAGAAATTGCTTTCCCCAAAAAGAGGAGAAAATAGAGCATGGTCATGAATACAGAGAGATTCTGAAATATGTATTTCCAAATGGATTAAATTCCTGGGTTAAGATAAAAAGTCAACACCTGAAAAGAAGGGGCAGAACTTGAGAGAGGTTTAAAGTAAAATTCAGAAATTCCATTTTAGATAACAAGCTGAGAAGTTTTATAGAAGTGGACAAATAGGTTTTTGAGCAACATTGAGGCTAGGGTATTGTATGAATCATAAGCATGCAGAAGGAAAATTTTTAAGATGAGGTAAGAGCATAATAAAGAAAACAGTTATTGGAAAGGATGACTACCCAACATGGATGGCACTGGAGGAGATTATGCTGAGGGAAATAAGTCAAGCAGAGAAAGTCAATTATCATATGGTTTCACTTACTGGTGGAGCATAAGGAATAATATGGAGGACATTAGGAGAAGGCAAGGAAAGGTGAGTTGGGGGAGATTGGAGCGGGAGACACACCGTGAAAGATTTAGACTCTGAGAAACAAATTGAGGGTTTTGTAGGGGAGAGGGGTTGGGGAATAGGTGAGCCTGGTGGTGAGTATTAAGGAGGGCATGTATTGCATGGAACACTGGGTATGGTGCATAAACAATGAATCTTGGAACACTGAAAAAATAAAATAAATCTAAAAAAATTTATTGAGCATTTACCAAGTGCCAGTTACTGTTCTAAGTGCTTTATATACCTTATTTCACATAATTCTTACCATGATATAAGGTAATAATATCATTATTACCATTTTACAGTTGAAGAAACTGTGACACTGAAATGTTGGGTAACTTCCCACAGTTCTATATTAATAAGGGGTAGACTTGCACTTGGATTGTCTGATCTATATCTTAAATACTCTGTTATACTAAATTATATTGGGGGATGAAGTATAGTTGAAATCATGAACCACATACTGAAATTCTCAAGAAATGTGGAGGTATGACTGGAAGTCTACATATGGTAAGCAATAAAACCAGAAAAAGAATGTTATAATAGGACAGCATAATCTTTGGAAAAGCAACAGATTTTGGATCAAGACAGAATAGTGGGTGATCAGAAGCAGTCACGGAGAGTGAAGATAGTGCTGATCCCAAACTTTAGCAGTTGATACGAATGAAAACTCTTCCATAGGAGAGGTAACCAGGAAATACCATGGAAGTTAGGGGGAAATCTCAGTTAATACAGGAAAATGGAAAGCATACATGAATGAATATGTAAAAGCACTTTAATTAGAGCATAGAGAGTAGGGGTGTATCGGGGTGGGGGGTGGAGGCAGGAATGAAAGGGTAAAGGAAGACAGGGATTTATTCATTAAACAATAAAAAAGTATTGAGTCCCTTCATGTACAAACCAGTGTTCTGTAAGCTGAGGATACAGGAATGAAAAAGACATGCACCCAGGTAACAAGGCTGACTAGATTTCTCCTGCTGAAAACAAGTAAGTATTCTGACTAAAAATACAGAAAAGAAAACTTCTGAAAAGCATTAAAAAGGTGGCAGGAAAATTATATAAATTGAATAACATTTAGATTAGGAACTTTGGGGGGGTCAGTAGGTTAGTAAGATAAAATCAGGCCAAAACACTGGTGAGGGTGGGAAGCCAGTAGATTACTAAAGCGACTTCTGTCCTGAGGGAATTTTCTGAACCTGCTGTTGAACTCTGGTCTTAAGCCCTCATAAACCTCAAGGTTTATATACAGAAAAAACAAACAAACAAACAAACAAACAACCCCACAAAAACCTCTGTACCTGTCCAGCGCAGAGATTTTAATAGCAAATTCTTCCTCCACAGAGCTGGAACTCCAGGGGCTACACCTCACAGTACTCAGAAATAATTCTGCCCCATAACCCCTACCCCAAGGAAAGGTGATTTGTCATGAGAAGAACAAGGAGGGAAATTCCTGACGTGTTATTACCACAAACTGGTCGTCAGTTTGTACCCAAAATTTCTATCACCTGAATGGTACAAAAAATGTCAACCCGTGAATTTAGTTTAAAATAATACTCTCAGACTTCAAGCAGATGCAAATGTAACCCATCTAGAAAGGAATATGCTTTTTTCCAGGTCCCAAAGAATTTCTATAAATACTTTTCTGATTAAAATTAACAGTGTAAATAATTAAGTCTATAAGAAACCCTGAAACCAGAATCATAGAAACAAGAAAGAATAGATCCACACATGAAGAGACTTCAAATATTTGAATTATCAGATGCTTATAAATGACCATGCTATTATAAACACACACTTACACATGGAGAAAAACTACAAGTTTAAAAACTCAGTGGATAAGTAGATCAGCAAATTAGATTCAGCTGAAGAGAGATTTTAGTGAGCTGGAAATTAGGGCAGAAGAAGTTTTACAGAATGTGGCACAGAGAGACAGAGATGAAAGATATGAAAGCAAAGCTAAGAGACTTGGAGGATACCCTGAGAAATTCTAACTTGTCTATTTAAATCTTCAGAAGAGGAGAGAGTGAGGCAAAAGTAATATATTTGAAGAACTAATTTTCAAAGAGGCACAGTCTTGTTCTTGCACTCACATGGAGGTAGACAAGTGTATAGTTAATTTCAAGAGTATAGTAAGTGTTAAGGCAATGTTATACAAAGTGCTTTGGGAATAGAAAAGAGGAACATTTAACCTCACCTGGGAGCTTGGGAAAGACTTCATGAAGGAGAGGATGTCTGTGTCTGTTATTTATGCTACTTAACAAGCCACCCCCAAACTTAACTGTCTTAGAGGAACATAAGTCATTTAGTTTGTTCACAAATCTGCAAATTTGGCAGAGTTCATTTGGCAGAGATAGCCTGTCTGTGCCACTTGGTATGAGCCAGGGCTGCTCAACTAGGGAAGAAAGGACGCATTCAAGATAGCCCACTACATGGCTGGCAAGTTGGTGACAGCTTAGAGATTGCCTGGATTTATGGGCTCGGGACCATTTTTCTCTCCATGGACTGCCTGGGTCTCCTCATCATATACTGGCTAGATTCTGAGATCAAGCATCTAAAAAGAACCAGGTGGAAGCTATATCATTTTTATTATCTAGCCTTCAAAGTCACAGACCATCGCTTCTACTATAGTTCCATATCTACCCAGATTCAAGAGGAGAGAACAGGTACCCCACTTCCTAATGAAGAGTGTCAAAGTTACTTTGTAATAAGAAAATAAATGATGGGAGATAACTTTGCTGTCAGTTTTAGAAAATGTACAGTTTTCCACCATCTGCCCTTTGGGCACAATAATTTATATTCTTTTCCTATGCAAATTATACTTGTTTATACCTTCAGGACTTCCAACTATCAGTCTTTTATAGCATGAGCTCCAAGTCTAGGTTCAGATGTCCACAAATATCCCTGATATAGTTCTGATGGTGCAGGTTCTTGACTGCTTTTGCTCTTGGCAGTGATGACCTATGAATCAGACAGTTTATCAGCCTCCTCTCTTACACACCAAACATATAATAGTGAATCAGGCATAGGAGAACCATAACTGACACACTCATCTAAACACAGGGACATGGTATCACTAGCCTGTGGCAATTCTGAATCTAACCAGGCACAGTTCCTTGATTAAGACTCAGGTTTATGGCATAAGAGTTGTTCTCTGTGACACGTGGTTCCACTGTCTGAATCATTATTTTACATAAAAAGTAGCCTGTGTTTATAGCTGAGTATCTTTCTTACTTGCTTTTTGTCTGTTAAAGATTAGGGGTCAAAAGGGCTCTTTTCATTTTATATTTCTGTTCCTTTCAGTTCAGGCTGATATAATTTCTTTTAAAACTTTGTGGACTTTCTGTGTTCCAATTTATAGTCTACTCCATTAGACAAAAGCTAATCTCCAGATAAGCACTTCCCTGCATTGGGGTCCTTATGAGACTTCTGTGAGATAATGTCCTTGAGATTCTTAGAAACCCTATTGTAAACAGGGAGCATCTGTGAGTCATGCCCTTAAAAATGCTTAGAGGGTCTTTTGTCTGGCTTAAAGATTCTATACAGCACCACCTGAGTGCATTCTTAGGCCTTAAGAAATGACGTTGTACCCCATCCAGATTTGATCATTGGCCTTCTTAATTTGAAAATTATTTGCCATTTGGAATGCCTGCAAATAATAAACTGGTTTTGTTTTTGTACCCAGAAATTCCTGGCTCTTTTGTATTTATTTGGTAGGTCATTCTTCAGTTTTCTCTTGGCTTGCATATTATCATAGGCAGCCAGATGAAGCTGGTTTGCTGCTTAAATACTCTTCCTGAAAACATCCTTAAATCATAGAGTTCATTTGGTTCATTTTCTGTTTTCCATGTTACCGCAGATGTCAATGTTGCCAAACTTTCCACGACTACAACACAAATGATGCTTTGCTTTCAGCTTCTGATTACATTTGCTCTCCTTTAAGCTTTTACCAACAGCTTTCTCATAGTTTTGTGGGTTTCCAAGAATCCTCTCTTCGGCCCTTATGGCTTCCATAGTCACTCACTTGGAGACCCTTCCAGCTTCTGTCAGCTGCCCAGTCACAGAGTTCATGCCACATGCTTTAGATTTTTGTTATGGCAGCACCCCATTTCTAAATATCAGAATCTATTCTGGTCATTGATGACTGCATAACAAACTACCTAAATACTTAGTGAGTTTAAAAAAGATTAATTTATCTTGTTTATAAATCTGTAATTTGGGGAGAACTCTGTAGGGACAGCTTCTTTCTGTCTCAAGTGATATCAGCTGGAACAGCTTTGGGGGCAGGGGGGCTGAAGGATTCTGACTCATATGGCTGGCATGGCCTATTTAGATTTCCTCTAAGTGATGGTGTAAGTGATGGTAAGTGATGGTGTTCCAAGAGCAAGCATCCTAGAAGTGAGGCAGAAGCTGAATTGCTTTTTATGACTTAACTCAGAAGGCAACATCACTTCTGTGGTAGTCAAGAGCTTACCTATATTTAAGTGGAGGGGATTTATTCATCTCTCCCCTTTATAGAAAAGGTTACTGAAGTCATGCTATAAGAAGATATTCTTGTGGCCTCTTTTGGAAAATACAAACTTCTGTAATACCGAGTTATTTATTGCTGTTACTCATTTTCAAGTGGGATAAGAGTTAATTTACATGGATATATCATTTTCCCTGATTGTGTTCAATCATCCAGATTCAGTATAAAAGAAGCCAGTTTGCTCCGTTGACCTAGGCTTAATTCATAATGGTTGGTAGTCTGCACTTTTGACCATGATTGTGAATTCTAGGGGTGAGGGAGTCCAGATTTTAATTGGAAGAATTTTTCTTTTTAATGATATGTGTAGGGATGAATACAAGTCAGAGCAGGTTCTGTTCTAATTCTAGATAGCACTTTACCAAGTGATCCCCACAGAATTCCCTCCCATAATCAACCTAGCAGGTGGAAGAGAACATCAGCGTCACTCTTTGTCTTCTGTCTGGATGAGGATGCAGTCTCTGTCACTTTCCTTTGTTGATTCCATTAACCCATAGGCTTTGCATGTACCTAATTATTTCCAGGTCTCACTCTGTTATGTCTGGTCCCATGTGACTCATACCTAGCTTTGCCTTTTCCCCTCAGGGCCATCTAACTAAGCTGATGAACTCAAGGAAGTAACTGCCCTCTGTTGAGGCTACTGATGTTTTCCCTTTGTTACCAACTCCTTTACTGACCAAACATAGGAATTCCAGAAGTGGAGACATCTCTTGATGTACATGAGTCCTTTAGAGTCCTCACACTGAACTGGGTGGGTAACTACCTTGAAATTTCTCATCCACTCAATAAATACTTATTGGATATTTATGGTGTTTAAGGAAGTGTGCTAAGTGTTGTTGAAGAAACAGTGAAAGTCCTGATATTTATAAGCTTAGAATGTATTTGAATTAAGGGTAATAAGTGTAATGAGAGAGGTAAGCATAAGGTATTCCAGGAGGATAGAAAGGAAGAGATTGAGTAAAAGCTTACTGGAGGGGGTGCTGCCTGATATGAGCCTCAAAGAAGGAGAATTAGATGCATGGACGGGAGGTGTACGGTGTGTGGATGAATAGGAGGTATTATGCAGGGATCCAGAGGCATGGGAGAACTTAGTACATTCAGAGACAATGACCAGCTTAGCATGGTTAAAGCAGAGAATGCTCCTAAGGAAAAATACATGAAAGAACAAGAAGTGACATTCAGAAGTTTGGATTTCACCTGAAAGTAGAAGTGAACCATTGACAGACTTTAAGCAGGGACATGATGTGATGGGCTTTTGGTTTAGAACAGTCTTTCTGGAAGCAGTACGAAGACTAGATTGGACAGAAATGAGGCTTAAGACAGCATGATTAATTAGGAGATGAATCTTCAGTGTCAGAAAAAAAAAAAAAAAAGATGGTGGCCATTACAAAGGTAATGCCAACAAAGAGAGGAAAGGGAACAAAGAGGAGAAGTATAAAGGAGTGGAGGTTATCCTTTTTTCCCTTTGAAAATTCTTCCCTTTAGGAAATAAGAAGCCAAGGAAACTAAGTAGTTATATTTTAGGGAATATATTTTATAGTTTTTGGTTAACTGTGCTAGATTAACATGGTTTATGTTTACAGAAAAAATGAGGATTTCTACACACACAGAAATTGCATTCTGAAGCTTTCCTGGAGAGACAGAGAGAAGTGACAGAGGGATGACTAGGTCTTTACAGGGATTTTTATGTGTTGAATTGTGCTCCACCCCCTCTTTTTTTACTTTTAGTCACTAGTACATCAGAATGGGACCTTACTTGGAGAATTTGGAGATAGGGTCTACAGAGGTAATCAAGTTAAAATGAAGTCTTGAGGTAGGCCCTAATCCAGCATGACTGGATTCCCCTTATAAGAAGAGGGAAATTTAGATATATAGAGATATATGCAAAGACGGGAGATACTGTGAAGAGACACAGAAAGAAGATGGCCACCCACAAGCCGGAGAGGCCCAAAATAGATCCTTCCCTCATAGCCCACAGAAGAAATGGAACTTGCTTTCAGACTTCAAGCCTCCAGACTATGAAACAAATAATTTCTGTTGTTTAGGACACCCAATTAGTACCACTTTGTTAACAACAACAATAAGGAGTGATTTCAATGACTGAGTATATAAATTTGATCATAGAAAGAAGGTGTGACTGAGGATCCTGGGCTTCTGAGGACAGACCTTGCCTGTCTTCCTCATTTCAGAGGCTAAGCACTTGAGGGTCCTGGTTGTGACTGGCAATGTTGTTCATGGATATAGAATATTCAATTTCACAGAAAATCACAGTTAAGTATGCATATTAGTTCCCTGTCCGTCTTTCTTCTTTTTCTTTAATTTTTAATTTTTATTAACATGTAGTGTATTATTAGCCCCAGGGGTACAATTCTGTGAATCGCCAGGTTTACACACTTCACAGCACTCACCATAACACATACCCTCCCCAATGTCCATAACCCAACCACCCTCTCCATCCCCCTTCCCCCCAGTACCCCTCAGTTTGTTTTGTGAGATTAAGAGTCTCTTATGGTTTGTCTCCCTCCCAGTCCCATCTTGTTTCATTTTTTCCTTCCCTACCCCCCCAAGCCCCCCACATTGCCTCTCAAATTCCTCATATCAGGGAGATCATATGATAATTGTCTGTCTCTGATTTATTTTGCTCAGCATAATACCCTCTAGTTCCATCCACGTCGTTGAAAAAGGCAAGATTTCATTTCTTTTGATGGCTGCATAGTATTCCATTGTATACATATTCCACAACTTCTTTATCCATTCATCTCTTGATGGACATCTAGGTTCTTTCCATAGTTTGGCTATTGTGGACGTTGCTGCTATAAACATTTGGTTGAAGGTGCCCCTTCGGAGCAGTACATTTGTATCTTTTATGGTAAATACTAAGTAGTGCAATTGCTGGGTCATAGGGTAGCTTTGTTTTCAACTTTTTGAGGAAACTCCATGCTGTTTTCCAGAGTGGCTGTACCAGCCTGCATTCCCACCAACAGTGTAGGAGGGTTCCCCTCTCTCTGCATCCTCACCAGCATCTGTCATTTCTTGACTTGTTAATTTTAGCCATTCTGAGCAGTGTGTGGTGGTATCTCATTGTGGTTTTGATTTGTATTTCCCTAATGCCGAGTGACGTGGAGCACTTTTTCATGTGTCTGTTGGCCATCCAGATGTCTTCTTTGCAGAAATGTTGGTTCATGTACTCTGCCCATTTCTTGATTGGATTTTTTGTTCTTTGGGTGTTGAGTTTGATAATTTCTTTATAGATTTTGAATACTAGCCCTTTATCTGATATGTCGTTTGTGAATATCTCCTCCCATTCTGTCAGTTGTCTTTTGGTTTTGTTAACTGTTTCTTTTGCTGTGCCAAAGCTTCTGATCTTGATGAAGTCCCAATAGTTCATTTTTGCCTTTGCTTCCCCTGCCTTTGGTGATGTTTCTAGGAAGAATTTGCTGCGGCTGAGGTCGAAGACGTTGCTGCCTGTGTTCTCCTCAAGGATTTTGATGGATTCCTTTCTCACATTGAGGTCTTTCATCCATTTTGAGTCTATTTTTGTGTGTGGTGTAAGGAAATGGTCCAGTTTCATTCTTATGCATGTGGCTGTCCAATTTTCCCAACATCATTTGATGAGGAGACTGTCTTTTTTCCATTGGACATTCTTTCCTGCTTTGTCAAAGATTAGTTGACCATAGAGTTGAGGGTCCATTTCGGGGCTCTCTATTCTGTTCCATTGATCTATGTGTCAGTTTTTGTGCCAGGACCATATTGTCTTGATGATGACAGCTTTGTAATAGAGCTTGAAGTCCTGGAATTGTGATGCCACCAACTTTGGCTTTCTTTGTCAACACGCCTCTGGCTATTCATGTCATGGTCTTTTCTGGCTCCATATAAATTTTAATATTATTTGTTCCATTTGTTTGAAAAAAATGGATGGTATTTTGATAGGGATTGCATTAAACATGTAGATTGCTTTAGGTAGCATAGACATTTTCACAATATTTGTACTTCCAATCTATGAGCATGAACATTTTTCCATTTCTTGGTGTCTTCCTCAATTTCTTTCATGAGTACTTTATAGTTTTCTGAGTAAAGATTCTTTGCCCCTTTGGTTAGGTTTATTCCTAGGTATCTTATGGCTTTGGGTATAATTGTAAATGGGATTGACTCCTTAATTTATCTTTCTTCTGTCTTGTTGGTGTATAGCAATGCAACAGATTTCTGTGCATTGATTTTATATCCTGACACTTCACTGATTCCTGTTCAAGTTCTAGCAGATTTAGAGTGGAGTCTTTTGGGTTTTCCACATCAAGTATCATATCATTTGCAAAGTGTGATAGTTTGACTTCTTCTTTGCTGATTTGGATGCCTTTAATTTCTTTCTGTTGTCTGATTGCTGAGGCTAGGACTTCTAGTACTATGTTGAATAAGAGTGGTGATAATGGACATCCCTGTCATGTTCCTGACTTTGACGGAAAAGCTCTGGTTTTCTCCATTGAGAATGATATTTGAAGTGGGTTTTTCATAGATGGCTTTGATGGTATTGAGGTATGTACCCTTTATCCCTACACTTTGAAGAGTTTTGATCAAGAAAGGATGCTGTACTTTGTCAAATGCTTTTTGAGCATCTATTGAGACTATCATATGTTTCTTGTTCTTTCTGTTATTAATATATTGTATCACATTGATTGATTTGCAGATGTTGAACCAAACTTGCAGCCCAGGAATAAATCCCACTTGGTCGCAGTGAATAATCATTTTAAAATACTGTTGGATCCTATTGGGTAGTATTTTGGTAAGAATTTTGGAATCCATGTTCATCAGGGATATTGGTATACAAATCTCCTTTTTGATGGTGTCTTTGGTTTTGGGATCAAGGTAATGCTGGCTTCTTGAAATGA
Organism: Martes martes; assembly: GCF_963455335.1. Lineage (NCBI taxonomy): Eukaryota > Metazoa > Chordata > Mammalia > Carnivora > Mustelidae > Martes > Martes martes. Next base: position 21,838,056 of record NC_137895.1, read on the forward strand.
GTTTGGAAGTTTTCTTCCTTTTCTATTTTTTGGGAACAGTTTCAGGAGAATAGGAATTAATTCTTTAAATGTTTGGTAGAATTCCCCTGGGAAGCCATCTGGCCCTGGGCTCTGGTTTGTTGGAAGATTTTTTTTTTTTAATTTTTTATTTATTTTCAGCGTAACAGTATTCATTGTTTTTTCACCACACCCAGTGCTCCATGCAATCTGTGCCCTCCCTAATACCCACCACCTGGTTCCCCCACCCTCCCACCCTGCCCCTTCAAAACCCTCAGGTTGTTTTTCAGAGTCCATAGTCTCTCATGGTTCACCTCCCCTTCCAATTTCCCTCCACTCCCTTCTCCTCTCCATCTACCCTTGTCCTCTATATTATTTGTTATGCTCCACCAATAAGTGAAACCATATGATACTTGACTTTCTCTGTTTGACTTATTTCACTCAGCATAATCTCTTCCAGTCCTGTCCATGTTGCTACAAAAGTTGGGTATTCGTCCTTTCTGATGGAGGCATAATACTCCATAGTGTATATGGACCACATCTTCCTTATCCATTCATCCGTTGAAGGGCATCTTGGTTCTTTCCACAGTTTGGCGACCGTGGCCATTGCTGCTATAAACATTGGGGTACAGATGGCCCTTCTTTTCACTACATCTGTATCTTTGGGGTAAATACCCAGCAGTGCAATTGCAGGGTCATAGGGAAGATCTATTTTTAATTTCCTGAGGAATCTCCACACTGTTCTCCAAAGTGGCTGCACCAGTTTGCATTCCCACCAACAGTGTAAGAGGGTTCCCCTTTCTCCACATCCTCTCCAACACACGTTGTTTCCTGTCTTGCTAATTTTGGCCATTCTAACTGGTGTAAGGTGGTATCTCAATGTGGTTTTGATTTGAATCTCCCTGATGGCTAGTGATGATGAACATTTTTTCATGTGTCTGGTAGCCATTTGTATGTCTTCATTGGAGAAGTGTCTGTTCATATCTTCTGCCCATTTTTTAATATGATTATCTGTTTTGTGTGTGTTGAGTTTGAGGAGTTCTTTATAGATCCTGGATATCAACCTTTTATCTGTACTGTCATTTGCAAATATCTTCTCCCATTCCGTGGGTTGCCTCTTTGTTTTGATGACTGTTTCTTTTGCTGTGCAGAAGCTTTTTATCTTGATGAAGTCCCAGAAGTTCATCTTTGCCTTTGTTTCCTTCGCCTTTGGAGACATATCTTGAAAGAAGTTGTTGTGGCTGATATCAAAGAGGTTACTCCCTATGTTCTCCTCGAGGATTCTGATGGATTCCTGTCTCACGTTGAGGTCTTTTATCCATTTCGAGTTTATCTTTGTGTACGGTGTAAGAGAATGGTCAAGTTTCATTCTTCTACATATAGCTGTCCAGTTTTCCCAGCACCATTTATTGAAGAGACTGTCTTTTTTCCACTGGATATTTTTTCCTGTTTTGTCAAAGATTATTTGACCATAGAGTTGAGGGTCCATATCTGGGCTCTCTACTCTGTTCCACTGGTCCATGTGTCTGTTTTTATGCCAGTACCATGCTGTCTTGGTGATCACAGCTTTGTAGTAAAGCTTGAAATCAGGTAACGTGATGCCACCAGTTTTATTTTTGTTTTTCAACATTTCCTTAGCAATTCGGGGTCTCTTCTGATTCCATACAAATTTTAGTATTATTTGCTCCAGCTCTTTGAAAAATACTGGTGGAATTTTGATTGGAATGGCATTAAAAGTATAGATTGCTCTGGGCAGTATAGACATTTTAACGATGTTTATTCTTCCCATCCAAGAGCATGGAATGGTCTTCCATCTTTTTGTGTCTTCTTCAATTTCTTTTAGGAGTGTTCTGTAGTTCCTCGAGTACAGATCTTTAACCTCTTTGGTTAGGTTTATTCCGAGGTATCTTATGGTTTTTGGTGCTATAGTAAATGGAATCGATTCTCTAATTTGCCTTTCTGTATTTTCATTGTTAGTGTATAAGAAAGCCACTGATTTCTGGACATTGACTTTGTATCCTGCTACATTACTGAATTGCTGTATGAGTTCTAGTAGTTTGGAGGTGGAGTCTTTCGGGTTTTCCATATAAAGAATCATGTCATCTGCGAAGAGAGAGAGTTTGACTTCTTCCTTGCCAATTTGGATACCTTTTATTTCTCTTTGTTGTCTGATTGCTGTTGCTAGGACTTCTAATACTATGTTGAACAAGAGTGGTGAGAGTGGGCATCCTTGTCGTGTTCCTGATCTCAATGGGAAGGCTGCAAGCTTTTTCCCATTGAGGATGATATTTGCTGTGGGTTTTTCATAGATAGATTTGATGAAGTTCAGGAATGTTCCCTCTATCCCTATACTTTGAAGCGTTTTAATCAGGAACGGATGCTGGATTTTGTCAAAAGCTTTTTCTGTATCAATGGAGAGGATCATGTGGTTCTTCTCTCTTCTCTTATTGATTTGTTCTATCACATTGATTGATTTGCGAATGTTGAACCATCCTTGTAACCCAGGGATGAATCCTACCTGGTCATGGTGGATAATCTTTTTAATGTGCTGTTGGATCCTGTTTGCTAGGATCTTGTTGAGAATCTTAGCATCCATATTCATCAGTGATATCGGTCTGAAATTCTCCTTTTTGGTAGGGTCTTTGCCTGGTTTGGGGATCAGGGTAATGCTGGCTTCATAAAAAGAGTCTGGAAGTTTTCCTTCTGCTTCAATTTTTTGAAACAGCTTCAGGAGAATAGGTATTATTTCTTCTTTGAAAGTTTGATAGAATTCCCCAGGGAATCCGTCAGGTCCTGGGCTCTTGTTTTTTGGGAGGTTTTTGATCACTGCTTCAATCTCGTTACTAGATATCGGTCTATTCAGGTTGTCAATTTCTTCCTGGTTCAATTTTGGGAGTTTATAGTTTTCCAGGAATGCATCCATTTCATCTAGGTTGCTTAGCTTATTGGCATATAACTGTTGATAATAGCTTCTGATGATTGTTTCTACTTCCTTGGTGTTAGTTGTGATCTCTCCCTTTTCATTCATAATTTTATTAATTTGGGCTTTCTCTCTTTTCTTTTGGATTAGTGTGGCCAATGGTTTATCGATCTTATTGATTCTTTCAAAAACCAGCTTCTAGTTTCGTTGATACGTTCTACTGTATCTCTGGTTTCTACCTCGTTGATCTCTGCTCTAATCTTGATTATTTCCCTTCTTACGTGTGGAGTTGGTTTGATTTGTTGTTGATTCTCCAGTTCTTTAAGGTGTAGAGACAGCTGGTGTATTCTGGATTTTTCAATTTTTTTGAGGGAGGCTTGGATGGCTATGAATTTCCCCCTTAGGACCGCCTTTGCTGTATCCCATAGGTTTTGGAGTGAAGTGTCTTCGTTCTCATTGGTTTCCATGAATTGTTTAAGTTCTTCTTTGATCTCCTGGTTGATCCAAGCATTCTTAAGCAAGGTGGTCTTTAGCTTCCAGGTATTTGAGTTCCTTCTGAACTTTTCCTTGTGATTGAGCTCCAGTTTCAAAGCATTGTGATCTGAGAATATGCAGGGAATAATCTCAGTCTTTTGGTATCGGTTGAGCCCTGATTTGTGACCCAGTATGTGGTCTATTCTGGAGAAGGTTCCATGTGCACTTGAGAAGAATGAGTATTCTGTTGTTTTAGGGTGGAATGTTCTGTATATATCTATGAGGTCCATCTGGTCCAATGTATCATTCAATGCTCTTATTTCTTTATTGATTTTCTGCTTCGATGATCTGTCTATTTCTGAGAGAGGCGTGTTAAGATCTCCTACTATTAATGTATTCATATCAATATGACTCTTTATCTTGATTAATAGTTTTCTTATGTAATTGGCTGCTCCCATATTGGGGGCATAGATATTTACAATTGTTAGATCATCTTGGTGGATGGTCCCTTTAAGAATGATGTAGTGTCCTTCTGTATCCCTGACTACCGTCTTTAGTTTAAAATCTAATTTATCTGATATGAGAATCGCTACCCCGGCCTTCTTTTGAGGCCCATTGGCATGAAAGATGCTTCTCCATCCCTTCACTTTCAGTCTGGGTGTATCTTTAGGTTCAAAATGGGTCTCTTGTAGACAACATATGGATGGGTCCTGTCGTTTTATCCAATCTGCAACCCTGTGTCGTTTTATGGGTGCATTTAGGCCATTCACATTGAGAGTGATTATTGAGAGATACGTTTTTATTGACATTGTGTTATCTTTGAAGTCTTTCTTTCTGTCGATTGTCTCTATATTTCTGTTCAATGCTATTCTTAGGATTTTTCCTCTTTTATAGAACCCCCCTTAATATTTCCTGCAGTGTCGGCTTGGTGGTTGCATAGTCTTTCAAGCCTTGCTGGTCTTGGAAACTCTTTATCTCTCCATCCATTTTGAATGTCAGTCTTGCTGGATAAAGTATTCTTGGCTGCATGTTCTTCTCATTTAGTGCCCTGAATATATCTTGCCAGCCCCTTCTGGCTTGCCAGGTCTCTGTGGACAGGTCTGACGTTATTCTGATGGGCTTTCCTCTGTATGTAAGGAGCTTCTTTGTCCTAGCGGCTTTCAAGAGATTGTATCTACAATTATGATTCCTCAATTTTACTATGAGGTGCCTGGATGTTTTTTTTGAATTTATAATCTTGGGGGGGACCTTTCTACTTCTAGTACATGAACACTTGTTCCATTCACAAGATTGGGAAAATTTTCATGAAAAACTTGTTCCACTATATCTTCTAGACTTCTTTCTTTCTCCTCCCCTTCAGGGATTCCAATAATTCTGACGTTGGAACGTTTCATGGCATCATTTATTTCCCTGATTCTGTTTTCGTGGCTTCTAAGCTGTTTGTTCCAGGCTTCCTCCTGATCCTTTCTCTCTATTTGTTTGTCCTCCAGATCACTAATTCTATCTTCTGTCTCAGTTACCCTAGCTTTTAGAGAATTTAGGTTAGATTGGAACTCATTGAGAGCGTTGTGAACCTCATCCCTGGTGGCCTTCAGCTCTGCCCTAACATTATGAACCTCCTCTCTGGTCGCTTTCAATTCTGCCCTAATCAATTCTGTTTGGTCATCCATGGCTTTCTCCAACCTAGCTATTGCCTGGATAATTGTTAGCCTGAATTCTCTTTCTGACATATTGTCTATGTTGATAGCCATTAGCTCTGTTGCAGAAGGCCCATCCTCTGTATTTTTCTTCTGTTGGGGATTCCTCCTCCTAGTCATTTTGGTGAGAGATGACTGGACAGATGTAGCTGGATGTATTGACCGTGGTGCAGTCAAGGTGCACCCTGGAACGCTTCTGAGCACTCAGGATTCCCCACCCAAATGAGAGAAAAAAGAAAAGAAAAAGAAAAAAGAGGGAGAGAGAGAGACAGGAAAAAAAGGGAAGATAAAAATGAAGGTTCAGCCCAAATGGGCCCCAGGGTAAGGTTTATGACGTATACAAACAAAAACAGACAAACAAAAAGACTGATAAAAGTATATGACGAGAGAAAATATATATATATTATAAGCAAAAAAAAGGAGGAGCCTCGTCAAGAAGAACCCCAAGTATAAGATTTATATACTATCCGGACAAACATAAACACACAGAGACACTGGCAGAAGAAAAAGATGGGAGCATGGTTATAGATTCTCGGTGTGGGCGAGGAAGGTTATTTTGATTCTTCCTGGATGTATCTTGATATCTTTGTTAAAGGACTCAACTTTCCTAAGAAAAAGGGGGATTAAAAATTGGTTCACCTATAGGGGTAGCATTGCTTGGAGAAAGGGGATTACCTTGAAGTTTAACTCTATATGAATATTAGAAAATAAAAATAAAAAAGGAATAAACTGGACTAAACTAAATTAAAAATTTTTTTAAAAATTAAGAAAATAGAAAAGCAAAAGAAAAACACATGTGTATGTATCAAAAAATTCAGGTTAGAAGTTTATCATGGAATTTGATGTACTGGACATCTCACTGTGATGGTAAATAGGTTAAAAAATTATCTATATAAAAAAAGAAAAAAAATGAACCAGAATAGTGGGAAAGAATTAAAAATAAAAGTTGTATCTATGAAGTAGTGGTGGTTGTTCTCTTGTAGTCTTTTTTTTTTTTTTTCCTGATTTGTTTTCTGGGGGAGGGGGCTGCCACGTGGGTTTTCAGTCAATGATGTTCCCTGAGTTAAGTCCTCCCGACCCCCTCAAGGGGGTGGGCTCTGAGAAAAACGTTTTTTTTCAGGTTTTTGTTCTCTGGAGGTTTTTATGTTTGTTCACTTCTTTTCTCTCGCCTTGACAGCTTTTGATGGTTTTTGGAGGTTTAGAGGAAAGAAAACTGCACCCCAACCTCCCTCTCAGAGAGAAGCCTCAGTCTGCTCCCCTGCAGGTGCTGCAGCCGCTGGGCCGCTGGCAGAGCAGGTTCTGAGTCATGGTCCCTGGGGACACAGGATCTCCTGCTTGTACGCAAAACCAAGGCAGCTGTGGCTGTCTGGGCAGCTCCAGACCGTCAGAGAGGTTCCAAGCAGCAATCGCACACTGAGATTTTCCCGCTGGCTGGGGCTAAGAGCTCAGGGCTTGCGCGCACCTCTCCCAGGGGATGGTTTGGGGCGCGGCGCCTCCAGCTCTATCGGCTCTATCGCCGCGTGGGTCTATCGCCACGTGGGTCCCAGAACACCAGGCTGGGCGTGCACCTCTCTCAGGGGAGGTTGAGGCACGCGCGCATCTCCAGTAAGGTGCGCGTTCTGCCGTCTGGTGTGGCTCCCAGCCCCTCACGGGAGCCGGACTCCACCCGTTCTCGGGCGCACTAGCGGCTCCGGGACAAAGACCAGGTTTCTCCGCCGCACTCTCCGGCTCAGCGCCAGGGGATGCTGCCCTGGGTCTGGGGACTTAAGCCCCTATCCCTATCCGCCCCGATTCCCACAATTTCCCCGCTCGAGTCTTTGCTCTTTTGAGTGCTTTCAACAAGACTCCAAGTTAATGCTGGTCCCCAGATGCCGGGCACTCTCGTATTGGGGTATTATTTTCCAGTCGGTCGCCTCTGGAGGCTCCCTCCCCCTTTTGTTTATCTTCCGATATCAGTCCGACGTTCCCACTCCACTTTACCTGCCCACTGGCGTCTTCTGGCCCCCGTAGAGATCCAGACGTGTATAATTCTGATCTCAGGCTGATTTCATGGGTGATTGGAGTTCTTTGGTAGGTAATCAGCTCACTTTAGGGTGCAGGTTGAAAGGGCGCCTCCTCCTACTTCCCCGCCATCTTGTCTCCCCCCTGTTGGAAGATTTTTGATGACTGCTTCAATCTCCTGACTGGTTACGGTTCTGTTCAGGTTTTCCATTTCTTCCTGTTTTTAGTAGTTTATTGGTCTCTAGAAATTCATCCATTTCTTTCAGATTGTCAAATTTGCTGGCGTATAGTTGCTCATAATATGTTCTTACAATTGTTTGTATTTCTTTGGTGTTGGTCGTGATCTCTCCTCTTTCATTCATGATTTTATTAATTTGGGACCTTTTTCTTTTCTTTTTGGTAAGTCTGGCCAGGGGTTTATCAATCTTATTAATTCTTTCAAAGAACTAGCTCCTAGTTTTGTTGATTTGTTCTTTTTTTTGTTTGTTTCTATTTAATTGATTTCTGCTCTGATCTTTATGATTTCTCTTCTCCTACTGAGTTTAGGCTTCCTTTGCTGTTTTTCTCCAGCTCCTTTAGGTGTAGGGTTAGGTTGTGTATTTGAGACCTTTCTTGTTTCTTGAGAAAGGCTTGTATCACTATATATTTTCCTCTCAGGAATGCCTTTGCTGTGTCCCACAGATTTTGAACAGTTGTGTTTTCATTATCATTTGTTTCCATGAATTTTTTCAATTCTTTAATTTACTGGTTGACCCAGTCATGCGTTAGTAGGATGCTCTTTAGCCACCAGGTATTTGGGTTCTTTTCAAATTTCCTCTTGTGCTTGAGTTCTAGCCTCAGAGCATTGTGGTCTGAAAATATGCAGGGAATGATCCCAATCTTTTGGTACCAGTTGAAACCTGGTTTGTGACCCAGGATGTGATCTATTCTGGAGACTATTCCATGTGCACTAGAGAAGAATGTGTATTCTGTTGCTTTGGGATGGAATGTTCTGAATATATCTGTGATGTCCATCTGGTCCAGTGTGTTTATTTTACTTTACTTCCTCGTTGATCTTTTACTTGGATGATCTGTCCATTTCAGTGAGGGGGGTGTTACAGTCCCCTAGTATTATTGGATTATTGTTGTTGTGTTTCTTTGATTTTGTTATTAATCAGTTTATATAGTTGGCTGCTCCCATGTTAGGGGCATAGATATTTAAAATTGTTAGATCTTGTTGGACAGACTCTTTGAGTATGATATAGTGTCCTTCTTCATCTCTTATTATAGTCTTTGGCTTAAAATATAATTTATCTGGTTTAAGGATTGCCACCCCAACTTTCTTTTGATGTCCCTGAGCAGTTTTGGTAGTTTATTCCACACCCTCACTTTAACTCTGGGGGTGTCTTCAGTTCTTAAATGAGTTTCTTGCAGACAGCATATTGAAGACTTTTGTTTTTTTATCCATTCTGATACCCTGTGACTTTTGATTGGGGCATTTAGCCCATTTACATTCAGGGTAACTATTGAGAGATACTAATTTAGTGCCATTGTATTGCCTGTAAGGTGACTGTTACTGTATATTGTCTCTGTTCCTTTCTGGGCTACTACTTTTAGGGTCTCTCTTTGCTTAGAGGACTGCTTTCAATATTTCCTGTAGAGCTGATTTGGTGTTTACAAATTCCTTTCATTTTTGTTTGTCCTGGAAGCTTTTCATCCCTCTTTCTATTTTCAATGACAGCCTAGCTGGATATAGTATTCTTGGCTGCATGTTTTTCTCATTTAGTGCTCTGAATATATCATGCCAGTTCTTTCTGGCCTGCCAGGTCTCTGTGGATAGCTCTGCTGCCAATCTAATATTTCTACCATTGTATGTTACCGACTTTTTGTCTCAGGCTGCTTTCAGCATTTTCTCTTGGTCACTAAGACTTATAAGTTTTACCATTAGATGATGGGGTTTGGAACTATTCTTTTTGATTTTGAGGGGGGTTCGCTGCACCTCCTGGATTTTGATGTTTGTTCCGTTTGCCATATTAGGGAAATTCTCTATAATAATTCACTCCAATATATGTTATGCCCCCTCTCTCTTTTTTCTTCTTCTGGAACCCCAATTATTCTAATATTGTTTCATCTTATGGTATCACTTATATCTCAAATTCTCCCCTCATGGTCCCATAGTTGTTTGTCTTTCTTTTCCTCAGCTTCTTTATTCTCTGTCATTTGGTCTTCCTTTTTTTTAATTTTTATTTTTTTAAATTTCTTTTCAGCGTACCAGAATTCATTGTTTATGCACCACACCCAGTGCTTCATGCAATACATGCCCTCCATAATACCCACCACCAGGCTTACCCAACTTCCCACCCCCCAACCCTTCAAAACCCTCAGATTGGTTTTCAGAGTCCACAGTCTCTCATGGTTCATCTCCCCCTCCGATTTCCCTCAACTCCCTTTTCCTCTCCATCTTCCCATGTCCTCCATCTTATGTCATTTGGTCTTCTATATCACTAATTCTCTCTTTGCCTCATTTATCCTAGCAGTAAGAGCCTCCATTTTTGATTGCACCTCATTAATAGCTTTTTTGATTTCAGCTTGGTTAGATTTTAGTTCTTTTATTTCTTCAAAAAGGGCTTTTATTTCTCCAGAAAGGGTTTCTCTAATGTCTTCCATGCCTTTTTCGATCCCAGCTAGTACCTTGAGAATCATCATTCTGAACTCTAGCTCTGATATATTTCCAATGTTTGTATTTATTAGGTTCCTACTCTTCATTACCATTCTTGTTCTTTATTTTTTGTGGTGAGTTTTTCCACCTTGTCATTTTATCCAGATAAGAATATATGAACGAGAGAATAAAATACTAAAAGGGTGGCAAAGACCCCAGAAAAATGTGTGTTAACCAGATCATGGGGAGAAGAAAGAGAGTAAAAAGAAGTTAAAAAATTTTTTTAAAAAATATATTAGACTGGTGGATAGAATAGAGCTACCCACTTAATTTTGGGTATATTTTGTTCTCTTAGAAGAAACTACCTCCCAAAATTTTAAGGAAAGAAAAAAAAATACGCATACACACACACACACACACACAAATAAGGGTAAACATGATGAAGGGATGGAATATGACTGTAAAGATAAAATTTTTAAAAAATTCTAAAAAAGGAGTTGATAAGTTGGTTGGGAAAAGAAAGAAAAAGAAAGTGGAGAGAATTTGCTCAGGCTGGAAAGTAGAACAAATCTAGCCCTGTGCTAGATTTAGGGTATATTTTGATCTATTAGAAGAAGTTATATCCCAAAGGTTTTTAGAAGAAAAAACCCTATATGTGTACAAAAAATAAAGTTAGATACAATGAAGGATAAGATATGACTATAATAAAGAAGTTTCAAAAAGATTTTTTTAAAGAAAGGTATTGTTAGGATAAACTAGTTAAAAAACATTAAAAGAGGAAAGAGTAAGTTAAAAAAATTAGAATAAGAAAAAAATTAAAAAATTTAATTAACTTTGGAAGACTAAAGGATCATGGGGAGAAAGCCATGAATTCCATGCTCTGCTTTCCCCTCCTCTGGAGTTCCTCTGTTCTCCTTGATCAGTGAGCTTGATCTTGGCTGGATGTTCTTGCTGATCTTCTGGGGGAGGGGCTTGTTGTAGTGATTCTTAAGTGTCTCTGCCCAAGGCAGAATTGTACCGCCCTTTCCAGGGGCCAGGCTAAGTAATCTGTTTGGGTTTGCTCTCTGGAGCTTTTGTTACCCAAACGCTTTCCATAGAGTTCTAGAGGACAGAATGAAAATGGCAGCCTCCCATCTCTGGCCTGGAGGAGCCAAGAGCTTGGGGCCCTACTCCTCAGTGCACCTTTGGAGAAAAGTGCTGAATCACTTCCATCTCCCTGGTCTCTGGCCATGCTCCAAGCTCACCCAGCCTGTGACCAAGCGTTTCTGTCTCTGGCACACAGCCCTGTTTGAAGTCTCCAAACTCAGCAGATTCCTGCCTCCAGAGAAGGAAGGTGAGTCTCCCCAGATCTGCCATTTGAGGGGGTCCCTGCTCAAAGAGCTGTGGTCTGACTGTGCCACAGATCACAGTTTCTGGAACCCCAAGCTGAGATCTCACTCCTTGGCTCCATCTCTGTAGTTGGCTTCCCTGTTCTAATACCTGCGAGCTCTGCTACACTCAGATACCCCTGATCCTTCTGTGACCCTGCAGGACCTGAGACTATGCTGTCCGCATGAGGGCTCCACCCCTGCTTAGCCTCTGTGTTCCTCAGGGGAGCAGACTTTTAAAAGTTCTGATTTTGTGCTCTGTTGCTCTCTGCCACTTGCTGGGAGCCGGCCCCTCCCCCCGCGGTCCATCTTCCCATTGCTTTGGATTCACTTCTCTGCAAGTCCTACCTTTCAGAAAGTGGCCAATTTTCTGTTTTTAGAATTGCTGCTCTTCTCATCGATCTCCTGTTGGATTTGTAGGTGTTTGGAATGGTTTGATAACTACCCAGCTGAACTCCTGCTATCCGATGTCATCTCAGCCTGCTACTCCTCTGCCATCTTGACTCCTCCCCCTCCTGTCTTTTCTATTTATTAACTAGTTAAGCCAATACAAAGTAGATCTCATCCTGAAAAAAAATTCTATAGTAGTCAGTGGTTTAATTTAAATATGAAAGCAACTTATTAGTAAACCTATATTCAACAAGATTTTACAGTCCAACCAGAAAATGAGTGATACTCTTTGCAAGGAGCATTTTATTAATGCTGCAATGACTACAGATTTCATATGGAATAAAGAACTCTAGTACTAGGCTCATTAAATAAAGATCAGCAAAAGTCCAGTACTTGCTTTGTAAATTTACTAAGACTCATGCTCATGCAGTCAATATTGAATCATGTTTGTTTCCTTTACTGAATCAAGCAGAGGATCTTATACAGTTGTAGTGAGGAATCAATTGCATAAATGAATGAATAATTAAGTGAACGAACGAATGAATGACTATTATTTTTGAGAGAAAATAGCTGTAATGGCAGAAAAAGCCCTATGAAATAGTCAGATGCCATCAAAGATAATGTTTTCTTATCTCCCTTTCATTTAATTTTAACCTTCATAGGGGAATTTTTCCATTTTATGGTAACTAGGCAACCTGTTATTTTGAATCACTTAGTGCAGGCTTTGCACACTATGGATGCTCAATAAATCCATTTTGATTAATGAGCAATTTATAACAACACCAGTGAAGACTGTTTTCCAACCTGATGGAAGAAAATAGATGATCTCTGATAAAAAGGACACAGTCAGTTGTTTCATCCCAGGATAGTGCAAGTCTTACTCACCTCTATTCAATTTGATAATGTGCTTACTGGACTGTGGTTAACCTGAAATGAAAATGTCCTCTGGTGAATAATCCCCCACAACCCACAACACCTCCCCCAACATCCTGAAATAGGTAGTAGTGTGAGGGTGAGTCTGTAACTTATTTATACCAGAATATTTTTTTCAAAATGGTGGAGCTTTCTTAATTCTAATGCCAAAATTTTGAAATTAAAATAATTCAGACTGGACCAGAGCTAATGTTTATCTTAACTAAGCAAGTGGGTAGTGTCAATATGATTTCTGTGGGTATGTTTAACTCATTTAAGAGAGCAAACTATTTTTAAGCCCCTTGGAAGCATTATTTTACATACAAATACTGGCCGAGCTGATAAGAAGCCTTTATCAAACAGCAATTATTTATTTGGCATTTGCTCTGTGTTCAGTGATGTCTTAGCCATTTATTAAAGTAGTAAATTGTAAATTTGTGACCCAGTATTGGTTTATAGAGGGAGCAAACAGAGAAAACTAGGACAGCAGTGCCTGCAGAGAAATCCTAGTAACATAACTGCTTCCTTCATCCATATAGACAGCTTACCAATTTGTAAATGTAATCATTTCTGTTTGTTCAAATTGGTAGAAGTTGCCTATCTTTGAGAAACAGCATTCTAAACAAAAAGAAAATTATACTTTTTCCATCAAATCAATTTTACCAGTCCTATGTGTAGATAACATGAACTATAGAATAATAAGATATCCAAAAATATAATAAACTTTTATGAAGTAATGATGTGGGGGTGGGTGGGTAATAGGTTTTTTATTATGTCATTTATGGTATCCTATAGAACAGTGTCAGAATATGAATAAAAACAGGGGTAAACATTCATAAACTCATGCTTAGGACTGCCTGGGTGACTCAGTCAGTTAAGTGTCAGACTCCTGCTTTTGACCCAGGTCATGATTTCTGGATCGTGGGATCAAGCCTTGAATCAGGCTCCACCTGGGGTGTGGGGTCTGGTTGGGATTGTTTCTCTTCCTCTCCCTCCACCCCTCCCCTTGCTGTCTCATCTATGAAAAAAAAAAATTAAACAAACAAACAAATAAGTAAATAAAAATAAAAAATATATTCATGCTCATCAAATTCAAATGTGGTCTCCACACATGTGACACAGTGTGTTTCACTCTAGTATACTCTCATCAAAGTTCAGGTACTTTTTCCTGCCTTGTGTCTCACTCTCAGCAGATAGCTTCATATTCTAATTCATAATAAAAGTCAAGCCATGAGATGGAACTGTGTTGACGTCCTCCACCAAGTCTACAAATGCAATTCCCCTGCAGCCTTCTCTTGCCTGTACCTTCTGTTAAAGTGGAGGGACTTTCCTTCTAATAAGTCTCCTTTCCCGGGCCTTCTCAGGAGTGTGACCCTTTCAAGTCATTCATGCTTTACCCTGATTTTTAATTGTCCTTCCACTGGATCATACCATTAACATTTAAATCTGCCTAATACTTTTTCATATGAAAAACAGAAACAACAATAACAGTTATCAATGAAAGCAGCAAATAAACAATAACTGAAAAGTCCCCTAACTCCCTTTAACTGCTCAGCTTCCCTCCATCTCTCCATATTCTCAGCACATTCATTTTTTCCCTTTCTTTTCATGTCTCTGCCTACTTTAGTTGGGTTTCCATTCCTCACTGCTCTTTCCAAATGTACTTCTTAAAGGTACCAATGACCTTAATATCACAAAATTGAGAGGACATTTCTCAGCAGCCTTCCACAAGTTAGTGACACCTTGTCTTCCCCTTGATGTCTAAGGACAATTTTCATCTTATTGCACTGTTCCCTCTCTATGCTGACCACTGACATTTTTCTGTATGGCTTTAAAAGTTGGGAGTTCCTTAGGTTCAGACAAAGTCCTCCCTATTCTTTTTTTTTGTTTTTTTCCTCTTCCTAAATTATTCCATCCATAGTATGGTTTCTGTTACTATCAACAAGACTCCCTAATTTTTCCCTCTGGTCTATACTGCTTCTCTCAACTCCAGCCTCATCCATTTTTCCTTCCTTCCTTCCATCCATCCATCCATCCATCCATCCATCCAACCATCCTCCACTGAATATCTCTACCTGTATGTCTCAAAGGTGCTTTAACCCTAACATGGCCAAGATTAAACTCCTATCTTTATCTCCAAACTTGTTCTTCATGCACAGTTCCTTATCTCAGTGAGTGAATTAATTATTCATCTGACTGCAGAAACCTAAGTGTCTTTCTCGCCATCTCTGTTTCCATTGATTCTTATATTCAATCAGTCACTAGGTCTTGTGATTTTTAACAGCTGTAAGTGTTAAGATGAAGTTAATTCTATAACTTATACTCTATCCCTAATTAAACCTCCAATCTCCCTGTTTCTCTACTATTACCAACTACTCTTAGAGATTGTTTTAATAATAAAATATTGTCTTATTTTCCTTCCTTGAATTTACTGTTTATGATGCAGCCAAAATAATCTCAGAAATCACAAATCTGATTGCATCTCTCCTCTGGTTAAAACCTTTTAGTGACTTGTCATTGTTTTTAGAAAAATGACCCAGATTCCTAATAAGGTTCAAAATGCCCTGAATGATGTCCTCTCTCCCTTTCTTCCTTTCTTTGTCTCTTTCTCTCTCTCTCTCCTTTTCTTCCTTCCTTCCTTCCTCCCTCCCTTCCTCCTTTTCTTTATTTCTTTCTTCTTTGTTCCTTCCTTCCTTCCTTCCTTCCTTCCTCTCTCTCTTTTTCCTTCTCTTTCTCTCTTTCTTTCTCTCTCTCTCTTTCCCCCCCTCCCTTCTTTCCTTCCTTCCTTTCCATTTTTAGACTCATCTTTCATCAGTTTCTACATTCCCATACTGGCCATCTTTAATTCCTTTTAATTCTTTAACAGTGGCAGTCTCCTTCCTACCTAATCCAGTGTCTGCTCCTACTGTCCCTTTTCCTTCTCTTTTCTCCAAGTAGACAATAGGTATTCTTCCTCAGGGAAGAATCCTTTGTAGGCACCCACACACACTCATGCCCCAAACTAAGTATATGGAGGCCTATGTTTTCTTCTCTTTAGCACCTTATAATTTTATTTTCTTCTATAGTCCTTGCTTTGATTGCAGTCACGGAATTAATTTGAGGTTATTTATTTTAGTATCTGTTTTGGTTGTTTATCTGATAAAGTTAAAAATCTTGCTTGTCTGTTTACCATTGTAATCAGAGCTTCTAGCAAAATCACTGCCACATAAAATGTACTAAGTAAACGTTAATGAAAAAATAATAACCAATGTTATCAAATACTTACTTTGTGCATCTTAATTTGTTTAATCTTAAGCAAATATATATGAAGTAGCTAGTATTCTCATTCCCATTTTACAGATAAGGGAAACAAGTCACAGAAAAGTTTAAAGTTTGCTAGAAAATGGCAACTCTGGAATTTAAATACAGGATATTCAGTTCTGGAGACCATATTCTTAACCATACTCACAGTTCATTAATTGATTACTTAATTACTTAATCACGGAATTTTGACATTCTTTTGAATTTGCCAGAATAAGTCTTGAATTTTTCCTTTCAAACAAAATAGGCAGAGTTGGAAACTTGTTTAGTGTTTTGTGATAAATCTATATCACGCCCATGTGTGAAGTAGTTCTAGAGGATGTTCTAATCAATTTAAAATAAGTGGATGTATTGGAGACAACCAAAAGTGAAAACAAGTGAATAATTAAGTAATAATGATAAACTGAAAGAATAGACTCATCCATAATATTAATGTTTTCAAATAATATCTAATTATTCAAATTTTCATAATGGCATGTAGTTGCCATTCAATAAATATCTATTGAATGAATAGATGTATATTTGTCATTTGACACATATTTAGTTGAAAATATTATTATGTATATGTGCATAGGAAAAAAAGACCTGAAAGGTATTATATTGATTGTATATACTATCTCTGGATCCTAAGATTACATGTTATTTCTGTCTTCTTCTTCATACTTTTTTGTATTGTCCAAATTTTCTACAATAAACACATACTGCTTTTATAATTAGAAAATAATTAAAAATAACTTAGTCATCTAGAAAGTTAAAATAGATCATGTCAAAACAGTTCGCATTTATCTTATTAATGTTAAATATTTAGGTGATCTCCCTCTTTGAAGAAAGAAAGTTGAATAGGCTAAAGATAGATACTATGTCTAAAATACTGAAACTTCTCCTGCAATAAGCCTTCATCTACTAAGGACACAGGTTTTACCTCCATTTTTGCTTATACTTCAGAATATTCTAATTTAGATTATCTTGTTTGGTTTACTGGTTGGACACTTGACAAGAGTTATTCTCAGTGCTCCTAATAGAAGCAAATCATAGTTCATGGGAATTTACAGTTCTATAATTTCAGTCCATTCTAATGATTAAGTTGTTATTTCATGGACTCACTCTTATTTTGTTCTGTTGAGCAGTTGCTACATACAGCTCTAAGTTGGAAATAACATTATACTGAAAATACAATCTTAAAGAAATCTTGCATAATGCTTGTAGTCTCATATTTAACCTTTTTATCTCCCTATACCATCTAGACAAGTCAGATACATCAACTGGCAAACTCACTAATTCATTTTATATTCTTTTCCATAGATGCTGTATTATTAATGTAACATTATACTAAAACGACTAGTTTTCTCTTTAGGTACTCCTACACTCTTAATTAAGGTACATTAGCAAAATTAACTAACACCCTACTACAGTCACATTATACATTTAGAAAGTAACAATTTTATATTACTATATTTTATTCTAGATTTTATTCAGTGTATCACATTTTACATTTATATTAGAATACACACATTGAAGAAACTCACAATAGAATGCTTTTTCATTAGACTAGGTTTGACTAGTTAAAAAAATAGAGAATTAAAAGTATTTTCATTATTTAAAGTCCACCAAGAATTAATACAAAATATATTTCTAGATCTCTCATTTCATCACATTTATCACCATCTTTTATTGCAGTTGAGGAAACTGAGTCAAAATAGATGAATAGTTTATTGAAAGAGATGATAATTAAAAAACAAATCTGTCATTGAGAAGTCTCTGTGACTCTTTGTATTATTCATAGCTCTTCCTTCAGTGTTCCATCCTACCATTTAGAACTTCTTTAATGAGATTATTGATTCATTCATTTGTTCCTAAGCTATTTATTGAGGACTTACTATTTTCCAGGCCCTTGGGTGTATGAGACACAAAGAAAAATAAGACATTAGACATAAAGTAATAGGAGAGGTTTTATCAACAATATATTGCAAAGCAAAAGCTTAAAGCATTCTAGGTACCCATTGAGTCAATAGGGCTCAAATAGACTGTTACTGTAGCCAGAATTATATATTTTACTGCCAAACTTGGCCACATTTGTTCTCTGTGGGATATTTTATTCTGCTGTTTATGCACAGAACCCAGAGAAAGAACTGTAGGTGCCATTTAATCACATAGGGTTTTCTACACCTTTCATTTCTTTTTTTTTTTTTTCCTTAAATTGTTTTTTATAATGTGTTTTTATCCCCAGGGGTACAGGTCTGTGAATCACCAGGTTTACATATTTCACAGCACTCATCATAGCACATACCCTCCCCAATGTCCATATCCCCACCACCCTCTCCCATCCCCCCTCCCCCCAGCAACCCTCAGTCTGTTTGTTGAGATTGAGTCTTTTATGGTTTGTCTCCCTCCTGATCCCATCTTCTTTCATTTTTTCTTTTCCTACCCCCCAAACCCCCACATTGCATCTCCACTTCCTCATATCAGGGAGATCATATAATAGTTGTCTTTCTCTGATTGACTTATTTCCCTAAGCATAATACCCTCTAGTTCCATCCACGTCGTCGCAAATGGCAAGGTTTCAGTTCTTTTGATGGCTGCATAGTATTCCATAGTATATATATACCACATCTTCTTTATCCATTCATCTTTTGATGGACATCTAGGTTCTTTCCATAGTTTGGCTATTGTGGACATTGCTGCTATAAACATTTGGGTGCACATGCCCCTTCGGAGCACCACGTTTGTATCTTTAGGATATATATACCCAGTAGTGCAATTGCTCGGTCATATTGTAGCTCTATTTTCAGTTTTTTGAGGAACCTCCACACTGTTTTCCAGAGTGGTTGCACCAGCTTGCATTCCCACCAACAGTGTAGGAGGGTTCCCCTCTCTCCGCATCCTCACCAGCATCTGTCATTTCTTGACTTGTTAATTTTAGACATTCTGACCGGTGTGAGGTGGTATCTCATTGTGGTTTTGATTTGTATTTCCTTGATGCTGAGTGATGTGGAGCATTTTTTCATGTGTCTGTTGGCCATCTGGATGTCTTCTTTGCAGAAATATCTGTTCATGTCTTCTGCCCATTTCTTGATTGGATTATTTGTTCTTTGGGTGTTGAGTTTGCTAAGCTCTTTATAGATTTTGGATACTAGCCCTTTATCTGATATGTCATTTGCAAATATCTTCTCCCATTCTGCCAGTTGTCTTTTTTTTTTTTTAAGATTTTATTTACTTATTTGACAGAGAGAGAAAGGTCACAAGTAGGCAGAGAGGCAGGCAGAGAGAGAGGGGGGAAGCAGGCTCCCCACTGAGCAGAGAGCCCGATGCAGGGCTCGATCCCAGGACTCTGAGATCATGACTTGAGCCAAAGGCAGAGGCTTAACCCACTGAGCCATCCAGGTGCCCCTGTCTTTTGGTTTTGTTAACTGTTTCCTTTGCTGTGAAAAAGCTTTTGATCTTGATGAAATCCCAATAGTTCATTTTTGCCCTTGCTTCTGTTGTTTTTGGCAATGTTCCTAGGAGGAAGTTGCTACAGTTGAGCTCAAAGAGGTTGCTGCCTGTGTTCTTCTCAAGAATTTTGATGGATTCCTTTCTCACATTGATGTCTTTCATCCATTTTGAGTCTATTTTCGTGTGTGATGGAAAGAAATAGTCTAATTTCATTTTTCTGCATGTGGCTGTCCAATTTTCCCAGCACCATTTGTTGAAGAAGCTGTCTTTTTTCCATTGGACATTCCTTCCTGCTTTGTCAAAGATTAATTGACCATAGAGTTGAGGGTCTATTTCTGGGTTCTCATTCTGTTCCATTGATCTATGTGTCAGTTTTTGTGCCAGGACCATATTGTCTTGATGATGACAGCTTTGTAATAGAGCTTGAAGTCTGGAATTGTGATGCCACCGACTTTGGCTTTCTTTTTCAATATTCCTTTGGCTATTCGAGCTCTTTTCGGGTTCCATATAAATTTTATGATTATTTGTTCCATTACTTTGAAAAAAATGGATGGGATTTTGATAGGGATTGCATTAAATGTGTAGATTGCTTTAGGTAACATAGACATTTTCACAATATTTGTTCTTCCAATCCATGAGCATGGAATATTTTTCCATTTCTTTGTGTCTTCCTCAATTTCTTTCATGAGTACTTGATAGTTTTCTGAGTATAGATTCTTTGCCTCTTTGGTTAGATTTATTCCTAGGTACCTTATGGTTGTGGGTGCGATTGTAAATGGGACTGACTCCTCAATTTCTCTTTCTTCTGTCTTGTTGTTAGTGTAAAGAAATGCGACTGATTTCTGTGCATTGACTTTATATCCTGACACTTTACTGAATTCCTGTATAAGTTCTAGCAGTTTTGGAGTGGAGTCTTTGGGGTTTTCCACATATAGTATCATATCATCTGCAAAGAGTGATAGTTTGACTTCTTCTTTGCCAATTTGGATGCCTTTAATTTCTTTTTGTTGTCTGATTGCTGAGGCTAGGACTTCTAGTACTATGTTGAACAGCAGTGGTGATAACGGACATCCCTGCCGTGTTCCTGACCTTAGCAGAAAAGCTTTCTGTTTTTCTCCATTGAGAATGATATTTGCAGTGGGTTTTTCATAGATGGCTTTGATAATATTGAGGTATGTGCCCTCTATCCCTACACTTTGAAGAGTTTTAATCAGGAGGGGATGCTGTACTTTGTCAGATGCTTTTTCAGCATCTATTGAGAGTATCATATGGTTCTTGTTCTTTCTTTTATTAATGTGTTGTATCACATTGATTGATTTGTGGATGTTGAACTAAACTTGCAGCCCTGGAATAAATCCTACTTGGTTGTGGTGAATAATCCTTTTAATGTACTGTTAGATCCTATTGGTCAGTATTTTGGTGGGAATTTTCTAATCTGTGTTCATCAAGGATATTGGTCTGTAATTCTCTTTTTTGATGGGATCCTTGTCTGGTTTTGGGATCAAGGTGATGCTGGCCTCATAAAATGAGTTTGGAAGTTTTCCTTCCATTTCTGTTTTTTGGAACAGTTTCAGGAGAATAGGAATTAGTTCTTCTTTAAATGTTTGGTAGAATTCCCCTGGGAAGCCCTGGACTTTTGTTTGTTTGGAAATTTTTGATGACTGTTTCAATCTCCTTACTGGTTATGGGTCTTTTCAGGTTTTCTATTTCTTTCTGGTTCAGTTGTGGTAGTTTATATGTCTCTAGAAATGTATCCATTTCTTCCAGATTGTTGAATTTGTTGACGTAGAGTTGCTCATAGTATGTTCTTATAAATGTTTGTATTTGGTGTTGGTTGTGATCTCTCCTCTTTAATTAATGATTTTATTTTTTTGCATCCTTTCTATTTTCTTTTTGATAAGTCTGGCCAGGGGTTTGTCAATCTTATTAATTCTTTCAAAGAACCAGCTCCTAGTTTCATTGATTTGTTCTGTTGTTTTTTTTTTTTTTTTTTTTTAGTTTCTATTTCATTGATTTCTGCTCTGATCTTTATGATTTCTCTTCTCCTGCTGGGTTTAGGCTTTCTTTGCTGTTCTTTCTCCAGCTCCTTTAGGTGTAGGGTTAGGTTGTGTATTTGAGACTTTTCTTGCTTCTTTTCAAAGGACTGCCTTTGTTGTGACCCACAGATTTTCAACCATTGTGTTTTCATTATCATTTGTTCCCATGGATTTTTTCAATTCTTCTTTAATTTCCTGGTTGACCCATTCATTTTTTAGAAGGATGCTGTTTAGTCTCCATGTATTTGCGTTCTTTCCAAATTTCCTCTTGTGATTGAGTTCTAGCTTCAGAGCATTGTGGTCTGAAAATATGCAGGGAATGATCCCAATATTTTGATACCAGTTGAGACCTGATTTATGACCCAGGATGTGGTCTATTCTGGAGAATGTTCCATGTGCACTAGAGAAGAATGTGTATTCTGTTGCTTTGGGATGGAATGTTCTGAATATATCTGTGATGTCCATCTGGTCCAGTGTCTCATTTAAGGCCTTTATTTCCTTGTTGATCTTTTGCTTGGATGATCTGTCCATTTCAGTGAGGGGAATGTTAAAGTCCCCTACTATTACTGTATTATTGTCAATGTATTTCTTTGATTTTGTTATTAATTGGTTTATATAGTTGGCTGCTCCCTTGTTAAGGGCATAGATATTTAAAATTGTTAGGTCTTCTTGTTGGGCAGACCCTTTGAGTATGATATAGTGTCCTTCCTCATCTCTTATTATAGTCTTTGGCTTAAAATCTAATTGATCTGATATAAGGATTGCCACCCCAGCTTTCTTCTGATGTCCATTAGCATGGTACATTGTTTTCCACCCCCTCACTTTAAATCTGGAGGTGTCTTCGGGTCTAAGATGAGTTTCTTGTAGGCAGCATATTGATGGGTTTTGTTGTTTTATCCGTTCTGATACCCTGTGTCTTTTGATTGGGGCATTGAGCCCATTAACATTCAGGGTAACTATTGAGAGATATGAATTTAGTGCCATTGTATCGCCTGTAAGGTGACTGTTTCTGTATATTGTCTCTGTTTTTTCTGATCTACTACTTTTAGGGTCTCTCTTTGCTTAGAGGACCCCTTTCAATATTTCCTGTAGAGCTGGTTTGGTGTTTGCAAATTCTTTCAGTTTTTGTTGTCCTGGAAGCTCTTTATCTCTCCTTCTATTTTCAATGATAGCCTAGCCGGATATAGTATTCTTGGCTGCATGTTTTTCTCGTTTAGTGCTCCGAATATATCATGCCAGTTCTTTCTGGCCTGCCGGGTCTCTGTGGATAGGTCCGCTGCCAATCTAATGTTTTTACCCTTGTATGTTACAGACTTCTTTTCCCGGGCTGCTTTCAGGATTTTCTCTTTGTCGCTAAGACTTGTAAATTTTACTATCAGGTGATGAGGTGTGGACCTATTTTTATTGATTTTGAGGGGCGTTCTTAGCATCTCCTGGATTTTGATGTTTGTTCCCTTTGCCATATTAGGGAAATTCTCTCCAATAATTGTCTCCAATATACCTTCTGCTCCCCTCTCTCTTTCTTCTTCTTCTGGAATCCCAATTATTCTAATGTTGTGTCATCTTATGGTGTTGCTTATCTCTTGAATTCTCTCCTCATGGTCCAGTATTTGTTTATTTCTCTTTTGCTCAGCTTCTTTATTCTCTGTCATTTGGTCTTCTATCTCACTAATTCTTTCTTCTGCCTCATTTATCCTAGAAGTGAGAGCTTCCATTTTTGATTGCACCTCATTAATAGCTTTTTTTATTTCAACTTGGTTAGATTTTAGTTCTTTTATTTCTCCAGAAAGGGCTTTTATCTCTCCAGAGAGGGTTTCTCTAATATCTTCTATGCCTTTTTCGAGCCCGGCTAGAACCTTGAGAATTGTCATTCTGAACTCTAGATCTGTCATGTTACCAATGTCCGTGTTGATTAGGTCTCCAGCCTTCGGTACGGCCTCTTGTTCTTTTTTTTGAGGTGAGTTTTTCCGCCTTGTCATTTTGTCCAGATAAGATTTGCTTTCTCCTGCTGTGGAATTCCGCTGTTCTTGGTGACTGAAGTTGGTTTTGGATGGGTTTCTTGTTGATCTTCTGGGGGAGGGGCCTGTTGTAGTGATTCTCAAGTGTCTTTGCCACAGGCAGAATTGCACCACCCTTGCCAGGGGCCGGGCTAAGTAGTCCGCTCGGTTTTCTTTAGGGAGCTTTTGTTCCCTGAGTGCTTTCTGTAGAGTTCCAGAGGACGGGAATGAAGATGGCGGCCTCCCAATCTCTCGGCCCGGAGTAGCCGAGAGCTTGGGGTTCCGCTCCTCAGTGCACCCTCAGAGACAAGCGCCCAACCGCCCTGCCTTCCTGGCCTGCGGTCGCACCTTGAGGAATGCAGTCAATTCCTGGAACCTGGAGAAAAGCGCCCGGTCGCTTCCGTCTTTGTGGCCTCCGGCCGCGCTCTGAGCCCACCCAGCCTGCAACCGGCACAAGGTAACGCCGGGCTGAGAGCTCACTCATTGGCTCTGTCAATGTAGCCGGCTTCCCTGCTCCAATACCTGTGAGCTCCTTGGCCCTCAGACACCCCTGGTCCTTCCGTGGCCCCGCGGGACCTGGGGTTATGCTGACCCCTCCTGGGTTCCCCCCTGGTTTAGCCCCTGGAGCGATGTCTCCCAGTGGAGCAGACTTTTAAAAGTCCCAATTTTGTGCTCTGTTGCTCCACCGCTAGCCGGGATCCAGCCCCTCCCCCCGGGGTCTATCTTCCCATCGCTTTGGATTCACTTCTCTGCATGTCCTACCTTTCAGAAAGTGATCGATTTTCTGTTTCTAGAATTGTTGCTCTGCTTCTCTTTGATTTCCCGTTGGATTTGTAGATGTTCACAATGGTTAGATAAGCTATCTAGCTGATCTCCTGCTACCCGATGTCGTCTCAGCCTGCTACTTCTCCACCATCTTGACTCCTCCCCCTCTTCCCTTCGCTTTAGATTCACTTCTCCACAGGTCCTACCTTTCAGAAAGTGATTGATTTTCTGTTTCTAGAATTGTTGATCTTCTTCTCTTCGATTTCCCATTGGATTTGTAGGTGTTCACAATGCTTAGATAAGCTATCTAGCTGATCTCCTGCTACCTGATGTCATCTCAGCCTGCTACTTCTCCGCCATCTTGACTCCTCCCCTACACCTTTTATTTCTTATAGAATCATTGAAATCACTACTGAATAGTCATCTAGTGTCTTCTTTGTCTCTTCCCTGTGAATAGAGGAAATGAGAAGAGAATAATAGAATGCTAAAAACGGCTATAAACAAGTCAAGAGCAGTGACCTAGCTAGCATTTCTTTCCTTAGAAAATTTAAGTCACAGGTAAGTATGAGACTACTGGATCATCATCTTAACAGAAGCATACTTTGATTACTCTAACCAAATGTGGAAAGGAGTGATTTGTCTAAATTCTGAAACAGCAACATGAAGTCTTTCTGAACCTATGAACTCGTTTAAAATCTTTTAATTGCTTTTCCTAGGAAAACCCATTATATTGGTGTTCTTATTTTTTAGTATAGTATAATAGTTTTTAATATTGCTACTAGTATATTGCTTATATTTTCTTCTAGTAGCCAGTTAAAAATAAGTTTATCACTACATACTTACATAGAACTTATTACAATAAGTTCTCATTATAAAATTGAATAAATTATTTTGTTAATTTTGTTCAAATATATACAAAGTAAAATAAGTGAAAGTGAAATATTTTATTGAATCTTACCTATCAGGGTAACTATTGTTGACATTCTGGTTTCTTTCTTTCCTGGGTTTTGTTTGTTCATTTGTTTATTTGTTTGTTTTTTTGCTGTGCATAGCTTTTATACAAATCTGTATGAATATCTGGTGTATGTATATAGACATGTATTATTTTGATTTTTTAAATTATGATTTTTCTGATTATGAAAGTATAACATGGCCTGTCAACTCAGCAAGGTCTGTCAGGTTTATTTTAAAGTGATCCTTCCCTTGTTTTCTAGTGTACCAAAAACAATGATGAGAGATAAAATATAAAATGAGAAAATTACAAATTCTAGCTGTGCTGAAAAAAAAAAAAGAAAGAAAGAAGATATCGTATCCTTAATCAGATCAGAAACACAAAATAGAAATTGGAACTAAATGGCAGTCCACCTGGTGACTGGGCTCAGAAATGGGCAGGATCCAAAGGAAGACTACATCCTTCAGGGTAATGGAATCTAAAAGAGGCCCACTTCAAATGGGAGCCAGGGATCAGGCCTACTGCTAAAAATGTACAGCTGGGTGTTAAATTTCCAGACAATAAAAACAAGGAAGATAGTGGCTTATGATCATAGAGTAAGTAAAGTGGGTCTAAAAACTAGAGAGACAAAGATATTTAATGACTTTTGATTTTTTTTTTGTTACAAATGTTTTTAATAAAAATTTTAAGTGAAACCAGTAAAAATTAGAAACACAATTTATTCTCCCAAACTAGTAATGGAAAATAAAAGAATAAAGAAATATTTATTAAGTAAAATGTCCTTAAATCTGGGGAAAAAAGAAGTGAAGCCAGCAGTAAGTGTGGCAAACCAAAACCACAAAATAGAAAATAATTAATAAAAGACAAAGATGATCATATTTGATGCAATTTTAAAAAATCATGCTATCCTTTTTTTCCAGGAGTCAAGCATAAATAAAAATGACACAATGGGGTTAAAAAACAAAAGATCAAGTGAAACAACCTAAAGGAAGATATTAAAGCAGTAGCATCAATGAAAATATAATTGAAAGTTAAAAACATTAAAAGAGATAAAGAGGCATACTATGTAACAACTACAGTCTAAAACACAATGTAGCAAGAAGTATAAAGTCAGGGGTGCCTGGGTGGCTCAGTGGGTTAAGCCTTTGTCTTCTACTCAGGTCATGATCTCAGGGTCCTGGGATCAAGTCTTGCATTGGGCTCTCTGCTCAGCAGGAAGCCTCTTCCCTCCCCCCCACCCTTGCTTGCCTCTCTGCCTACTTGTGATCTCTCTCTGTCAAATAAAAAAATAAAATCTTAAAAAAAAAAGAAGTATAAAGTCACAAAATTTTTCACACATTTTTCACATACAACATTGCCTTGAAATATTAAAAGGCAAAACTGATATGATTTCAACAAGAAACTGAAATCCACAGTTTGTGTAAGATTTTAATATATCATATTTCACTGAAAATGAAATTGAAGAAATGTAAGAATATACTTTAAAAAATGAAGAAAAATTAAGAAACATAAGAATATACTGTGTTGAATAATACAACTAACAATCATGAGTTAATAGACATATCTTAGAAATATGTATCCATCAATAGAGAATACATGTATTCATTTCACACATATGTAAAGCACTTAGAAAAACTACTTACTAGATCACAGAGGCAGTCTTAATATATCAGATAATCAGGTCCTAATCTCCGGTTTAATTTATGAAATTATGAATTAACGATAAATAATAATATATCATACCATACTTGAAAAACTCTTTTTTCTATATTGGGTGGCTTACGAATCACCAATATATGTGTGTAGTTCTGAATTAAAACCTATAATACAATGCATAATTTTATAAGGGGAATATTAATCATTCCTTCCATTTTGCCTGACCCAGTTGTGCCTACTTCCTCACCACCTTCATTTTAACAATACTAACAGTTCAGTATATATACGTTAGGATACAAGCAAAGCAAAGCAAAGCATGTATATGTATATACATATGGGTTTTATTTCTTTTTGCTAAAATAGAATCATGCCATACCTATTAGTTTGCAACTTTATTTTTTTCTTTCATTGTATCCATTCATATGGATTGTAGTTGTCTGTGAGCAAGTCTGTCCTTTTTGCTGTTGCTAATTAACTGGAGAAACTTGCTGGTCTTCCTCAGTCAGTTACACAGTTTTAAAGGGCCATCATGCATAATTTTTGGTGGACAAAGGAAGGGCTGGGATTTTACTAACATTACCAGGGTTTCCCCATTCCCCTTATCTTATCTCCTTTTTCACCTTGCACACAATGACTGAAAGAGTAAAGGGGAAAAAGGAGAGATTGGGATATGGTATATGACAAATTTCATGACAATGCTAATTGCAATTTGCCATGGCAGAGCAAAATGAAAAGGTAGTTTATTGTCTAAAAAAAAAAATTTTTTTTTTAAGATTTTATTTATTTGACAGAGATCACAAGTAGGCAGAGAGGCAGGCAGCGAGAGAGGAAGGTAAGCAGGCTCCCCGTAGAACAGAGAGCCTGATGCGGGGCTCGATCCTAGGACCCTGGGATCATGACCTGAGCTGAAGGCAGAGGCTTTAACCCACTGAACCACCCAGGTGCCCCTAAAATAAATTTTTTAAAGACAATTAAGTGGAAAATAATAAGAGGTACATTCATCAGCTGCATAATACATTTGATAAGAAGTTTGTTCTCAACAGTGAAAAGATAATCAATGAAAATTATTTGCTTAAAATTAAAATTAAATATCCCCCAAAAACATTTTAAAACTTTTTTTTTAGCAGGAACCAAACTTATAATTTAAACTTATGCAACACCCTTTGACTTTTCTATTAATAATACTGAGTCAGGGAACTTATTTAACTTGGGTAGACATAATTTTGAAGCCGAAATTATTTTATGTCAAAATCAATTTTCCTAAAAACAATGAAATAATTTTGTTAATGTGGATGAAAACACTAAAGGAAAATAATGTTTTTCTACTTAATTCAGTTATTTGAAAACTTTTAGGTTTAGAACAACTTTGTTTACAGTCGAATCTACTTTTCCAACTGTAATTTTACAAAATTTAAATAGAGTTCAGGTACAAATCATGAAAGTTTATTGCCTGAATTCACATGCTGAAAGTGTAAATTATACTTCAGATTATGAAGACTTAGTACACAAAAAAGGAATGTAAAGTATTTTATTAGTAATTGAAATGACATTTTGGATAAATTGAGTTAAATGATATATTATTAAAATTAATTTCATCGGGGTGCCTGTGTGGCTCAGTCATTAAGCAGCTGTTTTTGGCTCAGGTCATGAGCCCAGCATCCTGGAATCAAGTCCTACATTGGGCTCCCTGCTCAATGGGAAGCCTGCTTCTCCCTTTCCTACTCCCCATGCTTTTGTTCCCTCTCTCACGGTCTCTCTCTCTCTCTCTCTCTGGCAAATAAATGAATAAAATCTTTTAAAAATACGAATAAAATTAATTTTATCTATTTAAAAAATTTTGAAATGTGGCTACTGACAAATTTAAAATCCCATATATGGCTATTGTTTTATTTCTCTTAGATAATGCTAGTGTAGAGAAATAGACTAATTGTCTTTCCTTTAGCATGGTTGATATTAGTGTTCTTTTTATTAGCTGGTAGAAAATTTCCTTTCAGTTTCACAATCTCTTATTGGTACTGCCAAACTATTTTTTAGGATTGTTGTCAAATTTGATGAAACCTCTGCTTCATATCTAAGCTATAGGATTTGGAAGAACTTTCCATGGACGAACTTCTATACATATCAAATATTTTTGGCACATAAATATTTCTAGGCCACATTCATATCACAATATCACTCATATTGTAGTAGTGCTCTAAACCTTACAGTCACACACCAGGTGGGTTGGCACAAGAGGTGACAGGAGAATTTCTAGAAACCATTTTAACATCTGGACTATACAAGGAAGTGACTTCAACCTTGCAAATATGTCCCACTAAATCCAAAGCACATGTATCCCCAACTCATCTTCCCCTTAGCCAGATTCCAAAAATGTCTGCAGCCATTTTAATACTACCAAAACCAAAGAAAACTATGATAGCAAGAAAACTGGAGTTGGAAAAAATTTGAAGAGATCTTAACTTACTGCAATTAAAATTTTTTACTTTTTATAAAATTTACAAAGACATTTCCAGGGACCCTCCCAGCTCCTTGGAACAGGCCCATGAAAGTTTAGGATCCTGAAATTTAAACTTCAGCATTTGCCTCTGAGTATAAAACATTTATTTAAAAAAAAAGAAAAGCCATAAATATTTTTCTACATATTATTTTTCCCATTCAACAGTATTTCAGAGGACCTCCCAGTCAGTGGGTATCACTATAATTTATTCTTTTAAAGGTTGCATAATATTTCATGGTATTATGTATCATGATTTATTCTACCTCTATTGATGAGTGTTCACTTCACTTTGTATTATTTTTCCACTGTTAACAAAAGAGCAACAAACATCATTGTGTACTTGTCTTATATGGAGGTGCTTTTATTTCTATGGTATAAATTTCAATGTGAATCACATTTAAGGAACATCCTACTTTCCCTGAACATTCCCTTTTATGCTTGTTGATGTGGCACAATTTTTACTAGAACTCCCTTTCATTGTCAAAAGTATCCTTGTTTGGACAATAATTGTGTGCATACCCTAGTGAAAGGATATGTGTATTTTAATATATTTAGTAACATTGGGCACTTTTTATGTGCCATACATTGCTTTAAGCACTTTACATGTATCTCATTTAGTTTCTACAAATACGCTATTATTATTTTTATTTTACAAATAAGGAAACTGAAGCACAGAGAAATTAAGTAACTTAACCCAAGTTCACATTTCTAGTAAGTGTGGAGTCATGATTTAAAGCCCACAGTCTGTGTCCAGAGTAGGGTGACTAACCAAGCCCCAGGACTGAAGGAGTTCCCAGGATGTAGGACTTCCAGGTTTAAAACTGAGAAAGAACCTAGCAAACCAAGGTAAGTTATCTGTGCTATCAAGAGGCAATGATCTTAATGATGTTGCTTTCCAAAATGGCTGTATCCATTTCTTTTGCCGTCAGTAGACTGAGAGTAGCTTTTTCCTGCACAACTGTTGATATTCAGTCTCTAACATAACTCCCAATTGTCCCACCTCCTAGTATCTATGCCCTTGTATAATCCCCTCCCCTTGTATGTGGACTGGACCTAATGACTTGCTTCTAGTGAATGGAATATGGCTAAAATAATAGGTGTCATTTCCAAGATCAGATTACAAAAAAGCTCTGGCTTCCATCTTGCTAGTTTTCTTTTGCTCTCTGGCTTACTCACTTTGATAGAAGCCACTGTCCCATTGTGAGCCTCTGTGGAGAGACCCACAAGGCAAGGAACTGAGGGAAGCTTCTAGTCAACAGTGAGAAACTCAGGCCCTCAGTCCAACAGTTCATGAAAATTGAGTGCTGCCAACAACCATGTGAGTGAAGCCCACTGCTTCCAGTCAAACCTCAGATGAAACCACAGATCCAGATGACATCTTAATAACAGTCATCTCTGTTTTTGTTGGGGGATACTTTTTCTATAAATACTTAATGTAACGACAGATACACCTGATTTTATTACTTTCATTTTATGTATATACATGCACACATGCACATACATTATGGTAGTTACAAACCAAAATCTACAATAGCTAGATGCATAAAAAAATAAATAAATAAAGAGAAAGAGAAAGAAACCCAAAAATAACACTAAAGAAAAACACCAAACCACTAGGAAAGAGACTAAGAAAAGGGAACAGAAAAGAATTATAAAAACAATCAGAAAACAATTAACAAAATGGCAACAAATACATACATATCAGTAAATACTTTAAATGTAAATGGACTCAATGCTCCCATCAAAAGACATAGGATGGCTGAATGGTTAATCAAACAAACAAACAAGACCCATCTTTTTGCTGCGTGTAAGAAATCGCTTCAGATCTTTAAGGCACACACAGACTGAAGTGAAGGCAAGGAGAAAATTTGTGCACTGCTGGTGGGAACGTCAACTTGTGTAACCACTATGTAAAATAGTAGGGAGGTTCCTCAAAGAATTAAAAATAGAACTATCATGCAATCCAGCAATTCCACTTAGGATATTGTACAAAGAGAATGAAAATATATGCACCTCTCCATTCATTGTAGCATTATTTACAATAAATGTAAGTCTATAGATGAATTGATAACAATGTATGGTGAGAATTCAGAAATAGACTTACCGTGAGGATCATCTCATAATATGTAGAAATATCACATCACTTCAATGTATACCTTAAACTGATAAGATATTGTATGTCAGCTCGGCTTCAATTTAAAACAATATGGCAGGATTTCAGGTTAGGTTTGTCTGATTTCAAAGCTCAGGTTTGTTGTTGATGATCCATCCAGTGCTTGGTATTTCCTCCATGAATATCCTATTCAAACTGAACTCTTCTTTATCCCACAATCGTGCCCAGTTCTTTTCCATCTCTCTATCTTTTGCTGATCATACCTTCAACTCTTGGAATGCCCTTCCCACTCATTTCTTCATGTATGAATCCTACTATTCTGTCAGAGACCTGATTAGTCACCACCTCTGCCTTGACACTTTTCTTGAGTCCCCAGCCAGAAAGAAGTAATCTTAGTTCTATTTGTCAGCTATATAGGAATTAGCATGGTCTCTGGTGCACTTTAGCTGCTCCGTACATGCTAGTGAATGATGTTAAAATTCTACTCTGTAACATTGCATATGAATTATTTTGTGTTCATAGAATACTTTTCTTTTAAAAGCTCAAGTAAGCTAGAAGATTTTTTTCTTAGCTTGTTATTTTAGAGGAAATGGACAGTCATAATGCATAATTTAATGTGTAGTAAGAGACGCTGACTAGAAGATAAGTCTCATTTCAGTCTGAAATTACAAGTATATTTAGTAATTTTCTCTTAAGCAGCTTTTGCCCACCTCATGTCCTTTTTCATCAGCAATGTTTTGTAGCTGCAGGTGTAAAATGTAGGTTGACCATGTAAAACTGTCTTGAACACAGGCTGTCGTTTCACAAATTCACTGGATAATTGGTATTTTCATAAATAATATAATAAAAGATATTTAAAATATGCTTCTCATTTGGATTTTCTCCAAAAGGGACCATAGAATTACAAAAACCAGATCACTTTTCTCCATGTAATTAAGGGCATTTTTGATGGTTACCACTGGCATACAGGTTTTGCTTTATTCATTTTATTTCATTTAGTACTTTTAAAGGCACTGAGCTAAGAGCTATGAAGGGGATAAGGGAAATATAAGTATCTGCAAAAATATAACCTAGTCTGGAAAAGATAATGAACAATACAAGGTAGTATAAAATTAAATTATCAGTGTAATGATACAGATCATGGATTCAGAAGATGGAAACAGTTATAATATTTTCTAAATAATTTAGTACTTGATTACCCACTGTCCTGTACTATGTTAATACATAGTATATTACATATAAGAAACATTCAGAAGGCATTTGCCTTACAGTCTGCATAAAATACCCCTCAGTTTTTCTGACTTTGATGCAAAGGTAGTCAACAGAGCCAGTCCTTGCAGTGAATCATTCCTCAGGGGATCATTTCTTATTCCTGGAATTAAATTCTATCTCTACCAGTTTGTATTAATAGCCAAAAGATACTTTTCTCAAATTCCATACAAGCACACACAGTCTTTACTCTAGATGTATTATCTGCAAAGCATTGTTATTATTTTTTTGTTCTGTTTTTCCCCCTGGCTTTTCTTTCCTCTTCTATGTTTTGTTTTAATTCTGAGGATATTTGGTTTATAGGGAAAAATAAAACCCATATTATGTACCTGTTAATATGCTAGATATTTTTCATATATATTCTCTCATTTTATTCACACACATAAACAATAACTTTCTTCTAGACAATTATTAATCATTCTCATTTTTAAAGTTAAAAAACTGATGTCCAGAGAGGTTAAATAAATTGTCTAACATTGAGCAGGCAAGTTGCCTACAGACTTCAGTATCTGGTATTAGAATGTAATTTGGATGCTTTTTTGAATTAATATGTACTAACAGACAAAGAATTAAGTTTAATGTTGTATATCTTGTGCTAACAAAAGTTGAGTAACAAGTAGCACAGAACTGAAGATGAGAAAGGTAATGGAACAAAATACTGTGAATGAGAGTCAGAGACACAGAAACGGACTCATGAACACTTCAGATATTGGAATTATCAGGCACAGATTTTAAAAAACCAAAAACTATGCTTGTTATTTTCTACTAAATAAAAGCAAGCTTGAAATTGCTAAAAAACTGGAAAACGCCAAATGGTGACATTGTATATTTGAAAAAGAACCAAATGGAAATTTTAGAATTGTGAAGTGTAAGTGAAATTATGAAAATGATTTGATAGTAGACTAGACACTGCTGAGGAAAGAGCCAATAAACTGGAAAGTGAGTATGAAAAAGCTACTCAGAATACAACACAGAGAGACAACAATGAGAACTACAAAAGAGAGAATAAAGAAAGAGAACAAAGTCTCTAACATTATTTCACTGGAGTTCAATAAACATTAGCTACTATTATTATGTCACATGACATAAGGATATGTCATATCCTTATCATAATAAGGATATTATGCTTAAATATCCTCAATATTTCTCATTGCCTACAGAATTAAATATAAACTAATATACTAATAAAACTCCCTTGTACTTATTTAAACTTATCTCCAACTTTTTCCTAACATATAATAATGGCTTTGTCTATGCTCTTTTCACCTCCATGCCCTTCCTTATGTTTTATATTCTATCTCAGCTTTCTTACCCGAAAATGGAAGCCTTTCACAGCCCTCTTCTTTCATAGCCACGGTCCGGTGATTGCTCCTCCTCTCTCTGTCTCATCATGCTTCCTTTATCTGTTATCAGGTCTCAAATTATATTACATTACACTTTTTCTACATGTCTGATGTCACACTTGACTGTATACTTCTTAAGAGCATGGATTTTTAAAAATTTTATTAAACTTTAATTTTTTTAATGTTTTATTTCTTTTCGTGTAACAGTATTTATTGTTTTTTCACCACACCCAGTACTCCATGCAATCCGTGCCCTCCCTAGTACCCACCACCTGGTTCGCCCAACCTCCCACCCCCCGCCCCTTCAAAACAACCTGAGGGTTTTAAACTTTATTTTTTAAAGAAACTTCAGATTCCCAGAAAAATCAAGCAGAAGGTATAGAGGTTTCTCTTGTACCCTGCCCCCTCACAGGCACAGCTTTCCCCACTATCAACATTACCCACCATAGTGGTACACTTGTTACAATCAGTGACCCTACATTGACCTACCATTTTCATCCAATGTCCATATAAATGATCCTAGGGTTCACTCTTGATGCTGTACTTTCTATGGGTTTGGACAAATGTATAATGATAATGTATCCACCACTATTGTATCATCCAGAATAGTTTTACTGCCCTACATGTCCTCTGTGCTCTACCTATTCATCCTTCCCTACCTTTTACCCTCTGCCTAAAGGTTCTTTTTTTCCCCTAGAATATAACATAATATCTGACATATAGTTGCCCTCAAATGTTTTAAGATGCATGGTTGAATGAATGAAAGGAAGGTACAAGTTGGAGAGGATCAGGGCTACTTTTCCTTGTCTTGTTGACTGATATTTTATCTCTGCTTCAGTATTTACTCATACTAATTTTATTATAGTCAGAAGACCACCCACATTACTGTCTTTCAGAACTCTGGGTATTCTTGAGATGCTAATTCAGATCTCATCTTATCCATTAAACCTGAGTCAAGAGTGAGCTCTGGGTACTTTTAAGACTTATTTAATAGATAATCTATTTAATTCAATGTGTCACATTTGTATTTTTTTTGTTTCATGAACCTGTGTCTGGACTCCCCAGTGTAACAGAATTATGTTTTTATATGGTGGGTAGAGTTTTCATCCCCTCACTTTTTGTAAGCAAGAGGTGTCTTCATAAATTTTTACTTTTCACTTGGGATTGTAGACAATGGCAATGGAGAGAAAATTTACTAATCTATAAAGAATTCACAGTCTCAGTCTCTTTTGCACGATTTCAACTGCCTAGGACAGAGAATTATTGGGAACTAATTAAAAACAAGGAATTTTGTTTGTTTTTTAGATCTGAGCTTGCAACGTTTTCCATACAAAGCTGTAGAGGATTGCCAAATTGTCGTTAAGATAATATATCTTTTATGTGCTAGCGAGAGTTGTTTATGGAGCTTTTCCATCCTTTTCTACGTATATTAAACACTCTAAAACTGCATCTTTTCTTGTCATTTTGTTTTGATAAAAATTTAAGAAGTTTTATGCAGGTTGCTGATTTTAAAGTCATCCCTTTATTCCTCCTCCAACTCTCAATACTAAACATAAGGAAGAGATTTAGTTTGTATAAGATGTGTTTATCTGGATGTGATAGTTTTGTGTCAGTCTACATTATAAAACTATTGTGCACAAGTGTCAGTGTTTCCTCAGGTTAATTCACTGGGATGCCTCTCAATAGTTTGAGGGACTTCTGGGGAAAGTGGTTTGAGGAGGCTTGAATTTGGATGTTATACCTCAGTGAGATGCAAAACTTCCACTTTAAAAAGATCAATAGCCATTTGAGAGATGATAGGGAAAACTAAGCCCATTCATATAAAAAATCATATTCTTCTTAGGTAAGCTGAAGTTTTGGCCGTTTGTATAATAATGACAGTCTTAATAGATGTGTTGGGTGATCTATCATCATGAATTGTATAATAATACTCTTCTTGGAATAATACTACAGGGTATGATATTTACCATTCCAAAGGAAAGCATAACATTCAATAAACATTATCTTTAAAATATACTGCTGTGCATATTCCTCATTATGATCTTATAATTGATACCAGTTTTAAGTTAAAAACTCAATTCATGTTCACTAAAGTAATTTCAAGTCTTAAACGGTAAACTGAGTGACTAGGTTTATGGCAGTTCTATTTTTATTCACAGATAATGCATCTGAGGTAGCAATTACTGCTCCAGGAAGTAGTAACCATAGAAACAGCTCAACAGGCCCAACACCTGACTGCTCACCTCCATCCCCTGACACTGCCCTCAAAAATATTGTTAAAGTTATTCGACCCCAGGTAAGTGCCCAGAATGACATCATCTACAGTAAAATATTTTGTTTTTTAATCATTGCATGTATACTACTTATATTCTAATGCTTGGTCTCTTTTGTGCTATGTGAGTACATTTTTAGATTAAAAGAAGGGACTTGGAGGAGGATGTTTCCTTCCTTGGAGTTAATGATACACATTGAAATCTGTATTATTTTTGGAATAATGAATTTGTATATTACAGGAAAAAAAGTGAAACTTAGAAAAATGGCCATTTTACATCATTTTCCTCTCACATTTTAATAATTATCCTTCAATTAGTAATGTAATTAGCTATTACATGTTTTCTGGGTTTTCCTGCTCTTCACTTTGCTGGACATGCCAAATTATTTGTGATCACTTCTCTATCTTCCAACCCAAGTTGTTTTGATAATTTTTTAAAAATTCTCTATTCCTTATGGTTTCCAACTAATTTTGCCTGTGTTTAATATTGCACCTCTCATTGCTCCTTATTTTTCTTGAGTGCTCACTTTCCTCTAGCTCATCTCCCTCCATCTTTTGTTCTTTTTTTCAATTTTTGTCACTTGTATGTATGGGTTTCTTTCTCTTCCCTCTTCTCTTTCAGTTGGATTTCCCAGTAGGCGGTTTGCAGGCAAGCTTTAGAAATATCATTGGGACAAGCTGTTCTGTGATATTTCATTGAAAATAGCACTTATAAAGCTGTTTGCATTACATTTTTGCCAACAGATGGACTCAGAACATGGAATTGGTGGTGTTCTCAACCTGGCTCATTCTGAATGGGCCTCATAAAGTCCAAGAAAGGGGGACTTTGGATCCAATCAATGCCATTCACCATCTACTTAGATATATAGTATGAACAAATTCTTTGAGCCAATTTGTAAGACAAATGTCTCTTTTTAAGACTATTTTGGTCTAAATGAGCAATGATTTGCTTAATATCTACCTTCTTCAATGTGATTTATTTTAGTTTATTTTCATTATAATCATCTTCATGAATAAAATGGCATTTTAACTTCACATATTCCCTGTAGTTTATAGAACACTTTCACATAAACTGTTTCATTTAACCTTCATTAATTTCAAGGGAATGTAATATTATAGTGTTATGGATAAGGATATTGACACTCCAAAGAGGCAAAATTGTGCAACTGATTCAAAGTTCTTTTTCCTTTTTTCTTAATGAAAGAGTTGTCTCCTCCTCTTCCTGGTTGTACAATATCTTTATGAGAATGAAACTTACAGGTTCATTTAGGCAAGGTAACATTTCACATAGTATCCAACTATGTGGAGAAGGAAATGTCTTCAAAGATCCCTTCTTTTTTTTTCAGAAAAATTTGATCTAATTCATTTGGTTCAAAAACTAAACTTCACTAAAGCCAGAGTTAGAGGCTAAATGTCACATTTATCTTCCCTGGGTCTCTCATTATATGAAGGTGTTTCTGGTGTTACATATTCAGCATTTTTAATTACTTGGGTAGGAGATTATCTTATGTTTAAGTTAATGATATCCATTACTGAACACATTTATTTTTATATCAACATATATTAATATAAACAAATTTAGTCATTCAATGGATAAAAAGCAGATATTCTTTCTACATATTTGTAATCTAATCAACTCTAAGGGATCTTACTCCATAAATCCTTGTTTGCATTCTCTACTCTATTTTATTTTGGTTAATTGAAAAAATAGTAGCAGTAGCCAGAAATTCCATTTTGACTTGATTCCTTGATTCTGTCCATTAATAAATGTTTATGAAGCAACTGATTCCACCTTCCCTTTTTAGATGTTACAATGATTTAGGAAGGAAAAATATGAAGTGAGAAAGTCAGAAAACTAAGGTGATGGTATTTAAATTTGAGCCAGTGCAGCCTGAAGTATGTATGTAATAGAACTGTAGCAGCTAAGGTATATAGTTGGGAAAGAATTAAACCTCAGTTGGACTACTGTTCTTTTCACCTCAGAGACTTTGGTGCTTTATCTATTTCTTCTTATGAGTTCTGATCTTCTAGGCTCCCTATTCTCAGTAAAGAACAGGTAATAGAAAATTTAAGTAGAAGTAATTACAGGGAATATAAGTAGTATATGTGATTTCAAGAAAAGGATAAGAGACTAGAGGGTGTGGATGGGGGACAGCTAGATGGATAAAATAGTGGACTCCCTGGTGTGTTCTGACAAGTAACAGGTCTGTCAGGGATGAAACATTGTCAAGAGCTAACTATTCCAAAGAAAAGATAATTATTGGTTAGCTTATGTAAGCCCATATTTTGATCACAGGTTTAATCTTCTAAAGTGTCTGCTAATTCTGGCTTTATGTAGAAATGCAAGAAATGTGAAATTAGATTGACTTGTGGTATTCAAACATTTTTTTCATTTACTAATTAGACATTAATAACATGGTTGAAATGATCATTTCACTCTTTAAACTGAGGATGAGCCTTGGAAAGAAAAGTATAAGTACAACTCTTATCTATGAATTTACATATATTTGCCCAAGTATTAGCAGATATGTTCAGTCTTACTGTAAGAAGAATGATCTAGAACAGATGTGAGATGAAAACAGAACTTTCATCTCATTCACTACAAATAGAGACTGCTTAGAGCAAATTATGTTGCTTCCTCTTTGCCTCAAGCATGCCTTTACCTAATTTATTTTCCATAACTCTACCTGCAAATGGAGAATAGCCATTGTAACCAAGGAGTCCTTGCTGTCACAATGAGGTAGTCCTGATTACACATTGCATGTGCTTCTGATTAGTGTATTAATTACTTGGAAGCTACCAACTTGTGGTGCTTTGTTAAGTTTGATTCTATTCAGCATATTTAACTCACTAAGTCACAGCTGTTAGTTCTGCATCTTGTGTTTGATCTTTTTACCTTTGCTTCTTTGGGCTCTTTCATGTCTTAAAATTCTCCAGATTGTGAAGCATTCTATTTTCTATTCACAGAGACTGAAATATTCTTATGCTACTGGTTACTCTTTGTTTCTCTCCAGTATATTGATCCATAAGCCTGAGTTACTCTGTTTAGATGAATTCACAAGACTGGGTTTATTTATTTATACTTGAAAATAAAATTACTTTGAAACTTGAAAAAGTACTTAAAAATACTTGAAAAAAATAATGTCATTGAAAAAAATTTAGGTGAGTCTATTGATACACCAAGTTTTCTTCTTTCTACTAGTTATATGCTAGCTGCATGAAGCTTTTTTTTTTTTTTTAATGTTTTCCTGGTGAAACATCTTTTTTTCTCCCTAATGGAAGAATAAAACACAACTAGTTAATTTTGACCATTTGTATATATAAGTGTAACCACCACTCAAAGCAAGATATTAAAACATCAACCCAGAAAGTTGCTTCATGCCTTTCTCCAATCAACTCTACCGGTCCCACTTAAGAAGCAACTTCTGATTATTATCACCATAGATTAGGATTGTCTATTCTTAGACTTTATGTACATGGAATCCTACAATGTGTGTTTGTTTTATGTATGTCAGTGTCTGACTTCTTTCACTCAACATAATGTTTTTGGGATTCACTCATATTGTTCCTTTTTTGCTGAGAAGTATTCTCTTGGATCAATATAGTACAATTTGTTTATACATTTTCCTTTTGACTGATATTTGTGTTGTTTCCTGATGTTTGCTATTTTGAATGAATATGCTGTCAATACTCACATTTGCAACTTTTTATGGACATATATTTTCATAGAGATACAAAAGAGTGGAATTTTTGGGTCATGGGTAGATGAATAAATAATTTTATAAGAATCTTCCCAAGAATTTTCCTGACTAGTTGTTCCATTTTAAAATCCCCAACAGAAATATGTTAGTATTTTAGGTTCTCTCCCTTCCTTCAAACATTTGGTATATTAGACTTTTAAATTTTTATATTTTAGCCATTCGTATGGGTATGAAAAGATTTCTCATTATGGTTTTAATTTTGCATTTTTCTGCTAACTAATAATGTTGTGCACCTTTTCCTGTGGTTATTGCCCATTCTTAGATCTTTTGAGGAGTGTGTATGCAAGTCCTTTAATGGGGTTGTTTAATTTCCTACTTGTTGATTTGTAGTAATTCTCTATAAATTGTCTTGTAATTCCTAACAATAAGGGTCCTTTATCAGGTTTATGTACTGCAAATATTTTTCTTCACTCTGTGATTTGCCTAAATATTTTTAATGATGGCTTGGGTGAACAGAATGTTTTAATTTTGGTGATTTACAATTTCTCAGTTTTTTTTTTCCTTTAATGGTTAGTGCTTTTTGTGTCTTGTCCAGGTTGTGAATATATGTACCCATATATATATATATATATATTTTTTTTTTATAGAAGCTTTCTGGTTCTTGCTTTTACATTTAGTTCTATGATCCATCTCAAATTGTTGTATGGTGTGAGGTAGGAGTTAAGATTCATTCTTTTCCCTACACAGAAAAAGACTTTCCTGTCCTCATTGAGTTAATACTTTAGTATTGTTTATTATTTTCACTTTCTATTTGTTTGTTTTTGGTATATAGGAATGCAGTTGAATTTTATATTATCCTTGTATCCTGCCACCTGGATAACTTCATTTAAAAGTTTTAGTAGTTTTATTTTTAAGTAAGCTTCTTAGAGTTCTTTCTGTCATTGAGAATAGTAATGGTTTTACTTCTTTTCTAGTCTCTACACTTTTTATTTCTTTTTCTTACTGCTGTGACTGCAGTGCAGTGGTGTATAGAAGTGGTAAAACCAAAATCCTTGCCTTATTCTCTATCTTTGAGGGAAAGCATTCAGCATTAAGCTTAATACCAATTATAAGTTTTTTATATGTATTCTCCTACTCCTAGTTTGCTAGGAGTTTTTGGCTTAAAAGGGTGTCGATGTTTTTCAATTTTTTCTGTATATACTTGGATAATCATATCATTTTTTTCCTCTTTTGTTCTTGTTAATGTAAAAAGTTACATTGTTTTATTTATAAATACCAATTCAACTTTACATTTCTGGGATAAATACCACGTTGTTATGATGTTTTTCCTTTTCCTACAGTATTTAATGCAAAAGACAATTTGGATAAAGCATCACCGTGTGTAGAAATGGATTAGATCTAAGGGAGGTAAAGATGACTAATGATTTGAGTCCAGTCGGCTGGGATTTTGAAATGATATTTATAGATATAGGAAAGACTAGAGCAGAAGTTCATTTTGGAGGGAGAAATATGATAAATTTGGTTATGTAAACATATTGAGTGTGGGGCATGATATGCAAGTTGGAAATACTGGAGTGGAGCTCTGGTGAGAGAGTAGGGGCTTAAAGAGAATATTTTATAGTCATTTATAGAATTTGATGGTGAAGGGAGATAGTACCAAAGATAGAATGCTGGGAAATATTTACACTTAAGGAATGTAATATTTATTGAACACCTAATATAATTTTATTTTCATAATATTTTGGAATTGATTTT
The DNA here is from genome assembly GCF_963455335.1 of Martes martes. Lineage (NCBI taxonomy): Eukaryota > Metazoa > Chordata > Mammalia > Carnivora > Mustelidae > Martes > Martes martes. Next base: position 21,879,540 of record NC_137895.1, read on the forward strand.
GTTTTAATATTATAGGTGAAAAAATTGAGGACAAGAAAGTTTTAATAACTTCTTCACATATACTTCAGGAAGAAGATCTTAGCAAAAGAGAGAAGGAGCACAGAGATAGAAAAGAGAAAAGACAAAAACATTACCATGAATATAAAGGGAGAAAAGAAGATATTTGTCAACATTTTCAAAACTTATAGATGATGAGGTAAAAGGGAGACAAAAATGTCACTTTATTTGGTGATTTTGAGGGCAAAGTCCTTCAAGAATGTAATTTCCTGCAAGCAGAAATTAAACTTTGGTGTAGAGAATGGGAAAGCGGAAACTAAAAGTTGATTGGAGAGACATGAGTGATGGGGATTGAAATATTAAATTTTATAATAGGAGGAGTTTTTGCAGCTAAGGAGGGACCCTATCAAAAAGAAGAAAACAGGTCAGAAAGGTAAAGAAAAGAAAGAGAAAAGTCAAGGGGCCAGTTTTCTGAAGAGACTAAGGGAGATAGATGATTTGAAGAAAGATAAACTGCTCCTGAATTCCTACCCACAACAGATTCTGTTTAGATCAGATGATAACTCAAAACTTGAAGAAAATAATATTTTGGATATTCTTTTGGATTTTGTGGATGCTTAATGAGTTAGTAATAAATTAAGTTAATAACAAACCATACTATCTCTCCCTTCCATTATGGGGTTACATAGAATTCTTGCCAAATCTAGAATACCATTTTACTGGGCACTGTAGGGTTATAGAATACATATGCTAAATTTTAAAATTAGAATGAGAGTGGGTATGTAAAAAGCAGAGGCATGTAACTCAGAAAGAGTACAAAACATTGTATTGGGTTGCTGCAAAAACAGATAAGGAATAAAAAGACTTTCAAAGAGATAATCTTTTAAAAATATTTTTTATTATTAAGTATTGAGCCATTTATTTTTATTATTGAATGTGTATTCTTTTATTTCTTATAAAAACCCTGCAAGGTAGGTACTATTTTCTTTATTTTATAATTCCCTGTATTACAAAGTCACTGCCTGGGCGAACTCTGGTCTCCTCACTTCAGTAGTCTATTAATGTTAATTAACTCATTGAGGAGAAAATAATCAAGGTGGAATATTGATATTCCGAAGGGTTGATGAAGTTTAGGAGGATAATAAAGATTGGAAAAAGGAAGAAGAGCAGAAACATAGATGGGAACAATTTGTACCTCAAATTTGGGAAACGAGGACTGTATTCAATAATTTGGAGTTTTGCCACCAAAGCTATGTGAAAAAAGGTTAAAAGCACAAAGATAAGAAAATATAGAGAATAATCTTAGATGAAACAAAGGACAATTTGGAAATGAAAAAAAAAATGAGAGAGAAATCTGTGGCCCAAACAACTGACCAGTAGTCCTTGACAAGTACGAATTTCATGGGAAGATTAAAAAAAAAAAAAAAAAAGTCTGGGCATAACACCAGAACAATTAAATCAGTATCTCTAAAGGCAAATGTTTTTAATCCAGTAGTCTTGAATAGGCTATAGATGGTCTATGAAACTCATGGAATCATATGCAAAATTTTACTTGTAGGTGACTTTCTCTGGGACTTCAATTCTAATCATGTCTCTGTCACATACCTACCCTCTGTGTAATCTTTATGACCTTCAATTTGTCAGTAAAGTGAGGGTGGTATTTGCCTCACATGATTACCTAGTAAAACTCAAACCAGATAAAATATGACATAGGGTATTGTAAATTGTAAAGGCATATATAGTGACCCATCTTGTAATCATAGTGGTGATTAAATCATGTTTGCCCACATTTGAAATAACACCCTTTGAGAGACCCTATTCTTACTCTTACGGTCTCATCCACAAGTGGGTCTGATGATAGCAACTTTGGATTTTAGCACATGTGTGTGGGAGCCTTTTAAAGTTTCCTAAATTATTTGAGTCTACCTAGGATGATACTGGCTAAATATGGGGTGATCACTATCTCCAGAATTTCATTCCTTAGAGTTCTGGGTAAGAGAGCCATAGGAAGTATAAACCCCTGAAATTTGGGGTGTGAGAGAAGCCAGTGAGGATAAATTGGCATATTGGGGCACCTGGGTGGTTCAGTCAGTGAAGCGTCTGCCTTTGGCTCAGGTCATGATCTCGGAGTCCCAGGATTGAGTTCCCTCCATCAGGCTCCCTGCTCGACAGGGAGTCACTTCTCCCTCTGACTCTTCCTCCTCTCATGCTATCTCTCTTTCATGCTCTATCTCTCAAATAAATAAATAAATAAAATCTTAAAAAAAAAAAAAAAGATAAACTGGCACAGTGTTGGGTCAGCCCGACCTAATGCATGGGAGGAAAAAGCCAGGATCCAGAAAGTGTCCACTATGAGCTGCATCTCCAATTAATGGCTGAAATCATCAGCATTCTGTATAGATGTAATGCCAATCATATGCCAGTGAAATATTATTCGTCTTTATTTCTCTTCTTTTGGTGAAATCCTTCATTTTATCTAGTAGGAAAGCAAGGAATTATTTGTTACTGACACTTTGTACATGTGAAGTTATTTTCATCTCTTTGCTAAGCATGAAAGTTTTTTTAGAAAGATTTTGTTTGTTTGTTTATGTATTTATTTATTTATTTTAGAGAGAGAGAGCAAGCAGGGGAAGGAGGAGAGTGGAGGGAGAAAGAATCTCAAACAGATTCCCCACTAAGCACAGAACCTGACACAGGGCTCCATCCCACTACCCTGAGATCATGACCCTAGCTGAAAACCAAAAGTCAGATGCTCAACCAAGTGAGCCACCCAGGCACTCCAAGCATGAAATATAATTTTTGAATTTTGTGCCCACAGTGCTATTGATAGCAGCAGACTTTATTAAAATGTTTTTTTTTTCATGTTATTCAGGTTTTTTTTTTCTTTCAAAGACATAACAATCTAAGTGGATACCACACTTTGACATGTCCTTCTCTAAGCCTCTCTCGGTAGTCTGAATAAGAATGCATAGGTGAGGGTACCTGGGTGGCTTAGTCATTAAGCATCTACCTTCAGCCTGGGTCATGATCCCAGAGTCCTGGGATGTTCTCCCTCTCCCACTCCCTCTGCTTATGTTCCCTCTCTTGCTGTGTCTCTCTCTATTTCCTAACCTGGTCTTTTCTAATACTGTGAAATTTAGCTATGAAAGCACCACAGAGTATTTTGTTGCTTTGTTTATCTATTAACTTAATAAATATAGTTGAGTGTTTACTGTCTGCCGGGTGTCATAAGAGGAGATTTGAATATGAAAATGACCTAAAGGAATGATTAATCAATTGAGGGAGACTGTGTTCTCTACAGATAATGTTTGGAATTATACTGATGGAATTCACTGATAAATGCCCCAGGGCTCACTCTCAGACCTTTTCTCTTTTCAGTACAACCACTCCCCATCCAGTACCAGAACTTTAAATGCTATGTATATGCTGATTACTCCTAAATTTATTTCTCTCCAGCACTCACTTTCTGAACTCCGGGGCCCATATCCAGCCTGCTACTCTCTAAATCCTAATTGATTGTCTAAGGAGCATTTTAAGCTTAGAATGTGTAGCACTAAACTTTGCATTTCAGTTAATGGCAGCCCAGGCTAAAAGACTTGACCCCATCCTTGATTCTTTTCTTTCTCTCACACCCCTACATCCAATCCATCAGAAAATCCTCTAGGCCAGCAATTCCCAAGGTGTGGCTCCAGACTCCCTGGCAGTTTCCAAGACCCTTTCAGAAGTCCTAGGAGGTCAAAACTATCTTCATAATAATACAAAGACATTTTGCCTGGTTCAGTCTTATTTGTACATGAGTGCTCCATGGAGTTTTCCACTGTCGCACTATGACATGCAATGGCATCATGACTCTGATGGCTAATGAAATGTACACTTGCATATTCATAGGTTTTAAAAGTATCTCAGTTTTAGTTTTTAATATATTAAATATTTACAGATATGACTCTCATGAACAAAAACTTTTTAGTATTCTCAATAATTTTAAGTGTGCAAAAGGGTCCTAAGACCCTAAGATCAAAAAGTTTAAAAATTGTCCGCTAGTTTTCCTTTCAAAATATTTCTTGACTCTTCTCTGTCATTTACCTATAAACCATTAACATCCCTTGTCTGAACTTTTGAAAAAGCCTCTTACCTTGTTCCTGGCATTCACTGTTGTACCTGTATTGTCCTTTTGCAAATTGGCAGATAGATTTTTATAAATTAGATAATGTTATTTCACCTGGCCAACCTTCCAGTGTCTTCCCCTCTCACTGTAAAGGCATACAATGCCCTAAATAATTTGACTCTATTTAATCTCCTGATCTGTCTCCTAACATTCTCTGCCTACTTCGTTTTATGCCACCCGTGCCATCTTGCCAGCATCACCTCAGATAAGCCAAAGAGTTCCTGCCTTAGGACTTTTGTGCTCATCATTCACTTGTGTGGAATGCTTTTCTTCTGGAGACTTTGTGGCTCATTATCTCCCTTTCTTCAGGTCATTCAGGTGACATCTTATAAGATAGGCCTTCTCTGACCACTGAATATAAAGTAGCCATCACTTCACTTTCTATCTCCCTTATAGCATTTTTCACTCCTGAATTAGTATTTGTGTGTTTGTTTGTTGTGTCTTTCTTCCCTAATTGAATGGATGTTCCATGTTGTTGTATGATGATGAGGAGGAGGAGGAGGAGGATGATGATGATGATGAATTGAATGTTTAATCCCAGCACCTAGAACAACACCTAGTACCTAATTGGTGGTCAATAGATATATCTGAATAAATTGAGTATGATTGGGTAAAGGGCAGTGAAAACTATTTTAGGAAGTGGGTACTCAAATTGAACTTACATTTGAATAGGAATTTGTTAGGTATAGTGGTAAATATACAATCCCAGGATAAGGACAGAAAGAGCAAGGTGTTTAGAATTTTTTGACTTTATACTATGCCAAATTCACCAGAATATTGTAATAAATCAAGAAGTCCTCACCAGATATTCTACCCTCTTCGCCTTAATCATCATGTCCTACTCTCTATGGAGTACTCATTCTGAGTAATAATCTTGGGGGAAAAAGTGGTTTCCATGGTCAAGTATGTTAGGGAAGTACAGGGTTAAATACTTTTCTTCACTGAAGAATTCTTTATAGCTTTCCCCCACTATCACCCCTGGAAACCCATTAATATTTTTCACAACTAGTGATCCACAAAACACAATTTGGGAAACATGATCTAGGTCATTGGATATACTTCTTTATAACTGACACTAGCAATTCCATTCTGGTTTGATTTTTCCACTCATTCTGCACAAATTCATACTGTTGAGAGAGGGAGCATGCTGACTCAGCAATAAATATGTCATTCATTTAGCATGTTCAGGGTGGTACCTATATACTCTCTACTTAGTCCTCACAACCATGTGAGACGGTAGGACCAATGTGAATCCTATTTCATGTATGAGGAAAAGTAAAATAAGTATACTATATGTTAAAATAAAGCAAGTATACTGTATATTTTTCACTATATTTTTCATCTATATTTTTCAATATAGAAGGATCTATATTTTCTTTCATACTATAATACAGTATTATTTTAACATCATTCTATTTTACATTGAATTCAATTCAGTAAGTTTGTTTCAATGGTACTGGGCACTATGAGGTATAAAAATGTTTACATAGTAGGTTTCAGGGGACAAATTAACTATGCTTCTTTCTTTCTCTCCCACATTCAGAACCAAGTGAGAGATGATTGCAGAAGTTGGAAAAATTAAAATCAAATGTCACAACTGTCTATTATTACTGGATAGAACTGTTGGTCAGTGTGATTCTAGATATGTCATCAAGTGGGCTTGCCATAAATTTGCCCCTAAATTAAACATACACCTACTCCATCACTGGCAATCTACAAGGTGATTTTGCCATAAAAGAGCAGATAATGAATATATTATGCTGATATATTAGAGGAAAGTAGTCTGAGATGAGGCTGGGGAAGATGGGAAACCAAATAGGTATTTGTTAAAATTGTAGATTTTACTCCTAGTGCCACTAGAGGCCTATGAAGAACTTCAAGCAAAGATGTGACATGATTTGATTTAAATTTTAAGAAGATCACTCTGGCTAGAGAATACTTTATGGAGAGCAATCAAAAGCAGGGGAAATAATTAGGGTTTTGTGGTTGTTCAGGACAGAGAGTGAAGTTGTTTGAATCAGCGTGGTAAAGCGGAGGTATAGAGAAGTGGATGGTTTTGAGACACATTTTCAAAATAGAACCCATAGTATTTACTGTTGAGTTGAGTTCAGGGGATATGGGATATGAAATAAACATGTCTTGGTTTATGACTTTGAACCACAATAAAAATTATGATATTTACTGAAACAGTGAGATCTACTTGAAATCAAGAGCTTTTTGTATATTTTGTTATGGTGTTGCTGGGGATGGGGCATAAGGGTCAAAGTTGTGTTTGGGCTACATAAATTTTAAGATACCTTCTAGATGTGAAGTAGATGGTTAGATGTCAGCATTTCTAGCCCTTCCACTACGTTCCTTAAGCATTACATGTATACTTCTATATTATTTTTATATGGATATTGTAAAAATCTATGCATCAAAAAGATGAGAAAATTTTATGGAAAGCATATTAATTATATTACTCTTTATAAAGCAGAAATTGAAAGTAAACCCCACCTAGTCTATAAAATTCCTCTCCTATGTATCTTGATGTTTAGAAAAGAACTTGACAATAACTATTTGTTATGTGGACATAGGAATAACTAATGTTATTTGACATGACTTCTTAGGAAAGTTGTATGAAACAGCAGGACATATATACTAAATTGAATTGTACCCAGCCATATTGCTATTTTAATTCTGATTATTTTTCTCTCAAATGTCTTCTGGATATCAGAAAGACACTCTAAAACTGTCTTGCATCTTTCATTGTATTCCATAACAGATGAAACAAAAATACCAACAAAAAGGGAATAATTACAATTATAAATGAAATAATAGATTAAGAGCATCATTAAGTTAATGAAAACATATGAGAGAAAAGACTATTTCAAATAAGTTAAATTATATAAACAAATATTAGTCAATGCACTATAACAAAATGTTGACAGTGATTAATAACTCTAAGGAGATATTTTCTATCTTCTCATTCTTACTCTTCCTTTTTCTCTTTCCTGTCAGAACAGTTACAAATGATTCGTTCAGCTGTCATTTCTTTATTAACTAACAAAATACTTGAAATGATAGAGATACCGACTGTCAATATTTCAAACTTAATTTTAGAGACACTAGCATTTACTTAACATAAAAGATGTAAAAGTAATCCCAAAGGAAAAGATAAATAGCCTTGACTACATAAAACTTGAAAGCTACTGCACCAAAAAATCCCAATTAAAATAAAAAGCAAGGGGCACCTGGGTGGCTCAGTGGGTTGAAGCCTCTGCCTTCGGCTCAAGTAATGATCCCAGAGTCCTGGGATCGAGCCCTGCGTTGGGGGTCTCTGGTCAGTGAGGAGCCTGCTTCCTCCAATCTCTCTCTCTGCCTGCCTCTCTGCCTACTTATGATCTCTGTCTGTCAAATAAATAAATTAAAATCTTAAAAAAAATAAAATAAAAAGCAAGTAACAAATGAGATAGAGGTATTTATAATAAATATAAACAGTCAAACATTATAACATGCAAAGAGGCCTTGCAAGGCCGCAAAGAAAGCTAATATGTCTGGGGGGGAAGGCAAAAAATAGGGATAGATGAATCAAGAAAGAAAAAAAATGAATATTAAACAAAAAGACACATATTTAGCAGCCCTGTATATCAAATAAATTAAAAAAATATAACATTTTATCTTAAGAAATGATTAAAACTAAAAAAAAATCTTTTTGGTAAATGTATAATAAAGGCATGGTGATATAGATATTCAGTAGACTGAAGGTGGAAATATTTCTATAAATCTTTGTGGTAATATGAATCAAGAGCCATAAAACATATACTATTGTAAGTCTAGTAATTTCTTATCCATGCCAATGAAATGCTCAGAGAGAGGAAAACATGTAAAGTGTGTTTATTGCAGTGTTATTTCTTTTACCTTTTTTACTGAAGTATAGATTACATACTATGTTGTATTATTTTCAGGTGTACAACATGGTGATTTGACAATTCTAAACCTTGTACAATGTTTGCAATAACCATAGTTACCATCGGTCATCATACAGCATTATTATGATGTTATTGACTATATTTCTTATGGTATACTTTTTATTCCCAGTCTTACTTATTTTATAACTGGAAGTGTGTATCTCTCAATCCCCTTCACTTATTTTGCTTATCCCCTCACAGCCCTTCTGGCAAGCCCCTGTTTATTCTCTGTATTTATGAGTCTGATTCTGTTTGTTTATTTATTTATTTATTTATTTATTTATTCATTTTTTATATATTCCACATATAAGTGAAATGAAATTATATTTGTCTTTGTCTATGACTTTTCATTTGGTATAATACCCTCTAGGTCCATCTGTGTGTTGTAAATGGCAAGATTTCATTCTTTTTCATGGCTGGATAATATTATATTATGTATCTAGACATAATTTTTTCAGTTTATCAACAGATGGGCACTTAGGTTGTCTTCATATCCTGGCTATGGTAAATAATGCTACGATGAACATCGGGGTGCATATATCCATTTTAATTGGTGTTTTCATTTTCTTTGGATAAATACCTTGAAGTAGAATTATTGGATTGTATGATAGTTTTATTTTTAATATTTTGAGGAACTTCTGTACCATTTTCCATAGTAGTTGCCCCAAATAACATTTCTACCAACAGTGCACAAGAGTTCTCTTCTCTCCATATCTTTACAATGCTTGTTGTTTTTTGTGTTTTTGGTAATAGCCATTCTGACTGGAGTGAAGTGATACCTCGTGGTTGTTTTGATTTGCATTTCCCTGATGATAAGTGATTTTGAGCATCTTCTCAGGTGTCTTTTGGCCATCTATATTTCCTTAGAGAAATTTCTATTCAAGACCCTACCCATTTTTTAGAGTGTTTTTTTTTTTTTTTTTTGCTTTGTTTTCATTGTTGCCACCATTTTCATCCCTCACATCAGCTCCAGAGTCACTTACACTGAGCCCAGCACCCTGGCAAGGGTGGTGCAGTTCCACCTGAGCAAACACACCTGAGAATCAGTGCAATAGGTCCCTCCCTGAGAAGATCAGCAGGAACTTCTGTCTATACCAAGTTTACTGATCATACAATGGCACTAAATTCATATCTTTCAATAATTACTCTGTAAATGGGCTAAGTGCTCCAATCAAAAGACAGAGGGTATCAGATTGGCTAAACAAACAAATAAGCAAACAAGACCCACTGACATGCCATCTACAAGAGACTCATTTTAGGCCCAAAGACATCTCCAGATTGAATGTGAGGGGGTGGAGAAGAATTTTCCATACTAATGAACATCAAAAGAAAGCTGGGTTAGCAGACCTTACATCAAACAAATTAGACATTAAACAAAAGACTGTAAGAAGAGACAAAGGACATTATGTCATAATAAAAAGTTCTATCCAATAAGAAGATCTAACAATTATACTTATTTATGCCCCTAACTTGGAAGCAGCCAATTATATAAGGTAATTAATAACAAAATTAAAGGAACCCATTGATAATAATAGTAGGGAACTTTAACACCCCGCTCACAGTAATAACAGATAGTTTGAGCAGAAGATCAACAAGGAAAGAGGGCTTTGAATGACACAATGAACTGATGGACTTCACAGATAATCAGAGCATTTGACTGTAAAGCAAGAGAATACACATTCTTCTCAAATGCGCATGGAACACTCTCCAGAATAGATCACATACTGGGTCACAAATAATGTCTCAAACAGTACCAAAAGATTGAGATTATTTCTTGAATATTTTCAGACCATAATGCTTTAAAACAAATTCAATCACAAAAGAAAATTTGGAAGGAACACAAATACATGGAGGTTAAAGAGCATCCTACTAAAAAATGAATGAGTCAACCAAGAAATTAAAAGAGAATTTTAAAAATTCATGGAAACAAGTGAAAATTGAAAAACGGCAGTTCAAAACCTTTGGAATGCAGAAAGGTGGTCCTAAGAGGAAAGTATATAGCAGTACAAGCCTTTCTCAAGAAACAAGAAAAGTCTCAAATATACAACCTAACATTACACCTAAAGGAGCTAGAGAAAAAAAAGCATATAAAGCCCAAATCCAGCAGGAGAAGAGAAATGATAAAGATTAGAGCAGAAATCAATGAAATAGAAACCAAAAGAGCAGTAGAACAGATCAACGAATGTAGGAGTTGGTTCTTTGAAAAAATTAACAGGATTGATGAATCCCTGGCCAGATTTATCAAACAGAAAAGAGAAAGGACTCAAATTATAAAATCATGATGAAAGAGGAGAGATCACAACAAACATCAAAGAAATACAACTATAAGCTTTACATGCCAAAAAATTAGGCAATTAGAAAGAAAGGAATGCATTGCTGGAAATATGTAAACTACCAAAACTGATCAGGAAGAAATAGAAAACCTGAACAAACACATAGCCAGCAAAAAAAGTGAAGCAGTAATCAAAAATCTCCCCAAAAACCAAGAGTCCAGGACTGGATGGCTTCCCAGGGGAATTCTACCAAACATTTAAAGAATTAATATCTATTCTCCCGAAGGTATTCCAAAAAATAGAAATGGAAGGAAAACTTCTAAACTCTTTCTATGAGGCCAGCATTACCTCGATCCCAAAACGAGACAAAGACCTCACTAAAAAGAATTAACAGACCAATATCCCTGATGAACATGGATGCCAAAATTCTCACCAAAATACTAGCCAATAGGATCCAACAACATATTGAAAAGATTCTTCACCACGGCCAAGTGGGATTTATTCCTGGGCTGCAAGTGTGGTTTAACATCTGCAAATCAATCAGTGTGATTAATAACAGAAAGGACAAGAACCATATGATCCTCTCAATAGATGCAGGAAATGCATTTGACAAAATACAGCATCCTTTCTTGATAAAAACCCTCCTCAGTGTAGGGATAGAGGGAAAAGAACTCAGTATCATAAAGCCACATATGAAAAACCCACAGTGAATATCATTCTCAATGGGGAAAACTGAGAGCATTTCTCCAGAGGTCAGGAACATGACTGGGATCCCCAGTCTCACCACTTTTGTTCAACATAGTACTAGAAGTCCTAGCCTCAAAAATCAGAAAACAAAAAGAAATAAAAGGCATCAGAATCAGCAAAAAAAGAAGTCAAATTTTTATTCTTTGTAGATCCCATGATACTGTATGTGGAAAACCCAAAAGACTCCACCCCAAAATTGATAGAACTCATACAGGAATTCAGCAAAGTGGCAGGATATAAAATCAATGCACATAAATCAGTGGCATTTCTATACACTAAAAATGAGACAGGAGAAAGAAAAATCAAGGAATCAATCCCATTTACAATTGCACTAAAAACCATAAGATACCTCAGAATAAGCCTAACCAAAGAGGTAAAGGATCTCTTCTCTGAAAACTATAGAACACTTATGAAAATAATGGAGGAAGACAAAAAGAAATGGAAAAACATCCTATGTTCATGGAGTAGAAGAACAAATGTTAAAATGTCTATGCTACCCATAGAATCTACACATTCAATGCAATCCCTATCAAAATAACATCAATATTTTTCACAAAGCTAGAACAAACCTAAAATTTGCATGGAACCAGAAAAGACACTGAATACCTGGAGCAATGTTGAAAAAGAAAATCAAAGTTGGCGGCATCACAATTCCAGACTTCAAGCTCTATTACAAAGCCATAATCATCAAGACAGCATGGTATTGGCACAAAAACAGACACATAGATAAATGGAATAGAATAGAGAACCCTGAAATGGACCCTCAGCTCTATGATGAACTAATTTTGGACAAAGCAGGAAAGAATATCCAATGGAAAAAAGACAGTCTCTTCAACAAATGGTGTTGGGAAAATTGGACAACCACATGCAGAAGAATAAAACGGGACCATTTCCTTACACCATACATGAAAATGGACTCAGAATGGATGAAAGACCTCAATGTGAGACAGGAATCCATCAAAATCCTTAAAGAGAACACAGGAAGCAATATTTTCAACCTCAGCCACAGCAACTTCTTGCTAGACACATCTCCAAAGGCAAAGGAGACAAAAGCAAAAATGAAATATTGGACCTTCATCAAGATAAAAAGGCTTGCACAGAAGTCAACAAAGCTAAATGGCAACCTATGAATGGGAGAAGATATTTGTAAATGTCTCATCAGTTAAAGTGCTACTAATCAAAACCTGTAAGAACTTAACAAACCAGGGCACCTGGGTGGCTCAGTGGATTAAAGCCTCTGCCTTCGGCTCAGGTCATGATCCCATGGTCCTGGGATCGAGCCCCACATTGGGCTCTCTGCTCAGCAGGGAGCCTGCTTCCTCCTTTCTCTGCCTGCCTCTCTGCCTACTTGTGATCTCTGTCTGTCAAGTAAATAAAATCTTTAAAGAAAAAAAAAAAGAACTTAACAAACCAATACCCGAAAAACATAATCCAGTCAAGAAATGGGCAAAAGACATGAACAGACATTTATGCAAATAAGACATCCAAATGGCCAATAGACACATGAAAAAAATACTCCACAACACTTGGCATCATGGAAATACAAATCAAAATCACAAGGAGATGCTACCTGACATCAGTCAGAATGGCTAAAATTAGCAAGCCAGGAAATGACAGATGTTGGTGAGGATGTGGAGAAAGGGAAACCCTTTTACACTGTTGGTAGGCATGTAAGCTGTTATATATGTGTGTATGTGTATAAAATGAGTGATTTAATTTTTTTGTTTGTTTGTGTGTGTGTGTGTGTGTGTGTGTGTGTGTTGTCTAAATCTGCTTCTGCTACCTATACAGAAAACAAAATGTATTCAAATCTGATAGAAAATTTAAAACCCAAACTATTTCTGTAAGTGCTGTACCATTTTTCTAAGTCTGTTCTTTTACTTTTTAGCTTTAAAATCCTTAAAACAGATTTGATCTCTATTCATCAAACTTAATGCCATCTGACATGCTAGGCCTTATGACCAGGTTTCTGCTGTTTTTATAGTGATGTCTTGAGTTTCTCCTCTCCTTCTTATGTATACACCCATACTCCGATCCCAATTCTAGATGCATTTTATTTTCTCCAAAGCATATGCTCTTTCAAAATATATGTTAATGTTTTTCCTCCAAACTTTTCCATACTCCATTTATTACTCCTTGGTCTGGTTACCTTTTATTCATCCTTCAGGATTCCACTCCATTTTTTAAAAAGAATTTATTTATTTATATGAGATAGAGATAGCGAGAGAGATAGAGCAAAGAGGGAGAGGGAGAGGAAGAAGCAGACTCTCACTGAGCAGAGAGCCTAATGTGGGGCTCAATCCCTTGATTCTGAGATTATGACCTGAGCCGAAGGCAGACGCTTAACTGACTGAACCACCCAGTCACCCCTGAATTCCACTTTAGATATCATTTCCTCAAGGAGGCTCTTCTCTGATGTCTCCAAACTGTGAATACAATGTATACTGTTATCTCCCCATTCCTACCCAAGGAATGTACTCCACAATTTTCATAGAAAGAATGAGTAAAGAAGTTGTCATAAAAAAGTTTTGTGAGCTTAAGGATTTTTTAAAAAAATATTCAGTAAAAAGCTTAAGAAGGGGAGACGGTAAGAATGCAAAGACTATAAATGTGACAATATCCTTTAAAGTTTTCTTTAAACATTTTTAAATGTGATTTAATGCCTGTGCCTGTACTCTTCTATCACTGTGATTCTTTTTCCTGAATTATTCGCTCCCAAGTACTGGACTTTTTCTCATGATACTTTATGAGGTTTTAAGAATAAGCAACTTCTCCAAATGCCACCCTAAAAACTATAAGCAGTTTATTATTTTTCCTCTATTTACCTGACACTGAATTTGAAGGTTTGATTTCTTTAAAAATTGTAATTTTTTATCCATTTAATCTATTTTGTTTTGCCCTCTGCCTTAATTTATTTTGAAATATATATGTGTTGCATGTATGTATATCTATTACCAGGATAATTAATGACTACAATTTCCCCTTTTAATTTGTTGCCCGTATTTTAAAACTCTTCTGGCAAGAGAGCTCCACCAAAATCAAGCAATAGTTATCAAGTTACAGGAGAAAATATTTGTGAAAATCTAATTTTAACTAGAGAAATAGTCTAAGAAAATTAATTTGTCTGATGAATAGCTTGCAACTAAAAATATTCAATGTGATATGATGGAAAGGATAATAATACTCAGATATGCATAAAGAAAAAATAACCACTCAGTTATAATCATCATTAACAAACTTGTTCCATATACATATATTAATTTAAAAAATAGTGTATATATTGCTTTGTAACTTATTTTTCCACCTAAGGAAAATAATCTCAGATTTTCTCATGATATGAAATATTCTCATATGATATAATTTTAATGCCTGCTTATGTGTCCATGATTGATTAATTCACTAAAGTGTTTTAATCTTATGTCAGGAAAGAAATATTCTTTTCTTTGTTTTCTTTGACAGATATAGTATTCTATAGTGGATAGTACCAATGATGATAACTCTCTAAATCCCTTTCCTTCTTAGGGAAGCCTTGGATAGAAATTGTGAAAGATGGGAAATTTTCACTAAATTGAGAAATAAAAATGGGGAGAGATTCCACTGCAACTAAGAATCTTTCTCTGGTGTTTTTGCTGAGGTTGCTGGTTCAGGACCGCATGGTTTCTGAAGCCAGATTCATTGCCATATCAGGAAATTGTTTAAGAAGTGGTCTTTGAACACAATGTTAGCCCCAGAATCTGAGGCAAAAGAGAGGATATTATTAAAGTCATGTCACAGGAGACAGCATGGTCTTTGGTGTAGCCTACTATGTCCCATAAGGGGTCCCACACACCTCTTTACCTCCTTCTTGATGTTATCATATTTGGCAGCTTTTTCCAGGTCAGATCCATATTGAACATGTTGACCCTAGGGACTTGGAAGGCCATGCCAGTAGACTTTTTAGCTCAGGGATCAGCTTACCCATAGCCTTGGCAGTGTTAGTGATCAGTGGATGCAGTGATGATATTTTAAGCAGCACTGTGACCATCATAACATAGTTGGCCATCCATGGTCTTCTATGGGTGGTGATGGCATGTAGTCATTAGTAGGTCCATAATGCTAAAGTTGCTATGGATGAGCTTGGTGGAGGAGCCAGGCAAGGCAGTTGGTGATGCAGAAAGCATTGCTATCAATCCTGAAGTAGTAATCATAGTCCTCTTAGTTCATTATAATCACAAACATGGTGAGATCTGTAGAGGGATGGAGATCATGACCCTTTTGACTCTATTCTTTAGGTGAGCCTTGGTCTTCTCTAGGTTGTTGAAGGTAGCAATGAACACTACTACATATTTAGCACAAAATTATAGCATTTTCTGTTGTTAGGAGCTTTCTGGTAGAAGGAGATGGGTTTCCCATTTGTCACACACATTTTTTTCTTAGCTTGCTCATGCTCTTCTATTTGTATGAAGGAGTCATACTGGGAAGTGAAGATCATGTAGATGAAGTCAATAAAAAGTCACAGGTGGTGATATCCATGGAACATTATAGATATACAGTTTCTAATGTATTTCCAAATATCCTTAAGTTTATGCTTAATGACAGTGTTTAATGATATGGGGAAGTTTAAGGCCACAATTAATGGCAAAATAATAAGGATAGCCAAATCATTTAGGAAAGAAGAAAAGGAGAAAGGGAAGGAGAGGGGAAAGAGAAGGAGAAGGAAGAAAATAAAAGTAAAAAGAAAAAAAAAACAAACAAAACAAAAACCAAAAATGATCATTATAAAATACAAAGAAGTAAAATTAAACAAGGCAGTTATCACTGTAAATATAAGTGAGTTAATCTCATTTTGAAAAAAGATTTTTTTAGTATCAAAATGCAAACTCTAACGGAATGATGTTAGCAAGTGACACATCTTAAAAAGTGAAAGTAAAATGCTGAAAACGTAATATTAAAAAAGCAGTTATGGGTAAAAAAATATTTATCAAAAAAAATTAAAACCAAATAGAATCCTAGATAAAAAGCATTAGTACAAGGCATTTGGGTGGCTCAGTTGGTTGAGTGTCCAACTCTTGATTAGCTCTTGATCAGCTCAGGTCATGATCTCAAGGGTCCTGGAATGAATCCTGTGTTGGGCTCTGCATTCTGTGCAGAGTCTACATGGGATTTTATCTCTCCCTCTCCCTCTGCCCTTCTCCCCACTTGCTCTCTCTGTCTTTAAAATAAATGAATAAAATCTTTAAAAAAAAGGTATTAGTTCAAAAATACTGATCTGAAGGGTTAGATGCACCCCATGTTTCTACCAGCATTACAGACAATAGCCAAATTATGGAAAGAGCCCAGATGTCCATCAGCTGTCAAATGGATAAAGAAGATGTGTGTATGTGTGTGTGTGTGTGTATAAACTCAGCCATCAAAAAGAATAAAATCTTGTCATTTGCAAAAACATGGATAGAGCTAGAGAGTATTATGCTAAGTGAAATAAGTCAATCATAGAAAGACAAATACCATATGATTTCATTCATGCAGACTTTAAGAAACAAAATAAATGGACAGAGAAAAAAAAAAGAGAAAGAGAGAGAGAGAGGCAAACTAGAAAACAGACTCATAACTATATAAAACAAATTGAGGTTTACTGGAGGGGATGTGGACCGGTAGCGGGTGGGGGTTGATTAAATGGGTGATGGGTATTAAGGACTGTACTTGTTATGATGAGCACTGGGTATTATATGTAAGTGATGAATCACTAGACTCTACTCCTAAAACTAATACTACCATATGTTAACTAACTACATTTTAAATAAAAACTTGAAAAAAAAAAGGAGGAAAAATGCATTAGGAACAAACAGGATTTTTTATATTGATAAAGTACATAGTTCATAATAAACATATAGTAGTTACAAGCCTGTTTCCCTGCTTGTTACACGGAAATAAATATTTATTTACACGGAAATAAATATAACAACAATAGTTCATTTATATATACAGTTAACCTTAAAGCTATTTTACTAGGAAAATGGGTTTATTCAGGAAGAGCAGAGACTTGCAATTTGGGGCATGCAAGCTACAGCAAAACTATTGGCAAGTCTGGAAAACAAAGGAGAGGAATGCTTTTCTTGCAGAGGAAAGGGGGAGTTGAGAGCAGCTCTTACAAGTAAAAAGTCTATTGGAGTAAACTGGGGGTTCTAAGTATAATGACTTTTCATTGGCTGAGTTGTGACAGTCTCTTATTGCTGGGCTTTTACTGGGAAAGGAGAAAACCTTTCTTCCTCCTGCTGGTGTAGTAAAGTAGTATCAACTTGCAAGGTCCCTCTCTTCCTGTATTTCAGTAATTGAGGAAGAGTGATAAGGTGTGAGAATTCCTTCTGCTGGCCTCCGAATTCCATGTTAAATGAGGTTTCCCTTTGTTAATTTTCACTATATATATAACAAAATAAGTGAATAAAATACAAGAGTAAATAGAGAGTAACAAGCCATTTTCATTTATTTTCAGATAAAATAGAAAAAATAGCTATATAGAGAAATGAAACAAATCAATACATAAACTTAATTTACCATTATAAATTCATGGTTCTCAGTCTCAGTTGGGCCCTTCACTTACCCAGCAGACATAAATATCACCAGGCAAATTTCAGGCAAAACTTCCCAGAGACTTTTGAGTTCTATTCTTTCAGATGCCCAATTTTCCTCCTACCTGACATCACCCTCATTTCATAGAGAAACTGGAAGTCATCAATGAGGTCTTACTTCAATATTTTGCCAAACACTTGGTAAAATCTTCCTGAACACACCATTTCCTCTCTTATTTTATTAAATTGGAGGTATCCCCATATCTCTCTGAAATCAAAGTTCTCATATGTTTTCAAAATTATACTCCTTGTCTGCCCAGGAAACTTGCACTCTCAAATTCCTTTTGGTTTCTGACTTCCTAACATCTATCTTTTTATTACCTCTTCTCCATCAGCTGGAATCAATGTCATCATAAAAATGTCTCTTTTGGCCCTGGAATTACACCAGTTTTCTTCAATTTTTACAAACTCCTGGAAAAGGTGTCCTCACGTACTGTGTTCCCCCCTTTTTTGTCTTCCAAACAGACCACCCTCCTTCTCATTTCTTATATGTGCTGTCTCTATTTTTTCCTGTTTCAGGATCAAGGCATATTTATGATATTCCCTCTGACTTAAACACTTCATTTCAACCCTATTCACCCTCCTTCAGGTAGCAGTTGAAGTATCACATCTTTAAAGTTTTTTCTTCTACCCCAAGTTAGGTTGGATCCCTCATTTTATGTCTTCCTAACACCCTCTGCTTCATAATAGTATTTTTCACTTCTGCACTCCATGTCTCTCTTTTTTACAAAAATATGAAGTCTGTGGGGGAAGAAACTAACTCTGTCTTTTAGTGATTATTGATTAGTACTCTTTAACTTGGTAAGTGGAGATGACAGAACCAAACATGAGCAACCCTTCCAGAGAAATTATTTTCTGCTACTTATTCTCTGGTAAACCAGTACACCAGGGAACAATGTTTTGTTTGGGTTCAGAATGTGTCTAGTGATTGGCTTCTTTCTCCAAAACTGCTATCTGCTGCTAGCTATTCAAACTCTTAACAACTTCCTACTTTTCTGCTTTGATAAAGTCATCACAGGGGCTCCTGGACTTCCAAATGCTGTGCTTTCTAAAATTGCTTATCCATGATGGAGAAATAGAGATTATCTGATGTCCATGTTCTCTTCTTTCTCCCTAGCACTGTGGTTCATCATCACCTTGAGCCCTCATCCCTTCAAATCAGAGATGGACAGATGTTTAGAGAGGTTCTACCAGGGTCTCTCCCCCTTATTTCCCATCAGAGACTCCCCTGATACTGCTCTGCTGAAGGCAGCCATTAAAATTTTCAGGGAAGCTGTTTTATTTTATTTTATTTATTTATTTGACAGAGAGAGACACAGCGAGAGAGGGAACAGAAGCAGGGGGAGTGGAAGAGAGGGAATAGCAGGCTTCCCGCTGAGCAGGGAACCCAATGCAGAGCTTGATTCCAGGATCATGACCTGAGCTGAAGGTAGACACTTAATGACTGAGTCACCCAGGTGCCCCAGCAAAGCTGTTTTAAATACTGCTGAAATAAGTCCTTTTGCTGTATTTTCTTCTGAACCTACTGATTCCTCCATTCCCTTCAACTCTCACCTCTGCAAATTATAGTGTATCAGTGGTCACTGTCTTCTGCATTTAATTTGGTGATTCTACCAGTTATTTGGAGAGCTGTGTTGTGACTTAATTCATCAATGGCATTCTTTTGGTCAGGTTCTACTATCTTGCAGTAAAGGAAGAGAACAAATATTTACCAATTATTTATTCTGAAGTAGGCATTATCCTTGAGCTTCATGTACATTATTTCAATCTAGATAACAATTCTATAGAGCAGATTATATTATCTCCATTTATAGATGCAAATGCTGAACTGTAAATACTGGCACTAAGATTTGAATCCAGTTCTCTCTTGTTCCAAACCCCATTCTGACTCATAAACATATGTCAATAAATTTTATCCATAGGAACTAGTAGAAAGCTTATAGAGGCATTTGAATTTGGGACACCAATGAATTGAGTGCTCATTGATATGAAGATTAAAAAAAAGACATTTTAGAATTTCAGAATGTTTCAGAATTTACTGATTATGTTTCTTCAAGGGAACTCTAACCAAAGTTAACATGTAAGTCAAGCCAATTTTTGATTGTTTAAAAATTACTCAGTTGGGGCACCTGGGTGGCTCAGTGGGTTAAGCCTCTGCCTTCGGCTCAGGTCATGGTCTCAGGGTCCTGGGATCGAGCCCCGCATCGGGCTCTCTGCTCAGCGGAGAGCCTGCTTCCTCCTCTCTCTCTGCCTGCCTCTCCGCCTACTTGTGATCTCTGTCTGTCAAATAAATAAAAAAAAAATATTAAAAAAAAATTACTCAGTTAATGTTTTTGTTTTTAAATATTTGTCTTATGTTGCCTTTCATTTTGCCTTTTGAGCATTCCCTTTGCTAGAGATGGGACAAGGAAAAAAGAAAAACTTTTATTGATGTGCATTTTGATAAATGTTTTAGGACAATATTTAGTGGAAAAAGGAGTTGAAATTGTTAGCCAAAATTAATTTGAATACTTACCTTCATTAAAAAAAAAAACTCCATCATCCTATGACATAAATTGCTGTGATACTGATTGCATTTTGTTCCACAGGAACAAATGTATTTTTTCTTAAAACTTCATGTAATCGTAAATCCATCCATGTAAGTACTCGTATTGTCACATCTTGCTGGTTTAAACCATAACTTCTTTCTGTCTACTATTTATTGTTTGGTGATAAACTCTTTAGAAATTGCTTTTATAGATTCCCTGGGTGGGGGGGGGATTTAGTTTTAAACTTTCATTTTCTTGCCAACCAAACAAAAAAGCACCATTATTTTTATCATCTAAAAAGACATTTTGGGTAACTGTGGAGAAAAGGCAGCATGGTGCAATGGCAAGTGTGTGCATTGTTTTGAAATGTTGAGAGAGTTAGATTCTAAAACTGTCTTTGAAGGTTACTTGAGTATCCTTTGGGAAGTTTTATTTTCCATATCTTTAAAATATGGTAATCACTTTTGCAAAGTTGTTGTGATATTTATATGAAAAAAGAACATATATAGGATACCTGGCACATCATATGTTTAATGATAGCTATTGTTAGTAAAGCAATGATATAAATTAAGAATTAAGAAAGTTCAGTAACTTCTGATCAATTAAAAAACAATACACACTGCAACTTTATTTGTAAAAAAAAATTCTCATAAGGTATGCTTCCTATTTTTACTGAACAGAATATATCTCTGCGAATTATTATATAATTGCTTTCTGCTATTCTTAAAGTGAAACTGAAAAAAAAGAAAAATACAAATTACCCACATCAGGAATGAAGTTGAGAATGTCGCTACAGACTCTGTAGACATTAGAAGTAATATTACAAACCACTCTTTCCACATACATTTGACAATGAAACAATTCTTGGGGCACCTGGTTGGC
The DNA here is from genome assembly GCF_963455335.1 of Martes martes. Taxonomy (NCBI): domain Eukaryota; kingdom Metazoa; phylum Chordata; class Mammalia; order Carnivora; family Mustelidae; genus Martes; species Martes martes. The sequence goes on from NC_137895.1 coordinate 21,900,687, forward strand.
TCAGTGGGTTAAGTCTCTGCCTTCAGCTCAGGTCTTGATCTCAGGGTCCTGGGATCAAGCCCTGCATCTGGCTCTCTGCTCAACAGAGAGTCTGCTTACCCATCTCTCTCTGCCTGCTGCTCTGCCTACTTGTGATCTCTCTCTCTCTCTGTCAAATAAATAAATAACATCTTAACAAAGGGGGCACCTGGGTGGTTCAGTCGATTAAGTGGCTGCCTTCAGCTCAGGTCATGATCCCAGTGTCCTGGGATTGAGTCCCCTATCAGGCTTCTTGCTCCGCAGGGAGCCCGCTTCTCCTTCTGCCTCTGCCTGCCTCTTTGCCTGCCTGTGCTCTCTCTATCTCTCTGACAAATAAATGAATAAAATCTTAAAAAAAAATCTCAACAAAGAAAAAAAATTCTTCATAAAATACCAACTACCACAATTCACCCAATATCAAAAAGATAGTGTGAATAGTCCTACAACATTTTTTTATTATGTTATGTTAGTTACCATACAGTACATCATTAGTTTTTTTTTAATTTTTAATTTTTGTATTAACATATAATGTATTATTAGCTCCAGGGGTGCAGGTCTGTGAATCACCAGGTTTACACACTTCATAGCACATATGTTCCCCAATGTCCATAACCCCACCACCCTCTCCCTAACCCCCTCCCTCTGGCAACCCTCAGTTTGTTTTGTGAGAATAAGAGTCTCTTATGGTTTGTCTCCCTCCCAATCCCATCTTGTTTCATTTATTTTTTTCCTACCCCCCAAACCCCCCACATTGCCTCTCAACTTTCTCATATCAGAGAGATCATATGATAATTGTCTTTCTCTGATGGACTTATTTCACTCAGCATAATACCCTCTAGTTCCATCCACGTTGTTGCAAATGGCAAGATTTCATTTCTTTTGATGACTGCATAGTATTCCATTGTATATATTACCACATCTTCTTTATCTATTCATCTGTTGATGGACATTTAGGTTCTTTCCATAGTTTGGCTATTGTGGACTTTGCTGCTATAAACTTTTGGGTGCACATGCCTCTTTGGATCACTACATTGGTATCTTTAGAGTAAATACCCAGTAGTGTAATTGCTGGGTCATAAGGTAGCTATATTTTCAACTTTTTGAGGAACCTCCATGCTGTTTTCCAGAGTCGTTGCACCAGCTTGCATTCCACCAACAGTATAGGAGGGTTCCCTTTCTCCACATCCTCACCAGCATCTGTCATTTCCTGACTTGTTACATTTCGCCATGTTGACTGGTGTGTGGTGGTATCTCATTGTGGTTTTGATTTGTATTTCCCTGATGCCGAGTGATGTGGAGCACTTTTTCATGTTGTCTGTTGGCCATCTGGATGTCTTCTTTGCAGAAATGTCTGTTCATGTCCTCTGCCCATTTCTTGATTGGATTATTTGTTCTTTGGGTGTTGAGTTTTTTTTGTTTTTTTTTTTAATTTTTTATTTTAATAAACATATAATGTATTTTTATCCCCAGGGGTACAGGTCTGTGAATCGCCAGGTTTACACATTTCATAGCACTCATCATAGCACATATCCTCCCCAGTGTCCATTTCCTCACCCCCCTCTCCCGTCCCCCCTCCCCCCAGCAACCCTCAGTCTGTTTCTTGAGATTGAGTCTTTTATGGTTTGTCTCCCTCCCAATCCCATCCTTTCATTTTTTCTTTTCCTACCTTTCCCCAACCCCCCCCCCCCGCCTTGCATCTCCACTTCCTCATATCCAAGAGATCATATGATAGTTGTCTTTCTCCGATTGGCTTATTTCACTAAGCATGATACCCTCTAATTCCATCCATGTTGTCGCAAATGGCAAGATTTCATGTCTTTTGATGGCTGCATAGTATTCCATTGTGTATATATACCACACCTTCTTTATCCATTCATCTGTTGATGGACATCTAGGTTCTTTCCACAGTTTGGCTATTGTGGACATTGCTGCTATAAACATTCAGGTGCACGTGCCCCTTCAGAGTACCACGTTTGTATCTTTAGGATATATACCCAGGAGTGCAATTGCTGGGTCGTAGGGTAGCTCTATTTTCAGTTTTTTGAGGAACCTCCACACTGTTTTCCAGAGTGGTTGCACCAGCTTGCATTCCCACCAGCAGTGTAGGAGGGTTCCCCTCTCTCCGCATCCTCGCCAGCATCTGTCATTTCTTGACTTGTTAATTTTAGCCATTCTGACCGGTGTGAGGTGGTATCTCATTGTGGTTTTGATTTGTATTTCCCTGATGCCGAGTGATGTGAAGCATTTTTTCATGTGTCTGTTGGCCATCTGGATGTCTTCTTTGCAGAAATGTCTGTTCATGTCCTCTGCCCATTTCTTGACTGGATTATTTGTTCTTTGGGTATTGAGTTTAATAAGCTCTTCATAGATTTTGGATACTAGCCCTTTATCTGCTATGTCATTTGCAAATATCTTCTCCCATTCTGTCAGTTGTCTTTTGGTTTTGTTAACTGTTTCCTTTGCTGTGCAAAAGCTTTTGATCTTGATGAAATCCCAGTAGTTCATTTTTGCCCTTGGTTCTGTTGTCTTTGGTGATGTTCCTAGGAAGAAGTTGCTGCGGTTGAGGTCAAAGAGGTTGCTGCCTGCATTCTCCTCAAGGATTTTGATAGATTCCTTTCTCACATTGAGGTCCTTCATCCATTTTGAGTCTATTTTCGTGTGTGGTGTAAGGAAATCGTCCAATTTCATTTTTCTGCATGTGGCTGTCCAATTTTCCCAGCACCATTTGTTGAAGAGGCTGTCTTTTTTCCATTGGATATTCTTTCCTGCTTTGTCGAAGATTAGTTGACCATAGAGTTGAGGGTCTATTTCTGGGCTCTCTATTCTGTTCCATTGATCTATATGTCTGTTTTTGTGCCAGTACCATACTGTCTTGATGATGACAGCTTTGTAATAGAGCTTGAAGTCTGGGATTGTGATGCCACTGACTTTGGCTTTCTTTTTCAATATTCCTTTGGCTATTCGAGGTCTTTTCTGGTTCCATATAAATATTAGGATTATTTTTCTATTTCTTTAAAAAAATGGATGGGATTTTGATAGGGATTGCATTAAATGTGTAGATTGCTTTAGGTAGAATAGACATTTTCACAATATTTGTTCTTCCAATCCAGGAGCATGGAATATTTTTCCATTTCTTTGTGTCTTCCTCAATTTCTTTCATGAGTACTTGATAGTTTTCTGAGTACAGATTCTTTGCCTCTTTGGTTAGATTTATTCCTAGGTACCTTATGGTTGTGGGTGCGATTGTAAATGGGACTGACTCCTCAATTTCTCTTTCTTCTGTCTTGTTGTTAGTGTAAAGAAATGCGACTGATTTCTGTGCATTGACTTTATATCCTGACACTTTACTGAATTCCTGTATAAGTTCTAGCAGTTTTGGAGTGGAGTCTTTTGGGTTTTCCACATATAGTATCATATCATCTGCAAAGAGTGATAGTTTGACTTCTTCTTTGCCAATTTGGATGCCTTTAATTTCTTTTTGTTGTCTGATTGCTGAGACTAGGACTTCTAGTACTATGTTGAACAGCAGTGGTGATAACGGACATCCCTGCCGTGTTCCTGACCTTAGCGGAAAAGCTTTCAGTTTTTCTCCATTGAGAATGATATTTGCGGTGGGTTTTTCCATAGATGGCTTTGATAATATTGAGGTATGTGCCTTCTATCCCTACACTTTGAAGAGTTTTAATCAGGAAGGGATGCTGCACTTTGTCAAATGCTTTTTCAGCATCTATTGAGAGTATCATATGGCTCTTACTCTTTCTTTTATTAATGTATTGTATCACATTGATGGATTTGTGGATGTTGAACCAACCTTGCAGCCCTGGAATAAATCCCACTTGGTCGTGGTGAATAATCCTTTTGATGTACTGTTGGATCCTATTGGCCAGTATTTTGGTGAGAATTTTCGCATCTGTGTTCATCAAAGATATTGGTCTTTAATTCTCTTTTTTGGTGGGATCCTTGTCTGGTTTTGGGATCAAGGTGATGCTGGCCTCATAGAATGAGTTTGGAAGTTTTCCTTCCATTTCTATTTTTTGGAACAGTTTCAGGAGAATAGGAATTAATTCTTCTTTAAATGTTTGGTAGAATTCCCCTGGGAAACCGTCTGGTCCTGGACTTTTGTTTGTTTGGAGATTTTTGATGACTGTTTCAATCTCCTGACTGGTTATGGGTCTGTTCAGGTTATCTATTTCTTCCTGGTTCAGTTGTGGTAGTTTATACGTCTCTAGAAATGTATCCATTTCTTCCAGATTGTCAAATTTGTTGGCGTAGAGCTGCTCGTAGTATGTTCTTATAATTGTTTGTATTTCTTTGGTGTTGGTTGTGATCTCTCCTCTTTCATTCATGATTTTATTTATTTGCATCCTTTCTCTTTTCTTTTTGATAAGTCTGGCCAGGGGTTTGTCAATCTTATTAATTCTTTCAAAGAACCAGCTCCTAGTTTTGTTGATTTGTTCTATTGTTTTTTTAGTTTCTATTTCATTGATTTCTGCTCTGATCTTTATGATTTCTCTTCTCCTGCTGGGTTTAGGCTTTCTTTGTTGTTCTTTCTCCAGCTCCTTTAGGTGTAGGGTTAGATTGTGTATTTGAGACCTTTCTTGTTTCTTGAGAAAGGCTTGCACCGCTATATATTTTCCTCTCAGGACTGCCTTTGTTGTGTCCCACAGATTTTGAACCGTTGTGTTTTCATTATCATTTGTTTCCATGAATTTTTTCAATTCTTCTTTAATTTCTTGGTTGACCCATTCATTTTTTAGAAGGATGCTGTTTAGTCTCCATGTATTTGCGTTCTTTCCAAATTTCCCCTTGTGATTGAGTTCTAGCTTCAGAGCATTGTTGTCTGAAAATATGCAGGGAATGATGTCAATCTTTTGATCCCAGTTGAGACCTGATTTATGACCCAGGATGTGGTCTATTCTGGAGAATGTTCCATGTGCACTAGAGAAGAATGTATATTCAGTTGCTTTGGGATGGAATGTTCTGAATATATCTGTGATGTCCATCTGGTCCAGTGTGTCATTTAAGGCCTTTATTTCCTTATTGATCTTTTGCTTGGATGATGTGTCCATTTCAGTGAGGGGAGTGTTAAAGTCCCCTGCTATTATTGTATTACTGTCGATGTATTTCTTTGATTTTGTTATTAATTGGTTTATATAATTGGGCTGCTCCCATGTTAGGGGCATAGATATTTATGATTGTTAGGTCTTCTTGTTGGACAGACCCTTTGAGTATGATATAGTGTCCTTCCTCATCTCTTATTATAGTCTTTGGCTTAAAATCTAATTGATCTGATATAAGGATTGCCACCCCAGCTTTCTTCTGATGTCCATTAGCATGGTACATTGTTTTCCACCCCCTCACTTTAAATCTGGAGGTGTCTTCGGGTCTAAGATGAGTTTCTTGTAGGCAGCATATTGATGGGTTTTGTTGTTTTATCCATTCTGATACCCTGTGTCTTTTGATTGGGGCATTGAGCCCATTAACATTCAGGGTAACTATTGAGAGATATGAATTTAGTGCCATTGTATTGCCTGTAAGGTGACTGTTACTGTATATTGTCTCTGTTTCTTTCTGATCTACTACTTTTAGGGTCTCTCTTTGCTTAGAGGACCCCTTTCAATATTTCCTGTAGAGCTGGTTTGGTGTTTGCAAATTCTTTCAGCTTTTGTTTGTCCTGGAAGCTCTTTATCTCTCCTTCTATTTTCAATGATAGCCTAGCCGGATATAGTATTCTTGGCTGCATGTTTTTCTCGTTTAGTGCTCTGAATATATCATGCCAGTTCTTTCTGGCCTGCTAGGTCTCTGTGGATAGGTCCGCTGCCAATCTAATGTTTTTACCCTTGTATGTTACAGACTTCTTTTCCCGGGCTGCTTTCAGGATTTTCTCTTTGTCGCTAAGACTTGTAAATTTTACTATCAGGTGACGAGGTGTGGACCTATTTTTATTGACTTTGAGAGGCGTTCTTAGCATTGCCTGGATTTTGATGTTTGTTCCCTTTGCCATGTTAGGGAAATTCTCTCCAATAATTGTCTCCAATATACCTTCTGCTCCCCTCTCTCTTTCTTCTTCTTCTGGAATCCCAATTATTCTAATGTTGTGTCATCTTATGGTGTCGCTTATCTCTCGAATTCTCTCCTCATGGTCCAGTATTTGTTTGTCTCTCTTTTGCTCAGCTTCTTTATTCTCTGTCTTTTGGTCTTCTATGTCACTAATTCTTTCTTCTGCCTCATTTATCCTAGAAGTGAGAGCTTCCATTTTTGATTGCACCTCATTAATAGCTTTTTTGATTTCAGCTTGGTTAGATTTTAGTTCTTTTATTTCTCCAGAAAGGGCTTTTATCTCTCCAGAGAGGGTTTCTCTAATATCTTCTATGCCTTTTTCGAGCCCGGCTAGAACCTTGAGAATTGTCATTCTGAACTCTAGATCTGTCATGTTACCAATGTCTGTATTGATTAGGTCTCCAGCCTTCGGTATGGCCTCTTGTTCTTTTTTTTGAGGTGAGTTTTTCCACCTTGTCATTTTGTCCAGGTATGATTTGCTTTCTCCTGCTGTGGAATTCCGCTGTTCTTGGTGACTGAAGTTGGTTTTGGATGGGCTTCTTGTTGATCTTCTTGGGGAGGGGCCTGTTGTAGTGATTCTCAAGTGTCTTTGCCGCAGGCGGAATTGCACCGCCCTTGCCAGGGGCCGGGCTAAGTAATCCGCTCGGGTTTGCTTTCGGGAGCTTTTGTTCCCTGAGCGCTTTCCATAGAGTTCCGGAGGACGGGAATGAAGATGGCGGCCTCCCAATCTCTCAGCCCTGGAGGAGCCGAGAGCTTGGGGTTCTGCTCCTCAGTGCGCTCTCAGAGCAAAGCGCCCAACCGCGCTGCCTTCCTGGCCTGCGGTCGCACCTTGAGGAAAGCAGTCAATTGCTGGAGCTGAAGAAAAGCGCCAGGTCGCTTCCGTCTCCGCAGCCTCTAGCCGTGCTCCGAGCCCACCCAGCCTGCGACCGGCACAAGGTAACCCCAGGCTTAGAGCTCACTCCTCGGCTCTGTTGCTGTAGCTGGCTTCCCTGCTCTAATACCTGCGAGCTCTGCAGCACTCAGACACCCCCTGTCCTTCTGTGACCCCACGGGACCTGGGGTTATGCTGACCCCGCCTGGGTTTCCCCTCCGGTTTAGCCTCTGGAGCGATGTCTCCCAGTGGAGCCGACTTTTAAAAGTCCTTATTTTGTGCTCCATTGCTCTGCCGCTTGCCGGGAGCCGGCCCCTCCCCCCGGGGTCTATCTTCCCATCGCTTTGGATTCACTTCTCTGCAGGTCCTACCTTTCAGAAAGTGATCGATTTTCTATTTCTAGAATTGTTGCTCTTCTTCTCTTCAATTTCCCCTTGGATTTGTAGGTGTTCACAATGGTTAGATAAGCTGTCTAGCTGATCTCCTGCTACCCGATGTCGTCTCAGCCTTCTACTTCTCCGCCATCTTGACTCCTCTCTGGGTGTTGAGTTTTGATGTAGTGTTCAGTGCTTCATTATTTGCATATAACACCCAGTGCTCATTGTAACACAAGCCCTCCTTAATACACATTACTGGGCTGTCTTATAACTATTAATGCAACTTAATTCATAATTTAAAATTTTCCAAAAAAGAAATCTTTAAGCCTTAAAAAAGGTTAAGTCCAATTATAAATAAAAATTATTTTGAAACAGAAGAGGAGGGAATATTTTCCAGTTCATCTTATGAAGCTAGTTAGTATTCTCCTGATACCAGAACTAGACAGTACAAAACCAATCAAACAACCAAACAAAAAGCCAAACAACAACTAAAAGCAAAAACTACAAAGCAATATCAACTCATGACTTAAACACAAAATTCCTTAACAAAATATTAGTAAATAGAATTCACAGTATATTCAAAGAATTATATGCCATGACCAAGCATAATTTATTCCAGAGATACAAGACTGGTTTAATGCTTGAAATAAAGAGGAAAAAACTGAATGATCATATCAATTGAAGCAGAAACAGAATTCAACAAGATTCAAGATCTATTCATGATTAAAAAGAAAAAAGAAAATCTTCTGGAATAGGAATAAAGGATAGCTTCCTTAACTTCATAAAGAGCATCTACAAAAATCTGTAACCAAATTATAGTTAATTATAATATATTATAATTATATAATATATATATTATATATATTTATATATTATATATAAATATAAATATAAAATATAATATATTTATAATATAAATATAAAAATATTAAATATTAATATTTATATTAAATATAAAAATATAAAATATAGTTAATTATAGTTAATGGTGAAAATTTGAATCCTTTCCTCCTAAAATTGGAAACATGATAAAGATGTCTAATCTCTTCACCACTGTTATTCAGGATAGTGCCAGAAGTTCTATCATGTACAATAAGGGAAGAAAAAGAAGTAAAAGTACACAGATTGGAAAGGAAGAAATAAAACTGTTTTTGTCTATAGGTTATATGATTGTCCATGTAGAAAACCCCAAGAGATATACAATAAAACAACAAAAAGCAAAACTTCCTATGAACAGTAAGTGAATTCAGCAAGGTCACAGGATGCAAAATAAACATTAAAAAAGCATTGCACTTCTATTTTTTTTTCTTTTTTAAGTTTTCACTTAAATTCCAGTTAGTTAACATATAGTGTAATATTAGTTTCAATAGTAGAATTTTGTGATTCATCACTTACGTACAACACCCAGTGCTCATCATAGCGAGTGTCCTCCGTAATACACACACCCATTTAACTGCAACTATATTTCTGTGAAATAGCAATGAACATGTAGGCACTGAAATTAAAATTACAATACCACTTATAATCACACACAATAAATGAAAAGAAATACTTAGATGTAAATCTAACAGAACATGTAAAGGACTTGTATACTGAAAAATGCAAAATAGTGGTGAGAGAGATTTTTTTTTTGAAAGTAAGTATGTAGAAGACAGTTTTCATGAGTTAAAAGACTTGATAGTATGAGTTTAATATAATTCCTATCAAATTCCAAGCAAGATTTTTCCCCATTTTTTAAATTAATTTCAGAGGTAAATTAGTGATTCATCAGTTGCATATAATACCCAGTGCTCATAACATCAAATGCCCTCCTTAATGCCTATCATACAAGTATCCCTTCCTCCCCCAAACCACCTACCTCTCCTCTAGCAACCCTCAGTTTGTTTCCAAGAGTTCGGCTCTCTTATGGATTGCCTCCCTCTCAATTTTCATCTTACTTTATTTTTCTTTCCCTTCACCTATGTTCATCTATTTTGTTTCTTAAATTCCACATGAGTGAAATTGTATAACATTTGTCTTTCTCTGACATATTTCATTTAGCATAATACCCTACAGTTCCATCCATGTTGTTGCAAATGGCAAGATTTCATTCTTTTTGATGGCTGAGTGATATCCCATTGCATATATATATACCACATCTTCTTTATCCATTCAACTGCCAATGGACATCTGAGCTCTTTCCAGAATTTGGCTATTGTTGATAATTTCACTATAAACATTGGGGTGCATGTGCCCTTTTGAATCACTATGTTTGTATCTTTTGGATAAATACCCAGTAGAGCAATTGGTATATCATATGGTACCTCTATTTTTAACTAGTTGAGAGAACTTCATACTATTTTCCAAAGGGGCTGTGCCAATAAAATCCAAGCAAGATATTTTGAAGACATGTAAGTTTATTCTAGAATGTATATGGAAATGTAATGGAAGTAGGATAATTAAAACAATTTTGGAAGAAAAAAATAAATTGGGAAGAATTAATATACCTAATTTTAAGATTTACAGTTACAATACTCAAGACTGTATGGTATTATTAGCAGAGGAATAGACATATAGATCAATGGAGCAGAAAAGAGAACCCAGAAGTAGACTCATATACTCAACTGATGTTTGACGAAGGTGCAAAAGTGATTCAATGGAGGAAAAAGATAGCCTTTTCAACAAATGGTGTGGGAGCAATTAGACATACATAGGCAAAAAATTGAAATTTGGCCTAATTCTCACACCTTTTACAAAAATTATCTCAAATGGATAAATGACTTAAATGTAAAATGTAAAACTATAAAACGTTTAGAAAAAAACATAGAATAAAATCTTTAGGATCTAGAACTAGGCAAAGAGTTCTTATACGTGACACCAGAACCATGATCTATAAAAGGAAATTTTATAAATTGATATAAAATTGATAAATTGTATTTCATCAAAATTAAAAATGCTTGCTGAGAAAAATTATGTTAAGAGATGAAAAGAAGAGTATAAACTGAAGAAAACATTTGTCAGCTACATACCTGATAAACAATGAATAGCTAGAACATTTAAAGAACATTCTAAACAGTATTAAAACAGACCAATTAGAAAATGGGCAAAACAGATTTCAAGCTTTATTACAAAGCTGTGATCACCAAGACAGCATGGTACTGGCACCAAAACAGACAAACAGATCAATGGAGCAGAATAGAGAGCCCAGATATGGCCCCTCAACTCTATGGTCAAATAATATTCAAGAAAGCAGGAAAAAAATATTCAATGGAAAAAAGACAGTCTCTTCAATAAATGGTATTGGGAAAATTGGACAGCTATATATAGAAGAATGAAACTCAATCATTCTCTTACACTGTACACAAAGATGAACTCAAAATGGATGAAAGACCTCAATGTGAGACAGGAATCCACCAAAATCCTAGAAGAGAACATAGGCAGTAACCTCTTTGACATTGGCCATAGCAACTTCTTTCAAGACACATCCCCAAAGACAAGGGAGACAAAAGTGAAAATGAACTTTTGGGACTTCATCAAGATAAAAAGCTTCTGCACAGCAAAGTAAACAGTCAAAAAACTAAGAGGCAACCCACAGAATGGGAGAAGATATTTGCAAATGTCACTGCAGACAAAGGGCTGATATCCAAGATCTATAAAAAAAACTTCTCAAACTCAACACTCCAAAAAACAGGTAATCAAGTCAAAAAATGGGCAGAAGACATGAACAGACATTTCTCCAATGAAGACATAAAAATGGCTAACAGGCACATGAAAATATGTTCATCATCATTAGCCATCAGGGAAATTCAAATCAAAGCCACATTGAGATACCACCTTACACCAGTCAGAATGGCAAAAATTAACAAGGCAAGAAAGAACAAATGTTGGAGAGGATGTGGAGAAAGGGGAGCCCTCTTACACTATTACTGGGAATGCAACTGGGTGCAGCCACTTTAGCAGTGTGGAGGTTCCTCAAAAAATTAAAAATAGAGCTACCCTATGACCTTGCAATTGCACTACTGGATATTTACCCCAAAGATACAGATGTAGTGAAAAGAAGGGCCATATGCACCCCAATGTTTATAGCAGCAGTGTCCACAATTGCCAAACTATGGAAAAAGCCGAGATGCCCTTCGATAGATGAATGGATAAAGAAGATGTGGTCCATATATAAAATGGAATATTACTCACCCACCAGAAATGATGAATACCCAACTTTTGCATCAGCAAATATGGGACTGGAGGAGATTATGCTGAGTGAAATAAGTCAAGCAGAGAAAGTCAATTATCATATGATTTCACTTACTTGTGGAACATAAGGAATAGCATGGAGGACATTAGGAGAAGGAAAGAAAAAATGAAAGGAGGGGATATCAGAGGGGGAGGTGAACCATGAGAAACTATGGACTCTGAGAAACAAACTAAGGGGTTTAGAAGGGAGGGAGGTTGGGGGACAGGTTGGCCCAGTGATGGGTATTAAGGAGGGCATGTATTGCATGGAGCACTGGGTGTTATATGTAAACAATGAATTTTGGAAAACTACATCAAAAACTAATGATGTAATGTATGGCATAACTTAACAACAATAACAACAAAAAAAAAGAAATAAAGAAAGAAAGAAAAAAGAAAAAGAAAAGAAAAGAAAATGAGCAAAAGGCATGAAGAGGCATTTCCCTGCAGGGAATATACAAATGGCAAATAAGCACATGAAAAGATTTATTAAAAATTAGGGAAATGCAAATGAAAGCTGCAATGAGATACCACTACATATCTATCATAATGGCTAAAATAAAAAGTAATGATGACTTCAAATGCTAACAAGGATATGGAGAAGCTCATATAATGCTGGTAGAAATGTAAAATGTTACAGCAAATCAGAAAATAGTTGGCAGTTTCTTAAAACTTTAAAGACTTTACTATCATATCACCCAGTGTTTGTACACCTGAGAATTTATCCCAGCTAAATGAAAACTCAAGTTCTTCTAAAACCTGTACACAAATATTTACAGCAGCATTATTCATAAGCCAAGAAATGGAGACAACTGGATTCCTTTAGTGGGTGAATAGTTAAAAAAAACTGCTTCATTCATACAACTGAATATTACCCAGCATGAAAAGGAACAAAATATTGATACACAAACCAGCTTGGTTAATCTCCAGAGAATTACACTGAGAAAAGCCAATTCCAAAAGATTATATACTGTATGATTCTATTTATCATACATCTGCTTACATATAATTTTTGACATGACAAATTATAGAAATAAGAGAATAGATTAGTGATTGACAAGAGTTAAGGAAGAAGTCAGGGCAGGAGAGAAGTAGGTGTAACTATAGAAGGGGCGATGAAGCAATGAGGGGGATCCCTCTGGGGTGGAACTGTTGTTCCTTGGCTGTATCAAAGTCAATATCCTGGTTGTGATGTTGTACTGTAGGTTTGCATGATATTATACCATTGGAGAAAACTATAAAAAGAGCACATGAGATTTCTCTCTATTATTTTTATAGCTGCATGGGAATCAACAATTATTTCCAAACAAAAAAATGTAATTAAAAATATTATGTCATTTAAAAAAAGGTAATGTGCCCCTTTATTTGTAAAAATTTCTTTCTTTCACCCACACAGTGATATGAGCTTCCTACTTTGGCTGCTCAGAACATATCTTCTGTAATCCTTTCTATAATTACTTCCTGCTTCTCCTGAAGTGAAACAAATCATTTCATTTTTTTAAAAGAACCTAAATGTGGGAAATAAAGCTGTAAAGATGGGAAATTCAAGAGCTATTAGGTTCTTGACTTTACCTGTAACTTTATGCTTCTTTTTGCTTTATCTGTAGTGTGATGGCCTAGGGGAAAATGCAATCAATTGAAATTTCAGGATTGTGTTTTAACTTCAACTCTCCCACATAAGTGTGAGACTATCTCTAAATCTCAGGTATATTGTAAAATGGAAAGAGTAATAGCTACTTCTAATACCAATGTTATAGGCTTAAATGAGATTACAAATCTCAAGTTCCTAGAAGAGGGTATACTCCTCTTAAGCATCTGATATTTACTCACACCCCCTTTAACTTTCTTGTAGTGGTCATACTTTATTTTCTATGTTTGGCCATAACTCTACATACAGCAAAGGAATGGTATTTTGCTTACCCAAAGATAGGAAGTTCTACATCTTTTAAATAAGTCTTAATCACATTAACTATTATATTCATGAAAAAAAGTACCTCATTTAAATTTTTTTTCCTTTCATTGAAAAGAAAAAAAAATAGAAATTGTTTCAATTTATAAAATATCTATAATAAAAAGTTTAACAATTTCTACCCCTACTGAATTGTCATCTGGATTCCTTCAGATCCTTTCTTTATACTTTTTAAAAAGTGATCAAGGCACAGAAGCATGAGAATTCTAACTCAAGAACGTAAATTGATCCCAACTTTTCACATCCTCTCCCTCTGTACCTACAATTAAAATTGTAAAATAAATATTAAAAAAAGGATAAATCCATAGCAGTGATGAGCATTGAGGTCTACTCTGAGAAGCATTTGGGAACTTCTAAAAGGTATGACAAATGGCATTGAATTTAGACAGACTGGTCAGGGCAACTAAAGAAACTCAGCATCTTAAACATGGCTTTGTTTTCCTACCAGATGTTAATAACTATCTCAGTAAGGAGAAGAGTCTGCTGAAGCTCCTACGTGGGAATTGGAGCAAGTAAGAGAAATGGGCAGTGTCCTAGGTAATTAAAAATGGTTGACTAAAACACCAGACATTTGAGGAGAATGAACAATTAAAAAGAGAGGAAACAAGATGAATGAACGAAGTAAATGACCTTTGAGAAAACAGAATTAAAGACAGAAAAAGATTGCAATCAATATCCTAAGATTTGAGAGGGTATTAACTTCTAACATTAAGAACAGGTTCTTTTTAAAATGGAATACTTGGAAAACAAGAAAAGTTATTGAAAATTAGAAATACAATTATTATACCTAAAGTAATGATAAAATGACAAAGTTTTCTATCTTATTTGTTCACTGATATATCTCCAGAGCCTAGAGCGGTGTCTAACACATGGTTGATCCTCAGTAGTATTTTTTTTTAACAAATTGACTAAAGTGCTTTAGAATACCAAACTGTAGAATACTACCAGAATATAAAACAAGGAGGATCAAAGAGATCCAATGTCTGTTGACTAGGAGCTCTAGAAGTAGGAGGAGGAGCCATAAGAGTAATTAAGAGAGTATGGTATTGGCATACGAATAGACAAGTAGATCAATAGAACGTAGTTCAGTCCAAAAATGTAAATGCAGTGTATATTTGGAAATTTAGTGTATGATAAAGGTGACATTGCAAATCAGTGAGAGAATGATGATATTGGGCAGTAGACTATTATTTTGGGAAAAAAATGCTTAGAACTAAATTTTTTCACCATATACACAAAATACTCCAGGTGGATTAAAGTTCTGAAAGAAAATACTGTTGATCTAACTTTCCATTTTTATCATCTACCTTATCTTCATTTTAAAAAGTATTTAAGAAGGCATTGATTTTATATCCACTGGCTTGACAGGACTTTGCTTCATATTGATATAATTTATCAATGGGCTAGTGTCTGGAGAGTCTGTCATTTCCACATATTCCTACTGATGTCACTAGCTAATTTTCTGACATTCAACTGTCTTTGGGAACTCATTTTGAAGGCTGCTTTTGCTTGGAGATTTAATATCACCCTGACTTTTGCTAGCACTACTTTTTCTTTGTACTGACACTGGAGCATCCCTCTAGTTCTGTTTGACATTTTATTAGGAGTTTGATGAAGTCCCTTTATAATTAAGTTAATTCAAATGATTTAAAATCCACCTAATTCTAAGTAAGTGGATTTTTAAAATGTCCAGTAGTTTAAATAACTTGAAAATAATAGAAGAGGAAACATAAAATTGGATATTTGAAACTTAGATTGCAATCCAGAGAATATTTGGATGTAAATGTACCTGTTACCTAAATCTCATCCCAGTCAGGAATTATGTGTTCTCATTTTATTCATATGTGAATCAAATCAAACTGGTTTGCAGAAATGGCATGAAATTTTTAAAGTTGCATCAGAATATATTTCACTTATATCTTTACAAAACATAAAGATAATTCTTAAAATAATAGGTTCTGATTGATTAAGAGAAACCACAATATGTGTAGGAAATGGATGCCATCCCTTAGGTTTTACCAGTAAATTTACACATTAGTCCCTTCTAGGGACTAACACTGGCTTTGTGGATGTGGGAACTAATGCAGTCTCATTGGGCCCCACACAAAGAAGGGCCCCATGCTTGGGGTTTAATGATTTTGGGTTGCTGTCTGAAATTCTTACCGATTAGATAAAAATCAGTTTGTGTTTTGTAAGTGAGGCCCGTGAAAAAACACAGCCTGAACTCATCTGTGTTTCTACCACCTACATCTTCTCACCTTCCTCGGTGGGTTTCTTGGCCATTTGCTTCCACAATTATGGTGCTTCTGGCCAAGCCAGCACCTGTTGATGAAGCCGTGAAACCCTGAGTGTAGGGAGGATGAAGGTTTGGTGTATGGGTTTGCAGGGCAGAACACCTGTGTGACTGTGAGGATGTGCTCTCACCCTATGAGTGTCCCCATGTCCAAGGGAGTAAGATACTAACATGGAAGACAGGAATATGTTGTGTTTTTTCCTCTGCTTTTAGGACAAATTGCCCCACATTTTTATGTTGCCCCTGGTTCCAGCTACTCTATGGAAATTCTTCGACTATTTCAGTTATTCACATAGCTGTTTCATTTTTGCCCCTCAGAGACATTTCCTAATCAATCGATAGGGGTTTTTGTTTGTTTGTTTGTTTGTTTTTTCTGTAAAAAACTAGAGAATAAAATAATTCAGGCTTTGTGGGTCATACGGTCTCTGTTATAACCACTCAACTCAACTCTGGAAACAGCTATAGACCACATGTAAATGAATGGGCGTGTATATGTTCCAGTAAAACTTTATTTATGGACACTAAAATTTGAGCCTCGTATAATTTTCACCTGTCACTAATGTTATTTTTGTTGTTTTTTTTTTTAGCCATTAAAAAATGTGAAAACCATCCTTAGCTCCCCAAGAATTAAAGCCTGGATTTGGCCAATGATCTATAGTGTGCTGACTTTGTTAAGTAAATATGTGTGGGAGAAAGTCCTTTAGAAAATAGAGACATGTGAGTGTTGGGCCACAGGGGAGGGAGATGTTTTAGAGTAGCCAAAGTATACATAAGTGCAACTCATTTTACACATTGAAATTTGGCAAATTTATTATGTAATTTCTGTAAATTTGTGAAAACACATTCTTTCTTATACTCTATGGCTTAGCAAGATTCCATTACAATATTTAGAAAAATGGAATGCATTAAAATCAAAGTTTGAGCAAATATTCCAGACTCATCTTCCTTAATCTCCATTTTAATATTGTTGCCATATCTTTATTCTTTTTTCCTTTTGTTTTTATTTCATTTTTCCACATAGATACCTTTTTTTTTAAAATCCCACCTCTGTCCTTTGTGCTTTGAGGCACCATCCACTTGTCTCTAGATTTGAACACATAAACCTTCCTTTTAATCCAAGCCCTTCTGCTAACTACTTATGTAATCTTGAGTAAATCCTTTAACCCCTCTAAGCCACTACATTGTGCTAGTTAGGGTACGTAATGCTAGCTGCCACAATAGACAAACCCAGAATCTCAGCAGTTTAACATAAAAGAGGCTTATTTCAACTTCTCATAAGGCCCAGTGTGGTTGAATGACCCTCCTTCATCTTACAACTACATCTTTCGAAGAGTAGAAGTGGCATAGAGACTGACTAACAGTCATTTGGTCAGGATTAGTTACATGCCCCCCAATCTAAATGCACGTAGGCTGGAAATAAATGAGAACGTATATTTATGATTTCATTAAGCACTAAAGTGATGTGCAAAATGATGCCTTAGAACAGGATTTGTCAATGAATATTTTCTCTAAAGGACAAGACAATCAATATTTAAAGGGTTGTGAATACTATGGCCTCTGTCACAACTTCTCAGCCCTGCCACTGTAACATGAGAACAGCCATAGATAATAAATAAATGAATGGACCTACCTGTGTCCCAGTAAATCTTTTATTTTCAGAAATAAGAGGCAGGCCAGATGTGGGCCAGATATATGCCACAGGCCATAGTTTGCTGATCCCTTTCTTAAAGCATGACTAACATGTAATGATTCTCATTCTTCATCATCTCAGATACTCAGAGAACTTTGGGCAATAACTTCCCCATCAATGTTCCTGGGTAATGATAAACAGTTCTGAAGAAGCAAATAAGAATACAGTTAGATGATCACTGATCCATGGTTTCTTCTATTTGGGTTTCCATTAGTCTATCTCCCTTCCTCCATTTATTTTATTTGAAGCCATGTTACAGTGAGATCATAGCATTCTGCTCAAAGAAAGAGAAGTATCACATAGATTTGCATGACCATGTATTAAGCAGTCTATACTGAATCCCAGAAGTAAATGAGCATACATCTTGTATACTTCTGGTATAGGAATGCATACATTTCTGTTTTTCACCAAAACCAAGCCAAACCAAACCAAAACAAAAACCTATCCTCTGGCATCTACCCAAGAAAAATCTGTGAGTCACCCTAGACTTCTTAAGATCAAGCTTCTTGTCCTATCAGATTCCAAGACCTAAAGAGCTAACCTTACTAGCATCTCCTAAAGATATCTGCTATCTCCAACCCTGTTGCCACTGCTTTACCTCAGGACCTTACTGTGTCTTGGTTGGAACTCTTTAACATCTTTCTAATTGGTCTCCCTTCCTTTAATCCAGCCTTGACCAATCCATTCTCTAAACTGCTAAAATGAGTTTATTAAAATGCACATCCAACCATGAAATCCTCTTGCTTGGAAATCATTCTGGGGTTTCTTAAAATATTCACATTAAAGACAAAATACTTAACATGGCATTAGAACACTTTATGATTTAGACCCTGCAACCTGTAATATCGCATGGCTTGAAACAACCACTCCCTGACATTCTCTGCACCATAGCCATTATGAACTATTTGCAGTTTGTTCTTTTCTTTTCCTCATCCTCTTTTGTCTGCCTACTATCTGCTTCACTGAGATTCAACTCAGCCATCAATCACCTGCTTATGGAATCCTTTCCTGATCCCCTCCCTAAATTAGAGGTTTACATTTTATACATTGTGCCTCCCCTTATCATAGCTCTATCACTGTATAATACTGCACTAATGCATAACCCTTGGATTGCTTGTTTCTTCCTTCATGCACCATCCCTTCTCTCACTTCAAGTCTATAATAATCTGGAGAACAAGGACAATGTCTTATTAGTCTTATTCCTACCACACTGCTTACCAAGGTATCTGCAATTTAGTATAAACTACACAAATATATTTAGAATTAATCAATACATCAACAAAAAATAGCCTGTTTGCTTTCATGATTGCATAACAAATTTTGATTTCAATATAATTAGAACTTTGGGTAGTCAAGTTCAGAAACATGTGTTTAAGAAACAGAGGTAGGGGCACCTGGGTGGCTCAGTTAAATGTCTGCCTTCTGCTTGGGTCATAATCCTAGGGTCCTGGGATCAAGTCCTTCATAGGACTCCCTGCTCAGCAGGGAGTCTGCTTCTCCTTCTCCCTCTGCCCCTCTCCCCACTCATGCTCTCTCTCTCTCTCTCTCTGCTCTCTCTCTCTAAGAAATAAATAAAATCTTTTTTAAAAAAAGAAACAAAAGTAAATGAAGTTTATAGAAGAAGGGATTTGAGGGGATGGGGTAACTGGGTGATGGGTATTAAGGAGGGCATGTGTTGTGATGAGCACTGGATTTTATATGCAACTAATGAATCATTGAACTCTACATCAAAAACTAATGACGTATTATATGTTGGCTAACTGAACATAACAAAAAAATTAAATTAAAAATCAGAAAAGTAAAATTAAACACCAAAAAAATGTATCTTTAGGACTAAACTCTAAGCACAAAGAAATTACTTTGGGTCTAGTGATTTTTTTCTAATTCCTATTTATTTATAAAATTTTCTTTACCTTCACATCCAACTTATTAAAATAATTGTTCATAAAAAAAGAAACAGAAGTAAAGGAGTCATAAGTATCAGTTGGCTTGATCTTTATAAAGTTTATGAGAAGGAACGTTATACAAATTTGGTCCATTGCTTATTTATGACATGAAACAAAATCATAATACAATAAAACAAAACAAAGATGATGGACATAACTGTGTTTCCATTGGAGCCAGTGCCATATTTCATGCCTTTTATTTACTATTATATCATCTAGTAGAAAAAACATGAATGTGAAATAGAGATTCATTACCCCAAGGATAGACATTTGATGAGAAAGTAAGCCTGACATTGCACCCTGATCTTCCATACTTCAAAGTCACCTGAGTCCTATGTGAGAACTAATTTGAATTCTGCTACTGAGTTGATATGTCATATAATAAGTGACTTGCTTATATAACAATGCCTCTAAACCTCTTTCATAAAAATATTGTAATAGTGAAATAATAAGGCGTGGTGTGATAATTGGCACCCTTTATATAAAAAATAAAGAGACCTTTTTATAATCATTGTATATTTTAGATTATAGACTAAATGATATCTACTTAAAAAAAAAACTATGATGAGCTGGAAGAAAGAGGGTAGCCTGAATATTTTGCAGAAAAATAATCTATGGAGTACAGTGGTTAAATTATTAAGTATTTGAGGGCAGTGAAAATGTCAGTAAACCGAGAGTTTATTGTACTATAGCAAAGTACAGTAAATTTTATTGCAAAGAAATTAAAGTTAATCTCTTGTTAATTGTTATAGGGGATTGTTAATATTTCAGTAATATGAGTAAGAATAAGAAGTAAGAAAACTTGGATTGATTCTTGGGAAATGCACATAATTCTGAGAGCCAAAAAGACTGCAGTTTTAAAGGACAATGTTAGAAGCTCTGCTAGGCAGGAAGAAAAGTGTATATAATTAAAACTATGAGGAAAAAAAAACCCAGAAAGCTGCTATAGGGAACAATCCATTACTGGTGAAGGGTATAGATTATATCTGCTATTGCTCCATAATTTTAACTTTTATGTTTAAATTGACTTTTCTTGCTCTTCGGGGCTTAATTAAAATCCTTAAAAAAGAAAATCTAAATTCACAACAAATACTGTGTAGATTCTTAAGTCTTGGGAAATGTTCTATATAATTTTTCTTAATTCTGATTATCAATTTCCAACATATGGTACTTGGGGACAATATCTAAAGCTATCAATTTCTTGGACTATATAGAGAACAAAAAACAGAACTGCCTTGATTATGCTTCAGTGTTGTAAGAGCTCTTTTATTATTAGATTCTTTATCCTCAGAGTCTGGCAAATGCCATATGCTATTTTTTTTAATGCCATACGCTTAATAAATGTTAGTTAAATGAAAGGTGACTTAGAATCGCAACTTTCTGAATTGATTATTAAAAGAAATTCTGTGTACTGTATTTGTACAGTCTTCTGGGGAAACCTAACAAAAAGTCCAAGTTATTTTACCCACTATGCCAAAATATTTTTTCATTAAATAATTTTTTCATTATTTAATTTATCAAGAGATTCTTTAGTATCTCTCTGTGAAGCACAGTATATTTTAAGTATAAAAATCAGATAGATTAACTGATAAAAACATCACTTATATTAAATCAATTGGGAGATTGGGCTGAAGATGAACATGATCATAATATTCTCATCATGCTCATTTATTTTAGCCTAAACAACGAACATCTATTGTGTCTTCTCTGGATTTTCATCGAATGAATCACAACCAAGAATATTTCGAAATCAACACATCTGCAGGGTGTGCAAGCTTTACTTCCAGCCCTCCTGTTAGTCCACCCACCTCTTCTGTGGGAACCACAGAAGTCAAGAACGAGGGAACTGGCCATACAGGTAAAGCAGTTCACTTTGTGCAGCTATATTTTTGAACTTTTAAACCTAAAGCCTTAATGAGATACAGAGGGGTTAAGAGGAATCTTCATATAAATTGCACTGTTTTTGTTCACCTACATGTATAGCAATGTAGGGCATTATAATTTTTGTCAGAGTGTGGATATAATTTTTTTAATAGATTTATGGTCTTTTAGGTGTTAAACATGTTAAAGATGATGATTTAATGCTATTATGGTAGTGAAATAACCAGAGACCTAGAAATACTCTTCTTCCACTGCTATTTACCCCTCTCCACACAGTGGTAACAACTCATCAATATACAACCTTATTAATAGCTGCTTTGAGGCTGCAGAACCCATATCAACCTGGTAAGATTGAGTTGGACACTATGGCCTATGTGGGCTTTCAATCTACTCAAACCAGTATGAACTTGGAGAGGAGAGGTGTGAGGAAATAGTGCTGAGGGTAAGGGGAAGATTAAGGAAAGTAACCACACCCACTAGTAACTCATATCTGGTTCCAGCCAATCAGACTTGCAATGTTTCCTTTCTCTGGGGGCAAGAAGCTAATAACTGGTAAAGCCAAATGACTGAAATATGAGAAGTGAGACCTAAAGGATCTCCTCCCCTTACATAATTTAAAGTAGGTGAACTATGCTACTACTTTCCCTTAAAGAGATGTGATTTTTAAACCCACTAGATATGATTACAATGAATTTTAGAATCAGAAGGTATTATTTATATGGGTATTCCATGTAACCTTTGTTCAAAATGAGTACGTCTATGACTATATAAATGTATGCACCATACTTAAGTCCATACTCTAACTGTACTTCTAGGAGCACTGATACAAACATTCCAAAAATATAACAAGAAAATAATTTCCCTCTAGGAAAACTAAGATTTTAAAAATTACGATTAGTAGAAGTGGTGACATTGATATTCTATTGAAGCTATTATCTGACCTTTTCATGGCAACCAGAGTGATATTTATAAAATGCAAATCAAAGTGTGTCATTAACATGCATAAAATAATCAGTGGCTTCTCACTGACCTTTGAATAAAATCCAACTCCTCACTATGCCCAAAGAAGTTCAGTATAACCTAGCTCTAACCGGCTCTTTTTATTTTTTTTTAAGATTTTATTTATTTATTTGAGAAAGGGAGCATCCACAAGTGGGGGAGTCACAGGCAGAGGGAAGAAAGGGAGAAGCAGGCTTCCCGCTGAGAAGGGAGATGAATATGGGACTCCATCCCAGGACCCTGGGACCATGACTTGAGCCAAAGATGGACATTTAACTGACTGAACCACCCAGGCATCCCACTACTCAGCTCTTTAATCTAAACTTGAGCAAACTCATCCTGGCCCATAATGGCCTTTTTTCCTAGGCATTCTAGTTCTGGGGCTTTTTTATGTTGGCTCCTGCTGCCTGGAATCTCTGTCTTCAAATTTTTATGTGACTGTCATTTGGATTTTGGTACAAATACACTTTCTCGTAGAGGCCTGCCCAGATCACTTTATCTTCAGTGAGGCCCTCAATATGATGACAACCACAATAACAAAGATCCAAAAAGAACAATCATAAATATTAATAATCAATACGTTTTAAGCAAAAACTTTAACACTATATATCATATACTGTTTTAGGCATTTTATGTATATTAACTCATTTAAAACTCATAACTGATATATGAATTAGTCATTGTTACTTGTAGACAAGGAAACACAAAAAGAAGATAACCATGTTTCAACATTGTTCTTTCCACTTCTGTCAAATTATCCTGTTTTCCTTTTTCCATATCCTTATTTATTATGTAAAATTACACTGTTCCCTTGTTTCCTTATTATTTTCTCTCCTCTTTCTAGAACTGTAAAGTAGAATGGATGGATCCCTGACACTTTGTAGGCACTGAAGTCAGTCCATCAAAGTTTGTTTATAAACTATGGGACTGAACTTCTTATCAGCTAGCTGAGACTTAATCTTTTTATGCTATTGTTTTCTTAGCTATAGAATTAAACTAACAATTATATTAACTTACCTTATAGAATGGTAATGCATGTAAAGTAATTAGCACTGTGTCTGGCACAGAGTTAGTGCTCAATAAATGTTAGTATCTATAGTAGTAGTCATTATGATATTCAAGAAGACTAGCATTAGTTCATTGAGTACGAGCATTTACTGTATGTCTGCCATGCACCAGACTCAGTAGGAGAGGAGGCAATGGGATATTATTTATGAATAAAAATGGCGTATGGGCCCCAGAAAAGGTTCTGCATATATAATTATTCCTCAATTAATACTTATTTCAATGACTAGTTCCAGATTTAAAATTCTAAAATGGGGGGCGCCTGGGTGGCTCAGTGGTTTAAGCCGCTGCCTTCGGCTCAGGTCATGATCTCAGGGTCCTGGGATCGAGTTCCGCATCAGGCTCTCTGCTCAGCGGAGAGCCTGCTTCCCCCTCTCTCTCTGCCTGCCTCTCTGCCTACTTGTGATCTCTCTCTGTCAAATAAATAAATAAAATCTTTAAAAATAAATAAATAAATAAATAAATAATTCTAAATGGGAGGAATGAGAAATCCTCTGATGTTTGCTTTAAGAAAATATCGGCTTTATTTTAGTTAGTACACTAAGTGGGTTCATTTTTTTTTGATGACTAATTTTTTTATTTTTTCACTTGTCCTTTGAGATAAGTAGAAATTTTATTTATTTATATAGAAATTAAGAGTAAAAGAAGAGATAGGTCTAGTCCCATATTTCTGATCACTAGGGGTAAAGGATAGAAACACACATTTTACTGCTATCAGGACTTCAGTGGTACCATCCAAAATGTGTGAAGAAATTGTAATTTGCCATACATTCCAAAACTGGTATTTTCAGATCTGACCTTTGAACAGAACCGAAATCTGACCTTTTAATGCCTGAAATGGTTTCAAACAGCATGTTACTATGGTTTCCTGATGTAATATGTTACCCCCATGTTACATCAAAAATTTTAGAGTTAGTTCTGTTACTGATTTGCTGAATATTTTTCATCAAATCATTTATCTTCTCTGATCTCTAATTCGTTCCTCTGAAAAGGGGAAATAATATCTACTCTTTGAGTACTTGTAGTAATAAATGAGCTTATTTATGTGAATGCATTTTGTAGGCTATGGAAAATAACATTCTTCTTTAATATTATTATCATTATTGTTTAATATTATTATTTTACTTATTTAATATTATTATTTGAAATGTACAGTAATTTTAAGATGTAAATAGCCTAGATATGTACATAGGTCTGTACTTACAGGTAGCTGACCTTTTCTTAAATTAAAAATATAATCTAAATTGTTAGATAAATCTACAGTTCATTTTATAAATGATAAGATGCACAAAATAATTAATCTTGACAAAATGTTACTTACAGAACAAAGACTAATATACCCTCAAAAATGAATTATATACTGTAAAACACTTTGAATAAGTGACCCAATGAATTTATGATAACAGAGACATTTCAAAAGTAGTCTGAATTATATTAAAACTTCCTATTTGTAAGGTACTGTTGTATATATTCCAAGTATCAATTTATGAATCATCAAAAAAGTTGTTAAAGTGAAAGATATGTGGAGTTGAACACACTTCAGAATGATATGAATAGATTTGCATTTAACTAAAAAGATAACTCTGGTATTAAAATATAGTAGATAGATTTGAGATGAGGTAAAATGGGAGGTGGGGAAAAACAATGTCATCAGCAATGGAAAGATGTAAATGGATTTGAGACATACAAGGAAATAATCACCAGGTTATGATAACTGGTTGAATATATGACAGTAAAGGGGAAAAGTTCAAGGAAGCCTCAAAAGTTTTTGGTTTAAGCATGTTCATCAAATCAGACTGCCATTCCCTGAAATATGGAATATTTGTAAGTAAAAAGGGAATGCAGATAGATCATGTAGGATCTAATAGGCCATTATAAGGACTTTGGCTTTTACTCAGAATGAAATGAGGAGTAAATTCAGGTCTTTGAAAAGAAGAATGACATGAACTAACTTCTATTTATGAGGATCACTCTATTGTGTTGTGAGTGGATTGAAGAAGGGAAACAGACTGGAAGAAAGCAGGCCAGTTAGAAGGTTATTATAGCATTGCACTAAGATGAGAGATGAAGGCAGCTCAGATCAAAGGTGAAACAGTGGAGGTATAGAGAAATGGATGGAGATTAGACATATTTTTAAGGTAGATCCAATAGGATTTCATGATGGAGTGGATGTAGTTTATAAGAGAAAAAGAAAGAAGGAAAACTTCAAGACTTTTGTTCTGAATAACTGTCATAATGGATTTACCATGAACTGACAAGTGAGAGCTTGTCAGAAGAGCAGGTTTGGTGAACAGGGAGAAATACCAGGAGTTCATTTTAAGTTTGAGAAGCCTACTTGAATAGATATGTTGAGTAGTAGCTGAAGGTCCAGTCTGAAGATACAAATGTGAACGTCATCACTATATAGATGATATGGAGTATAGATACAGGACCGAAAACTGAGCTCAATGAAAGAGGGGATAAACAGCAATACCAGAAAAGGAGATTGAGAAGGAATAACCTGTTAGGTAAGAAAAATCTTCTGATGAGTGTTGTATTCTGAATTCAGATGAAGAAAGTTATTAAGAGGGAAAGAATGATCAACTCTGTCAAATGTAGCTAACAAGTTGAGTAGAATGAGGACTGAGTCAGAACTGACCAGTGGATTTAACAATGTGGAGGTTACTGCTGACCTTGGCAAGAGCAGTTTGGTTGAAACTGAAAGGGCAAAACCCCAACATAATGGGTTTAAGAAAGAATGGGAGGAGAGGACTTAAATATAAACTACCTTTTAAAGAAATGTCTTCCAAGGAGAGTTATAAAACTGTGATGAAGGAGAAGAAAGAGAGAATGTGTTCTATTAATCAAGAGGAGAGATTGGCTTTGGACAGGATCATGGGAAACAGGCAATAAAGATGTTTCTAGTGTGGGTACAAATGCTGGAAAGGGATCCATGTGATGAGAACCTGAAGAATATCTGTTATGATAATTTCTATTTTCTCTTTTAAGGAGAAAGCAACAGCATCAGTTGAGATAAAGGAAGGCAGAGGAGGTGTGGAGGTTGAGGAAAGAGAAGAAGGAATGAGAGAGATGTTTAGAAGAAAGAGACAGTGAATGGAAAAGGGATATATGATTTAATTGTCTGGCAGCATTAAGAACCTATTCAAGGTTCATGTTCCTGAACTTAAAGTTGGGTTAGCCAATGTGGTTCTGTTTTTCTCCAGCTCAGTTCAGATGGGAAACACTAGTGCATTGTTTTCAGAGAGTTGAATTTTACATTGTATTTTTGTCAAGTGAGTGTATTGAAGAGCAAGGAAATATGAACACAAGAGAATGAGAGTAATGTTTGACCATAAAATTCAAGATGGAGAAATAGGAAAAAGAGGACAACAAGGGAACAAGTAACAGTGAAAAATCAGAAGGATCATTGGATTAGAGATTCCAGTCAGGTCAAAGAATTGCTGAAGTCAAGGTGCTAAAGAAGTAGAGTGGAATGATAAGAGGTAGTTCAGAGGGGAAGATGCACAAGAAACCAGGAACAACTACAATTGTTAGTAATTACAGAGTCTTAGAACTATGAAGGTGAGGAACCGAGTTGGCTTTTCCCTCCACAAAATAGGCTTACATACTGTGGTTAAATCAGTGCAAATTTTTAGAAGAAATATTTGATATAAAGAACCATGTTTATTTCTACATTGAACTCCATTCATAACATTTAAATTAGTCTTTCCATTTATTTAACAAATTATGAAACAGGTGAACTTTACCTAAGTTCATCTCTTCTGTACTTTGTCCCTACCTTCACTGAGATGCTAAGACCTCTTTTGTTGTTCCCTGGCTGCCCAGGGGTCCCTGGGTGTGGTGATCCATGGAGGATTACTCCTTCAGGGAACTTATTTTCCTCTTGACCACCATGTATCTCCTTCTCATATGAAACTTTTGAATGACCAGAGAGCCCATCTGATAAGATATTTCAGTTTGGAGGGCACCCCTAATGGTTACCAATGTATTCTTTTTGCTTGGGTAGCAGACTTTTTTAAGATAGAGGCAGTGAGAGGTGGTAGAATTCTGCATCTTTTTTTTCCTTTTTCTTTTTTTTCAGAGGGAGAGATAGAGAGCATGAGCAAGGGAGCGGGGAAAAGCAAAAGGGAAAGAGGAAGAATCTTAATCAGGCTCCATATCCAACATGGAGCCCCATGCAGGGCTGGATCTCATGATCTTGAGATCATGACCTGAGCCAAAATAGATGCTTAACAGACTGAGCCACCCAGGTACCCCTAGAATTCTGCATCTATTTTTTAAAAAGATTTATTTGTTTATTATATATAGAGAGAGCACAAGTGGGAGGGGCAGAGGGAGAGTGAGAATCTCAAGCAGACTCCATGCTGAGCACAGAGTCTGATGCACAGCTTGGTCTCAAGATTCTGAGATCTGAGGTCATAAATCAGTGCAAAATTTGAGCTGAAACCAAGAGTTGGCCCCTTAATTGACTGTACAACCAAGGGGCCCCTTCTGCAACTATTTTAAAAGTAGAGGCAACTTCTTTTTTTTGATGGATTGGATACAGAATCGGAGAAAATGAAAGAAACCAAATGTGTGACTCAAGGATTTTGAGCCCTTCTGACCATTGGAAGAATGGAGTTTATATTAATTGAGATGAGGAAGCTCAGTTTAGAACATTTAAATTTGAACCACTATTGGATATCCAAGTAGGTAGCCCAAGTAGATAGTTGGGACAGTGGAGTAGGGCAGGGTGGGAGGAAGCTACATGATAATTTTATTTTTATCAAAAGTGAAGGATATCAGTTTTAAAAGATTGAGAATCAGTGCTTACCCAAAAAGAATGACCTGTGAGATCTGAATTCCTCAGTGAACATATCCTGGACATGTGTGTTACGAATTACTGGGGGAAAGGAAGCTGAGAATCACCAGTTGTAAAGACACTTCCACTTTATGTGAGAAATTGTATCCAGAAAGTTCTACATATGAAGAATTTTGTGAGCTAGCCCTTTTGGGGACTTGCTAAGGAAGTTAACTACCCTAGATAATTAATGATCTACAATTTTGCTAGTAGTTTCAAACTATCACCTCCTACTGAAGAAAACTGATGGGAGGGAGGATATCTAAAAAGAGTAAGGTGGAAAAGTGCTTTTGCCCAAATGGAAGGAATAATAAAAACAAAAGCTTCTAAGTGCTTAGCAGCATAGGATGCTTTTCTGCAAGGGAGAAGAAACATTAGAGGAGAACTAAAATTAGAACAGAGAGGGTGGCACAGACCTTTCACGCTGCTTGGGAATTGCCAGAAAGACAAATGAAGGTCTTCCTTTTAATTAGTTCACAAAGACTGAAAATAGTCCTCCTGAAGCTGAGACAATGTATTCTAGCAGTTACTGGACATTGGTAGCTGAGTGGATATTTGGAATCTTGTTGACATGAAGACCAAAGTTAGGCTGCTGAGGTGATCATTAATCTCTCCATGGTGAGATTTAGGGTGAGCTGATACGGAGGAAGTTAATGGCTAGTGAGAACGATGTATGGGAAGATTATACTCTACAGGAAGATAAGCACATTGAAGAAAAAAAAAAATCCCTGTAGCAGAAATTAACATGAAATTACAGGTTCCAGAGAAAGGGGAGAAATGGCAGGAGCTGAATCCACAAGGGAAGTAAAAGGCCAATCATGCAGTTATGAACATTGGAAGCTACGTTCAGAATTTTGGTCTTTATCCTAAGACCAAAAGAGACCTAGGAGGAATGACAAGTCGCTGATAGGCTAGTAACCAAGGAGAAATTATCTAATTTGCCTTTTATTGTCTGATGGCTCTTATTTTCTCTATGAACTAGAAGTAAAGTCATCCTTGTTGAGGGATCAATGAGGGCAAAGACTGAGGAGAGTGGGGAAAGTTTAAATTATCTTTTTGTCCAAATTCCTAACAAATGGTATGTGGGCCCTGAGGGCAACATAGAAGGGGTAGTAGGGTGTGGGTATCCCTCCCAGGGTACCTACAGCTTGTGGGTAACATATTTAAATCAAGATCATTACCACCAGGCCTAGCTCTTTGACTGCTCACCTCAGCTCATCTCCCACTGGTAAGGTGGACCCGCTACACAGTCATGTCTGCCATCTGTTCACTCTGGCCTCTGTTGAAGTCACCTCTTTCCTTGCCAAGCTGGCCCCATGGCAGCCTACTTGACTTTTGGCCCAGATGCCCCGGAGGCCCCCTTTTGGAGGCCACAGGAAATTCTGGGTCTTGTTCATAAGGACAATAAGCAGGTCTCATAAAAATTTATCAAGACTTTGCCAGTTCATACCATGCAGAACCACCAAATTTACTCAGAAGTGGCCATGCCCAGAATATAGATGGGATTTGGAGCCCAGGTCCCTCTTCCTTATGTTCTCTCAATACCTATTATATTATAGGCTTTCCAGATAAAGCTTGGAAAGAAAAGTTTAGGACACACATTTAGAACTGGTTTTCTATACTCCCTATCTCATTCAGCCTTTTCCTTCTTAAAATTTCTGACACTTGTACGTCATTCCTCTTCTGGGCTTTAAGTCTCCAGTCTAGCCTGGGGAAGAGAGGTTCCCAATGAACAAAATTTAAGAATGGAAATACATCAATATCTTCTTTGAAAAATACTATCCCTATTACACTGAGCCAGTGCCACTAAATGAAAAATACATAAATGTGGCACATGCTTAATTACCATAGCTTCATAAATTTTTGATAACCATGACCATTATTATTATTTGTATTGCTGTTATTACCATAGGTTTAGGCAACAAACAGAGCCCAGACTCTAAGAATTCAGTACAAATGCAGAGCAGCCAGGTGCTAGGAATCCAGCTAGGCAATCGGAATCTTATATCCACAAAGTTGCTTGGAACTGGCAGGTCAATATGCTGATGAGTAGAGTTGGAATTTCTATTTGTTCTGTTTTACATGTTCTGGGGTATGAGGGAAGCAAAAGCTGGAGTTGTGTTACTGCTGGGGAAACTCAGACTTCTACAAGTGTTAATCTATCCAAAATTATAACAAAAGCAAGAGAGCAACTGTTCCAGAGAGATTTTATGTTGAAAATCTTTTTTTAAAGAAATTGATCTTTTATTAACTCAATTTTCTTTTGCTTTTACCTCCTGTTAATTTGTGTGAAAATACAACTGCTTTGTTAGCTGGAATTTACTTTGTGATTCAGATTCAGTGCTGTGTATATCTTCTCTCTAATTATCTTGTCTACTTTAGTTTGCTTGATAGATTTTCTCTATCAGACTATTTATATTTCTTAAATTTTATTAAAAATCAATCATTGTATTAAAATTTCCCTGCTATCAGTTATATTTGTGTGATATACATATGTCTGGTCATTATAATTAAATATGATATGATAGAAGAAAAGGTAACTGTAATTTTTTTTTTTAATGGAAGGAAAAAGTTCTTTCCAGGTTGTGCTATGAACAAATCCCCTCTCTATCTTCAGTTGAAAACAATTTCCAAACTGCTAGAACTTTTTCTGAATTCACATCTCCTATCTCTACAATCTTCTTTGGGAGAACATTTTTCCCTTTTTTTCTCTACACCTTTTTTATTTTGGGATGGTGACTTGTGTGGGGGCTACCTGGGCCCTAGCCCTTTAAATGCAGGCTTCTCTTTTACTCATCATGACATAAGTGAGCAAGCCCATGATGGAACTTGTTCCATATATTCTCCCAGGTAACTTATTATCTACTTGCTGGACCAGTTTTTCCATATCTTCCTGGCTCTAGGCTCTAGTAATTTCAACTTTTGTACTTAATTCGTGGCATCTGTTATTAGACAGAATTCTAAGATGACCCCATGATTCCTGGCCCCCTTTGAGTATGTATGCAGCCCCGGCCAACACCTGGATTGCAGCCTCCTGAGACCCTTCTCAGGATTAGGACGTGCTCAAACTCTCGACTCATAAACTGTCAGATAAAAGATGCATGTTGTTGTAAGCCACTGTTTTTCATGATTTGTTATTCAGAGGCAGAAAATGAATACAATGTCCGATGTTCCCATGATTTGGGAGAAAAGAAGACTGACTGTCTCCATCTTCTCTGGCCCCAAAGGAACCCCCCTCATCAGTACTCATCTTTTGCTTTCATTAAAATTATGGACATGGTTGAGAGTGAAATTTTTCTCTTTTGAAAATTGTTTCTTTTACTCCACATCCCCAAGCCCGGCTCAGTCAATGCACTCATGCATTATCTGAAATACCATTCCCCCCCGCAAACAACAGCTTTTATTCTAATACATATTAAGTTGTGAAGATGAAGCTCTGAAAGTGAAATCTTGCAACATAAGCCAGAGGGTAGGAGACTATATTAAAGATTATATGAAACTGAGGTTTTAAATTATTGATGGTTCCTCCCAGATCTAGCTTTTGCTTAAAGTTAAGAGTTAATTTTTTAAGAATATCTCTGATCATGCAATTTCACTGCTTAAGAACATCTTATATCTTGTCACTGCAAAAGAATGTCCAAATTCCTTAGCATATCCAACAAAGTTCTTGATAATCTGGCTCTAATTTTCTATTTATTTACCTCTACCCCAATACACCATGCACTGCTAAGTAATGTTCTTAAAGCTCATGGTCCTTGATTCATAGACTACTCTGTCACCTTGGCATGCCTCCCCATCTGATTTACCTGGTAAACCTTAACCCTTATGAGGAATTTGGCTAAAGGTGACCTCTTTTATGAAGCCTAACTCCAACGATTCTTTCATCCATATGCTCCCCTAACATTCTTCACACACCTCTGCTCTTAGATATTTTATACAGAAGTATTTGTTTAGATGTCTGTGGGCTCCCTAAATGCAGGGATCATGTCTCAAATAAGATGTATGTATCTCCAGTCCCTAACATAGTGACTGACTTACAGTAGATGCTCAGTAAATGGTAAAGGATTTAACAACTGAATATTTGCTTTGTTGGAGTTCTACTACTTGGAATAAGGTACTATGTACCTTATTTTTATCTATGTAATAAGACTAGACCAACTTTTCTTTTAACTACATTGCTTTCTTCTAAGCCATGGAGCTTACCTTTCATTAGTTATTTTATAAAATGCCTCAGAGAGAAATGTCATTTTTAATGTAAATTTTTGTTACATAATTGATCTGATTTTACAGATGAAAAGATAGCAGTTATTTACATTGAGAGGCTATTCAGTTTTCTTATATAATTACAAAGTAGTTGACCCAGCACTGTCAAGATCATTAATATCCCTCTAGAAAGCAATGTATCTGACAACGTGCACTAATTTATAATTTCCTTCACCTTTTTATTTTAGCAGACCAATGTCCAAGTCTTCATTTAAAAAATAGCAGTAATAACTATAGTGATCCCTCTTCTCTCACAAGGTCAAAGCAGGCATAGCATGACTCTCTTTTTTCCCTTTCACAAAGCTGAATTTTTCTTCACATCTGCTTGTCCTAGTTTATTCATTAGCCATGTGTGAGGTCGAGAATATTGTATTAGGACCTGGAGGCTTGAGAATTAGAACTTTCAACTTATTAGTGATGATCAGAATCCAATGTGCAGAATGAATACCTCCAACAGAATTCTAACCTCTGGCAAGCAGTTCACAGGATCTAGAGGGAATTCTTATTTGTGTGTATATACAGGTTTTCCATAGCATAGTTCTTCTTACTTAGAAAAACTAATATAAAAAAAAAGAAAAGAAAACTGATATAGTGAAAGGCAAATCTGCTGCAAAGAATCAACATTTCTTCCAGAGCCAAAGATGTAATTTTTCTATTATCTACCCTTTTAGATCTAAAACAGGCCTATTGTGTGTCTGTGTTCTTTGTATTGGCACAAATGTCTGTGTTCTTTTTATTAACTCTGATAAGCAAGAGTTGACTAGGTAAAGCTAATAATAGATTTCAGATTTCCTTCAGGAAAACACATAGCACACATAGAAGGAAGTGGTATTAATGAAATAAATCTTTCAGTTCCTAATGATTAGCATTTTGGCAAGCTATTGTCTTAGATGAAGGATTTAGATTATAAATTATATAATTTCAAAGTATTTTGTATTTCTTCTTGATTTGAGTATCCAGTAAATACTACTCATCTTTGTGTCAATGTAAAGGAGACCTTCAGCAATGTTTTAGTCTCCTAGCCCACTGATGTGCTATAGGCCATTAATTTGCAACTGGGTTTTGTTTCTACTATTAATTATAATGCTCTGGAGCAGGGTAACATTACAATAAATAATATGTCAAATTCTCTAAGCTAAGTAGTTGCTATTTAACTAGCAATATATTTGTTCTCTGAAGTTACCATATAGAAAATTATAAATAGAATATCAAATTCAAAATAAACCTGGACCATTTCCCCATACCTCATATTTGATATATTCCCTTTTAGGTAATTATTAGCTGTTTTTAAAAATAATCTTAAATGTAGTTATCTAAAACCAGATCTTCATGATTTGATAAGAACCCATGTTGTATGTTCATTGTATTATCTTAGCAACCTAAAGCCTGTGAACAATTATGGCTGAGGTCTTAACTATTGGTTGTTTATATATAAAATGTAAAACTACATATAAACACTGAACAAAAATTAGTTATTTGAATCAAATTCATGAAAATACTGGATAGAGAAAGTTCATTTACTCATTTAACAAAATACTCATCTAGCACTTACAGCATACTAATTAATGTCCAGTCAATCCTGGGCATATAACAATGGAAAGACATTGTCTCTTCTCTGAAAACGTTTATGGTATGCAAGTAACTGAAGTATAATGTTATTATGTTAGCATAATATGAACTTAGAGATAAGAGCATATAAATCTACCTAAGAGCGTTAGAGATGGTTTCACAGAACACATAATATTTGTAATATGTCTTGAAGAATATACCAAATGGAATTTGAAGGAACATGGTGAGGAAGGAAAGGAATAGAGAAAGAAGAATATTTAGAACCAGAGAAATTTGGACCTAGATCCTTGTTTTACCACTTAGTATGACCTTTAGGTAATTGATAACCTTTCAGAGATTCATATTATCTCTTTTGAGATAATGTAGATGGCCATTAGCATAGAACTTTGCACATGGTAGGGACTCACTAAATATTGTCCCTTCACACCTACTATGAGCTTCTTGTAGGTAGATAGTATCAATATTTTGAAGATGAGTAAAGTAGGTTCACAATGGTTAAGGAAACTTGCTTAAGGTCACATAACTAAGTAAGTTAGTGGCAGAGCCAGGATTAGAACCTGTATTTTTTGACAAAACTTTTCTGATTATGCTGCAAGAAGGATTCCAGGATTTCCCCATGCATTTAACTATTTATTCAGTCAGTGAATATTTCTTAAGTGTCTATTAAGTGTCAGACATTTTACTATAAACAGATGATACAGTGGGGAACAAATAGACAAAATCTGCCCTCATTGAGCTGAGAGTCCATCAGAGAAGGTAGACTTTATTTCAGCAATATGCATAAATCCTAATGAATGTGATGGTGAGCACATTTACGTGCTCAGGGAAAGTGTGTGGCAAGAAGACTTATTCTAATTGAGGTGTTTTGGAAAGTCCTGTAAAGGGGGAGTAGTATTTTTGGCAGGACCTAAAAATGAGCAGGAGTTATCCAGACAGACAGGAGAGATTTTTTTTTTTTCCCAAATAGTGGAAGGTTTGACAAAGATTAAATGAGAATAAGGTATGTTCAAAGAATTGAAACTGATCCAGGATAGCAGGATCAAAGAACATGAATAAAAGAATGGCGAGAGGTGACTCTACAAAAATTGACAGAGATAAGGTCGTAGATTTTATTCCAAGGGTAAAGGGTGTTGTAATTTCTACACTGCATAAAAAGCCTGACCAGAGGAGAAAATTGGGTCTAAAATATGACACTGCTTATCCCAGAGAGGGAATGGTTACTTTTTTTTTTTTTTTTTAATTCATCCCAAAGGCCCATACAGGTTTGCTGTGGCCATGGTGGGAAGCCACCCAAGTTTATAAGCAGCAGAATAATATCTGATTTGCATTTTTCCTTGCTCATTCTAGCTGTGCTGAGACTTCTTTTAGAGGGGGCAAGACAGGATAAGTGGGACTTGGCATAGGTGAGTCATAGCTCTGGGGAAGAAGAAAATTGAGAGATGTTTAAGACATAGAATTTACAGGACTTATGATTGACTATGGAAGCTAGAGAACAAGGTGTCAGGGGGAGACAGGGATGTTCCTCACTCTCCTGGCTTGAGTGGAAAAACATAGGAACCTTAGGTACAATATCTAACACTTTAGTGTTAAGAAAAAGCTATTGAAATTATTCTATGGTGGGAAGGTACCCAAATCAGCTGAAATAGAGGACACGATAAAAGCATTTAAAAGTCCTTTGGGGCCAGCAGCCATGACATTACATTAAAGTAATGGTTCTTTTCCTTTCTTTGCTGGAAAACTGCATCCCTTTGATACTTTCATTTACTTCCTAGACCATTGTATATTTCCATTTGGCTAAATTTGTTCTACAGAGACATTAGTTGTTACCTGGCTTTAGTTTTAATTTAAAAGGGGAAAAACTGTAATTATGAAGAAGATTGGGCATGTGGGCCCCTGATTCATTTCCCTGGGTGGCATCATGACTCACCCTCATTAAAGTCGTTTTGCTATGTGATGCCTGATGCCTTATCAGTTTTGAATTTTCTCTGCTCTGTATGAACAATAAGATAAGTTTCTCTCATGGGTCATTCAGTGCTCTTCATCTCTACTATGAGTCAGATGTTTTGCATTTCAAAACATTATCCTGCCTACAATTTCCCTCTTTATAAATATGCAGAAAAGTTCTACCAACAACAGATTCTCATTTACTGAATTTTTAGATTTGTATCTATAAATCATGTTCTATACATTTTTAGATTTGTATCTATAGTTGTTATGCTATAACTTCATGAGCAGTTTTATGGTCAGCGATAAGGCACCATTTGATTTGTTTTATCATCACTGTCTAAATATTAAGGTGCCTCATTAGATAAAAGCACAAGCATCTGTGAATAAACTCAATTACTGATGACTGGGTCACATGAAAAGCCTTGCCTTCATCCTGTGTCTTCATCTAGGTACAGAAAATTTCCTCCCTTTCACATTTGACCTCTCAGAAAGAGTTGTTTACACTTCCTGGACTCACTTTCTCATCTCTCAGTGACTCTTCAAACACTATTCCACTTTTGCACTGAAATCTGTTAGGTGCCACAGGATTGTCTCTTCTTAAATATAATGGAAAAAGCCTTTATCTTACTTGACCAATCTGCTTCACTTGGTTTGTGAAACACTGTCTGCATGTGGCTCTGTGATACCACACTCTCCTGGTCTTCCTTTACTGCTCTAGTCTCCATCTTGGTCTCCCTTTGTGAGTACCTCTATCTCCACCCACTCATACAATACTCTTCTACAGGGTTCTAGACTAGTTTCTCTTCCCTTACTCTTACAGACTACCTCTGGATCTCAGCCACTCCCTGGCTTTATTGCTCCATCATATTGCTCATCATTTATTGCTGATGTTGCTTATAGTTTTATCTCCAGCCCAAACTTGAGTTCCAAACTTCTAAATTCATCTTTCTTCTTGACCCCTGCACTTAGATGTTCCACAGACACTTCAAAGTCAACCTGTCTGTGTTAGTTTCCCAGGGCTGCTGCAAAACAGCATCATAAACAGGGTGACTTAATACAATAGAACTTTATTTTCTTATGGTTCTGAATACCAGAGGTTTGAAATCAAGTTGTCAGCAGGGTCATGCTACCTCTGAAGGCTCTGAGGAAGATCTTCCCTTTCCTCTGCTGCTTCCGTGTGTTGTTTGGCTTGTGGCAGCATGACTCCAGTCTCTGACCTCATCTCCTCATGGCCTTTCCCATGTTTCTGTGCCTTTTCCTCTTCTTGTGAATCCACCAGTTTTTGACTGGGGGGCCTCCATAAGTGTCTTTATATATTTATTTATTTGCTTTGTTTGTGTTGTAGCATAAGCTTCATGATTACAGAGATTATGCCTTTCCACTGCAATCTCTGGCACCTAGTACAGTGTCAGTAAATAAATTGTTGCCTAATAAATATTTATTAAAGAGTAGGATGAAGGAAAGAGGTAAAGCAATTAATAAACAAAAACTAATCCAAAAAAATTATAAGTAAGCCAAAGTAAGTTTAGGTGTGAATTTTTAAAATGTGACCAAATGTAGTTTTTTCTATCAATGTACTAATAAAATACATTAAAAATTAGTCAAACCTTATTTTAAGCTCATTCAAAACTTTCTTCTATGTCTAGCAATAATTCTGTGGTTCCCACAGATGTTGGGACGTGCAATTATATTTCCCACTGCCTATTTTTATAACTGAATCTTTTCACCCTTCTTTATTAATGAAAAACCATCATGGGATGTGATACTGTTTCCTAAATATTTCTTGAACACATTTCCAAAAAGGACAAGGTTAAACAATCACTAGCAGTCTAATTACAAAAAAAGAAAAATTAAAAGAAAGAAAAAAGCTATTTTTTATCCTAGCAAAATGTCTCCAGACATAAGCCTAAAAGAGTGAAAGAAAGCACCATTTGTAATTTATATCCGCTTACCTTTACAACATTTAGGCCTCCATACATATATAACTGGTATAAGCCCTGACTGAATATTTAGGCAACCAAGAAATTAAAAGGGCTCAGACATGCAACGTTATATCTACTTTGCCTACATTAATAAATTTTCTCTCACAGGAGAATCTGTGGTAGACCCTGTGCTTGTAATTATTGAAAACGTTCAACTAAATCAGACTAAGCTGTATAGGTATTGATGAGAAGAAATGTGGGAAGTGCCTTACTCTCTCACAGCATTCATTATGTAGGCAAATAAGGATTACTCTAGGGAGTTAATTGTATTCTTTACAAGAAGGCAAGTCCTCAAAAGAAATTCTGTCTTGGTATTTTGCTCTACTTTGTTTTAGTGCTACTTGATGTTATTAAATTCACACAACTTTCAGAACACATAATTATAATATTCACTAATTAAACAGAACAAGTCAACCAAATGAGATTTAGTTAGGAAAATGTCTTGGCATAACCCAGTGGGTCTGCTTAGATTTATTGTCACTAAATTATCCCAAGTAGACATTAACATTCACAGCGTAGCATTTATTCTTCTGCTTCTATTTTTACTTCATTTTGACAAATTTAAGGCATGAGATTCTAGCTTTATTGTAATGTGTGGAAGCCTCTAGGTATACTTATATAACCACTTTTAAGGCCTTATGTAGCAATTTTCTTCATTCAACAAGATTCGTTTTTGAATTCTGAATAATTTTAGAGTGGTTAAAACAGTTTCCTTCATTTTAGCAATAAAAGTTGTCATTTTCTATTAACATTTTATAGGTAAGATAATCACTATTATTACTAAGAAATGTTCTACATATTTTGCATATATTAACTATTTAATCACTATTGTCACCTATGATTTACAGATGGGGAACTAAAGCACAGAACCTTTAACTGACTTTCCTACATTTATTTGGCTAGAAGAGAGCAGAACAGGGATTTGCTTCCATACATTCTGACTCAGGGTTTGTACTCTTAACCACCATGTTATCCTGCCTATCAATAATTTTATTATATCATATTTGTATTATACTTTAAAAATATATAATACTCTTGCTAATTGTAATTATTATTAATTCATATAAACTTGATCCTGCATTTCAGCATTCTTGAGAGTTTAAGTAGATCTAGAGAAACAGAACTTTTCTTTCAGATTACCCCAATGCTGGCAGTATCTGAATATATTTAGGAAGAAGTTGCTAGTTATAGAACTACTTTTTTTCCTTTATTCCGTCAGGATTTATGGAGCACTTCTTTTGCTTTAGTTACTGTTAGGCACTGGGATACAGACATAAAGGTCTTAGTCCTTACCTAAAGGGAATTCAAAGTCCAAGAAGTTTTGCTTAATGGAGAGATAAAATAGTATCTTTAAGCTTGTTGCTGGCAGAGTGAAGGGAAGAAATCTATGATACTTTCAAGAAAGGGATAAGATAATATGGCAGCTCATTGATGAAATGTCATTGCTTCTATCCATCTCCCTACCTTGTATATACCATCTTGATGACATGTGTCTTTTTCTTAAAGCTATCCTAATGGATTTTCACCAAGTAGAGTCAGGTATTTATGTGTCAGGCACCATGTAGGGGTCTTTCCCATGTATTAACTCATTTACTTTAATCTATATGCTAATTCTCTCTTATAGGTGTTATCAACAATTAGTAGATGGGAAAACAAAAAGATTAAGTAACTTTCTGTGACCCACAGTAAAAATGATAATAATAAAAGAGAGGATTCAAAACTATTTTGACCTGAAATTTAGAGCTCTGAGGGCAGACAGTTAATTTTTTTGACTCTTATGTACAGGCTCAAATAAAGCTGCCTAATGGAGGTCCAGAATCTACAAATGTGTTCTCTTATTTTAAAAAAAGTGAGTGGTACTTGGGTGGCTCAGTTGGTTGGCATCCGACTCTTGATTTCGGCTGAGGTCATGATCTCAGGTCATGAAATTGAGCAGAGCATCAGCCTCCCACTGGGTGTGGAACCTGCTTGAGATTCTCTCTCTCTCCCTCTCCCTTGGCCCCTTCCCCTGCTCACACACTCTCTCTCTAAAATAAATAAATAAATCTTTTTTTAAAAATGAAATTAAGCGTAAAATCTTTTAATTTAGAAGTACTTCAGTTACCATCACTGTATAGCAAACCACAGCAAAACTAAATAGATTAAAACTGCAGGAATTACTATATTATAGTTTCAGGACAGGCTTCCTCCTCTGGTTGGGATTATTTCAGAGATCTTATGCAGTTGTAGTCAGACGGTAACTGGACCTAAAACAGTGTGGGACTGGAGAAGCTAGAAACTGGCCATATCTCTCTCTCTTTTAGGTAGTTCCTGTGCTTCTCCATGCGGTCTCCCTGCATAGGCTAACTTGAGTTTCCTCAAGGCATATTGGTCTCAGGGCAATTGGACTACTTACATGGTGATGCAGGGTTCAATTGCTAATGTTCCAGATGCAAGGTGGAGGTAGTATTGCCTTTCTGACTTAACCTCAGAAGTCATACAGCATCAATTCCATCACATTCTGTTGGTTATAAGTGAGCCTCAAATCTATCCAGATTCTTTGGGAGCGAAATTAGACTCTACTTCATGCTGGGGGAGTGGCAAGATTCTAGATGAACATGTGAAGTTAGGAATATAGCTATGGCTGTCTTTATAAAATATAGTCTTCCACAGTCTACCCTCTAATCCAACAATTCACATCCTTCCCACAGGCAAAAAATACTCAACTTTTCCCGAAATCCCTCAAAAGTTGCATCCCATTTAACATTAGTCTCAGGCTGAGGTTTATATTCTAAATTAGGTCTAGATACATTTGAGTCTCCTTAGGTAAGATATCTTAAACAAAGCACTTAAGTACCATTCCTCTTGGTCAGAAGTCCTGTGAACTAAAGAGACAGTTTATCTGCCACCCACATATCTATCATATAATGATCACACAAGCATAGATTAACCACAGTAGAAAATTCCATTTAAAAAAGATGGAAAAGTCATCAGTCCATAGAAATACTGAATTCCAGCCAGGTACATGTTGCCTGTTCTGTGAACAGGGCTCAGTTCTGCTCCCTGATAGTTATTCTCCATGGCTCTTTGTTCTGCCGTCTGGGTTCTTATCCCCTCTGAGTCATTCTTTCTTTTTATAATAAGTGGCCTCTCTATAAAACTAAATAATCTTCTCAATTTGATTCTTGCCTATACTAGTTCTAGGGTCCAAAGGCTTCCTTACATTTTGTACAGTCCCTGTTCCTTTTATTTTTAAAATAACAATGGGTATCTGAAAAGAAATACATTTTTACCTCTATGAGACTGTTGTCAATCTTTAGATACTCATAGAAACACAAAGGGAAAAAGTCAATGGCAATCTACTTTATTGACCACTTTAGTTTATTAGTTTACTAGTTAGAATAACTATGCAATACCAGGAGAGAAAAGAAAACTTTTCAAAAGTTGTATCCTATTTTCAAGGTTTGTCTTTAAGGAATTTCAGGACAATTATTACCATGGTACATTAGAAAAGGTGAGTTTTCTGTCAAATAGGTCCTTGTGACCGACATACATGAGAGCAGACTTTTCTTTTTAAGATTTTATTTATTTATTTGAGAGAGAGAGAGTGAGAGAGAGCATGAGAGGGGAGAAGGTCAGAGGGAGAAGCAGACTCCCCATGGAGCTGGGAGCCCAACACGGGATTCAATCCTAGGACTCCGGGATCATAACCTGAGCCGAAGGCAGTCTTTTTTTTTAACCAACTGAGCCACCCAGGCATCCCGAGAGCAGACTTTCTTTTTGATTGCTTTAAAAACTGTCTGTAAAAAGAAATGAAGCAGGTGTTTTAAAACTTACTTTTTTATGAAAATGTCATAATGCTCATACTCAGACCTTCTGTGGTTTTTAAAAATCAGTATTAAATCAACATGCTAATATTATTCCAAATAAAAAATTACTTATTGGAAATACTTCTTAAAGTTTTGATCAATCCTAGTAAGCTTTATCATAGAGAAAGTGACTTGCTTTGCCCAGGATTTTCTTGGTTTCGAACTAAAAATTCCATTTTCTGGGATGGTCACACCAGTCTCAGGTCACTTAAATACTTGTTGCCATAAATACACAAAATACAAAACAAAGCAAAAAATAAGACTATGAATATGACTCATAAAATTTCAAATTTAAGTTAAAGGGAGAAAAATTAGTTAATTATACTGGTTATAAGAATATAGTGTTTGTAAAAAGTCTCTTTAAAAGAAAAAATTCAGTGCTGCTTAATAACATTTTTTTAAAGATTTTATTTATTTATTTGACAGACAGATCACAAGTAGGCAGAGAAGCAGGCAGAGAGAGAAGGGAGGAAGCAGGCTCCCTGCTGAGCAGAGAGCCCGATGCGGGGCCTGATCCCAGGATGCTGGGATCATGACCTGAGCCGAAGGCAGCGGCTTTAACCCACTGAGCCACCCAGGCACCCCTTAATAACATTTTTGATATAACAATAATCAAAATTTACCTCAATAATAAAGATACCTCTGTAAAAATTCTTCATAGCTATATATACTTAGAAGAGGACCTTTAGGGAGTAACTGGTCATTTGTACAAAAATGAAGAATTTCTACAATTAGGTTATTTTATTGAACTCACCTGTTTTTACCATGGTGAATATAAAGTCCTGAAAGAGGGGAAAAGGTAAATAAATAAGAAAATACATATATAGATAGGCACAGATTACACATATATTTAAATTTATATTGATGTTAAAACAGTGTTCTCAAACTTTAATGTGTATACAAGTCACTTGAATATCTTATTAAAAAATATTGTGATTTAACTGGTCTGGGTTGGGCCTGAGACTGCATTTATAACAATCTTCTGGGTGATGCTGATACTGATGGTCCATAGTTCACATTTCAAGTGGCAAGATATTAGAGGCCAGAGATATTAATGACCTAATAATTTAACCCAGGAGAAATGGATAATTTCCTAGAAACATACGATCTTCCAGAATGAAATCAGGAAGAAATTGGAAATTAGGACAGACCTATTACTAGTAATGAAATTAAATTGGTAATCAAAAAACTATCAACAATCAAAAGTCCTGGACTAGATGGCTTCACAGGTGAAGGCAAACCAGACATTTAAAAAAGAGTTAATACCTAAGACCTGGGTGGCTTAGTTGGTTAAGCATCTAACTTTTAATTTCAGCTCAGATCATGATCTCAGGGTCATGAGACTGAGCCCAGCAATAGGCTGTACACCAGTTAAGGAGCCTGCTTGGGATTCTCTCTCTCCCTCTCCTTCTGCCCCTCTTCCCTGCCACTCACCCTCTCTCTTCCAAGAAAGAAAGAGAGAGAGAGGGAGGGAGGGAAGAAGGAAGGAAGGAAAGAAAAAGAAAAAGAGTTAATACCAAATCAGCTCTCTGAGGGTCACTAGTACCAAGATCTCCCCCTTGACAATGTCTTCATTAAGATTGAGTGTGTTTTTCCAAAGAACTGCCAGTGCCCCAACTCTCCAGTAAGAAGAGGTATCCAATGCTCTGCTCTTTGTAGATCTTCCTGCAAAAATGGTTTATCAGTGGGAATTGCTCAGGGAGCAGTAAATAGGAATTGCTCAGGGGTGGAGTAAGTGACCGTGGATGTCTGCATCATCTCTGTGACACTTCGCCTGGCAGGAGGCTATGTCACCGCCATTGGAACAAAGTTCTGTCCTTTGAACT
Organism: Martes martes; assembly: GCF_963455335.1. Lineage (NCBI taxonomy): Eukaryota > Metazoa > Chordata > Mammalia > Carnivora > Mustelidae > Martes > Martes martes. Next base: position 21,944,340 of record NC_137895.1, read on the forward strand.
GGGAGGATCAGTCAACAGTTGTCCTAGCTACAGTAGATAAAGACAAGAAAAACAATCAGTTCCATAATGGGAAGGTGGAACCCCCTGGGAGATATTTTGCTGGCACCATGGCTGAGGAAATGGCCTCAGTAGTTCTGGAGTGGTGCCAGGGGTCCCTGTACTCTCTTTTCCTGACCACCACATGGAAAAGAGCTTTGATCAGGTAGACATTTACAATGGTTTGGATTGATCCCTAGACTACAAAATCTATTGCATTGATAGCCTATCCTATTCTTTGGATGCCTTTGATTATGACCTGCAACAGGAAAGATCTCCAACTCCAGAAGTGTTTACAAGTTGGAGAAAGAAGAATAATTTCCAGATGGAATGTGTATTGATGGTGAGGGGGAGCTCTCAAAGGAGGAAGAGTGACTTTTTTATTTCCTAAGACATGGAAAAGACTCCAGACTGTGATGTTGCCTGTTGATAAAACAACTTCATGCTGCTTCAAAGAGAAGGACTGAAATGTATGTGACCTGTGTCCAAGGTTGATTGGACCCAAAGGGTATTCTGCAGCAGCCTGAAGCTGGTGGAATTTTCAAGATAACGGGCCTGGGTGTCAAAGGAATTCCTCTCGATTCCTACAGAGGATGAAACCTTCTTTCCTACTGGAAGACTTTTGAAGACATGTAGAGAATTATAGAGCTGAAATTTCAGTCTAGTTACAAAAAATTTGAAGAAAGCATATTATTAACAGGGTTAAATTTTTATTTACAGTTTTTGAAAGGTAGAGCATTTTAGTAAGGGTGTGTAGGTAGTTTTGATAATACACTACAAGACTTTCTGCAAATGTAGTATAGAAATGTAAAGAATTATTCAATCAGCCTCTTGATTCTTTGCAAATGCTAGAAAGGGAAGGGTGGGGACCATATTTGTTTTGCATTCCATACTTATACCTAAAACTTCATAAAACCTAATAAATAATGAACTAGTAGTGAAAAAAAAATTTTTTTAAATCTAAAAAATGCCCATTCTTCTGAAACTACTCCAAAAAATAGAAGAGGAAGGAAAACTTCTAAGTGCATTTTGTGAAGCCAGCATTATCCTGATACCAAAACCAGACAAACACTACAAAAAAGAAAATTATAGGCCAGTATCTCTGATGAACATTGATGCACAAATTCTCAACAAAATATTAGCAACCAAATTCAGCAATACCTTAATAAAATCATTCACCAAGATGAAGTGGAATTTCTTCCAGGGATACAAGGGTGGTTCAATATTTGCAAATCAATCAGTGTGATACATCACATTTAAAAGAGGAAGGATAAAAAACTATATGGTCACCCCAACAGGTGCAGAGAAAGCATCTGGCAAAATACAACAACCATTCATGATAAAAACTTTGAACAAAGTAGGTTTAGAGAGAAGATACTTCAGCATAACAAAGGTCATATATAAAAACCCACAACTGACATTCTCCTCAATATTGAAAAACTGAGAGCTTTTCCTCTAAGATCAGGAACAAGACAAGGTTGTTCATTCTCAGTATTTTTATGCAAAACAGTACTGAAAATCCCAGTTGCAGCAATCTGACAAGAAAAAGTAATCAAAGGCACCCAAATGGGTAAGGAAGAAGTAGAACTGAATATTAAAGGGGATCCTTTGAGTAGACAGAGTCCCAAAATAACAAAGACCAGAAAGGAACAGAGACAATCTACAGGAACAATGACTTTACAAGTAATACAATGGCACTAACTTCGTATCTTTCAAAAATTATTCTGAATGTAAATTACTAAATGTGCCTATCAAAAGACAATAAGGTATAAGACAAGGCCCATCAATATGCTGCTTACAAGAGACTCATTTAGACCCAAAGACACCTCCAGATTGAAAGTGAGGGGGTGGAGAACCATTTTTCATGCCAGTGGACATCAAAAGAAAGTTGGAGTAGCCATCCTTATATTAGAAAAACAAGATTTTTTTAATCTTATTTTATTTTTTTAAAGATTTTATTTATTTATTTATTTGACAGAGAGAGAGAGAGAGAGTACACACAAGCAGAGAGAGTGGCAAGCCGAGGGAGAAACAGACTCCCTGGTAACTAGGAAGCCTGATGCTGGACTCAATTGCAGGACCTTGGGATCATGACCTGAGCTGAAGAGAAATTTTTAACCCACTAAGCCACCCAGGTGCCCAAGAAAAACTAGATTTTTAAACCAAAGACTTAAGAAGAGATGAAGGAGGACACTATATCATAATAAAAGCGTCTATCCAACAAGAAGATCTAACAACCTAAATATTTATGCCCCTAACTTGGGAACAGCCAATTATATAAACCAATTAATAAGAAAATTAAAGAAACTCATTGATAATAATACAAAATAGTAGGGGACTTTAACACCCCATTCATAGCAGTGGACAGATCATCCAAATAGAAAATAAACAAAAAACAAGGGCTTTGAATGACACACTGGACCAAATGGACTTCACAGATATATTCAGAGCATTTCATCCTGAAGCAACAAAATGCACATGGAGCATTCTCCAGAATAGATCACATTATAAATCAGGACTCAACTGGAAAAAAAGATTCAGACCGTAACATTTCAGACCACAATGCTTTAAAACTTGAAGTCAACTACAAGAAAAAATTTGGAAGGATGACAAATACATGAAGGTTAAAGAGCATCCTAGTAAACAGTGAATGGGTCAAGCAGGAAATTACAGAAGAATTTTTAAAAAGACTTGGAAACAAATGAAAAAACACAACAGCTCAGAACCTTTGGGATACAGCAAAGCTGGTCCCAAGAGAGAAGTATATAGCAATGCAGGACTTTCTCAAGGAACAAAGAAGTCTCAGGGCACCTGGGTGGCTCAGTCAGTTTAAGTGTCTGCCCTCGGCTCAGGTCATAATTCCACAATCCTGGGATCGAGCCCCATATTGGGCTCTCTGCTCAGTTGTGAGCATGCTTCTCCCTCCCCCTTCTGCCCCTCCTGCTTACTCTCTCTCTCACTCTCTCACAAATAAAGAAAATCTTAAAAAAAAAAAAAAGAGTGGCTGTAGCAGTTTTCATTCCCACCAACAATGTAAGAGAGTTCCCCTTTCTCCACATCCTCACCAATATTTGTTCTTTCCTGTCTTGTTAATTTTAACTGGGGTAAGGTTGTATCTCATTATGGTTTTGATTCGTATATCTCTGTTGGCTAGTGATGTTGAAATTTCTCTCGTGTCTGTTAGTCTTTGTATGGAAAAAAAAAAAAAAGAAAAAGGAAAGTGTCAAATACACAACCTAACATTATACCTAAAGGAGCTAGAAAAAGAACAGCAAATAAAGCCTAAATCCAAAAGGAGAAGAGAAATAATAAAGATTAGAGCAAAAATCAATGAAATAGAAATAAATTTAAAAAAGAATAAATCGATGAAACTAGGAGCTGGTTCTTTGAAAGAATTAACAAGATTGGGAAACCCCTGGCCAGACTTATCAAAAACAAAAAAGAAAGGATCCAAATAAATAAAATCATGAATGGAAGAGGAGAGATTACAACAAACACCAAAAAAATACAAACAATTGTAAGATGTACTAACAATTATATGCCAACAAATTAGGCAATCTGGAAGAAATGGATGAATTCCTAGAAACATATAAACTCCAAAAATTGAAAAAGGAAGGAATAGAAAACCTGAACAGACCTAGAACCAGCAAGGAAATTGAAGCAGTAATCAAAAATCTCCCAACAAACCAGAGTCCAGGGCTAGATGGCTTCCCAGGGTAATTCTACCAAACATTTAAAGAGGAATTAATGTCTGTTCTTCTGAAATTGTTTCAAAAAAATAGAAATGAAAGGAAAACTTCCTATTTCTATGAGGCCAGCATTAACTTGATCCCAAAATGAGACAAGGACCCCACCAAAAAGGAGAACATATCCCTGATGAACATGATGCCACCAAAATGCTAGCCAATAGGATCCAACGGAATATTGGAAGGATTCCTCACCATGGCAAGTGGGATTTATTCCTGGGCTGCAAGTGTGGTTCAACATCTGTGAATTAATCAGTGTATATTAATAAAATAAAAGACAAAAACCATATGATCCTCTCAATAGATGCAGGAAAAGCATTTGATAAAATACAGCATCTTTCTTGGTAAAAACTCTCCTTAGTGTAGAGATAAAGGGAACAGACCTTAATATCATAAAAGCCATGTATGAAAAGCCCACAGTGAATATCATTTTTAATGGGGAAAAACTGGAAGCTTTTCTCTTGATGTCAGGAACATGACAGAAATGCCCAATCTCACCACTGTTGTTCAACATAGTGCTAGAAGTCCTAGTCTCAGAAATCAGACAACAAAAAGAAATAAAAGGCATCAGAATCAGCAAAAAAGAAGTCAAATTTTCATTCTTTGTGGATACCATGATACCAAAAGGCTCCACCCCAAAATTGCTAGAACTCATACAGGAATTCAGCAAAGTGGCAGGATATAAAATCAATGCACAGAAATCAGTTGCATTTCTATGCACTAACCATGAGATAGAAGAAAGAGAAATCAAGGAATTGATCACATTTACAACTGCACCAAAAACCATAAGATATTTAGGAATAAATCTAGCCAAAGGAGTAAAGGATCTCTACTCTGAAAACTATAGAACACTTATGAAAGATTGTGGAAGACACAAAGAAATGGAAAAATGTTCCATACTCTTGGATTGGAAGAATAAATATTGTTAAATTGTCCATGCTACTCAAAGCAATCTATGCATTCAGTGCTATCCCTGTCAAAATACTATCAACATTTTTCACAGAGCTAGAACAAACAATCCTAAAATTTGTATGGAAAAGACCATGAGTAGTCAAAGGAATGTTGAAAAAAGAAAACCAAAGCTGGGGGCATCACTTCAAGTTGTATTACAAAGCTATAATCATCAAGACAGTATGGTACTGGCACAAAAACAGACACATAGATCAATAGAACAGAATAGAGAACCCAGAAATGGACCCTCAACTCAATGGCCAACTAATCTTCGACAAAGTGGGAAAGAATATCCAATGGAGAAAAGACAGTGTGTTGGGAAAATTGGACAGCCACATGCAGAATAAACCTGGACCACTTTCTTACACCATACACAAAAATAAAATGGATGAAAGACTTAAATGTGAGACAGGAATCCATCAAAGTCCTAGAGGAGACCATAGGTAGCAACCTGTTTGACCTAGGCCACAGTGACTTCTTGTTAGATAACATCTCCAAAGGCAAGGGAAACAAAAGCAAAAATGAATGGTTGGAACTTCATCAAGATAAAAAACTCTTGCACAGCAAAGGAAATAATCAACAAAACTAAAAAGCAGGCTATGGGAGCTATGGAAGAAGATATTTGCAAATGTCTTATCAGATAAAGGGCTAGTATCCAAAAATCTATAAAGAACTTACTAAACCAACACCAAAAAAGTCCAAATAATCCAGTTAAGAAATGGGCAGAAGACATAAACAGACATTTGTCCAAAGAAGACAGACAGATGGCCAACAGACACATGAAAAAATGCTCAACATCATCCAACATCAGGGAAATACAAATCAAAACCACAATGAGATACCACCTGACACAAGTCAGAATGGATAAAATTAACAACTCAGAAACAATGGATGTTGGGAGGATGCAGAGAAAGGGGAACCCTCTTATGTTGTTGGTAGGAATGCAAACTAATAGACCCACTCTGGAAAATAGTATGGAGGTTCCTCAAAAACTTACAAATAGACCTACCCTATGACCCAGCAATTGTACTACTAGGTATTTATCCAAAGGATACAAATGTAGTGATTCAAAGGGAAACCTGCACCCTGATGTTTATAGCAACAATGTCCACAATAATCAAAATATAGAAAGAGGCCAGTTGTCCATCAACAGATGAATAGGTAAAGAAGATGTGGAGATATGTAGATATAGATAGATATAGATATAGATGATATAGATATAGATATGTGTGTGTGTATATGTGTATATACACACACATCTAAAACATATATAACCATAGATAGATAGCACATATATATAATGGAATATTACTCAGCCATCAAAAAGAATGAAATGTTGCCATTTGCAATGAAGTTGATGGAACTAGAGGGTATGATGCTAAGTGAAATAACTCAGTCAAAGAAAAATACCATATGATTTCATTCATGTGTGGAATTTAAGAAACAAAGCAGATGAGCATATGGGAAGGGAATGAAAAATAAAATAGGAGAAAAACAGAGAGGAAGACAAACCATAAGAGACACTTAATGATGGGAAATAAACAGGGTTGCTGGAGGGGAGGTGGATGTGGGGATGGGGTAATTGGGTGATGGGCATTAATGAGGCACTTGAAGGAATGAGAACTGGGTGTTGTAGACAACTGATGAATCATTAAATTCTACCTCTGAAACTTGTAATACAGTATATGTTAATTAAATTTTAATTTTAAAAATGTCAAAAAAAATTTAAAAATTTAAAAAAGAAGTAAAACTGTTGCTATTTACAGATGACCTGATATTACATATGGAAAATCCTAAAGACTCCACCAAGAAACTGTTAGAACTGATACTTGAATTGTTAAGTTGCAGAACGTTAAATTAATATACAGAAATCTATTATGTTTCTGTGCACTAATAAGAAAGTTGCAGAAATAGAAATTAAGAAAGCAATCCCATTTATAATTATACCCAAAAGAATAAAATACCTAGGAATAAACTTAGTCAGTGAAATGAAAAAACCTGTACTCTGGAAACTATAAGACATTGAAGAAAGAAATTGAGGATGACACAAAGGTAAAGGTATTCCATGCTCACGGACAGAAGAATTAATATCATTAAAATGTCCATACTAACCAGAGCAATCTTTGGATTCAGTGCAATCCCTACCAAAATACCAACAACATTTTTCACAGAACTAGAATAAATAATCCTAAGTATGTATGGAATTACACAAGACCTTGATTAGCCAAAGTAATCTTGAGAAAGAAGAACAAAGCTGGAGGCATTGTAATATCAGATTTCAAGATATACTACAAAAAAATTTATATAACTCAACATCAAAATTAATAATCTGATTAAAATGGACAGAGAACTTGAATAGACACTTTCCAAAGAAGATATATAGATGGCAGACACATGAAAAGGTGTTCCACATCACTAATCACATTGAAATGCAAACAAAACTCACAATGAAATATCATCAGGTAGTATCAAAAAGATAAGAAAAAACAAGTGTTGTTGAGGACATAGAGAAAAGAGAATTCTCATGCACTGTTGGTGGGAATGTAAGTTGGTACAGCCACTATGGAAAACATTATGGAATCTCCTCAAAAACTTAAAAAGAGAAATATATGACCCAGTAATTCCACTAATGGATATTTACCTAAGGAAAACAAAACATTAATTCAAAAAGATATCTTTACCCTTATGTTTATTGCAGCATTATTTCCAAGATATGGTAGCAACCCCAATGTCCATCAATAGATGAATGAATGAAGATGTGATGCACATGTGTACACACACACACACACACACACACACGAATATTACTCAGCCTTAAAAAATGAGAGTTTACCATTTGCTACAACATGGACGTATCTGGAGGATATAATGCTAAGTGAAAAAAGAGAACAACAAATACCATATGATTTCACTTATGTGTGAAATCTAAAAGCAAAACAAATGAACAAACAAACAAACAAACAAAAATGTACTCTTAAATACAGAGAACAAACTAACAGTTCCCAGAGAAGAGGTGGGTGGAGAGGAGGGTAAAATAGATAATGGGGATTAAAGGGTATAAACTTCCAGTTATAAAATAAATTAGTCATGGGATTGAAAAGTACATTATAGGGAATATTGTCAATAATATTGTAATAGCTCTGTATGGTGACAGGTGAATACCCTTAATGGTGCTGAACACTGTCAAATCAGTGTTGTACACCTGAAACTAATAGAACACTGTATGTCAATTATACTTCAATTTTAAGAAAGAATATATCATAAAGAACAATGACCAAGTGCTTTAACCATTTAACCATTGGACACTTCAGGTAATTGAAAAGTTTAAATATCACTAAATTTCACACCTGAAATTAATGTAACATTATGTGTCAACTATAATCAAATTTTTAGAAAGTTTAAGATATATGTGTAGATTATAAGGCATCCTTATGTAATTTAGTATTTTAGTGTAAAGCAATTTTAATAATGGTATAACTCATAGTAGGAGAGTAACATATTACTTGGACCATGCAATTTACTTTCATAGAGAATATTTCTAAGATCACTCACTGTGATCTGAAGTCTCAGGTTATGATCTCAGGTTCCTGGGATTGAGTCCCATGTTAGGCTCCCCACTCAGCAAGGAGTCTGCTTTCCCCTCTCTTTTTGCCCTTCTCCACTCTCTCCCTGCTTGTGCTCTCTCAAATAAATAAATGAAATCTTAAAAAAAAAAAGAAATTGGGTATATGTAAAACTTATATAAAAAGAGTGAAACTATAGCGAAATTTAATAGTTGTCTTTCCAGATATTTGAAAAGGTATTTTTCACACCATGAATTCATGGTACTTCAAAATTCCATGCTGGATATAATAGGATTATATTTGATTTTAATACAGACCCTCACTGCGATATCCATGTCTGACTCCAGTATCACCCAGAAATTAGAGAATTAAGGCAGGAAAAAAGAGTGCATCCTAGAATAATATAAAAGGCACACATCATGAAGGAACGCAGACATATAAATATTCTGCGGAGACATGATCCATAACTTCAAAATAACCACTAAAATGAAAAAAACTAAAGGAAGCAACAGTGCACCTGAACCCTTGGCCATGGTACCAAAGTAGATGTAAAAAGCCAAGAAAACCTGAGACAGTGTGCTTTTGCAGTAACATAAAGAGCCAGAAAGTGTTGTGTATAAAACTAATGTGTGTAAATGCTGTGTATGCATGTATGGAACTAGGGAAGGAAGTAGGGAAGAAAATTAATAGGTAGCAATTTTTCTATGTATGATAAAACCCTATTTAACAACCTTGTTTAAGATTTGAAATGATGGGAAAACATATTGTAAAATACCATTTACAAAGAAAGAAATTTCAAAAAGCAAAGATAATGAAACATTTTCTCTATATAAACATCTTATTCTTCCTTGAAATCATAAACAGCTGCAGTATATTCTGACTAATTACAACTGAATCATAAGGAACACAGCATGATAAGAACCCTAAGTAGTATCAGTATGGTGCAAGTTGATTTTAAACCCTGAAGTTCTATGTAATTCAGGTTTTATTCATACTTGGGTCATCAGTTTTAAAGGAATAATACTGATGTTAATTTGGGTCATTTGCTAATGTGGCTAATGTCTTTAGCACTGTGGAATATTTTAACAAATGGTAAAGCATTATTTGGTAAGATGCTACTTCAGAAGAATTTATGGTTATTATATACTGGTTTGGTTTACCTTTGCATTATCAATGGAAATGAAAAAATTTTTCAGAGAAATGCTTATTTCCTTAATAATGAGGGCAATTTTCAAGTGCCAATTTAGCAGCAAAGGTCTGTTCTTTACATATGAAAGTATAAAACTGAAGAATTTGGGGGGTCCTTACAGATGAGAAAGCATACCAAGAGGGTAAGTGTACTTACCTAATAAAATAGACTAGTAACTAATTTATTTGATCCATAATCCTTGCCTTTGCAAATATACCTCTTCTAATGGGTCTTATCTTTTAAATTGTGAATTTACAGGGATCTCTAAGGTTCAGGGACTAGAGAACATTTATTCCTGCTCTCCCCTATTCATCAGGCTATTACCAAGACTCCAGAACTTCCTATGAGCCCAATCTTGTGATGAAATATCGAGACAACACACCGTACAATATGTTACCCTGAACACATATGGTGCCAGACAAAAACAACTAAGTTAAATCCTGGAAAACAATCCAAAGTCCTATATAACTAAGAGGTAAAGTAGGACAGACAGACTCCAAATGCCATAAAGAGCCAGCTACTCTGAAAAAGAAGCCAGGGTAATTTCACAAAGAACAACTTCATCCACCTTCAGATTTTCCCTAGGATCTAAAACCAGAAACTAGACTGCAAAACGTGAAGGCAGTAGAGAAGTTTGAAGTTCAGTTCATGCTTTATTGCTTAAAGAGAACCTTCCTTTTCACCTAAGCTTCAATGGTGTGCATTTAAGTGCTTTTAAGTATCTCCTTCAATCTTAGAATTAATTATATTCCAATACTTATGCTATTTCAATACAGTTTTCCACCAATATTCTGATAGATTATGGTCATTTTAAAAAGGCACTAAAATGTTATGAGATTGTGATATCTTACCTACAGTTCTAACAAGTAGTTAAATTCCAGACATGAAATTTTCAACTAGTCAATTAAAGTAATATTTCCTTTTCACCCTGAAACTCGTGTGGGATGAGGTCAGTTACTTATTAACAAACCATTGCCTTTTACCCAGAGGGGAAAGCCATCTGGGACTAGGAAAGTGAAGTGTTAATTATATAATTTTAAATGAATTCATTGCCAGTCTTTTAAAGAGATTCTCAGAACTTATCTGGCTCTCTCAGTGTTCCTACAATTTTATATAGTTCATTTATATCCTTTGTTTAAATCTCAGCCTAAATCTCTCTTATGGGTTTCCCCAGTGAGAGTTGCTCTGCTTTGGATTTCTCAGTGTTGTCCCTATTACTGTGTTCCATTAAACTTAACAATCATAGCTGAGATAGACTCTCCCTTGCCAACATCCACTTACTGTTACCTGTTTTTATAAGTCATTACCAGATGCTTTAGATCCATAGATACCTGTCTAATTGGCTTCACTGTCAGCACCAACAGATGCGACAGGTCCCCAGTGCCTTTGTGGCTCTAGAAGCTGAATCTAGTGCCATCCTAGCATCTCTGTACCATCAGCTATCTCAGACTAAGTAATGTTTTGTGCCTCTTTAAATAGTCTAAGGATAGAATAATCGTGTTCCACTAACCCCCTACACATTTGAGCCTTCTTTATGTTCAGCCATATCACATCCTATATTTGAGCAATGTTTTTAGCCATATTTTTATTAAAAAAATTTTTATACAGAAAAGCTAAAAAAACAGTGTAATGAACATATGCATACCATCCAACAACCTATATTCAATGATTAACATTTGTCATATTTGTTTTAATCTATCTATCATCTATCTATATCTATCTTACTGAATTATTTGATAATATATTTCAGAGATAATGTTACTCCTAAATATTTCAGCATATGTACAGAAGAGGGGAATTTTCCTATATAATCATAATGCTATTTAACACATAACACATAACGCACTGATCTATAATCATTTTATCTAATCTACCAATCTATATAATTTACCCAATTTCCCCCCAAATACCCTTGCAATTGCTTTTTCAAGCAGGTTTTCAAGCAATTTTCACACTAGGATTCAATCAAAATTCACATATTTCATTTGACATCACTTTAGTTTCTTTCAGTCTAAAATAATTCCCCATTATTTTTTAAATGATTTTTATATTTTCATGAGATTTAGGCCAATTGTCTTATAAAAATGTCTCACATTCTACAGCTATCTGATTGTTTTCTTCTTGGATTTTTAACTTTTCCTTTACACTCTATATTTCTTATACTTGTAAGTTAGATCTAAAGTCTTGGTTATATTAGGTTAAGCATTTCTTTTAAGAATACTTTCTAGGTGATCCTGAGCAGTTATATTGCAACACATCAGGAAGCATATAGTGTCAGGGTTCCCTTCTTTTGGTTATGAAAAATAGATTACTTTTGAGCGGTGATCACTGGATCTCTCCATTGCTAATATCTACTTTTCCCTTTGTAATTAGCAAGTAAATTGTGAGGGTGAATACACTGTTGAGAACAACACCATGCATTTCCCAATGACAATTTCTCATTTATCATCCTTTGATAATCACTTATTGGAACAATCATTTCATTGGGATTGCAAAATTGTGGTTCTCCTACAATATTATTTTTTCTACATTTATTGGCTGTTTGTCTTCCGTAATAAAGTGGGCATGGTAGTTGTACACTGGGGACTATCCTAACATTGTACATCAACTATACTCAAATAAAAAATTCCCTGTCTCTTTCCCTCTCTTGGGCCTCCCTGAGATACAATAATATTGAAAGTAAGCCAATTAATAACCCTAATGGCCTTTAAGTATTTAAGCAAAAGAAAGAATCCTACATCTCTCACTTTAAGTCAAAAGCTAAGTCAACATAGGTCAAAAACTAGGCCTCTTGCTTCAAATAGTTAGCCAAGTTGTGAATACAAAGGAAAAGTTCTTAAAGAAAATTTAAAATGCTACACTAATGAACACATGAATAATAGGAAAGTAAAACAGCCTTATTGCTGATATGGAGAAAGTTTTAGTGTTCTGAATAGAAGGTCAAACCAGTCACAACATTCCCTCAAGCCAAAGCCTAACCCAGAGCAGGGCCTTAACTCTCTCCAACTATATGAAGGCTGAGAGAGGTGAGGAAATTGCAGAAGAAAAGTTTGAAGCTAAGAGAGAGGTTGGTTTATGGAGGTTAGGGAAAGAATTTGTCTCTATAACATAAAAGTACAAAGTGAATAAAAGCAGGTGCTGATATAAAAGCAGCAATAAGTTATCCAGAAGATCTAGCTAAGATAATTAATGGCAGTAGCTACACTAAACAATAGATTTTCAGCATAGATGAAACAGTCGTTAATTGGAAAAAGATAACATCTAGGACTTTTGTAGCTAGAGAAAAGTCAATGCCTGGCTTCAAAACTTCAAAGGACAGGCTGACTCTCTTGTTAGGGGTTAATGCAACTGGTGACTTTAAGTAGAATCCAGTAGTCATCTACTATTACAAAACTCCTAGGATCTTAAGAATTTATGCTAAATCTATTCTCCCTGTGCTCAATCAGTAGAATAACAAGGCCAGGATGACAGCATATCTGTTTACAACATGGCTTGCTGAATATTTTATTATTATAATATTTACTACTGAGACCTACCGCTCAGAAGTAAAAATAATTCTTCCCAAATTATTACTGCTCATTGACAATGCACTTGGTTACACAAGGGTTCTGACAGAGATGGGCAAGATTAATATTGTTTTCATGCCTGTTAACACAACATCCATACTACAGCCCATGGATCAAGAAACAATCTTGACTTTCAGGTCTTATTATTTAAGAAATACATTTTGCAAAGCTGTGACTGCCATAAATAGAATTCCTCTGATGGATCTGCAGGGTAAATTAAAAAACCTCCTGCAAAGGATTCACCATCTAGATATCTTTAAGAATATGCATAATTCATGGGAAGAGGTGAAAAAAATCAGCATTAACAGAAGTTTGAAAGAAGTTAATTCCAACCTTTATGGATAACTTTGAGGGGTTCAAGACTTTAGTGAGGAAGTGACTATAGATGTGGTGGAAATAGAAAGAGAACTAGAATTAGAAGTAGCACCTGAAGATGCAACTGAGTTGTTGCAATCTCATGGTAAAATTTTAACTGACGAGGAGTTGCTTCTTATGGATGAGCAAAGAAAGTGGTTTCTTGAGATAATATCTATCCTTGGTGATGATGTAAAGTTTGTTGAAATGACGACAAAAGATTTTAGCATATTACATAAACTTAGTAGATAAAGCAGTGGCAGGCTTTGAAAGGATTGACTCCAATTTTGAAAGTTCTGCTGTGGGTAAAGAAGATTTTAAACAGCTTTGAATGCTACAGAGAAATTGTTCCTGAAAGGAAGAGTCAATCAATATGGCAAACTTCAGTGTTGCCTTATTTTAAGAAATTGCTACAGGCTGGTCAGTCAGCAGCCATCATCTACAGCAACCACTCTGGTCAGTCAGCAGTCAACATCGAGGCAAATCCCCACCAGCAAAAAGATTATGATGCAAGGAAAGCCCAGATGATGGTTCAAATTTTTTAGCAATAGAGTTTGTTTGTTTCTTTGTTTTGGGGGGAGGGTGGGTAAAGGGAGAGGGAAAGAGAGAGAAAGAATTTTAAGCAGGCTCCACGCCCAGCATGGAGCTTGTTGCAGGGCTCCATCTCATGACCCTGAGACCATGAGCCTTATCATGACCTGAGCTGAAATCAAGAACCAGGCCCTTAATAGACTAAGTCACCGAGGTGCTCCAGCAACTGAGTATTTTTTAAACAAATTGTGTACATAACTTTTTAGACATAATGCTATTGCACACTTAATAGACCACAGTATAGTACCAACACAAGTTTTATACACACTGAGAAACCAAAAAATCATTTGAGTTGCTTTCTTGCAGTATTTGTTTCCTTGCAGTAGCCTGGGATGAAATCCACAGTATCTCCCAGGTATGACTGTACTGTGTCAAAGGTTATTTGAAACAATTTTTCTCTCTGAATTATAACACTAATTTAAAATAGAGCTATATATATTGTTTTGGTTTCTCTCCAACTTCTGGGTTTAACTTTTCCAGTTTTTAAAATCTTTTAATATATTTGATATTTATGCAGTTCAAAATTTGAAAAATTATGTAAAAAGATGTACTTAATAAATTCTTGCTTCCTTCCATCTACTCCTACTTCATTCTTCCCATTCATCTGCTAGAGGTTACCATTTTTATAAAAGTTATATTTTTGTAACACAACACCCTCACTGTTCTGCACCTTGTTTTTTCCACTGAACCTCTTATTACATATCAGTACATAGAGATAGTCTTCATTTCCTTTAAGGTCTACAGAATACTTCACTGGGTATATGTGTTATAGTTTATGCCACCACCCCGGAAGGTTATTTTTAACCTTCTGATGTTACAAGAAAGCATCAATAAATAACCTTGTGCATATGTGTTTTGTATTTGTGGAGCTATATCTCTTTGGAGATTTTTGGAAGTAAGGTTCTTAGGTCAAAGGAAAATGTAGAAATAATTTTGTTAGATATTGTTAACTTCTGCTTCAGAGGGGTTTTGCTGTTTTGCACTTTCATCAGTAATGTATGCCTCACTGAGTTATTAGCAGTGTTTGGATAAGTGCTAATCTGATAAGTAAGAAATATCTCAGTGTAGTTTTAATTTGTACTTTTCTTATTATGAGTGAGACTAAGTATACTTTCAGGTGCTCAAGAGCTTTTTGTCTCTTTTTATCAATTGTATATGTCTTTTGTCCAATTTTCTATTAGAGTTTTGAACATTTCCTTCACTATTTTAAGATCTTTTTACATATTAGAACAGAGTAGTGATTCTCAACTGGAAATTATTTGCTTCCTTCTCTGCTCCCCTCCCCAGAATATTTAGCAATGTCTGGAAGAATGTTTGATTATTACACCTGGGGAGTGAGTACTATTGGACTCTAGAAGGTAGAGTCCAAAGATGCTGCTAAACATTCTGCAATGCACAGGACACCCACACAAGAAAGAATTATCTTGCCCCAAATGTCAAAAGTGCTAAGGCTGACAAACACTGGGTTAGATCTTTGTGAATTGCAAATATTTCCTCTTGATTTGTCCTCTGATTTTGCTTTTAATATCATGTTTTGTCTTTTGTAAAAGTAGTATATTTTCTCATACTTTTCTTTTTCTGCTTTGTATTTTAAGTCAATAGTTAGAAAGACTTTCCCAACTCTCAGGTAATAATAGAATTCACTGTTTTCGTCTTGAACTTGTGTGATTTTATTTTTTATATTTGTGTAAAATTAATTTTGAGATAATATGTGAAGTTGGATTCAATTGTTTTTGCCTTTTTTTTAATGGCTATCTAGCTGTACTAATATCATCTGTTCTAAAGATCATCCTTTTCAACAGTGATTTGAGATGACAACTTTATCACATACCCAATTTCCATACATACCTGAGTCTATTTCTGGACTTTTCACTTGTTTTGTTGTCCTTCTGTCTGCTCTTGGAGCAATACCACACTGTTTTAATTATAGAGGCTTTGCAACAGAGGGAATATGCAGCAGAGGATTTTACAAATGATGGAAGAGTAGAAAAGCCAAACAGAGGGCATTGAGGTAACCTAGAGACTAGCACAAGCAGGAAGCCATTAGCATCCTTAGGGTGAGACACAAAAGGAGGTGGTGCTGTTATCAGAGGGTAGGGACCAACAAAACCAAAGATGTAATAATGGAAACTTGGGAAAGAAACAGTCCTAATGGAGATATTTCCCAAGGCAGAAACAGAAGGAGAGAAATACTCCTGGCTTCTCCCTTCCTAACCTTTCCAGTCTTCATAAAAGCTTCCCATTCGCTTTTCAAAGCACCCAGAAACCAGCTGAATTGGAATTCTGGGAAAGACAACCCACAGGGATCTGCCTCATATAATACAGAACAGAAGAGCAAAGGCAGGTAAATCCAGGCCCAGCAATACTGGCTTTCCTGGTTCAGAGGATACTTCTGCAGATGTGTGATTTTATTTTTTTTAATGGTCTGTTTTGTTTTTCTTTTGTTGATTTTTCTGATTGTCTTCTGTTAATTTTTTGGCCATTTTTGTTTCATATGCCCCTTAATTTAAGTTTTTCTTTGTCCCCCTTTATAACCAAATCTTCAAGGAACACCTGAACTATCTAGAGTTCCTCCTTCTGTATCAGAAATACCTGATAGAGATGACTTCCAATCTTGTCTGCTGTCTAATTTCCTTTCTTCTAATGCCCCAGTATTCAGTACTCTGATCTACCAGATCTTAGGATTGTTCTGAATATTTCACTTAGAATTGGACACCTACCAAACTTAAACTCAGGGAGGTGTGACTCTTGTCTCAGGCCCTTTGACTTCAGGGTTCCCAAGCTTTGGAGTGCCTTCTTGAAAAATTTTCTAAGGCAGTCCTCAGTGCCATGGACTGACCAGGACTGACAGTGCCATCTGGCCATGGCTCCCTGAACCCAGACCAGGATCTGTATAAACCCTAGTCCCCATTGCTTGCCTTTGAGGCACTCTATAACTCTTAACTCCATACATGGAATCATCAGATGCCCCCAAGGAGCTCTGGGACTGACACATTTCTGTGACCAGTCCCAGTACTAGGAGGGTGGCCTGGTGAGTGGACCATTGCTGCTGGCCACTACAGTATTTCTTTTGTGAGGTCACATGAAACTGATCCACCAAAATAGTGCAGACATGCTGATTTGGATGACTGTCACTCACGTCAGACATGACACATTTTAGGCTCTGGCTAACAACCATCTGTCACTTGCCCTTGGGCATGAGCCGTGGGTCTGTGCATTAGCTGTATTTGACCATTGTACTGCCTCCAGTCTGTAGCACTTGGGGGCAGAAGAGACAGGAGGCATCCTTGATCCTAGGTAGTCCCAACCACTCCCACCCAGGATTCTTATCCCAACTCCCCAGGCTCTGTGCCACATGTCAGGTAGTCCTCTGGGGGTGTCCATGCTGCTCTCCCCCAAGACCTTTCCAAATTTCTGTTGGCCCTTCTGACCAGTGTTCTTCCATTGATGCAGTAATGTGCTCTTCAGGGGCAAGTCTATGCCATGCTGAGTGAAGGATGGACATTCTTTTTGCACAAATAGAACTTCTCTTCTCACACTGTCCATAGGCCTCTTGCCTATCTTCCTCACTGGAGGCAGTTTGTGGATGGTGAGAGTATAGACAATAACGAAAGCAATACCATTTTGAGTAATTCAGTGATGTTAGCTTAAACAGCTCAAGAGAAGCATAGTTGGAAGATACAATGAGTTCATGCTATAAAATTGTGGTCAGTAAATTTACGATGATAAAAAACAAACTATCATTCTCATTTTCTGAAATACTCTGGGAATAGCCTGTATTCATGGTCATCATCAATGAAGCACAGTAACGACTTTAAGAGAGTGACTGAAGTCAGAATTCACAGGTGGCATGATAAATGATGCAGTTGTAATGGGTAATTGTGTAATCCACATCAAGTAAATGGTATTAGAATGGCATGAGCAAAAGGATATGTGTTGTTTAAATACACACAGCTCTAAAGAACCATAACAGTAACAAGCATGTTGTTACCTTTTTCTCATGGTGTGAGATATGAAATTGGCTAGAAATGGCACATATAGCAATAAAAAACATGAAGAAATGGTTGCTGGATCTGAACAGGAAGAGGTAGTGACCAGACCCTTCATGTACCCTGACTGTACAATAAACAAGGATGTAAGTACCTCTTCTCTATCCATCATTCTAAATCTTCATTGATAAATCACTGTACTTAACATGGATCCATGCATTTTGTAATATGTTTAAGTTAAACCCTTTATATAGGCAAGAGTCCCTCCAAGTCCAAAACACTTACTTGGAATCTTGCATACCTTAGGGACAATCCTGATTGGACCTTCTCTGGGGGGAAATGCCTGTTGGTCCTTTATGTTTTACTACTATGGGAAATCTTTCCTACATCCCTTTTGTATGTGCAAATTCCCATCAAGGTGAGGGCTCTGGATCTAACATGACTGGTTTCAGATGGTTATTTCTCCCACTTATATGTAAGTTGACTCTGTGTCCAAATTATGCTCTTGCATGAATTATGGTGATTTTATTTACTCTCCTTGGTTTGATCTAAAAGATTTGTTGAGTAACAGTGGAATGATTCAGTTAGGCAGCTTATTATCCTTTGAGAAATGAAACTCAAGAGTAAATTCAGATTGTGTGAAACCTGGAGCTTATATAATTTTGGAGATCCTCTTTAAGAAGAAAAATATATAAGGAACTTGGTACAGGGCTCTGGAAGGTTTTGGTATAAATCAGAGGCTCTGAATCTTAAGTATCATGAGCTTCACAGTAAATCTGCCTTTCTGGAATGACAATTTTTTTAAAATTCTCAATCAGTGCAAAATGTTGTCTATCTCTTTGAAATTTCATCTTGTTAAATTTTACTTCTTGAAATCCTGTATCTGTTATGCACTATGTTATTTATTCCTCTTGGTTTCATGTCATTTGTAAACTACCGTTCCATCTATAATTTCATCTAAGTCACTATAAAATAATAAGTCAGTTGAAGGTTTTACTAAATAAATTTTATAAAAATATTTGTTACTAAGGGAAATAATTTCTTCCCTTTTTTTCCTACCCAGTTTTTATTTTCTCCTTTTTTTTTTGAAAATCATGTGCTAATAAAAACTTTGTTTTTTTTACTTATTTATTTTCTTACTGTGTTATGTTAGTCACCCTACAGTACATCATTAGTTGTTGATGTAGTGTTCCATGATTCATTGTTCACATATAACACCCAGTGCTCCATGTAATTTGTGCCCTTCTTAATACCCATCACCAGTCTCACCCATGGCCCCACCCCTCTTCCTTCTAAAACCCTCAGTTTGTTTTCTGGAATCCATAGTCTCTCATAGTTCTTCTCTCACTCTGATTTCTCCCCCTTCACGTTTCCCTTCTCTTAATGTCCTCCATGCTATTCCTTCTGTTCCACAAATAAGTGAAACCATATGATTACTGACTTTTTCTGCTTGACTTATTTCTTTTTATTAAGATTTTATTTATTTATTTGACAGAGAGAGAGAAAGAGATCACAAGTAGGCAGAGAGGCAGGCAGAGAGAGGAGGAAGCAGGCTCCATGCTGAGCAGAGAGCCTGATGTGGGACTCAATCCCAGGACCCTGGGATCATGACCTGAGCCTAAGGCAGAGGCTTTAACCCACTGAGCCACCCAGGTGCCCCTGTTTGACTTATTTCACTTAGTATAATCTCCTCCAGTCCCATCCATGTTGATGCAAATGTTGGGTGTTCATCCTTTTTGATGGCTGAGTAATGTTCTATTGTGTATATGGACCACATCTTTATCCATTTGTCTGTTGAAGGGCATCTTGGCTCTTTCCACATTTTGGCTATTGTGAACATTGCTGTTATGAACATTGGGGCGCATATGGCCCTTCTTTTCACTACATCTGTATCTTTGGAGGTAAATACCCAGTAGTGCAATTGCTAGGTCATGGGGTAGCTCTACTTAATTTTAGCTCTACTTAATTTTTTGAGGAACCTCCACACTGTTTTCCAAAGTGGCTGCACCAATTTGCATTCACTTCTTCCTTTAACATTGACCTTCCTACACTTTTATACTCATCTTTTTTACTAAAAGTAGAAATTTTGGAAGTCTGCCAAAGATTTATTTATAAGCAACTTAAAAGAATCTGTCTTTTATCTACAATGGCCATAGGGAGGGAGGGGGAAATTCTCTTAATCTTTATAAAATATTTGGTGATATCAGAGCAGATTTGTAACAATTTTCCAGGTCCTAATAATTCTCAGACATTATTGAGATATACAATTTGACTCTAGTGGAATGCATAATTATTTAATCTGAGATCAACTTACTTTGGACACGTATCTCACAATTTCCTTTGTTTAGTAATTAAATATGAGTAAAATAAGAAAGTCATCTTAACAGTTCATAATTTTCATAGTCTTAGGCCCCTACTGGGATAAAATGTATCTTTTAGAGGTTATTGAACTCTTCAGAGAATAAATTGTATAAGTTAGCAGATAAATTATTGACACTATTAAGGTATGTGACTGTAAAACTTATCTGAAGCCTGGTAGATAAAATACATATTTGATGATAAATTTGCAAGAACTGTATAGAAGATATTTTCATAAATATGTGATATAATGTGTTAGCACACCTTGAGTAGGGGAAACCCTTGTGTTCTTGTTTATTTCTGCTCTAGTTATCTGTGTAATTTTGGATGTGATATTTAGTAGTTCTGAATTTTAGGCTTATGACCTTAAAGGACATTTTTATTCCATTCATTAGGATATACTTTAACATGAAGAGTTTGAATTCTGAAATTATATTTCCTTCTCTGCAGCCACTTACCTTGGGCAAAGTATTTTATGTCTCTAAGCTTCAGTTGCCTTATCTGTGAAGTAAGGATTTACTTCTTAGATGTTTTTTTTTTTTTTTTGGCAGATCAGATGAGATAATATATGTAAAGTATTTAGCAGAGAGACTGGCAAATAATTAGGGATTATCCAATGTTGCCAATTATAATAAGGTTTTATTGTGTCAGGTTATTTCCTTGGCATAGAAAATATTGCTACGGCTATAGATGCCATAAAATGCTCTCTACTTTTGAATATGCTAATAGATTTTAGCAGTATTCTGTTTCATTTCATTGAGCTATACAGTCAATATCTTTGTAATGCTTTAGGATATTGTCTACGGTGCTGTTAAATATTGGGATTTTCCTTATAATTATTTCATATTTATAACATTCTTAGAAAATGTCTAATTATTATCTTCCCTACATAGTACATGTGTTTTGTTTCACCTATTTTTCCTGGCATTTGGAATTTTTATACAAGCTTTCATGTATTGACATAGGTACTTAGTCATCTCCTTGGTTACATATGCAAATATAAAGGAAATGTGAAGATAAAATATAGAATACACAATTTAAGATTAATTTTTTTGAAATTAAGTAAAGTCAAATGCTTAGCATTTCTCTTACTTGCAATGCTGTTATAAAGAATAAATAGATAACCAATTACCCCAAAGATTATATAATTTTAGAGGTTTTAATAATGAACTTCATCCAATTAATTAGAAAACACCATATAGATGTTCAAATTTGTCCATTCAGACAGACAAATTTCACTGAGCTATATTAAAGCTAATTTGCCAACCAAATCATATTGACCATAGATTGGTAATAGTGCTAGATTATTGATCCCAAACTTTCCATTTGTACCATTAACACTTAAATTTTTAAACACTTAATTCTGAGAAATAGTTTCAGATACATCTGTTAACTTTCCTACAAGTATACCTTCCTTCTCTTCTTTCGTATGTCTTATTTTAGCTGATACAATACAATACCAGGCATCAAGGAAGGAACAAAAGCCCTGATAATAAGGAGTTGCTTAATAAAGTGTTAGGAATGAGACTTTCAAAAATAGTTTCTTTTTATTAGTTTAATAAAAAGTACACTTAATACTTGATTAGTCAGCTTTTGCTGTGACAATAAACCACAAAATCTTGACTTAAAACAATGAAGATATATTTCTTGCTCACAGGTTTGCAAGTTGGCTGGACTCACTGGGCAAGTCTAGGTACAGATGATTTTGGGTCAGTTGTTCTATTCCATGTGTATTTTGACTCAGGGACCTAGGCTTAAGAAGCAACCACTCTTTGAGACATGGTTGGCTTGTAGCAGAGGGCATAATCCTTTTTTTTTTTGTTTTTTTGAAATGACATCCATTCATTAACTCACAGTTTTATAAGTCAGAAGTCTGGCACAACATATCTGGATTCTCTCTTTAAGATTTCACAGGGCTGCAATCAAGTTTTGACTGGGAATTAGACTCTTATGTGAAGCTTAGCATCCATTTCCAAGCTCACTGGTTGTTGACAAAATTCATTTTCTTGGACTTAGAGAATTGAGGTCCCTATTTCCTTGCTGCCTCTCAGCTCATAGCTGGTCTTATGAAATAGAGACTGCCCAAATTTCTTACCATATGGTCTCCTCCATTTTCAAGCCAGTAACAGTGCTTTGAATACTTTTCTTGCGTTGATCTGTAATTTCCCCTCTGTGATCAGCAAGAGAAACTCTCTGCTTTCAAAAAACCCATGTGCTTAAGTCAGACCTGCATGGATAATCTCTCTTAAGATCACCTGTGTCATATAACATAACATAATCACCAGGTGAAATTTATTATATTCATACTCATATGGATTATATAGGGTTTGTACACTAGGGGCATGAAATCCTGGGATTACATCTTAGAATTAGCAGAGGGCATAATCTTAAGAGAGTGAGGAGAGGCACGTAGTGCTTCTTAAAGCCTCTCCTTGAATCATTAGAGTGGCCCTTCCAACACACCCCATGGTTCAAAGCAAGTCACATGGGTGAGGCCCAAGTCAGTGGTTCAGAGAATGCTTTGTCCCCAGGGAAGTTATGCTGAAGGAGGAGATAAATAATTGTGAACAAATAATGCAATCTCCTGCAGTACCTATATTATTTCATGTAAGACATTTGGTCTTAGAAACCCCTAGATTCAGACTTGAATCATTAGGTCTTACTATGTATAAGGTAGGGTCATAAAATTTCAACATTTTGAAGGTGAAGAAACGAAGAGTATAATCATATTGCTTCATTTTATAGATAAAATAGTTGACCTGGAGACATTAAAAGACTTTTGTCCATGATTAGATTCTGTTCATGACAAAGATGGATGTAAAACCCAACTTATCATTATTCACAGTTAATGCATTATGCTGCCAGTTGGTTAATTATTTAGTCTAGACCTAAGTCTTGGAGAAGTGAAAATCAGAATTGAGAGTAGAAAAGCTAAGAGTTTTCCAGAGTTCTCTTCTCAGCCTAGTGAGATTTAAAAATTTAATTTCAGTTCTGCTAATATTAATTGACCACTCAGAGTGAGCTGGATTCACACAAAGCTATACAAGTGAAAAATATAATAAAACATTAACACTTCAAAACTGGAAGAAGAGAAATATAAGACAGGCTAAAGTGCAATTGATGTTTATATAACTATCAGGGTTATAACATAAAAAATAATTAAAAGTTATTTACACTAAGATTAACTATTATGCTGCTTGAAATAAATACATCAAAAGAAGGGTCTATTAAATCTTGACTGATACCTGAAGAATTAATTTTCTTACGGAACATTTGGTCAGAGTGGTAAAAACATCATTTTGTACCTTCCCATTAAATAAATTGAGTGGTACCTCTATGAAAACAAAAAATTTTCAAAGGCACTAGAAAATTGATTATATTTAAGGAAAAGATTCATTTATAAACCTTTTTAATCTCTCTTTTAATAGTAAAAAGCAATTTTCATAATCTCAGAATTTCTATAGCAATAATAATCATATCATTCTGCTTGGCTTAATTTTCATGCTCCTGGGACACTTGATTACAAATATTTTTTCAATCTTGTAAAAAATTATTATCCATGGTCTCACACAAGTCACATGGGAAGCAAGCAATAGACTCTGGAGAAAAGCACGGAGTGTTAGATTGCCTGAATAGTGGTCTATTAAATACCACAAGAGAAAGATATGGAAAGGGGAGCAAGCATGGAGATGCCATACATAGAAGTAGTAGATGAGTTCACTCCAAGTGCCTGAACTGTAGAGGGAATGGATAAAGCTGGATAACAGAGGGATATTTCATTCTTAGCCTCCAAAACAAAATAAGAAACTGGGTCATTAAAGCATCCTGAATGAATGAATGAATGAATGAATGAATATATTTAAGAAAATTTTTAAAAGAACAGAGGAGTGGAAAGATCGGCTTCGTTTTACTAATGTTGACATTTTGCCTGGCTAGATTACTCTTCACAATTTATACCCTTTTAATTTTAGGTGTAATTTCATTTCTTTGGTAAGCTTTTCGTTCTTTCCAAAGTCTGGACCAGTGGCTACTCATAGTACCCTATACTTGCCCTTTATGATAAGCTATTTATTATATAATTGCCCATTTGTTTGTCTAGTCTCATACCAACACCCTTTAAGCTCCATAGAGAAGAAACCATATCTATTTTATCAGCTGTTTTATTCTTGGCATTTTGCACAATTCCTAGCTACATATAAGGTATCCCAAAGCATTTGCTGAATGAATGAAGTGTGATGGAGTAGAACTCTGCATGTGTGTGTGCACACATGTGCCCACACTGACAGGTGCACAAATGCTTACAAACATGCATGATGGGAGTTAGGGTATTTCCTACAAGATATTAGAATGAATCAAACTTACCACATTAAAAACTATAGTACTAATAGAATCTAGAAATCTGTGGAATTTAATAGAATTCAAAAATCCTAATAAATATAAAAATATAATGAATTAAAATTACTACTTTAAAAATTATGGTACCAGTAAATTATAGAAATCCATGAAACTTAACAGATAAACTCCAACGAACTTATTATATATAAAACATAATATTTTTTAAGGAAAATATCAACATGCCATGAGAAGGATGAATTACTATACAAATAATATTCAGAATAGTTACAAGTTAGAGGATTAAAATTGTATTGGCCCCAAGATTTATGTTCAAAACAATATTGAATAAAGTATGGATGATGTTTTTGACTTTTACCTGGGGAAGAATTTCTCATTAAAAAAAAGCAGTGGAGTTAATCACAAATAAAATGATCAATATGTTAACAACTACAAAAACTTAAGATCATCTGAATGCCACAAAGCAGCATATGAAAATTAAAAGACAAATATTTACACTGTAAAAAATTTTAACAAATGGTTACTATCTTAATAAAAGGAGTTCTTAAAACTCGTAAGAAAAACACCTATATGTCAGTAGGAAATTAGATTTTAAAAACAGACAATTCAAAGAATATATTCAATTAGACAAACATATTCCACTTCACTAGTAATTAAATAATTAATAATACAAATTAATGCAGCAACATAATATAATATTTAAAGTTAGAGGGGTCACTCAGCCCATGTTGGAGATGGGATTTAAACCCAGGAGTGTCAGGGTGCCTGGGTGGCCCAGTGGGTTAAAGCCTCTGCCTTTAGCTCAGGCCATGATCCCAAGGTCCTGGGATCAAGCCCTGCATCAGGTTCTCTGCTCGGCAGGGAGCCTGCTTCCTCCTCCCACTCTGCCTGCTTCTCTGCCTACTTGTGATCTCTGTCTGTCAAGTAAATGAATCTTTTAAAAAATTAAAAAATTAAAAAATAAACCCAGGAGTGTCATTAAACCCATACTATTAACCACTATGCAGGGATGGATATAATGCAGGGTGCATTATTTAAAATGCTACAAAGTTATGCAACAATAGAAAAAAAGTTAAAGAAATTAATCTATTTTAAATAATATAATTTTATTCAGTCATGATAAAAAATGACTTTCCAAAATCTTTTAGTGACATGAAAAATATTTATAATATTAAATAAAGTTGAATACAAATCAACATAGATACAATGAATCTGATTCTATTACTAAAAATATTACACATAGATGTATGTATTATACACATCCGTAAATTCATAAATAACATTTCTGTATACATATTCATTTAACATTTGTTTTCCACACTAGATTCTGAGTTGATAAGATTAGGTGCTTGGCTGGTTTACCACTGTACACCTAACAATTACCACTATGCCTGGACCTAATAAATAATAAGTTTTAACTGAATGAATGAATGGCAAAAACAAAAAAGAGCCAAAAAGAATATCCACCTTAAAATGCTAGCAGTAATTCTTTCTAAACTCTGAAATTGTGGGCTATTATATTTTTCTTTATTATACTTCTTAATATAAGCTTAGAAATTAGTATAAATTTAGTATAAAATAAAAACTCTAGTGAACACATATAGATTTAACTGGTTTAGGTTTTTAGAGTGAAACAGGTTCTAAAGGGAACCTGTATTTAAACAGAATTACCAACCACCGGTCTTAGAGAGCTTAGGCATCAATCTGCTAGAAGATAGGAGATTGAACTAGATGATCCTCTGAGATTTCTGTCAGATACAGGTTGCCTGGTATGCCAGGCATTAATTTATCATCACTTAGCTGCAAATTTTTATTTTTGCAGAGCAGAAAATGGAGATAAGCCCTTTAAATATTTTTTCCTTTGCCATCCTGCACAGTGTTAAAGCTTTGTCCGTTGAGGGCACTGGAGACAGATCATAAGAGAAAGGGGGGTTCTCTCCTTCCTGATTTTGTAGGGCTTGCTGAGCAGGCTCCCACAGTGTGATGATGCTCCTGCAGTGCATGGTGGTCGGTGGCACCTAGCCGCCTATACTTTATTCCAGCACCCACCTTGGGCAGTTTCATGATGGAGTGACTCCAGCAAGATACCTCTCTATGAACAGTTTTGCCTGGTATCCTAGAGAGCAGATTTCCAGCAAGTGCTGGAGCATAGATCTTCACAATTTACTCTGGCATGGCACCCTATTCAGTGCCTGTTATTCAGTGAGCTGTGGCTGTGCCCTTCCTGACAAGTCTGGATCAGCCTTGGGTGTGGGGGGCATCTTCCTCGGGCACTTTGTCTCAGCCCTAGATTAATGACTATTCCTTATATCTGCTATCCTATATTCTTTAGAGTTCCCTTACTTTTTACTAGCCAGTCCTTCAATATGCCAATCTCCTGTTATAATTCTTTATATATTAAACTTTTCCTGTGTTGTTTCTCCCTCTTGTTAAGACCTTGACTGATACACCAGCATTTTGTGAATTTTGATAATCTTATTATAATTTTCATTTCCCTCTCTTCACTAAGAAATAAGTAAAGGATATTACTAAATATTGCGATGGGTATGTTTATCACAGATCTTAAGAACCATAATTATTCAAATATAGAAAAGGAAATATAAAGAAGTCTCCTCAAAATATATAAAATTCCAAATGAGCAGATACATGATATAAGCTGGGTAAATATCTCTTAAGCAGGGAAGGAGGAAATATAAGATATTAAAGAAAAATATTCCCTTCTGCAATGGTAAACAGCATGGAAGCAGAGCTATTAGCAAACAAGGTATTAAAGGGAAGAAACTATCAGAAGACAAAATGATATATGCAAATAAAAAATAAAGTCTGATTCTCTGTGTAGAGGCCACCAAATCAGAATGCCAAGCAAACAAAAGGGAGCTCCTTTTTTGCAGGGCAGTGGTGCTTATCTAATTCTGAATATGATTCTCTCAAATTAGTATTGTTCACCTTTTATTTAAAGGACAACTAAAAAAGATCAGAATGAACCTGAACTTTTATTAAGGAATAAATTTGCCACAGGAGAAATAAATAAATAAAATTGCAAATGCAGATCTGATGTAATTACTGAAATGAATTACACAGAGAAATTTGCATACAAACTAAGGAAATAATCCTAACACTATCCTAATCTGTGGTTACCAATTATGAAACCTGAAAGACATTTACCTTATTTCAGGGGATTTATGTGATAATGTAGAAATTCCACTGGTTTAGGTCTCATATGGCCTGGGTTTAAAGTTGGGATTCAAAGAAATGATTACTTACACAGATTTTGACATAAAATATTTATCAATTAAAGGAAAGAATATATGTGAAACAGTTAACATATTGCAGTGCATGAAATATGCACACAATAATGTTAAATATCATATTGTTGGCTAATAGTAATAGAGCCAAAGATCATATTGACCTCTTATTGGTATCACACATTAGTATTTACTTGTTCAAAATGTCTTTGAGGGTTTTTTTTCTATACACAAACTACTATATTAGGAGTGGTGGAAGGTATAAAGATTGTTGAATAGGCTAGTCCCCTTCCAACTTTTTTTTAATAGTTTTATTTTAATTCCAGCTAGTTAACATACAGTGTCATGTTTCAGACATATAATATAGTGATTCAACTATTCCTTACATCATCTGATGCTCGTCACAAGTGCACTGCTTAATCCCCATCACCTATTTAATGCATACCCTTACCTCCCTCCCCTCTGGTAACCATCAGTTGTTTCTCTATAATTAAGAGTCTGTTCCTTGATTTCTCTCTCTTTTTTTGTCCCTTTTCTCATTTATTTTGTGTCTTAAATTCCACATGAGTGAAGTCATATGGTATTTGTCTTTCTCTGACTGACTTATTTCACTTTGTATTATACTCTCAATATCTATCCATGTCCTTGCAAATGACAAGATTTCATTCTTTTTTATGGCTGAATAATATTCCATTGTGTACACACACACACACACACACACACACACACACACACCCCACATCTTCTTTATCCATTCATCAATCGATGGACACTTGGGCTGTTCCCATGTCTTGTTTATTGTAGATAAACATAGGGCTATTGCTGGCTATTGCTGCAATAAACATAGGGGTGCATGTATCCCTTTGAGTTAGCGTTTTCTAATTCTTTGGCTAAATATCCAGTAGCATGATTGCTGGATTTTAGGGGGTAGTTCTATTTTTAACTTTTTGAGAAAACTCCTACTATTTTCCATAGTGGTTACATCAATTTGCATTCCCAGTAGCAATACAAGAGAGTTCCTTTTCTCCACATCCTCACCAACACCTATTGTGTCTTATGTTGTTGATTTTAGCCATTCTGACAAGTGTGAGGTGGTAGGTATCTCACCACAGTTTTGATTTGCATTTCCCTGACGGTAAGTGATGGTGAACATCTTAGTATGTGTCTGTTAGCCATCTGTATATCTTCTTCGGAAAAGTGTCTGTTCATGTCTTCTGCTCATTTTTTAATTGGATTATTTGTTATGTTGGTGTTGACTTTTGTAAGTTCTTTATGTGTTTTGGATACTAACCGTTTATTGGATATGTAATTTGCAAATATCTTCTCCCATTCAGTAGGTTGCCTTTTAATTTTGTGGATCATTTCCTTTACTGTGAAAAAGGTTTTTATTTTGATATAGTCCCAATAGTTGATTTTTACTTTAGTTTCCCTTGCCTCAGGGGACATGAATGTTGCTAAGGCTGATGTTAAAGAGGTACTGCCTGTGTTCTTTTCTAGGATGTTTATGATTTCAGGTCTCACATTTAGGTCTTTAATCCATTTTGATTTTGTTTTTATGTATGGTATAATACAGTGGTCCATTCTTGATTTTATTTATTTGGGTCCTTTCACTTTTCTTTTTGATAAGTCTGGCCAGGGATTTATCAATCTTATTAATTCTTTCAAAGAAACATCTTCTAGTTTCGTTGATCTGTTCTACTGTTCTTTGGTTTCCGTTTCATTGGTTTCTGCTCTGATCTTTATGATTTCTCTTCTCCTGCTGGGTTTAGGCTTTCTTTGCTGTTCTTTCCCCAGCTCCTTTAGGTGTAGAGCTAGGTTGTGTACTTGAGACCTTTCTTGTTTCTTGAGAAAGGCTTGGATCACTATATACTTTTCTCTCAGGACCGCCTTTGCTGTGTCCCGAAGATTTTAGACAGTTGTGTTTTCATTACCATTTGTTTCCATGAATTTTTTCAATTCTCCTTTAATTTCCTGGTTGACCCATTCATTCTTTAGTAGGATGCTCTTTAGCCTCCATGTATTTGAGTTCTTTCCAACTTTTCTCTTGTGGTTGAGTTCTAGCTTCAGAGCACTATGGTCTGAAAATATGCAGGGAATGATCCCAATCTTTTGGTACCAGTTGAGACCTGATTTGTGACCCAGGATGGGATCTATTCTGGAGAAAGTTCCATGCATTAGAGAAGAATGTGTCTTCTGTTGCTTTGGGATGGAATGTTCTGAATATATCTGTGATGTCTACCTGGTGCAGTGTGTCATTTAAGACCTTCATTTCCTTGTTGATCTTTTGCTTGGATGATCTGTCCATTTCAGTGAGGGAGGTGTTAAAGTTCCCTACTACAATTGGATTATTGTTGATGTGTTTCTTTGATTTTGTTATTAATTGGTTTATAGAGTTAGCTGCTCCCATGTTTGGGGCATAGATATTTAAAATTGTTAGATCTTGTTAGACAGACTCTTTGAGTATGATATAGTGTGCTTCCTCATCTCTTATTATAGTCTTTGGCTTAAAATCTAATTGATCTGATATAAGGATTGCCACCCCAGCTTTCTTTTGATATCCATTAGCATGGTAAAATTTTTTCCACCCCCTCACTTTAAATCTGGAAGTGTCTTCGGGTATCAAATGAGTTTCTTGCAGACAGTTTAACAATGGGCCTTGTTTTTTTATCCATTCTGAAACCCTGTGTCTTTTGATTGGGGCATTTAGCCCATTTAGATTAAGGGTAACTATTGAGAAATATGAATTTAGTGCCATTGTATTGCCTGTAAGGTGACTGTTACTATATATTGTCTCTGTTCCTTTCTGGGCTACTACTTTTAGGCTCTCTCTTTGCTTAGAGGACCCCTTACAATACTTCCTGTAGGTCAGGTTTGGTGCTTGTGCATTCTTTTAGTTTTGGTTTGTCCTGGAAGCTTTTTATCTCTCCTTCTATTATCAATGATAGCCTATCTGGTTATAGTATTCTTGACTGCATATTTTTCTCATTTAGTGCTCTGATATATCATGGCAGTTCTTTCTGGCCTGCCAGGTCTCTGTAGATAAGTCTGGTGCCAATCTAATATTTCTACCATTGTATGTTAAGACTTCTTGCCCCTAGCTGCTTTCAGGATTTTCTCTTTGTCACTAAGATTTGTAAGTTTTACTATTTCAGGATTTTCTCTTTGTCACTAAGATTTGTAAGTTTTACTATTAGATGACAGGGTATTTACCTATTTTTATTGATTTTGGGAGAAGTTCTCTGTCTTCTGGATTTTGATGTTTGTTCCCTTTGTCATATTAGGGAAATTCTCCACTATAATTCACTCTAATATACATTCTGCCCGTCTCTCTTCTTCTTCTAGAATCTCAATTATTCTAATATTGTTTCATCTTATGGTATCACTTATTTCTCAAATTCTCCCCTCATGGTCCAGTAGTTTTTTGTCACTCTTTTGCTCAGCTTCTTTATTCTCTGTCATTTGGTCTTTTATATCACTAATTCTCTCTTATGCCTCATTTATCTTAGCAGTAAGAGCCTCCATTTTGATTGCACCTCATTAATAGCTTTTTTAAATTTCAACTTGATTAGATTTTAGTTCTTTTATTTCCCTCAGAAAGGGATTTTAGTTCCCCAGAAAGGGTTTCTCTAATCTCCTCCTTGCCTTTTTCAAACCCAGCTAGCACCTTAAGAATTGTCATTGTGAACTCTAGTTCTGACATATTACCAATGTCCATATTGATTAGGTCCCCAGCCATTGGTACTATCTCCTGTTCTTTTTTTTTTCTTTCTTTCTTCTTCTGTTTTTTTTTTTCTTTCTTCTTCTTTTTTTTTTTTTTTTTTTGTGGTGACTTTTTCTGCCTTGTCATTTTATCCAGATAAGAATATATGAATGAGAGAATAAAACAATAAAAAGGTGGCCAAGACCTCTGAAAAATGTATGCTAACCAAATCAGAAAAGACCCAAAGCCAGGGAGAGAAGAAAGAGGGGAAAAAAGAAAAAAATATATATGTATATTAGACTGGTGAATAGAACAGAGCCACCTGCTTGATTTTGGGTGTATTTTGGTCTCTTAGAAGAAACTACCTCCCAAAATTTTAAAGAAAGAAAAGCTTCTATATATACAAAAATAAGGGTAAGCACAATGAATGGATGGAATATGACTGTAAAGATGAAAATTAAACAAAAATTCTAAAAAAGGAATCAACCAGTTGGTTGGAAAAAGAAAAAAAAAAAAGGAGAGAATGTGCTCAGGCTGGAGACTAGAACAAAGGTATGCGGTAGATTTAGGGTATATTTTGATCTATTAGAAGAAATTGTATCCCAAAATTTTAAAGAAGAAACACCTATATGTATACAAAAATAAGGTTAAATACAATGAAGGGATAAAATATGACTATAACAATGAAGGTTTAAAAGGATTTTTTTAGAAAGGTGTTAAGATAAACTAGTTAAAAAATGTTAAATGAGGAAAGAGGAAAGGTTAAAAAATAGAATAAGAAAAAAATAAAATTAAGAAGAATTTAACTTTGCAAGACTAAAGGATCATGGGGGAAAAGCCATGAATTCTATGTGTTGCTTTCCCCTACCTCTGGAGTTTGCTGTTCTCCTTGATCAGTGAGCTTGGTCTTGGCTGGATGTTCTTGCTGATCTTCTGAGGGAGGGGCCTGTTGCAGTGAGTATCAAATGTGTTTGCCCAAGGTCGAATTGTACCACCCTTGCCAGGGGCCAGGCTAAGTAATCTGCTCAGGCTCGCTCTGGGTAGCTTTTGTTGCCTGAATGCTTTCCATAGAGCTCTGGAGGACAGGAATGAAAATGGTGGCCTCCCAATCTCTGGCCCGGAGGAGCTGAGAGCTCAGGGGCCCCACTCCTCAGTGCACCTTCAGAGAAAAACAGTCAATCACTCCTGTCTCCCTAGTCTCTGGCTGCATTCTGTGCTCACCTAGCCTGTGACCAAGCATTTCTATCTCTGGCACACAGCCCTGTTTGGAGTCTCCAAAACCAGCAGATTCCTGCTGTACATTCCTGCACCACTCCTCCTGGAGGAGGAAGGAGGGGTTCTCCCCAGATCTGCCACTTGTGGAGTCCCTGCTCAAAGAGCAGTGGCCCAACTGTGCCTTGGATCATGGTTTAAGGTAACCCTGATCTGAAAGCTCACTCCTCAGCTCTGTCTCTGTAGCTTCCCCTCTCTGATCCCTGGGAGCTCTGCTACACTCAGATACCCCCGATCTTTCTGTGATCCCTCAGGACCTGAGACCACACTGTCCCCATGAGAGCTCCACCCTTGTTTAGCCTCTGGAGCAATGTCCCCAGTGGAGCAGACTTCTAAAAGTTCTGATTTTGTGCTCTGTTGCTCCACTCCTTGCCAGGAGCCAGCCCTTCACCCCGTGCTCTATCTTCCTGTCACTTTGGTTTCACTTCTCTACACATCCTGCCTTTCAGAAAGTAGTCAATTTTCTGTTCCTAGAATTGCTGCTCTTCTTCTCTTCTATCTCCTGTTGAGTTTGTAGGTGTTCAGAATGGTTTGATAACTCTCTAGCTGAACCCCTGGGACCTGATGTGATTTCAGTCTGCTACTCCTCTGCCATCTTGGCCCCTTCCTACCTCCTTTTATTTCTTTTCATTGTCTGATTGCTGTGGTGTATACTTACAGCACTATGTTGAATAAAGGTGGTGACAGTGTACATCCTTGCTTTGTTCCTGATGTTAGGGGGAAAGATATCAGTTTTTTCCCATTGATGATGTTTTTAGCTGTGGGTTTTTCATGTAAGGTCTTTATTATGTTGAGGTACATTCCCCTAAACCTACTTTGTTGAGGGTTTTAATCATAAATGGATATTGTACTTTGTCAAATGCTTTGGTGTTTATTGAAATAATCATATGATTCTTATTATTTCCCTTATAGCTGTGATTTATCATGTTGATTGATTTGCAAATATTAGACCTTGCTTGCATCCTGTAATAAATCCCTCTTGATCATGGTAAATGATTTTTTTTAATGTACTGTTAACTTCGATTTGCTAGTATTTTGTTCAGGAGTTTTGCATCTATGTTCATCAGGGATATTGGACTGTAGTGCTCTTTTTTTAGTGGAGTCTATACCTGGTTTCCCCCCAAATTTTTAATGTATATCCCAGATTGTTTGAATCAGACATGTATCTTTCATTCAACTTGAAGTCAACAAAAACAGAAGTTCTTTTTTTTTTTTTTTTCTTTCTGTCAACTATTTTTATCTCACAGGTCCTCTGTCTTCTACTTGTATAATTGATTTTGTAACCCCAATACACTGAATAATCTTAACGATGTTAATATTGTGGGCATTTGGCCCAGTGGTCCAGGAATTAAGTTCATTTTGGCATTTGCTGCATTAACTCTCCTTCCCAATGTTGTGACAACCATGAGTTTAATACGTGATTCTTTAGAGTATTCATCTAAATTAGAGATGAATAGCTCCTATTTGATAAGTACCTATTATATGCCAGACACTATACATATATTACCTTACTTAATGTTCACCATGAAGAAATATTGAGGCTCAGAGAGGTCTGACATCACACAGAAAGAAACAGAGACAAACTTTGGATCTAGAACTCTGCTTTTGAAGCACACACTTTCACTGTTATATTTATGGTTCATAGTCCATCCAAAATCACATGAGAAACAATTATGTTTCCTAGGCTTTACCCAAGAGTGTCTGATTCATGAGGTCTGGAGTAGAGCCTAGGAATCTGTATTTGAGAATTACTATATTACTTCATGACATCACTAATGAACAGGAAAGTCCTATGGCTTACATCAAACCCCTACTGTATGGTAACAAGATTTTTTCCTGGCTGTTTAGATCCATTATTAATACACACCTGATGGAGTACATCATATTATGCTATTATATAACTTGTATTTACTATTTAGTTCATAAGATTTGGAGGATACTTCTTTTATCTTGCATGAAGCAGAGGAGAAACTCATGTGCCAATAAGGAGCATAGCTGAAATCAAGATAATTTACATGAACATAAATTCATCATTTCATTGGACTATAATTATAGTAACCTCAAAAGAAAAGAAAATTATTTTGGTATTCATCTTATGGTCTCCTAGTTGATGGATACGTGAAGTAGTATGAATACACAGAAAGAAGAGGAGGCTCTAATAAGGAAAATGAGAGTACATTACAGAAAAATGTCATCCTTTTCCCAGTTCCTTGGAGAGCTGGACCTGGGAGCTAGAGAAGAAAACAGCAGACTAGTGTCATCAAGGGACTGTTCTATGGAGGAAATGGATGGGACATGAGCTGAAACTTTAAGGAACAGGCAGGTCCTAGCATAAAGATGGAGGACATAGTAAGGAAAGTAAAGGAAAAGAATGACAACAGGAATTGACATACTGAATGAAAGAGATCGAAAGGAAACTAGACTGACCAGGCCCTGGAATCCTGGGAGAGGAGATGAAATTGGGCCAGAATATAGAAAACATTAAAAGTGCAATAGAAGAGATTAAATTTAATTTTATATGGACAGAAGTATTCATAGGTTTTTGAGTGTGAAATGACACGATAAAGCAGTATAAAATAAGGTGATAATAGTAACAGTCACTACCACTTATTGTGTGCCTACCATATGCCAGGATTTTTATAGAAAATGCATGTATTTACTCACCATAAATTCCTGAGATTGGTATTATCTCAATTTTGCAGATAAGGAAACTGATTTAAGGAGTTTCATTCATCTAAGAGTTCATAGTAAAATGGAGTGAAATCAGCATTTCACCCATATGTATCTGATCCTGAAGACTATATCACTCTGCTGCCTCATATGAGATTGGTCTGATGACCTTGTAAGACTTACACTGGGGAGAGTCAAAGATTCCAGTTAAGAGAAGGTAACCTAGGCTTGGATAGTATGATTCCATTTTGTATACATTGGACTTGAGAGGATAAGACCCCTGTTTGGGAGGGGGAGTCTATTTAAAATTGAATTATAATATAAGCAAATTATAGGGTCAAACTTACCCTTCATATGAATGTCTCAGAAAGTAAGTTTTTAAGAAGTATTGGGAATCTTTTGCAATAGCTATAATACTCTATAAATTAAATATTTAGAAAACTTCTAGATTCTTAAGAGAAATAGCCTTCATACACATCAGGAAAAGCTTAGGGGTCCAATATACAAAAAAAAAAAAAAATTGCCATTGATAGTTGAGGAACTTAAATAATCTCAAGGTGCTTAATATTTTGAGTGAATAATTGATGGAATTTTGAAATCTCTTTGAGGTTGTTATAGTTTGATTTTTATTTCCAGATGAGTCTTTTGCCTAATGGGAGTAACATCTTAAGACATCTTGATTTCTTGATAATTTATCCTCTTATATTATATACAACACAGATTATAGCAGATAATGGAAATAAGAAAGTGAGTTTCCCCACATTCATTAAAGATAAAGCAGAATTTTTGGTGGTTGCAAGAAAGTACTTATGGTAGGACTCAGTCTATGTGGGTTTTATGTAGTCTTTCAGTATTTCACTGTTCAGGTAAAGATTTTCTCCTTTCAGATAGTGGCCAGAATGTTTGGTATTTATTTCATTCTTATTTATGCTTTTGTTTTAAGCACATTTCTCATGACTTCATGAAGCCTTTTCCACCCAGAGATTAAGACAGGTGTGAAGTAATTTAAAAGTAAGCATGAACTAATTTTATGAAGGTTATCCATACACAAAAAGAAATTTCACAAAGCACATTTTTCTGGCCTAACCTGGGTACTAACCATAGAATTTGGTTCAGCTCTGCAGGTAAAGCCAGTTGTTTTTTAAAAAGGTCTGCATACCCTTTTAAAGGATTTGCGTTTTTGGATCAGAATGAAAAGAGACCCACTTCCTTTCTTCCCTTATATGTTCTTCCTCATCCCCACTGTAGGAACCCACAGACACTATTTTCACTAACTCTCTGTGCAACCTGGGTCAAGTGATTTAACCTTTTTAAAGGTCAGTTTCCTCCTCTTTAAAATGAAAGAGTTGAGCTAAAATGCTATCTCTTTAAAGTCTTTTTTACTCTTCAAGTTCCATGATTCCTTCTGACAGAGATTGGAATCTTTATATTCTTCTGTTCTCTTTATATATATTTAGCAACTTGAACCTCTAACTATACTAACATCACTTTCCATTGTTCCACCAAGCTATTTCTTGCATTACAACCCACTTGCTAAACTGTTTTGTCTCCCTTCCAATTAATATGATCTCTTCTAAAAGAAGTAGCCTACATTTCCTTCTGCTATCAAGTGTCCAGCTTAGAGAAGGCTGGGGAGGAAGAAAGGAGTTATTCCTCAGGTCCCTAGATCTTTTAGTTTAGTTTAGTTTTGTTTTAATGTTATGGTAGTCACCATACAGTATGTCATTAATTTTTAATGTAGTTTTCCAAGATTCATTGTTTATGTATAACACCCAGTGCTACATGCCCTCCTTAACACCCATCACTGGGCCAACCCATCTCCCCTCCCCTCTAAAACCCTTTGTTTCTTGGAGTTCACAGTTTCTCATGGTTCATCTCCCCCTGTGATTTCCCCCCTCATTTTTCCTTCCTTCTCCTAATGTCCTCCATGCTATTCCTTAAGTTCCACAAATAAGTGAAACCATATAATAATTGACTTTCTGCTTGACTTATTTCACTCAGCATAATCTCCTCCAGTCCAATCCATGTTGATGCAAAATTTGGGTATTCATCCTTTCTGATGGCTGAGTAATATTCCATTGTATATATGGATCACATCTTCTTTATCCATTCATCTGTTGAAGGGCATCTCGGCTCTTTCCACCATTTGGCTATTGTGGACATTGTTGCTATGAACATTGGGGTGCATATGGCCCTTCTTTTCACCACACCTAGATCTTACCCATCTGACTCTTCAGACTGTCTTATTGAGTCATTGACACAGTAACAATTTGATAATACCCCACCCAACGTCACTGGCCAGTACCTTTGAGAGAAGATGAATTAAGATCATTTTATCTGACATCTTAAAGTTGTTCCATTTTTAGACACCTCTAAAGTTATTAACATTATTTGTTCTTAACACAGAAGTTTCCAAGTTGTCTTTTTCAGAATTGGAAAGGACATGGTCCATAGCCCAACAAATGTCAAAATAAATAGTTTTATCTTTTCTAAGAATTAGGTTAAATGCTTTTTTTCTTTTTAAGCCATTTGAAAACAGCAGTGATTACCATGAGAAAAGTGTTGCCTATTTAAGAGGTAATTATAAGGATATGAAAATGACAACAAAATTAGTGCTCTTAGTTGTTTTTTAAAATCATATTAGCACTTTCAGAGCAGACTGGGTAAATCTCTTTTCTATTGCTTATAGCAAATTAAAATATTAATACATTTGGAATACAAAAAGTGTGACTGATCATATGCAAATATTATTTTGTGCATAGAAAATCACCTCTAAGAAAATTAGATACAAAGGATACATAATCATGTGGTTGTTGCCCAAACTAAACCAGTGGTAGGTGAGAATTTATTTTTTAGAAAGTTATACATCTTAAATAGCTAAGGATTGAGGAAAATAAAATATAAAACCATGAATGTTTTTTTCTTTGTCAGAATCTAATGTTCATATAAAATTTCACTTATGGGTCCAGTATTTATCATTTGATCCTTGTTTAACAAAACATACCTGCAATTCTTATAATTCCTATATTCCACAAACCTGAGAAACTCTTATCAAGTGGCAGACAATACTATAGGCATTGAGAACACAGCTAAAAATACGTGGTGTCTGCCCTCAAAACATTCACTTAAGAATGGAAAACAGCTATGACACAATGTTATGAGTGCTACAACAGAGAGATGTCTTAGCTCAGGCTGCTATAAAATATATATATATATAAGCTGAGTGGGCTTATAAATGGAAAAAAAAAATGTTTTTCTCGCAGTGCTGGAGGCTGAGAAGTCCAAGATCAAGACACCAGCAGATTTGGTGTCTGATGAGGGTCCTTATTCTGATTCATAGATGGCAGTCCTTTTTTCTTTTAAAGATTTATTTATTTATTTATTTATTTATTTGAGAGAGAGAGAGAGAGAGAGAGAGAGCATGAGCAGGGGGAGGGGCAAAATGGGAAGGAGAGGGAGAGAATCTCAAAATTGAGATGATGAATGCAGAGCCAGACCAGTGGCTTAATCCCATGACCTAAAATCATGACCTAAGATGAAACAAAGAGTTGGATGCTCAATAGACTAAGCCACCTACGTGCCCCTGGACGGCAGTCTTTGTATTATATCCTCACATGGCAAAAGGGGTGAAGGAGCTCTCTGGGGTCTTTATTATAAGGGCACAAATTTCACTCATGAAGACTCTACCCTCTTGACTTAAACACCTCCTAAATGCTCCACCTTCAAATAACATCACACTGGGGGAATAGGTTTCAATATATGAATTTTAGGGAGACATAAACATTTAGTTAAACCATAGCAGCGGTATATGAGGTGTAGTGGGAATAAGTATGCTTGTCAGGAATAGGGAAACTTTCTCATATGCTATAAGTAAGGCTAAAAGGGTAAGTGTGTTAAAAGATAATATGGAGAAAGGAATTAAGAATAGCATGGGCAATAGCACACACACACAGGCATGTAAAGAGTTTTGTGTAGCTGAGGCATTGAGTTCGTATGGAAAATGATGACTGTTGAGGCTAGTCAGGGAGATCAGATCAAGAAAAACCTAACGATAGTCATAAATGTTTGTCAGGGTAAATAATGCTAGGTGCTATAACGGTTCATAAATCCTGGTGCCTTAATACAACATAAATTTATTTCTTGCACACACAATAGTTTAGTTGAGTGTAAGGTGGGTACTGTTCCATGCAGTGAGTCTGGAAACCTGGCTTCTTCCTCCTTCTGGTGCCATCAGCTTCCAGAAGTATCTAGTTAATAATATCAAATGCTGTCTAGAGGACAACCCCAAAAGACCCAAAAAAGTCCAATGAGTACTGAGTATGGCAACAAGGACATCACTAGTGGTATTTTCAGAAGCAGTTTCATTGGAGCATAGGAACAGAAGCCACAATGTAGTTGAGGGATGCCAGTGAACACCAACTAATCTTTAAAAATCTTGGATGTGAAGGAAAAGAGAAAATAAGAATTATAGATCAAGGGGAGACATATTTGAGGAGTTATTTTATTATTTGTTTTTGTCCATTCTTACCATAAGAAAGAATTGAACATGATTATATGCTGAGACCTATGTTCTTTTGAACTGGGTTAGAGTAAAAAGTTGCAGATGATGAGAAGAGAGTGATAATTGAGTAAGTGAAATCCAGAATAGGCAGAAGGCGATGAGATTCAGAGGACAGATAAAGGGATTAACCTTACACTAGAGGTCTTATTCTTTGTTCATTGACCTTGAAGAAAAGCAGATGAGAAAAAGAAAAGTAACTTTAAGGCTTTATCATGAATGTCAAGGACACCATTTGAGGTCCAAGTATATATCTATGTTAACAAACTTCAAATAATAGAGAAATAAACCATTTATTTTAAAACAATTATGAATGAAGAGGAGAGGAAAAGAACTACCTGCTTCATTTTAATTATACTAAATTATTCTGTTAGTTTTACCATTTTACTTTCAGGTATTTGATAATTGAGTCCACTCTACTTTTCTTCTTGTAGAATCCACAACATTCACAAAAGTTATTAATTCTAAAGTGTTAAGGTGGACTATCAGTATATTCTAATGAGATTAGGACAGTTTGCCACTCTAGCTTCACTTTTCCTTTTCTAAAAATGCAGAGATTGGGGCACCTGGGTGGCAAAATCGTTAGGCGTCTGCCTTCGACTCAGGTCATGATCCTGGGGTGCGGGGATCGAGCCCCACATCGGGCTCTCTGCTCGGTGGGAGGCCTGCTCCTCCCTCTCTCACTCCCTCTGCTTCTGTTCCCTCTCTCTCACTGTGTCTCTCTCTGACAAATAAATAAATAAAATCTTTAAAAAAAATAAAAAAAATAAAAAATAAAAAATAAAAATGCAGAGATTTACTAATTCTTGTGGAATCATAGGATGTCAGTATAAAAAGTAAACTTAAAAGGCTTCACAGATACCCCCTACTGGTGCATGCACACATTGATTCATTCAGTGAACATTTAATGAGTTCCTGCCCCTTCAGACTTATCCCAAGTCAGCCTCTTCCTTATCTATATTTCAGGCACACTGGCCTTCTTTCAATAACCTAACCTCTTTTCAACCTCAGGGGCTTTGGGCTTCTCCTACTATATCTATTCCATATGTCTACAGTACTCTCTATCTCAACCTGTCCCTTACTCTGGCTGATATCTACCCATCTTACAAGTCTCTATAATTCAAGCCCCTTCCCTAGAGAAAACATTCTTTCCCTGACCTCTAAATTTAGCTTATATTCCTCCATTTAAATGCTCTTATTTTCACATATCTTTCTGCTATAGTACATGTAATTTAAGTTGAGTTTAATTATTGTGTAATTTTTAATCTAATGACCCTGTCCTACTAAACACTCTTCATGAGTTGAGGAACCATACCTGTTTGGCTCACCTCATGTTCCTAAGTCCCTAGAAGAGTGCCTAGAACATAGTAGCCATTCAATAAAAAGTTGAATGAATCAAGGAATAATGACACCCAGTGTTTGACTATGAAAAATACAGAATCAGAAAGAATACTTGTTCCTCAGAAACTCATATCCTATTAGGGAAGAAGTCATGTAAACATGTAATTATTAAACATCATAATGGCTAGGAAGGGATATATTGGGTCAGAATGCTGAAGTTGAAATCCTGGCCTTCCTCCCATATGAACTGTTTATCATTAAGCAAAGAACATGAGGCCCAGTTTCCTCATCTATAAAATGGTGGAAATTATAGTAATATTCTGTGGCAGATAATGCAGTTGACTTTATTCCTTACCAATTCCAGTTCCATTATACCTTACCTTCCTACCACAGAGCCTGAAAAACCCCAAAAAACAAACAAACAAAAAACTTCATTTCTAAATTCCTTTGAAGATAAGTTCCACTTGGAACTTGGATCAACTGAGAAAGTTAGAGACAGAAGGGAGCTGAGAAGGCAGTGGCAGTGAATAATGGGTATTTCTTCTCTGGCTTTAACCCTGGGTGCCTTGTTTCTGACTGTGAAATTCCAAGCTTGATTCTCCAGCCCTGCAAAGATTCTATGAGTTATTTAATTCCTACAATAAACTCATTTCTGCTTCAAATAGCTAAATGGGATTTTGTAGTCTACAACAATGAAATCTAGAAGATCTAGTCAAACTAATAGTTTGTTGAAAAGGTTAAATATAAATGGAAATTTTGTCCCTGGGGTCTGAATGTAAAGACTGTAGCAAATCAAACTAAGACAACCAATACTACATTAATATTACTTTCTCTGATTTTTTATCAATAGTCTCCCCTAAATTCTTTGAGGAATGAGTTTCTTGACAGATTACATGCACATAATGGGTATAGGTAAAATTTGACAAGTGCTAAATTAAGTTGTTACCTTAAAAATATAAATATAGATAGAAATAAATCTGGAAGAATACTGCTTAGTTGTTATTTTTTCTTCAAATTCATCCATATTTTATGATTTCTCAGAAATAAACACATATTACTTATATGTCTATAAAAAAAACAAGTCTTTTAGCTATTAATCTGTCTACATTTGAATTGTCCTTTCATTTTTTAAAAAGTCCCCTATGTGCTCAACTAATCATTAACAAAATAGGAAAGAATATCTAATGGAAAAAAGACAGTCTCTTCATCAAATGGTGTTGGGAAAACTGGACAGCAACATGCAGAATAATGAAACTGGACCACTTTCTTACACCATACACAAAAGTAAATTCATAATGGATGAAAGACCTAAATGTGAGATAGGAAACCATTAAAATCCTAGAGGAAAACACAGGCAGAAATCTTTTTGACCTCAATCATAGCAACTTCTTATTAGCCAAATAACCAGAGGCAAGGGAAACAAAAGCAAAAATGAACTATTGGTACTTAATTAAAATAAAAAGTTTCTGCACAGTGAAGGAAACCATTAACAAAACTAATAAGGCCACCTATGGAATGGGAGAAGATATTTGCAAATGACATATCTGATAAAGGGTTAGTATCCAAATATAAGGAACTTACCAAACTCAACACCCAAAAAACAAATGATCCAGTCAAGAAATGGTCAGAAGACATGAATAGACACTTTGCCAAAAGAGACATACAGATGGCTAACAGATACATGATGTGGAGGATGTGGAGAAAGGGGAACCCACTTGCACTTTTGGGAATGCAAACTGGTGTAGCCACTCTGGAGAATATTTTGGAGGTTCCTCAAAAAGTTAAAAATAGAAGTACCTAGAATCCAGCAATTGCACTGCTAGGTATTTACCCAAAGGATACAAAAATGCAAATTCAAAGGAGTACATGCACCCTGATGTTTATAGCAGCATTATCAACAATAGCCAAACTATGGAGAGAGCCCAAATGTCCACTGACTAATGAATGGATAAAGAAGGTGAGGTATATATATCCAATGAAATATTCAACCATCAAAAAGAATGAAATCTTTCCATCTGCAACAACATGCATGGAGCTAGTGTATTAAATATGCTAAGTGAAATAAGTCAGTCAGAAAAAGACAAATACCATATGATCTCACTCATATGTGGAATTTAAGAAAGAAATTTGATGAATGTATGAAAAAGGGGGAAAGAAAAAAAGAAGAGAGGGAAATAAGCTGTAAGTGACTCTTTTTTTTTTTTAAGATTTTATTTATTTATTTGAGAGAGAGCACGAGAGGGGAAAGGTCAAAGGGAGAAGCAGACTCCCCACCAAGCGGGGAAC
This sequence comes from Martes martes, assembly GCF_963455335.1. NCBI lineage: Eukaryota > Metazoa > Chordata > Mammalia > Carnivora > Mustelidae > Martes > Martes martes. Next base: position 21,988,108 of record NC_137895.1, read on the forward strand.
ACAATGCAGGACTTGATCCCGGGACTCCAGGATCATGACCTGAGCCGAAGGCAGTCGCCCAACCAACTGAGCCACTCAGGCGCCCAGTCATAAGTGACTCTTAATGACAGAGAACAAACTGAAGGTTGATGGAGGGAGGAGAGTGGGGGGATAGGCTAAATGAATGATGGGTATTAAGGAGGGTACTTCTTGTGATGAGCACTGGATATTGTATGTAAGTGATGAATCACTGAATTCTATTTTACTCCAGAAACCAATATTGCTCTATATATTATCTAACAACAACAACAACAAAAAGTTGTCATATGCACTAATTTCATGACAACTTTGTGAGGCATTGAGTAATATTGCCATTACACAATATGCAAACAAAAGGCAGGAGATACTAATAATTGGCTTAGTCAGAATTTGAATGTAGTTCTTCTGATTCTAAGTCATGTGCTTTCTTGTTTTACTCTAGAGGATTAGCAGTTCATTGAGAGCAGCTCTCTAAAATGAAATAAATTTTTATTATCAGGGTCAAATGAAAGATTTGAACTGCAGGCCAGACAGTACCATTGGTTAGGTTTGCAATTTGGGGTGAGGTAATAAGTCTTCAATTAGTTCAAGTCTATCTATAAAATGAGGATACCACAAACTTCTGGTCAAGATGGCCCCATGAGGTCACAGTACATACCAATGAGTAATAAAGTATGACTAAATATCAAAAAGAAAAGGCCAAGTTCAATAACCAGGTAAACATTTCAGTGAACCATAAATGGAATAGAAATCCATGTAGTACACAGACTTAAGGACTGGGAACTCTTAACTCCGATCTAGTAGCTCAGTTTCTGTATGGCAGAGGGACTAATAGTGTTCTGTGCAAAACTGATGAGATCCAAGCTTATCCTTAAAACTTAGGATTTGGGGAAAAACAAGGAGCGGGAGGTCCCTGAAAACCAAAATTCAAAAATAAAGAAAAAAATTACATAAAACTAAGAAGTACAGCCAACAAAAACCAACCAAACCTGATTCATTTCAGGTAAGTTAATGTCATGGGACACATTCTAGCAGTTACATTTTAAAGCTTGAAGAGATTCAAAAAGTTCATTTTTAAAAAGCAAGAAATTATTAACAAGAAAGAGAAAGAAATACAACTATAAGAGCTAAAGAGTAAAAAGGAATTAGAGCTGCTAGAAGTGAAAAATAACATTTGGCGAAATGTGTGTAACAATATGTACTCTCTTAGCTTATAAAATTACAAGACTATTGTCAGCATTGCACAGGATTATGCAAACCTCTTTTTTGTGAATTAACCTTTTAATACCATGGGATGGGGAATGGTGAGAATAGTCTCGGAGATCTCTGTGAGGGAGGTTGTGAGCTCTGGAGCTGCAAGGAATCAGGGTAACTTTAAGAAAAGGAAAGACTATCAAAAAAGAAAGAATATCTTGACATATTCCACTTTATTCTAGAATTTGCCTAAAGAACCAGTTTTCTGAGACACTATGAACTATATGTTAAGGAAGAAAGAATTTATGCTTTTTTAAAGTTCCCCATAAAACAGCACACTTCTATTTCTTGTAGAGAAAAGAGAATGGAAAAAAGTACTACATAAATTAAGACCATCATTATCTTTCCCTTTTAGGGAAAAAAAAAATCACCATCTGGGGAGGAAATGTCTGGACATTGAGAATTTACGCTTTTTCTAATGTGCCTTTCTAAGGGGATATACATTTGAAATTGGGCATGCAAACCTGTTGTGTATGGTACATTTTCATGCAAATGTGCACATGCATATTGTAATGCCTGTTCTGTTCCACTCAAAAGTGGGTGGAGATATGAATATTATTGAACAAGTATAATTTTCATACAAGTATTGTGTGGGCAGCTTCCATTCTGGCTAAGCATCTTAGCAAAAATGAAAAGCTCAGATAAGAACAGTGGGATTTTGTAAACGTTAATATTACAGTATGAAGGTTTCTAATCACTCTCTAAGCCTATTTGGTCTTGAATTAAAAAGAATAGACCCATCAAGCCAGAGGGTAAATTGTCACAGAGGGAAAATTGATAGGTGGGGAAATAGAATATAGTACTTCATCCTATCTTTTTAAAAATACATATATATTTTTAAGGGAATAAGTGGTCTTTTGAAATTCTATATTTTGGAAGTCAGGCCAAGCATGATGTTTGACCTAGGTTATAAATATTCTATATTGTGAAACTGAAATTCTTGTTAAAAAAAAAAAAACTTTCTGAAGGAATTCAGAATATCTAGCAGCAGCAAAAACCTCCATAGCCCCAAATCATATGAAGACTAAGTATGGCAGTGGTTGGGGTTTACAAAGTATGATCAAGTTCTACCTTCCCCACCGCTCACACTGTTTTAAAGAAGCTGGGAACTGGAAAGGTGGCTTTGCTCTCCCTATAGTCTAATGGAATCAATGATTCTGAGGTGTAAAATAAAACAGAGGGAATAGAAAGGGGCTGGAAGTTAGATGAAGGAAGGACATTTTCTTGACAGCAAATGAGGAATAACCAAGAAGCCTCCCTAAAAACATAATCAGGGCTGGGAAATAACAAAAAGAGGAAAACAGAGAACAATTCTGTAACAAGATTCCAGTTCTGAGTTTGGGTAACTTTGGGGTGTGCAATTCCCATTTAAAGCTGAGCCATGGACCTAGAGCTAAGTCAACAAGAGCTTTTTTGATCAGTGACCCAAAGAATTTTAAAAGCATATCACCCAGGGATCAGTGCAAAAGTAAAGGCTATATTAGGATACAAGAATGAAGACATTTATAAAGATCTGATTTATGTATAAAATTGTGCCATCCTAAAATGAGTAATGAAACTGCTTATAATTATGCACCTGCTTCCGTTTCTATTCTTGCAATCATCAGATTCTTATTACCTCTTGCCTCAGTTTTTGCAGTAACCTTCTAACTGGCCTTTAGCCTTCAGTCTGTTCCCCATCTAAAGCATTCTACCACTTAGAACAGTTCAGTGGCTCCCCACTGCCTTTCAAGTGCAAAAGATGGCAGTCATATTTTCTGTGATCTGGAGCCACACTTACATGTCCAGCCTTACCTGCATTACTTTTCTCCATGTACTTTAAAAAAAAATTTAATTTAATTTAATTAACTTATAGTGTACTAATTTCCAAGGTAGAATTTGGTGACTCATCAGTTCCATATAACACCCAGTGCTCTTTCCATCAAGTGCCCTCCTTAATACCCATCTCCCAGTTACCCCCACCCACTTCCCCTCCAGCAACCCTCAGTTGTTTCCTATAGTTAAGAGCCTCCATGCCCTTTATGCCACAACCAACATGTCTAATAATCTTTCCCCAAACATTCTCCAGAATGGTGTTTCTAAATCACAAGCAAGATCCTGTTACTGCATAACCAAAAACCCTTCAGTGACTTTCTATATAGCTGCTCTGTAGGATGAACATTAATATTATTAGTCTATAGGACCCTATAAATCTGGCTCATGTCAAGCTCTTCAGCCTTTCCTCTGATCACCACACCCCAATTTATCCTCTTCCAAAACTAAAATCCGGTCATATGGAGCTACTTAAAACTGTCTGAATAGGCCAACCTGTTTCTTGCCCGGAAGCCTTTGTTGTTCCTTCTGCCTTGTACACTCTTCCTACTCCTACCATCCTCCTACCTTCAATGTCCCATGGTCCATGTTGGGGGAGGGGGCTTATTATTTTTTCCAAGATTTAGCTCAAGTTCATCTTCCTTACAAAATGCCTTAACATTTTTATAAAACTTGATTGCCACCTTCCTCACAAAAACACACTACTCTTTTTCCTGTAATCTCAGTGCCAAGTGCATATTTTTATCATTAAAACTGTAATTTTTCTTTTTCATTAACCATTTCCTAACATGTCTACAGTCTTATTAAGGGCAGGGACAATGTCTTATTTACCTTTGTAACCCTAGAATGGCACACAATGCAGAGAACAGAAGAGAGTTCAACAAATGGCAGTGAAGTGCTAACTCCTTGGGAATAAGGCCCAGTGGTATGCCCATTGTGCTTAATGAATATCTATTGAGCAAATAAATAAATAGATACTTATATTCTTTATGCCCTCTTTGTATGCAATAATAGAGTCTCTCTTGCAGAAAGCACACAGTGTCTATTATAGAGCAGTGCTTCTCAAACATAAATGTGCATGCAAATAAGTTGCAGATCTTGGTACTTTCTTTCAGTAGATCTGAGTTGGGGGATCAGGATTCTACATTTCTAAGGCAGAATCCATTAGGAGATGCCAGTGCTGCTGGTCCTCAGACTGCACTTTGAATAACAAAACTATAAAGGATACCAGGGGAAGGGATTTCACTGTTAGAGGTTCAGGTGTGAGACAAGTAGCAGAAGGAACTCAGCAAAGGGAATACTATTTGGTGGTGCCACAGCATTTACCCTGCTGTGAACATATCCAGGCAGACTTTTTGGGAGGTTGTGTTAGGGCCTGACATTTTATCTTTACTTTCTTTATTTCTCTATCAATGTATCTCTGAGAGTCAGGCTTTTTTCCTTCATTCACTCCCCCGCTATGATTCAGCCTGTATGATTTTCTCTGTAGAAGAGCTCCCCAGGTTCCATTTTCAAACTAACCTGAAGCTGTTCTCCTATTTGCTTTTCATAAACTTAAGTTCTTTCTGCTTCATTGTCCAAACCCTGGAAATACAATCTTTCCAGTTTTCAGAAGCTCTTCCAGCTGCCTGAATTGTTTTACCTCCATTTTAATCAGAAATAGCTTTTCCTTTCCCAGTATAAGAACCAACTTCACCTCTGCAAATGCTGATTTCTCAGCTGTGGCTGCTGTGATTGATAAGCACAGATCTCATTCTGAAAGACTTGCTGCTCTCCCCGCCCTACCAGTAGAAGAACATGAAGTAGTCAGGATTTTAAACTGTGGGAGAACACCAGAATTCTTACTGTTGACTGATCAAAGCAAATGTCATAAAGGAAAAGCAAATGTGGAGAGAAACTGGAGAGTTGGCTGGCAGTTGCAGGAGCTTGTGAATGCATGTAATATCATGAAAACTGCCAATGCTTTGCTAGTGTCAATTTATAATTAGAGATGCCATTTTAAGGTGAATTTTGACATTTACTGCTACTAGTTGACTTTTTCAGTAATATCTTGCTACATATGATAGCATTGTCTGTTTCTTTGAGAAATACGATAAATCCAGAGGCTTCAGATTCAATTCAGGAAACCATGAACATCTTATAAAATCATTTTACACCTTAAATTATAAGCCATTGTCGTCAGAAACACACACAAGCATATATGTGATTATAATTTAGTTTGATTATAGAATTTATAAATGTGAGATGATAAAATTCTATCATTTGGAAGAAAGTTAAGTAATTACGAAGCTTTCTCCCCGCCCCCCACCCCAAAATCCAATGGATCCATCAATACATGGTTTACATAATCACATTCAAAAGCATAAAAATAATGTATTTGAAATCTAAGTTATAGGCTTTAACATTCCCCTTAATCTAGGCAATATAGCCTAGATCCTAAGTTAATACTAAGTAAATGCTAGTTAATACTGAGCAATACTAAGTTAAATGGTTTACATGCCATTTAAAAATAGGCTTGCTTGATTAATTTTGCACTGATGGGATGAAAATTGGCCCAATTTTTCTATTGGTATTAAGCGGGCACATGCTTTAGCAGAGTTTAGAACTTCCACTGACTTCAAAAGAGGCAGAGATTTCTTTCTAGCATCTTGAAGCATTAAAAACCAGTTTCACTATGTGAATGCTGGAAATTTGTACCTATACATTTACTTGCTGGAGATTTCAAACCCTGCTATCAGCACAATGTACCTTTAACATTTGTAGAACACCTGCAGCCATTAAAAATTGACCCATCTCCTCCCCACTCCCGCTCCTTTCTAAAATATTTCTAAAATCTCAGAAGATAATTCTCCGGTGGTGGGGGGGAATGTTATCTTTGCTTTAGAAAACAATCAAAAGTTGTAGAATTTCAGAGCTGAAATGAATTCTAAAGCTCAGTTACTTTGGCTCCTGTTTTATAGCTGGGAAGGAAGTGGAGTTCTGGAAGGTGACAGCCACATGGAAACGGCATTTCCTGGCAGTCGGGCCACAGATCTTTCCATCACCATTGTTTACTGGATATGGGTATTAAATAAATCTAACAGAATTTAATTAGATCTCCAACAGACATATTTTAGAAATAAAGCATTAACTTTTGCAAGAATAGGTACAAATGTAACTGATAGCTCTCTGTGAGAAGGAAAATTCCCTTCTATTAAGCCATACCACAGGTTTTCCCCTAGTAGTTAGCCATTGGATTGAATCTTAACTACCTTTAATTCTTTTATGAGGTGGAAGAGATTTTTTAGATAAGGTAAGCCAAGAGGTTAAATAGAGCAGGATTCTGTTATACATGAAAGGACTGCACCTTGATTCTTCGGTTATTTTACAACCAAAATACCAATACCAGTTTAAAGGAGCAGTAAGCGTAAGCTTAGGATTTATGAACAATGATAAATGTGAAAACATTTTTTGAAGATTTTTATTTATTTATTTGAGAGAGAAAGCACGAGCAGAGGGAGGGGCAGAGGGAGAAGGAGAAGCAGGCACCCACTGAGCAGGGAGCCCAACATAGGGTGCCATCCCAGAACCCAGGAACTCAGCATAAGGCAGAGGCTTAACTGACTGAGCCACCCACGCACCTCAATGTGAAAACATTTTAAAGAAGGTGATAACTCTGGAAATTATGTTATGTAAAATATAAATGGAGGCTTAGACAAATGTTTAAAAAATGTTCATCACAAATATGATAAAGGGTTATATTCTTAACATATAAAGAATTCATACAAACTGATCTAAGAGAAACACTTAAAGCTAATAGAAAAATTGCCTAAGACATGAACTAGCTTTTACTGTGATTATGAGACATATTTAAACTATTAATACTAGAAATGCAGATTTTAAAGGGCTTATATTCTTTACCTATAAAAAAACTAAATTTCTCTCACTTTTTTCACTGATACTTTTTTCTTTTATAATGACATCTATTGGCTATAATGTAAATATGCTATAATTTAAAATATATATACTATATATTTTATATATATATAGTATATAGTATATATACTATATACTATATATTTAAAATATATATACTATATATTATATATATAATCTTCCTATATATAATCTTTATACACACACACACACACACACACATACATATATATGCTTTGAAGTATATATCAAGAACCTAAAATCTATGCAAATCCTTCTACCAAGTGAATCCACTTTAGAGAATGTATATCAAGGATCAGATGTAAACCAATATTTCTGGAGGAAGAGATTAATTATAGCATCATTTATAGTAACGAAAAGTTGTAATAAATAAAAACATGCAAACATAATTAAAGGACTAGATAAATCATAAAATATCCATAAGAAGGAATGTTTTATGATGTTTAAGAACTATGTTTTTACATGATACGTAGGGACCAAAAAAAATTTTGGCAACATAATGTTACATAAAAAAAAAATAAGAATAGTTTTTATCAAATTTGGAAAAATTTCAGCCATTATTTCTTCAAATATTTATTCTGTCCTTTCTGTGTTTTATTTTGGGTAGTTTCAGTTATTGTTTTCAAGTTTACCAATATTTTCTCTACAATGTCTATTTTTCCCTATACCCTATCTAATGTATTTTTCATCTCAGACTTTGAAATCTATCTCTAGAAGTTTGAAGGGGTGTGTGTGTGTGTGTGTGTGTGTGTGTGTATACACATATCTTTTAGATATCTACTTAAGTTTTTAAATATATGGAACAGAGTTCATATAGGATGTTTTAATATTTTATTCTTCTCATCTGCTAGTTCTGACATCTGTCAGTTCTGGGTCAGTTTTGATTGATTAATTTATCTCCTCATAAAGTCATATTTCCTGCTCATTTTCATGCCTGCTAATTTTTTTTTTATCAGATGCCAGACATTTTGAATTTTTCCTTGTTTGATGCTGCATGTTTTTCTGTTCCAAAAATATTCTTAAGCTTTTTCTGGGTGCATCAAATTACTTGGAAACAGTTTGATCCTTTTGGATATTACTTTTTGATAATATTAAGTCAGAACATAACAGTACTACATCTAAGGCTAATTATTCTGTACAACTAAGCAAGATCCTTCTGTTTACCTAATTTTAACATGACTGATGGGAATAGACATTACTCTTCTCCCTGTAAGCATTGGTTACTCTTACTACTAATTCTTTCAAGTAGTTCTTTCCCAGTATTGGGTTGTTTTCACTATTTTTTTAATTTTTTATTTTTTTTATTTTTTTATTTTATTTTTTATTTTTTTATTTTTTTATTTTTTTTCACTATTTTCATTATTCAGAAGAATACTTAAAGTGGTCCTTCTAGAGATCGTTGACATTTTGTCTCTGTGCAGGTCTCTCCTTTATATATTCTGCCTGACAACTGTAGTCATCATTGTCTTCCCACTCACTCAGCTTCATCTCTTCCTACCCTGGAGTCTACCACTTTGCCTAGATTCCCTTTTCTTGTACCACTGCCTGGAAATCCTCTCAAGGCAGTAAACTGGGCAATTATAGGATTTAACCTGGTTTGTTTGCTGTCTCTTGGAGATTTCTATCCTTCATGCTTCATGTCTAATGTTTGCAAACCATCATTTCATATATTCTATCTTTTTTTCTTCTTATTTTAAGCAGGAGGTCAAATCTGGTATCTTGTCTGGGAGTGGAAGCCCTTTTAATTTTTGATGTCTTTTTTTCCAAAATACTGTTGAAAATTGATTTATCTGTATGTAGTAGAGTATAAGGAGAAGTCTTACTACACAAAGAAAATCTGAGAGTACAAATAATCCCCAAGTCAGTTTCAAACAAGTATATGCCAGCATTTGACAAAATTCAACATACATTCATGATTTAAAAAAACAAAAAACAAAAAACTCTCAACCATGTAGGTTTAAAGGGAACATAATTCAACATAATAAAGGATAAGGGCCATATGACAAACCCACATCTCATACCATCACCAAAAAACTATTAGTACTGATAAATGAATGCAGTAAAGTTGAAGGTTACAAAATTAATGCACAGAAATCAGTTGCCTTTCTATACACTAATAACAAAGTAGCACAAAGAGAAATTAAGAAAGCAATCCCTTTTATAATTCACTAAAAAAAAAAAGAAAAGGAAAAAAGAAGCCTAGGAGGTTTCACCTCCTTAACCAAGGAGGTGAAAGATCTATACTCTAAAAACATAAAACTATAAAACACTGATAAAAGAAATTAAAGATGACACAAACAAATGGAAAGATATTCCATGTTCATTGATTGGAAGAATTAATATCATTAAAATGTCATTTTACCCAAAGCAATATAGAGATTCAATGCAATCTGTACCAGAATTCCAACATTTTTCATAAAACTAGAACAAATAAAACTAAAATTTGTATGGGAACCACAAAAGACACCAAATAGCCAAAGAAATCATGAGAAAGAACAAAGCTAGAAGTATCACAATTCCAGATTTCAAATAGACTGTAAGACTAGTAATCAAAACAGTATGGTACTGCCACAAAATTAGACACATAGATCAATAGAACAGAATAGAGAACCTATAAATAAATCCATGCTTATGTGGTCAATTAATTTGTGATAAAGGAGGTAGAATATACAGGGGAAAAAGAAAATCTTTTCAAATGGGTACTAGGAAACCTGGACAACTACATGCAAAAGAATGAAACTGGACCACTTCCTTACACCATACACAAAAATATACTCAAAATGCATTAAATATCTATATGTGAGATCTGAAACATAAAACTCCAAAAGGAAACACAGGCAGTAATTTTTATATATATGTATAGGCTGTAGTAACATTTATCTAAATACGTCTCCTTAAGGCAAGGGAAATAAAAGCAAGAATAAACCATTGGAACTACACCAAAATAAAAGGCTTTTGTACAACAAAGGAAACCATCAACAAAGCAAAAAGACAACCTACAGAATGGGAGAAGATATTTGCAAATGACATATCCAACAAAGGGTTAGTATCCAAACTATATAAAGAACTTAGACAACTCAATACCAAAAAAACCCCCACAAATAATATGATTAAAAATGAGCAGTGTACCTGAATAGACATTTTTCCAAAAGAGATGTATAGATGTATAGATGGTAACATGAAAAGGTGTTGTGTCACTTATCATCAGGAAAATTCAAATCAAAATCACAATGAGATATCACCTGACACCAGCCAGAATGGCTAAAATTAAAAAAAAAAAAAAAGAAAGAAAAAGAAATAACAAGTGTTGGTGAATATATGGGGAAAAAGGAACCCTCCTGCACTATTGATAGGAATGTAATTTGGCACAGCCACTGTAGAAGACAATATAGAGATTCCTCAAAAAGTTAAAAATGGAAATACCGTATAATCCAGTAATCTACTATTGGGTATTATTCAATGGAAATGAAAACACTAATTTGAAAAGATACATGCACCTTTATGTTAATTGCAAATTATTCAATAGCCAATATATGGAAGTAACCTTCATGTTCACTGATAAATGAATGGATAAAGAAGATGTGGTATGTATATGTATACAATGAAATATTGTTCAGCCATAAAAAAGAATGAGATGTTGCTTTCTGCAACAGCATGGATAGACCTACAGTGTATTATGTTAAATGAAATAAATCAGAGAAATACAAATACTGTATGATTTTGCTTATGTATGAAATCGTAAACAACAAAAATGAATCAACAAACAAAAAAATATAAACAGACCCATAAATGCAGAGAACAAACTAATGGTTGCCAGAGGGGCACAATTTAGGACATGGGTAAAAATGGGTGGAGGGGAGTGCAAGATATAGGCTTCCAGTTATGGAATAATTAAGTCATGGGAATAAAAGTTGCAGCACCATGAATATAATCAGTAGAATTGTAGTAGTATTGTATGGCGACAGATGGTAGCTACACTTGTGGTGAGCAGAGCATAAAGTATAAACGTGTCCAGTTACTACGTTTTACACTTGAAACTAATGTAACTTTGTGTGTCAACTATATTTCAATAAAATAATAATAAGAAAAATGTATGCAAAAAACTACCAAATGTATGCAAAAAAAACTAGCACATGTTCATACATTCACATTAAGAGAAGAAAATAATATCAGAATATTGCAACAGTACTGATCCCAGGGATTATGTGTGATTTATATTCATTTTCATACATTTTTAATTGTCTTCAAGTACTACAACATGTAAATTTTACTAAAAATAAATGTTACATATAAGTATATGTAACTTTTGAACTTGTATTTTGGAAAAAAAACAACACTCTAAAACCAATGAATAGCATATATGAGAGTGTGTGTGTGTGTGTGTGTGTGTGTGTGTATGCCATATCTGATTTTATGAGAGGAATGGGGTCTACTTACCAGCAAATGACATACACAATGATGTAGATAGTGGGTTCTGCTACTAGAAACCTTTCACCAAAAACTTAATGTCCAGCATTCAGTGAGGCTGGGAAAGGATATGTTACTGCTTGATTTTGGGATCAGATAATATCTAAGTTCTTTCAGTGAGGCTAGGAAAGGATATGACTTGGGTAAAAAAGCTTGATTTGGGTATCAGATAATATCTAAGTTCTTTCCAACTGGGAATTTTTGTGCTAGCTTTTGTTTTTGAGAATATCTAAATGTTGGTTAAATTTCAAGGACAGACTGATTGCCTTGGAAAGAGGCAACCTTATACAGCCTCTTCATAGTCAAGAATGAATGTTCCTATGGAAATGTTAAATAAAATGATTTCTGGGAGTGCAATGAAATTTGACTTTTCCATTTGTTCATAACTGGCTAAGTGAGCAATTTTAACTAATTGCAAAGAAATAAAAGATAGTGAAAAGGCTAAAAATCAAATAAATACAGGCTAACATAGACTGTATTTGAAAGAGACTTATTAAACTAAGTAGATATGTAAGCACACTCTTAAGAATTCAGAAGATTGTACTCTAGGGGAAAAAAAAAAAAGCAAAAGCAGAGGGACATAGTGTTGGAAAGGACCATAGATGTCTTCTAGTCCATTGTTTTCCAAGTATGTCTGGAAACTACCTGGGCCTGAATCCTGACTCTGTCACTTACAAGCTGCATGACTTGGAACAAGTTATTAACTCTTCTGTACCACAACTTCCCCTCTGTAAAATCAGAATTAAAACAAGTGTCGTGAAGATTTTATCAGTTAACCTAAATATAGAGCTTAGGATACCTAGCACACAGAAACTTTAAACAAATATTAGCTGTTATTATTCTAGGTGTAGATGGATGAACTTTTTTATTTTTTGAAGATTTTATTTATTTATTTATTTGACAGAAAGTGACACAGTGAGACAGAGAACACAGCAGGGGGAGTGACAGAGGGAGAAGCAGGCTTCCTGCTGAGCAGGGAGCCCAATGTGGGGTTGATCCCAGGACCCTGGGATCATGACCTGAGCTGAAGGCAGACGCTTAATGACTGAGCCACCCAGGGACCCTGGATAAACTTTAAAAATATTAAAGTCCTGGTGCCTGGTGCCTGGTATGACTTTGATCTTTTCTAATTTCTTGAGATTTGTTTTGTGGCCTAACATGTGATCTATTCTGGAGAATGTCCTATGTGCACTTGAAAAGAATGTGTATGCTCTTGTTTTAGGATAAAATGTTCTGAACATATCTGTTAGATCCATCTGTTTCAATGTGTCATTCAAAGCAGATGTTTCCTTGTTGATTTTCTGTTTGCATGATCTATCCACTAATGTAAATGGGGTGTTAAAGTCCTCTACTATTATTGTATTACTATCAATTACTTCCTTTATGTTTGGTGTAGGTGCTTTATGCATTAGGATACTCCCATAATATCTTGCAACACTGGAAAAATAAAATAAAACTTTAAAAATGATGCTTCCCTATTGGGTTCATAAATATTTATAATTGTTATATATTCTGATTGGATTGTTCCCATTATGATTAGATAGTGTTCTTCTTTGTCTCTTTCTAGTCTTTGTTTTAAAGTCTACTTTGTCCAATGTAAATATTGCTCCCCTGCTTTCTTTTCACTTCAATTGGACTAATGAATACTTTTTCCATCCCTTCAGCTTAAATCTGCATGTGTCTTTAGGTCTGAAATGAGTCTTCTGTAGGCCTGCTTATGGTCTTTCCTTTCCACTTAAAGAGCCCCTTTAACATTTCTTGTAGGGCTGGTTTAGTGGTCATTAATTAGTTTAACTTTTGTTTGTCTGGGAAACTCTTTATCTCTCCTATCCTAAATGATAGCCTTGCTGGTTAGAGTATTCTTGGCTGCAGGTTTTTTCATTTCAGCGCTTTGAATATATCATGCCACTTTCTTCTAGCCTGCAAAGTTTTTGCTGAAAAATCAGCTAATAGCCTTATGGGGTTTCCCTTGTATGTGACTGCCTTCTTCTCTGTTGCTGCTTTTAAAATTCTCCTATTATCCCTCTTTTTGCCATTTTAATGACTATGTGTCTTGGTATGGACTTTCTTGGGTTGATTTTGTTGGGGGCTTTCTGGGTTTCTGTTTCTTTCCCCAGATTCAGGATGTTTTCAGCTATTATTTCTTCAAATAATATTTTCTGCCCCCTTTCCTCTCTATTCTCCTTCTGGGATCACTAAAATGTTAGTGTTATTACACTTGATAATGTCACTGAGTTCCCTAAGTCTGTTTTCATTTTTTGTTATTATTTTTTCTCTCTTTTGTTCAGCTTGATTGCTTTCCATTACTCTTTCTTCCAGGTCACTGATTCATTTTTCTGCTTTCTCTAGCCTATTATTTTTCCATCCAGGATTTTTAAATTTCAGTTACTGGGTCCTTTATCTCTGATTGGTTCTTTTTTATGTTTTCTATCTCTTTGTTAAGGGTCTCACTAAGATCCTCCACTATTTTCTCAAGTCCAGTGAGTATCTTTATGACCATTACTTTAAATTCTCCATAAGAGAATTTAATTTGTTTTGTTTAGCTCTATTGCTGTTTAATTTGTTTTGTTTAGCTCTATTGCTGTGATTTTTGTCCTGTTATTTCATTTGCAACATATCCCTCTGTCTCCTCATTTTATCTAACTCTCTGTGTGTTTCTATGTGTTAAGAAAGTCAGCTATGTCTCCTAATCTTGAAAGTAGTGGCCTTATGAAGAAGAAGTTCTATAGTGCCCCATGGTGCAATTTTCCCTGTTCATCAGAACCTGGTGCTTAAATGATATCTCCTGTGTGTGTTGCATACACCCTCTTGTTGTGGCTAAGCCACTTTTGCCTTCAGTCCAGTTGTCTGCAATGACTCTCTTTGTCTGTTGTGGGCAAGATTTGGTTGCTGTGTTGTTAGTAGACCAATCTGGGGTTTCCTTCCATTTGAGTTGAATCATATCAGCATTTACCAGAGAATGCAGTAGCATGGAATTGCAGGGCACTTTCCCTGTGTTGCCCTGAGAAGCTTTCATTGGTGGGTGGGGACTGCAGTCAGACCCAATATATGTCCCCTACCCACAGCTGAGGCCACAGCCCAAATTGTGCGTATGATTCTCTTACCCTTTCCTCAGGGCAGGAGTCACTTTGGAGTAGTGATGGCCCCTGTTGGGGCTGCTTGCACACTGCCAAGCTTCTGGTACCACTTTAGAGGGACTCCTATTAAGGGCATGTAATAGGGGTGTCTAGGTGAATGTGGGAGTGGGGCACATAGAGCCAGGAGGGTCCACTATGGTCCACTGCAGGAGGGGACCTGCTGCCTCCTGGGAAAACTTCTGCCCAGGCAGAGATGTAGGGGTGGGTCTACAGAAGAGTGCTGGGGTAGGGTAAAAATGCTGTTAGTAAGCCAGATGTTCATGCTGCACTGGTTCCCACAGTTTTCCTTGTATCTAGACTGGGGATGGGAGAGGGAAATGGTTCCCATCAGCTCTTTTGTTTTTGTAGAAGTCTCTCAAAGATCCCTGACCCTCTAATACCTGCTCTGAGATTAGTAAAAATATCTTCCCATATATTCCAGGCATTTTTGCACTGCAGCTTCCATGCTGCATCTCAGAGAGGCTCTTTCTTGAGCTGTATCTTTAAGGGTGGGGACTCAGTTTCCTATCACCCCCACAGTTCTTCCAGAGCTAGACCTTCTTATTTTTAAAGTTCCAGGTGTGAGGTCCTACTGATTGTAAGAACTCATGAAGTTAGGCCCCTTTGGTTTTCAAAGCCAAATCTTATGGGGACTCATCTTACCATGGAGGGCCCCCCAGGCTTGGGATGCTTACTCTGGGATCTCTTCCTCTCCCCTCTTTGTGCCTGCAGCATCTCTCTCTCCTGTAGACCATCCTGCAGGCCCATTTAGCTCCCTCCCAACTGTATCTCCACCCTTTCCACCCTCTGCAATTTGACCTTTTCTTTATAGTTAGCTGTGGAGATCCTGTTCTACCAGTTTTTGGGTCATTTTTCTGGGTTATTTACACTGCTGTGGGTGTTCTCTAAGTATATCCATGGGATAAAGTGACCCTAGGATCTTCCAACTCTGCCATCTTTCCCCCACTTCTGAACATTTTTTGACCATTCAAAAATGCCTCGTTATTTTTTAAAATGTGGTAGATTATTAATCCAGTACACTGAGCACTTACAAGTTTGAGTAATTATATGCTACCTACCTAGGTTCCCATGAGTATTTTCGATTTGCATACAAAATGGTTCTTCACTTCCAGTTCTAAATTCTGGGCGTATTTACTTCTATATTGATACCTGACTGTGACATTAGTCTCTCTGCATACCCAGCAGTTTTTATGAGACTAAGGACCATAATATATACTTTATACCTTCATATGTAAACACTTTGAAAAAATACAAACAGATTTAAGAGGCATATCCAGTGGCCTTATTTACAATGATTCCCCTTTCTTTTTAACTCCAAAGATGCCTGCACTCACCCACAGATTCCACATTTGTTTCTTACTTTTTATATTTATAGTTTTCAATTTGCTAGGTTCCTGGCAATGTTATATGAAACCCATTTAGCAGGGTGTTATAAATTCCTCACTGGGCTATCTATCTCTAGATTAACACTGGAAAGAATATATTTGCTTAAGAAGCAGTAAGAGCACAAGAAAAGATGGAATTTATGATGATGCAACCTAAAAATACATTCTTTAATTAAAAAAAAAATTATAACAGGGGTGCTTGGGTGACTCGTTTGGTTATATGTCTGGCTATTGGTTGTGGCTCAGATCATGATCTCAGGGTTCTGATATCAAGCCCCATGTTGGGCCTTGTGCTTGTGGGGAATCTGCTTGGGATTCTCTCTCTCCCTCTGCCCCTTCCCCCTTTAAAATAAATAGATAAAAGCTTTTTTAAAGAGTAACAACTATCATAACCACAACACAATTAGTAGATAATATTCACTGAATGCTTACTATGGGTAAGGCATTCTTCTAGGTGTCTTAAATGTAAAAACTCATTTCATTTTCACAAAGCCCCATTAGGTAGATGCTACTGTTTTTCCTTTTTTAAAGAAGAATGAACTTATTTTGATGAGTGTTGATAAATGTAGAGTATTGTTGAATCATTATTTTGTACACCTGAAACTAATATAAACTGTATGTTAATTATACTTGAATAAAAAAATAAAGATGAAGAAACTGAAGCACATAGATTTTAAGTAAATTGCTGAGAGTTGCATAGGAAGTAAGCAACACAGCTATGATTCAAACCTACATAATCTGGCTATAGAGTTTGTACTTGTATTAGCATTCTCCAGAAAAAAACTAGAAAAAGAGAGGAGGAGGGAGGGGGGTGTTATAATTAATTGGCCCACAGAATTATGGAAGTGGGCAAGTCCCAAGATCTACAGGGTGAATTGGCAAGCTAGAGACTCAGGAGAATGAATATCTTAGTTCTAGTTTAAGTCTGAAAGCCTGAGAGTGAGAAGAGCCAATGGTGCAGTTCCCATCTAAAAGCTGGCAGGCTCAAGAACCAAAGAGAACTAATGTTTCAGCTGCAGTCTAAAGGCAGGAAAAGAGCTAATGTCCCAGTTTGAAAGTGTTCAGGCAGGAATAATTCTCCCTACCAGGAAGTGTCAGCTTTTTTTTTTTTTTTTCTATTCAAGTCTTCAGTTGATTAGATGAGAACTATCCACAGTAGAGAGGGCAGTCTGCTTTACTCAGTTAACCAATTTAAATATTAATCTCATCCACAAACAAGCTTACAGAATCATTTTGAAAAATGTTTGACCAAATATCTGGGCAACCTATGGTTCAGCCAAGTTGACACATAAAATTAATCATCACAATACTCTTAACTACTATTCTGATATTTCATAGTTATGTGGTATCCCAATAATGAAAGCTAATAGATTATATGTTATACCATTGCAAAGCATTAGTCGAAAACAAGTGGTTATTTCTTTAAGGATAGTTTATCATAAAACATATATCCAAATATTTTGAAGTCAGTTCATCTCCAAAGTATCTTAAATCAGATTCCTGACATAAAAATCATGGCCAAAGCAATAAGAGATTTGGTGTTGTATGTTTTCAGATACTAAGAATCTATGTTCCCTAGCAACACTATTTAGAGGCACATAAAGAAACTTTCCAATACCATTTATAGCAAGTTTTTTCCCCCTACATTACTACTTTACTCTAAACTCATGACTACTACAGAAAAAAAAATGAGCTTTAAAATTTTAAGTAATGTTCCTGAGAGGACATTATGATGTTCAACCAAAATGAATGTTCATAATATTGGTTAGATTTATTTAAAATTCTGTAGAGCCTCACTTAATTTTTCTCTCACAGCTATACTGATTATATATATGTTTGTTATAAATGGTTATTAGAATTCAATGTTACTAGCAATGAGAACTTTCTATATTTTCTTGAAATTAAATGAACAAAATATAAGTCCCTTTATCTATATTCTACCCTATATGTGTGTATAAATATGTAAGTATATATTTGTTTATATGTAAGTGACTAGATACATATATGTGTGTTTATACAAATTTGTACATATGTATATGCACATATATACATACATTAAGATGTACTACTTGATCTCTAATGGCAAGATTCATACTTTGTAGTTTCTACTTTGAAAATCTTGTCCCAAGCAAGACTTTCAGAAAATATCAGATTTCATAAGGCCATAAAGATTAACAGGTTGTTATCATAGGAATAGATGAACGTTTCAGTATGCAGAAAACTCTTAATGTCAACCGAATAAAGAAAAGCACATAATTATCCTAATAGGTGTTTAACGTGCATTTGATAAAATTCCACACTCATAAGATTAAGAAGTAATTGCTTAACAAACTATAAATAGAGATAATATCTTTAAACTGATACAAATTTGTCTAAAACATACAGCAAATATATGTCACTGCTTCTATTGAAAAATACTAAGTCCTGACCAATGCAATAAGAAGTAATAAGAGACCTAATGTTTGAAAAATAAGACATAAACTGACATTTTATGTGGTCTATAAGGTTATATTCATAGAAAATCCAAAAGAAACTACAAACTGTTAATTTCAGCAAAGTTGCTAGATATAAGATTGTTATACAAAACCAGTGGCATTCTCATGTACCATCACACATATACAAAATACCCTTCTTTCACAATAGTAACAAATCTATAAATTACCTAGGCATAAATCTAATAAAAGATGTGCAAGAGCTTTGTGGGGGGAAAAAAACCTAGAACACTTTTTTTTTAATATTAAAGTTATGAATAAATGAAGCAGTAGACCATATCCAAAATGGACTGACTCACTGTCATGGAGAAGGTATTTATCTCCCAATTTAAACTCTAAAGCACTGTAATATTATAAGAGATTTTTATGGGATTTGACAAGCATATTCTAAAATTAATGAGGAATAACAAAGAACAAAAGTAAGTCAAAATGATTTTGAAAAATATGAGAGAATTTTCCTTGCCAGATATCAGATATTATCATGAAACTACAGTAATTAGGATGATGTGGAATTAATGCAAAAATAGACAAAGTGATGATGACATGGAAAAAGGAACCTAGAAGCATAGATATAAATTTAAGGATAAACACCTGTGTAGCATCTACCATGCATAAGAAAACAGTATTTTACAATATTTGTTTAATTAAAAAAAATAAAGCCCCTTATAAACCTCTTCACCAGGGCACCTGAATGGTTCAGTGGGTTAAAGCCTCTGCCTTTGGCTCAGGTCATGATCCCAGGGTCCTGGGATCGAGCCCCAAATCGGGCTCTCTGCTCAGCAGGGAGCCTGCTTCCACCTCTCTCTCTATCTGCCTGCCTCTCTGCTTACTTGTGATCTCTGCCTGTCAAATAAATAAATAAAATCTTTTTAAAAATAAATAAATAAATAATAAAATAAAATAAACCTCTTCACCAATCCAGTCCATGGAAAATGATAAACAACAAATTTATGGATGGAGGTAGGGAAAATAAATTAGAGAGTAAGCATAGGGAGCTTCAAATGTATCTTTAATATATTATTTCTTAATCATCTGAAGCAAATTCATAAAGCTGTGTAGTGAGTTTCTTGATTCTTATTCTCTATACTTTTCTATAGAATTTTAATATTTAAATCTGTTTTTAAGATGTTAATGTAAAAATGATTTAAACTATCACCTTCAAGTGCAAATATGATTAATCACACCATAGTCATTCAATCATTTGTTTAATGAGTTGCCAGCAGAAGGTAGAGTAGGTTGATAAAGAGTGACAGTTACTTGATGACTGAACTGTTTGAAATACTAATCTAGGAATTCTTCCATAGGAAAAAGTACTGACCCAGTGATTGACAGCATGAGTTCTCTAGTCTCAACTCTTCAGTAAGCTGGCTATGGGACCTGGGGCAAGAATTAGCCTCTTGAGAACTTGCCTTCCATTAGAGTTAAATAGAAAGGTTGGGCTAGATCATCTTTGATGTAGCAGCCCCATTTGCACTTGAGATTGTTGAGGAGCAGTACACAAGAAATAACAACACAGTAAAAATTTAAGAATCACTTTATCAAGAGCTCCACATGAATACCCTATAACTTTTGGTGAAGAACTTCAGGAAATTCTGTATTGGAGTGCAAGACTAAAGCCTTTTACTTTTCCTGCTTTGCCCACACAATGCCCTCCAAAAATCTGAATTATGGGTCTAAAAATCTAAATTATGGCTCCAGCAAATCCTTGCGTGTTGTCAAAATGTTCCATAAAAATAGAGTCCTTTAAAATATGGTTCAACTTAAATTATGAAAATAGAAACTAAAGCAAAATAGATTTTAACTTGACAAGGGAAGGTGTTTTACAAGCTATGTAGTCTTTCATTAAAAGAACTCACTTCTTTAGGAAGAAATGAGTTTTCTATTACTGGAGTCTAAATATTGTATGGCAGGGAAACTGCCAGATGATTCAAGTCTTCCATGGAGAATTGGACTAGTGATTTTTTTTATGGCTTTTTACTTTATTATTATTATTTTTATTAACATATAATGTATTATTTGTTTCAGGGGTACAAGTCTGTTATTCATCAGTCTTACACAATTCATAGCACTCATCATAGCCCATACCCTCCCCAGTGACCATCACAAAGCCACCCCATCCTTCCCACCCTCCTTCCCTCCAGCAACCCTCCATTTGTTTCCTGAGATTAAGAGTCTCTTATGGTTTATCTCCCTCTCTGGTTTCCTCTTGGACTAGTGATTTTTAAGACCCATTCCTACTTGATTCCAGAAAACTTGTCTTGATTTTTCAAACGTTCTTCAGTACTGCTGTATGTAGAGAGAACCTCCTAAGATTAAAGATTTGACTTTTGATTTTAGCTGTAGAATATAACTTAGTTTCCCAAGAAAAATTCTGACTAACAAGAATTCCTTTTTTGGTTTGTGTTTCTAAGAACTCTGAGTCTGAACCTCTATATTGTATCTCTTTCTCTCAAGAAATTTGGAAGTTTTTCTCTGCCCTATGACTGCAAGGAACTACTTCTTTTAGATCTAAGATATTCCCACAGGACTTCATCTTATTGGTAGGAGGCACCACCATCCTGGGTAAACAGTAATTTGAGACTGTTATGTCATCCAAGGCTTTTGGATTAACAAAAGTGGCCCTTTTTGTTTGAAATATTTGTTAGGTGAACCTAGCCATGGAATGGAAGGGAATTAGAAAAATTCTTAGATGAAATTATTTTCTTTCAACCCACAATAATAATTTATATGCCTGGTATATTAATAAAAAACAGTCATACGTATTCTTCACTCAATCCCTGTCTAAAAATCTATATATAGCCCCCATTGACCGCTGAAGACTGTTTACAAGGAGAACCAGAAAATACTTACTTTAATTGAGCTTTCTTGACACTGATAGTTAAATAACATGAAATGGTAGTGCTGCTATTGTCTTATTGAAAAGCAAATGGATACATTCTTTTGTATTATATATGTGTTCCCAGGAGAAGAATGTATAAAACACATTTTAGATAATAGTTTTATGTCTTTAATACATAAAGGGAACTTACTTAAATAACACTGTGGCGGGGCGCCTGGGTGGCTCAGTGGGTTAAAGCCACTGCCTTCGGCTCAGGTCATGATCCCGGCGTCCTGGGATCGAGCCCCGCATCGGGCTCTCTGGTCGGCAGGGAGCCTCTTCCTCCCTTCTCTCTCTATGCCTGCCTCTCTGCCTACTTGTGATCTGTCTAATAAATAAATAAAATCTTAAAAAAAAAAAAAAAAGATTGGTCAAACAAAACAGAACTACTTCCATTACTTATGTTTCTCAAACCCAAAAGTGGCCTACCTGATATAACCTTCCCATTCCACTTGAACAGATTCTGCCTTTTCCCATCATTTATTTATTTACGTACTTATTTATATATTTCTTTACTTATTTACTTACTTATTTATTATATTACTTATTTAGTTATTTATTTATTATATTACTTATTTATTTATTTATGGGAGGGGACAGAGGGAGAAGGGAGAGAGAATCAGAAGTAGTGTAGAGCCCAATGTAGGGCTCAATATCATGACCCTGAGATCATGACCTAAGTGGAAATCAAGAGTCAGTGGCTTAACTGACTGAGCCACCCAGGTGTCCCTTTTCCCATCTTTTAAATGCAATCTCCTGTTTGGCCTCCTCAAACTAACTTCATTTGATTCTGGTCTTTCCAGTGCCTTGCCATTAGCTTCTGTCTTTTTCACATACAACAGTAAACACTTTATTCAAGTACTATTGAAGAGTTGTCATTGTTTTTATGAATTTTGGTATTTCCTATTGACTATAATGGTTATGTTTTCTTTTTGTATTTATTTTTTCCCCAGACCTTATCTTTTTCTCTATCCGATTTAAAACTCCATCAGGGTAAAATCAAGTCTCCAATTCACTCAGTGGCTAGCTCATAGTATATATTAAATGTATTTGAATAAACCAGTGAATGAGTAAATATATTATGTATATTTAATACATAAATGTATTTTGTTTTTTAAAAGATTTATTTATTTTAGAGAGAGAATGCATGGGGGAAGGGGCAGAGAGAGAAAGAGTAAGTCTAAAGCATATTCCCCACTGAACAGGGATCCTGTCATGAGGCTTGATCTCATGACCTGAGGTCATGACCTGAGCCAAAATCAAGAGTTGGGTGCTCAGATGACTGAGCTGCCTATGACTCAACTGGCTAAGTCACCCAGCAACCCATAAATGCATTTTAATAAATTAATTGGAAAATCTCTTATCACAGGATAAAATTCTCTATAGTTCTCAAATGGTACACTAAACGCACTACAATAGAAAATTTCTGATCAGTATCCTTTTGTTTCTGTATGTGTGGGTGGTGGTTCTAACCATGAATTGAGAAGAGAACTCAATTTTTCAATGATTTTATTGTCTGGTCACCAAGTAACACTTACTTTTTTATTTTTTCCACTCTTCACATCCATATCAAATTCTCAACTAAACTGCATAACTAATCTATACACCTAAACTTTTACATTTGTGCATTAACCCAGACCAAGACTCACTCATAAAGAGAACAAGCAAAAGTAAAACTATGTCATTTCATCTCCTTCCTACATCTACTAAGTTTTTTTTTCCTTCTGAGTTTTAAACACAATATTTTACTTACTAAAATTCTGTAGAACAGGTGGGCATGAGACTTTGTATTTGTCTCTAGCTTCCTTTTAATAGGAAAGTGATTTCTATATATGTAAACAAAACAAAATTGTACTGCAACCAAATGTAGATGTTTCAAGGAGTTTATTATACTAGGACTTGATATATGCTTTTTCATATGCAAATCTGAATTTCTGTGATATTCTAATTTCAGTAGATGTTCAATAAGTGGAGAAAACAGAAGGCCTCGTGTTATGTGTCATCCACATCACCTTTAGTATTGGAATGATAGTTTACCTGTAATTATTTATAATTTGCATCCTTTTGAAACAATAATGAGCTGTGTTTATCATATTTAGCAACCACTCATTAGATGATCTATAGGTCTGTATAAAATCATTTGGACATCTTAAGGGATCCTTTGCTCAGGTCTAATACTTCTGGGATTTTAATACTCTTGATTAGATTTTTAACTTCACTACTTTTAACATAGATTTCTTTCCCTCCCAGTAAATCAACAAAGACATTTTTACTTTCCTAAAGCTTACTAATTGACTGGCTATTACATAGATTTCATCATCTGTTATGCTGAATCATTCAAAACAGACTTTCAGCATTCAATATGGGTTGTCTCAAAATTGAGTTGATTACAGCCATCTGTATTGACCATAAAGACAAACTCAATAAACAGATTGGAGGAACTGTGATTTGCTCACCAAGGATGGGAACAGCAATGTGTTCAGATCATTCACTGTCCTTCTCTAAGAGAAGCAAGAAATCAATAAAGCAAGTTCTCATCACTGAAACTATGTAGCCAGGGGGATGTCAACATTTAATATCCAAAGGATAATATGATGTGCTTTTAAAAAAAGGGGGGGAAGAGATTTTTTAAAAGTACTCATTAGGATAACTTGTTTTTATTAGTTGTTGTTTTTTTTCTTTTCAGCATAACAGTATTCATTGTTTTTGCACCACACCCAGTGCTCCATGCAATATGTGCCCTCCTTAATACCCACTACCTGGCTCCCCTAACCTCCTACCCTCCCCCCGCCCCTTCAAAACCCTCAGGTTGTTTTTCAGAGTCCATAGTCTCTTATGGTTCACCTCCCCTTCCAATTTCCCTCAACTCCCTTCTCCTCTCTATCTACCCTTGTCCTCTATATTATTTGTTATGCTCCACAAATAACTGAAACCATATGATACTTGACTCCTCTGTTTGACTTATTTCACTCAGCATAATCTTTTCCAGTCCTGTCCATGTTACTACGAAAGCTGGGTTTTCATCCTTTCTGATGGAGGCATAATACTCCATAGTGTATATGGACCACATCTTCCTTATCCATTTGTCCGTTGAAGGGCATCTTGGTTCTTTCCACAGTTTGGCGACCGTGGCCATTGCTGCTATAAACATTGGGGTACAGATGGCCCTTCTTTTCACTACATCTGTATCTTTGGGGTAAATACCCAGTAGTGAAATTGCAGGGTCATAAGGAAGCTCTATTTTTAATTTCTTGAGGAATCTCCACACTGTTCTCCAAAGTGGCTGCATCAGTTTGCATTCCCACCAACAGTGTAAGAGGGTTCCCCTTTCTCCACATCCTCTCCAACACACGTTGTTTCCTGTCTTGCTAATTTTGGCCATTGTAACTGGTGTAAGGTGGTATCTCAATGTGGTTTTAATTTGAATCTCCCTAATGGCTAATGAACATTTTTTCATGTGTCTGATAGCCATTTGTATGTCTTCATTGGAGAAGTGTCTGTTCATATCTTCTGCCATTTTTTGATATGATTATCTGTTTTGTGTGTGTTGAGTTTGAGAAGTTCATTATAGATTCTGGATATCAACCTTTTATCTGTACTGTCATTTGCAAATATCTTCTCCCATTCTGTGGGTTGCCTCTTTGTTTTGTTGACTGTTTCCTTTGCTGTGCAGAAGCTTTTTATCTTGATGAAGTCCCAAAAGTTCATTTTCGCTTTTGTTTCCTTTGCCTTTGGAGACATATCTTGAAAGAAGTTGCTGTGCCTGATATCAAAGAGGTTACTGCCTATGTTCTCCTCTAGGATTCTGATGGATTCCTGTCACACGTTGAGGTCTTTTATCCATTTCAAGTTTATCTTTGTGTACGGTGTAAGAGAATGGTCGAGTTTCATTCTTCTACATATAGCTGTCCATTCATTGAAGAGACTGTCTTTTTTCCACTGTATATATTTTCCTGCTTTGTCGAAGATTATTTGAACATAGAGTTGAGGGTCCATATCTGGGCTCTCTACTCCGTTCCACTGGTCTATGTGTTTGTTTTTATGCCAGCACCATGCTGTCTTAGTGATCACAGCTTTGTAGTAAAGCTTGAAATCAGGTAACATGATGCCACCAGTTTTATTTTTGTTTTTCAAATTTTCCTTAGCAATTCGGGGTCTCTTCTGATTCCATACAAATTTTAGGATTATTTGCTCCAGCTCTTTGAAAAATACCGGTGGAATTTTGACCGGAATGGCATTAAAAGTATAGATTGCTCTAGGCAGTATAGACATTTTAACAATGTTTATTCTTCCGATCCAAGAGCATGGAATGGTCTTCCATCTTTTTGTGTCTTCTTCAATTTCTTTCATGAGTGTTCTGTAGTTCCTCGAGTACAGATCCTTTACCTCTTTGGTTAGGTTTATTCCCAGGTATCTTATGGTTCTTGGTGCTATAGTAAATGGAATCGGTTCTCTAATTCCCCTTTATATATTTTCATTGTTAGTGTATAAGAAAGCCACTGATTTCTGTATATTGACTTTGTATCCTGCCATGTTACTGAATTGCTCTGTGAGTTCTAGTAGTTTGGGGGTGAAGTCTTTTGGGTTTTCCATATAAAGAATCATGTCATCTGCAAAGAGAGAGTTTGACTTCCTCATTGTCAATTTGGATACCTTTTATTTCTCTTTGTTGTCTGATTGCTGTTGCTAGGACTTCTAATACTATGTTGAACAAGAGTGGTGAGAGTGGACATCCTTGTCGTGTTCCTGATCTCAACGGGAAGGCTGTGAACTTTTTCCCATTGAGGATGATATTTGCTGTGGGTCTTTCAAGGATAGATTTTATGACGTTCAGGAATGTTCCCTCTATCCCTATACTTTGAGTTTTAATCAGGAATGGATGCTGGATTTTGTCAAGTCCTTTTTTTGCATAAATTGAGAGGACCATGTGTTCTTTTCTCTTCTTTTATTGATTTGTTCTATCACATTGATTGATTTGCAAATGTTGAACCATCCTTGTAACCCAGGGATGAATCCCACCTGGTCATGGTGGATAATCTTTTTAATGTGCTGTTGGATCCAGTTTGAAGTTTTCCTTCTGCTTCAATTTTTTGAAACAGCTTCAGGAGAATAGGTGTTATTTCTTCTTTGAAAGTTTGGTAGAATTCCCCAGGGAATTCGTCAGGTCCTGGGCTCTTGTTTTTTGGAAGGTTTTTGATCACTGCTTCAATCTCGTTTCTAGATATTGGTCTATTCAGGTTGTCAATTTCTTCCTGGTTCAATTTTGGGAGTTTATAATTTTCCAGGAATGCATCCATTTCATCTAGGTTGCTTAACTTATTGGCATATAACTGTTGATAATAACTTCTGATGATTGTTTCTACTTCCTTGGTGTTGTAATCTCTCCCTTTTCATTCATAATTTTATTAATTTGAGCTTTCTCTCTCTCTCTTTTTTTTTTTTTGGATTAGTGTGGCCAGCGGTTTATTGATCTTATTGATTCTTTCAAAAACCAGCTTCTAGTTTCATTGATATGTTCTACTGTATCTCTAGTTTCTACCTCATTGATCTCTGCTCTAATCTTGATTATTTCCCTTCTTATGTGTGGAGTTGGCTTAATTTGTTGTTGATTCTCCAGTTCTTTAAGGTGTAGAGACAGTTGGTGTATTCTGGATTTTTCAATTTTTTTGAGGGAGGCTTGGATGGCTATGTATTTCCCCCTTAGGACCGCCTTTGCTGTATCCCATAGGTTTTGGAGTGAAGTGTCTTCATTCTCATTGGTTTCCATGAATTGTTTAAGTTCTTCCTTGATCTCCTGGTTGATCCAAGCATTCTTAAGCAAGGTGGTCTTTAGCTTCCAGGTGTTTGAGTTCCTTCCAAACTTTTCCTTGTGATTGAGCTCCAGTTTCAAAGCATTGTGATCTGAGAATATGCAGGGAATAATCTCAGTCTTTTGGTATTGGTTGAGCCCTGATTTGTGACCCAGTATGTGGTCTGTTCTGGAGAAAGTTCCACATGCACATGACACGAATGAGTATTCTGTTTAGTTCTGTATATATCTATGAGGTTCATCTGGTCCAATGTGTCATTCAATGCTCTTGTTTATTGATTTTCTGCTTTGATGATCTGTCTATTACTGAGAGAGGCGTGTTAAGATCTCCTACTATTAATGTATTCATATCAATTGACTCTTTATCTTGATTAATAGTTTTCTTATGTAATTGGCTGCTCCCATATTGGGGGCATAAATATTTACAATTGTTAGATCATCTTGGTGGATGGTCCCTTTAAGAATTATGTAGTGTCCTTCTGTATCTCTGACTACAATCTTTAGTTTAAAATCTAATTTATCTGATATGAGAATCGCTACCCCGGCCTTCTTTTGAGGCCCATTGGCATGAAAGATGCTTCTCCATCCCTTCACTTTCAGTCTGGGTGTATCCTTAGGTTCAAAATGGGTCTCTTGTAGACAACATATGGATGGGTCCTGTCGTTCTATCCAATCTGCAACCCTGTGTCATTTTATGGGTGCATTTAAGCCATTCACATTGAGAGTGATTATTGATAGATATGTTTTTATTGACATCGTGTTAGCTGTGAAGTCTTTCTTTCTGTAGATTGTCTCTATATTTCTGTTCAATGATATTCTTAGGATTTTTCCTCTTTTATAGAACCCCTCTTAATATTTTCTGCAGTGTCAGCTTGGTGGTCACATACTCTTTTAAGCCTTGCTGGTCTTGGAAACTCTTTATCTCTCCATCCATTTTGAATGTCAGTCTTGCTGGATAAAGTATTCTTGGCTGCATTTTCTTCTCATTTAGTGCCCTGAATATATCTTGCCAGCCCTTTCTGGCTTGCCAGGTTTCTGTGGACAGGTCTGATGTTATTCTGATGGGCTTTCCTCTGTACATAAGGAGCTTCTTTGTCCTAGCTGCCTTCAAGAGGGCCTGCCTACAATTATAATTCTTCATTCTTACTATTAGGTGTCTCAAGGACTTTTGAGAATCTATAATCTTGGGGGGAGACCGTTCTGCCTCTAGTACTTGAACACTGGTTCCATTTGCGAGATTGGGAAAATTTTCATGGAGAACTTGTTCCACTATATCTTCTAGACTTCTTTCTTTCTCCTCCCCTTCAGGGATCCCAATAATTCTGACATTGGAACATTTCATAGCATCATTTATTTCCCTGATTCTGTTTTTGTGGCTTCTAAGCTGTTTTTTCCAGGCTTCCTCGTGATCCTTTCTCTCTATCTGTTTGTCCTCCAGATCACTAATTCTATCTCAGTTACCCTAGCTTTTAGAGAATTTAAGTTAGATCATAACTCATTGAGAGCATTGTGAACATCATCCCTGGTGGCTTTCAGTTCTGCCCTAATCAATTCCGTTTGGTCATCTATGGCTTTCTCCAACCTAGGTATTGCCTGGATAATTGCTAGCCTGAATTCCCTTTCCAACATATTGTCTATGTCGATAGCCATTAGCTCTGTTGCAGAAGGCCCATCCTCTGAATTTTTATTCTTTTGGGCATTCCTCCTCCTAGTCATTTTGGTGAGAGATTGCTGAATGGATGTAGCTGGATGTATTGACCATGGGGCAGTCAAGGTGAACCCTGGATCGCTTCTGAGCAATCAGGAGTCCCCAACCCAAATGAGAGAAAAAAAGAAAAGAAAAATAAAAAAAGAGAGAGAGAGAGACAGGAAAAAAAGGGAAGATAAAAGAGAAGGCTCAGCCCAAATGGGCCCCAAGGTAAGATTTATGAAGTATACAAACAAAAACAGACAGACAAAAAGACTGATAAAAATATATGACAAGAGAAAAAAAAAATATATATATATATAAGTAAAGAAAGAAAAAAAAAGAACCTCGTCAAAAAGAACCCCAAGTATAAGATTTATATACTATCAGGACAAACACAAATACACAGAAACACTGGCGGAAGAAAAAGATGGGAGCGTGGTTATAAATTCTCAGTGTGGGCGAGGAAGGTTATTTTGATTCTTCCTGAATGTATCTTGATATCTTTGTTAAAGGACTCAACTTTCCTAAGATAAAGGGGGATTAAAAATTGGTTTACCTATAGGGGTGGCATTGATTGGGGAAAGAGGATTACCTTGAAGTTTAACTCTATATGAATATTAAAAAATAAAAATAAAAAAAAGAATAAACTAAACTAAACTAAAATTTTTAAAAAATTAAAAAATAGAAAAGCAAAAGAAAAACGTGGGTATATGTATCAAAAAGTTCAGGTTAAAAGGTTATTATGGAATTTGATGTACTGGACATCTCACTGTGATGGTAAATAGGTTAAAAAATTATCTATATTAAAAAAAATGAGCCAGAATAGTGGGAACGAATTAAAAATAAAAGTTGTATCTATGAAGTAGTGGTGGTGGTTCTCTTGTCGTCTTTTTTTTTTTTTCTTTTTTTTTCCTGGTTGGTTTTCTGGAGGAGGGGCCTGCCACGTGGGTTTTCAGGCAATGTTCCCTGAGTTAAGTCCTCCCGCCCCCCTCAAGGGGGTGGGCTCTGAGGAAACCGGTTTTTCAGGCTTTTGTTCTCTGGAGGTTTTTATGTTTGTTTGTTCGTTTTTTGTTTTTTTTTTTTTTTGTTTTTTGTTTTTTTCTCTCGCCTTGACAGCTTTTGATGGTTTTTGGAGGTTTAGAGGAAAGCAAACTGCACCCGGACCTCCCTCTCAGAGAGATGCCTCAGTCTGTTTTCCTCTCGGTGTTGCAGAGCACATAAGTTCCCCCTCGGCCGCTGGCAGAGCATGTTCTGAGTCGTGGTCCCTGGGGACACAGGAACTCCTGCTTGTACCCAAAACCACGACAGCGGCGGCTGTCTGGGCAGCTCCGGATTGCCAGAGAGGTTCCAAGCAGCGATCGCACACTGAGATTTTCCTGCTGGCCCGGGCTGGGAGTACCCAGTCTTTCCGGGTCCGAGAGCCCCGGGCTGGCACCCGCACGCACCTCTCTCAGGGGAGGTTGGGGGCGCACGCATCTCAGGGTCTGATAGCACGGCCAGGCGCGGCCGTGGAGAGTGCAAAAAAGCTGTGCTTCTGCCGGCTGGCAAGGCTCCCAGCCCCTTATGGGAGCTGGACTCCATGCGCTCTCAGGCGCGCTGGCAGCTCAGGGACCAAGACCTGGTTTCTCCGCCGCACTCTCTCTGGCTCAGCGCCAGGGGTGGCTGTCCTCGGTCCTGGGACTTAAGGCCCTATCCCTAACCGCCCTGATTCCCACAATTTTCCCCCATGATCCTTTGCTCTTTTTGAGTGCTTTCAACCAGACTCCAAGTTCATGCTGGTCCCCAGACGCGGGGCACTCTCGTACTGGGGTATTACTTTCCAATGGGTCACCTCTGGTAGCTCTCTCTCCCTTTTGTTTATCTTCTGATATCAGTCAGACATTCCCATTCCACTTTACCTGCCCACTGGCATCTTCTGCCCCCGTAGAGATCCAGATGTGTATAATTCTGATCTCAGGCTGATTTCATGGGTGATCAGAGTTCTTTGGTAGGTAATCAGCTCACTTCAGGGTACAGGTTGAAACGGCACCTCCTCCTACTTCCCCGCCATCTTGTCTCCTGTTTTTATTAGTTAATTAATCTTTTCTTCCTGAATATGAGCATACATATAGATATGTCTTAAATACAATTGTCAGAGTATGATCTTTGGAAATTGGGAAACTGTTTACTCTGAAAGTTAGATAACTTGAAATTAAGCTTATATAGTTAACAACAACAATTATTCAAAAGTAATAGGATAGAAGGTTAGGGCCAAGAAAAATGGAAAAGTAATTAGTTTTCATTTGTATTTGAAGGGAAAAGAGTAACATAATGTATAGAATGGTTTGCCATGAAAATTATGCCTTTATTTCATAGGTTACTGACATTTTTATGTTTTATGTTAACTCATAAGCTTTCCTTCTCTTCAGAAGCTATAAACATGAAATAGAATAAATGGCCTATGGTCAAAATTGCAAAAATAACTGAAAGTTCAGCTATAGCCTTGTGTTTCCAGATCCACAGAGGCAAAAATTTTCTACTAATAACTTGCTTTGAAAAACAAAAATGTCCATGAAGACAGAAAACAAGCAAGTTTATTCTTACTGCCCGGTTATTAAAAGCCTGGAAAATGGACTTGCAAAGGATATAGAAACCATTCTTAGTTTTTAATACTAGTATTTTCTAGCTTTAAAATATGCCTTCATGTTAATATAGTGCTGACTCTATAGGTTGTGACTAGACAGACAGGTTTAAGTTAAAATCATATTCTGTGCTGACTATTCTAATCTCAGTGAAATTTTTCATCTTATCTGAGCCAGTTTGATCAAATGGAGAAATAACAGTCCTGACCCCACGGGATTAATGCAAAAATAAAATGAGAGCAGGCACATTGCCCAGTGCCTTATACATAAGAAACATTCGATAAATGTTAACTATAATTAGTTATGAGTTGTTATACAAACATGCTATTAGCTCTCACCCTGACAACTTTAACTCTAAAACATCTGGAAGGTGCCAGCGAAGTATGGAGGAATGGGAAGACCACCAAGAAGAGACAAAGTTCTTTCTTGAAAGAATCCCTAACACTTTTGTGTAAAAGTACACAGATTCTTTCTCTCTCTCTCTCTCTTTCTCTCTGTCTCACACACACACACACCTCTTACCTATTAAAGTAATGTAGGATCATAAAAATGTGGATTAACAATAATAATAATAATAATAATAATAATAATAATAAAAGCAGTGTCTCTGAGCCACAGGGCAACTTGCTTAAAAATCTGGAGATTTAGATTGATCATAGAGAGTTATATTTAAACATGATTACCATGTTGCCAGTGGGAAGCGCTTCTTAGAATAATCAGATTTGAGAAGGCTAATAATAGAACACTAGATGTGTAGTTGCTTCTGAGTCACTTGGCTGAGGAAGGGGAAAGCTAAGCCCACCATGAGGCATAAGTATTGAATGAAGGTCACTTAAGGAGCACAATGGAAAGAAATCACCATTTTCATGATTTCCAGTCTTTTCAATTGTGTGTGGTTTTTTTTTTTCCTTCAAGCAATCAAAATTATAAAATCTGTGATTTCTAGAAGATTTAGGACTCTTGTTTTATTATCACCATGGCTCACACAGTTCCTAACACATAATCAGTGCTTAGTATAAGTTTAGTGGATTAAATGAATGATAGTTCTGAGTGAGGGAAATAGTGAAGTGAGGAAAATTCGATGTTTATACTATCACAAGAGATCTTGAGACAGTGTTAGATTTTATACTAATGTTGTATGAGCTTCTTTTTTTTTTTCTTTTTTGAATTTTTTGTTGTATGAGCTTCTTAAGGATGAAATCCTGTTCATATATTTGAAACATGGATAGGATTCCATAAATATACTTGTAGTTGTTGGTTGTTGTTAGTTTAAAGAATCAAGCATATTAGTAAAATGCTTTCTAATTACTTTTCCTGGTGTATCAAAATTGTAGCTATTGTCTTCTTTTTAAATCAAATATTACTTTGGAAATACCTATAATCTTCATGGACCTGAATTCATGGACCTGAAACTTTCTACTCTTTATTTGTATAATGGTTGGGAAAGATTTTATTTTTTCAAGTGTATTCGTTTTCCCAATATCATGAGCACTTTATGTCCCTCATATGAGATCTCTTTTAAACTCTACTAAAAAAGCTAATGAGACAAATTAAATGTAGGTTTTTTTAAAAAGATTTATTTATTTGACAAGAGAGAGATCACAAGTAGGCAG
Organism: Martes martes; assembly: GCF_963455335.1. Classification (NCBI taxonomy): domain Eukaryota; kingdom Metazoa; phylum Chordata; class Mammalia; order Carnivora; family Mustelidae; genus Martes; species Martes martes. The sequence goes on from NC_137895.1 coordinate 22,021,220, forward strand.
AGAGGCAGGCAGAGAGAGAGGGAAACAGGCTCCCTGCTGAGCAGAGAGCCCAATGTGGGCTCGATCCCAGGACCCTGAGACCATGACTTGAGCTGAAGGCAGAGGCCTAACACACTGAGCCACCCAGGTGCCCCTAAAATGTAGTTTTTAAAAAAATCTGTATGTATGAAATTCCATAATCTAGCCCAAAAAGGACAATTGCCAACCTTAAAGAGAACTAAAGCTTTAAGTAGCATTCCAGTCCCTATAATCTGCCCAGAGAAATGTCATAAATAAGTTAATATTATGATATTTCCATACTAGTTGAATCTTTACTTAGAGGCACATTTGTCAAATAGTCGATCACTCAATTGACAAATGTTTAGTGTCTGCTTGTCAAAGACACTTTTCAGCTTTAGGGATACAAACTAAATAAGACAAGGTCTATACTCCTAAAACTTATATTCCAAAGTTGTATAGTCAGATAATAAGTAATTAAACAAATGGAAGATGTTAATTTCAGCTGGTAATCACTGTTGTGAAGTCTTATAAAATAGTATGCTTTGATATAAAGAGATAAGGGGTATTCATCTAAATTGAGTAGTGAGAGAAAATTATCTCTGAGGATATTACTTTTGAGCTGAAATCTGAATGGTACAAAGGAACCAGCCATGGGGAAATCTGTGTAAAAAGAAAACAATGATGTATAAGTCTTAAACTGAAAATAAGGCTAATTTTCAAAGTACAGAAAGATGCCACTTTAATCACAAGCCCAGCAGGCTTTTTTGTGAAATTGTCATTCTGATCTTCAAATTCATATGTAAATGTAAAGGATGTGGAATAGTCCAAAACAACTTTGGAAAAAGTTAAAGTTACAAAACTCATACTAATTTCAAGACTTACAAAAATCACAATCTCTGATATTGGTATCAGTCTAAAGTTAAATAAACAGATGAGTGGGACAAAATACAGAGTCCAGAAATAGATCCACATTTGTATGGCCAACTGATTTTTATCAAAGATACAATTTACTGAAGAGAGGAAAGTCTTTTCAATAAATATTCCTGGTACTATTAGATGTCATTTTTTAAAAAAAATTAATCCATACCTTATTCCATATAAAAATTAAATGAACTATAACCACAAATGCAAAGCCTAAAACTCTAAAATTTCTACAAGAAAACATAAGAGAAAATTTTTGTGACCTTCGGTCAGGCAAAGATGGGTCTAAAAATGACACTAAGATTATAGTCCATAAATGAAAAATTTGACAAATTTGGACTTGATCAAAATTAGAATTTCTACCTTCAGAAAGATATTGCTAAGAGAGCAATAAGACAAACCACAGATTTGGAGTGTATATTTCCAAATATTATATATGATAAAGGACTGGATCCAAAATATATAAAGAATTCTCAAGTCCCTTAATGAGGAAACAAATGGTCCAATTTAAAAAATGAGAAAGATGTTTCAACAGATTCTCCCCAGAAGATAAATAGATGTAAGGATGACAAATGGGCATATGAAAAGAAACTAAATGTCATTAGTCATTAGTCTAATACATATCTATCATAAAGTTTAAAATTAGGGATGCCTGGGTGGCTCAGTCAGTTAATCGTCTGCCTTTGGCTCAAGTCATGATCTCAGGGTCCTGGGATTGAGTTCCACATTAGGCTCCTGCTTGGTGGGAAACCCTCTGCCTGCTGCTCCCCTGTTCATGCTCACTCTCTCTCCCTCTCTCTCTGACAAATAAATAAATAAATTTTTTAAAAGTTTAAAATTTAGAAGGTTGATCGTACCAAGTGTTGGTGAGAATGTAGAGCAATCAGAACTCTAGTACATTGCTGATGGGAATATGAAATGGTATAACCAATTTGGAAAGAAGTTTGGCTGTTTTATAAAAAGTTAAACATACACTAACCATGTAGCCTTGCCATTTATTCCTAGATATTTAAAGAGAAATGAAAGCATATGTCTATACAAAAACCCATAATGAAAGTTCATAGCAGTTTATTTCTAACAGCCCAAACTGGAAATAACCCAAATGTTCACCAAAGGTGAATGGATAAACAAATTACACTACAACCATACACCTGGATACTATTTGGCAATAAAAAGGAATGAACTACTGACAGTGGTACATGTATAGGGGAATAGGGCAGGCCATTCCCAAAATGTGCCACATTGGCATACTGATTATTTTTAATTGAAGCTACCCAGGAAGCAGCCATTATAAAAACTCTCAGACCATCATCTCTTCCCCTGAAAGCAGGAAATAAATCTCCCATATGAAAGGTACCCTCCCTGTAGCTAGAAATAAAAACACATCCTTCTCACCAGAGATTAAGACTTTAAAACCAAGAAATCTGTAGAAACAGGTGTTGTTACTTTTTGTTAATCTACTATCTCAACCCAAATTCTGCTTAGAATTCCTTACTAAATAAAGCTTCTGTCAATTCCTCACAAATTTATTGTCTCTGTCTAAAATGTATAACAACTACCTACCATGGTCATTTCTTTGGGCTCTTAATTCCATTATTAGGCCTCCATGTGCACATAATAATCTTTGGATTTTTCTCTTGTCAGTCTGTTTCATGTCAATTTAATTCCTAAACCAACTGGAAGAACGTTGTATGTAAGAAGTAAATTTTTCCTTCCCCACAGATGTAATAATATGAGTGCATCTGAAAATGACTATGCTAAATAAAAGAAGCTGGACAAAAGAGGACACACTGTATTATTTCATTACATAAAATTCTAGAAAGAGTAAACCTATCTATACTGACAGAAAACTGTTCATTTGATGCCTGGGGGATTAGACAAGAATGGGCATGAATGAGAAACTACAAGAGGGCAAAAGAAAATTAGGGATGATAGGTATATCTATTACCTTGATTGTGATTATAGTTTCATACATGCATAAAAATTTTAAAACTTATCAAATGATACACTTTAAAAGTGTTCAATCTATTATATGCTAATTATATCTTTTCTTATGTTCAATTAGCCAACATAATACAACATTAGTTTTTTATGTAGCGTTCAATGATTCATTAGTTGCACCCACTGCTCATCACCATACCTTCCCCCCTTAATATCCATCACCTGGTTACCCCATTCTTCCCCTCCCTTCTGTAACCTTCAGTTTGTTCCCAGATTCTCTCATGGTTTTTTCCCCTCAATGATTTCTTCCCATTCAGTTTTCCCTCTCTTCCCCTGTGGTCCTCCTCACTATTCCTTATCTTGCACATGTGAGTGAAACCATATGGTAATTATCTTTCCCTCATTGACTCATTTCACTTAGCATAATCCCCTCCAGCTCTATCCATGTTGATGCAAATTGTAGGTATTCATCCTTTCTGATGACTGAGTAATATTCCATTGTATATATGGGCCACATCTTCCTTATCCATTCATCTATTGAAGGGCATCTAGGCTCCTTCCACAGTTTTGCTATTGTGGACATTGCTGCTATGAACATTGGGGTGCATGTGCACCTTCTTTTCACTATGTCTGTATCTTTGGGCTAAAATCTAGTAGTGCAATTGCTGGATCATAGGGTAGCTCTATCTTTAACATATTGAGGAACCTCCATACTGTTTTCTAGAATGGCTGTACCAACTTGCATTCCTACCAACAGTGTAATAGGGTTCCCCTTTCTCCACATCCTCACCAACATTTGTTATTTCCTGCCTTGTTAATTTTTGTCATTCTAACTGATGTAAGGTAGTATCTCAATGTTTGTATTTCCCTGATGTCTAGTGATGTTGAATATTGTTTCATGTGTCTGTTTCCCCATTTGTATGTCTTCTTTGGAGAAGTATCTGTTCATGTCTTCTGCCCATTTATTGACTGGATTATTTGGTTTTTTGGGATGTTGAGTTTAAGAAGTTCTTTATAGATCTTAAATTTAGCCCTTTATCCATGTCTTTTGCAAATATCTTCTCCCATTCCATGGGTTGCCTCTTAGTTTTGTTGACTGTTTCTTTTGCTCTGCAAAAGCTTTTTTATCTTGATGAAATACCAAAAATTCATTTTTGCTTTTGTTTCCCTTGCCTTTAGAGACATGTCTTAAAAGAAGTCACTGTGGCTAATGTTGAAGAGGTCACTGCCTATGTTCTCCTCTAGGATTTTAATGGATTCCTGTCTCACATTTAGGTCTTTCACCCATTTTGAGTTTATATTTGTGTATGGTGTAAGAGAATGATCCAGCTTCATTCTTCTACATGTGGCTGTCCAATTTTCCCAGAACCATTTATTGAAGAAACTCTTTTTTCTGTTGGTCATTCTTTCCTGATTTATTGAAGATTATTTGACCACAGAGTTGAAGGTTCATTTCTGGGCTCTGTATTCTGTTCCATTGATTTGTGTGTCTGTTTTTGTGCCAATATGACGCTGTCTTGATGATCACAGCTTTGTAATAGAATTTGAAGGCAGGCACTGTGATACCCCCATCTTTGGTTTTCTTTTTCAACAATCCTCTGGAAATTCAGGGTCTTTTCTGCTTCCATACACATTTTAGTATTGTTTGTTCCAGCTCTGCAAAAAATGTTGATGATATTTTCATAGGGATTGCCCTCCAAATGTAGATTGCTCTGGGCAGTTTGGACATTTTCACAATGTTTATTCTTCCAATCTATGAGCATGGAATATTTTTCCACCTCTTTGTGTATTCATAAGTGTTCTGTATTTCCTAGAGTATGGATCCTTTACCTCTTTGATTAGGTTTATTCCTAAGTATCTTATGGTTTTTGGTGCTATTGTAATGGAACTGATTCCTTAATTTTGCTTTCTTCAGTCACATTGTTAGTGTGTAGAAATGCAACTAATTTCTGTGCATTGATTTTGTATTCTGTCACATTGCTGAATTGCTGTATGAGTTCTAGTAATTTGGGGGTGGAGTCTTTTGGGTTTTCCACATAGAGTATCATGCCTTTTGTGAAGAGAGAGCATTTGACTTCTTCTTTGCCAATGTGAACACTTTTTATTGCTTTTTGTTGTCTGATCACTGAGGCTAGGACTTCTAGTACTATGTTGAACAAAAGTGGTAAGAGTTGGCATCCCTGCCATGTTTCTGACCTTAAGGGAAAAGTTCTCAGTTTTTCCCCATTTAGAATGATATACCCTGTGGGCTTTTCATAGATGGCTTTTATGATATTGAGTCATGTTCCCTCTATCCCTATATTTTGAAGAGTTTTAATCAGGAAATGATGCTGTATTTTGTCAAATGCTTTTTCTGCATCAATTCAGAAGATCATATGTTTCTTGTCTCTTCTTCTGTTAATGTGATCTATCATGTTGATTGATTTGCAAATGTTGAATCACTCTTAAATCCCAGGAATAAACCTCACCTGGCCATGGTGAATAATCCTTTTAATGTACTATTGGAATCTGTTGGCTAGGATCTTGTTGAGTATTTTGGCATATGTGTGTTCATCAGGGATATTGGTCTGTAATTTTCCTTTTTGATGGGGTCTTTGCCCAGTTTTGGTTTCAGGGTAATACTGGCCTCATAGAATGAGTTTGGCAGTTTTCCTTCCATTTCTATCTCTATTTCTATTACCTAATTCCATTTCTATTTTTTGGAACATTTCTATTTTTTTGAATAGTTTCCATAGAATAGGTATGCTTTCTTCTTTAAATATTTGGTAGAATTCTCCTAGGAAAAATCTCGTCCTGGACTCTTGTTTTCTTGGGGGAGGTTTTTGATTACATTTTCATTTTCCTTGCTGGCTATTGGTCTCTTCAGATTGTCTATTTCCTTCTGTTTCAGTCTTGGTAGTTTATAAGTGCCCAGGAATGCATCCATTTCTTTCAGATTGCCTAGTTTGTTGGCATATAGCTGCTGATAATAAGTTCTAATAAGTGTCTCTATTTTCTTGGTATTGGTCATGATTTCTCCCCTTTCATTCATAATTTTATTAATTGGGGTCCTTTCTCTTTTCTTTTGGATAAGGCTGACCAGAGGTTTACTGATTTTATTAATTCTTTCAAAGAACCAGCTTCTAGTTTCGTTGATCTGTTCTACTGTTCTTCTAGTTCCTATTTCATTGATTTCTGTTCTAATCTTTATTATTTCTCTTCTCCTGCTTGGCTTAGGCTTTATTTGCTATTCTTTCTTTAGATCCTTTAGGTGTAAGGTTAGCTTGTATGTTTGGGACTTTTCTAATTTTTTGAGATTCCTGGGTGTCTTATGTACTTCCCTCTAAGGACTGCATTTGCAGTATCTCATAGGTTCCAAACTAATGTGTTCTCATTTTCATTGGTTTGCATAAATTGTTATTATATGCTAATTATATCTTAAGTATATATATATACATATATATACTTAATATATTACTTATATATACTTAATATATACTTATATATTATATATTGTGTAACTGGAGAAGTAGTGAACAAAAGAATGGCCCCAGAAGAAGTCAGAAAGGTAGCAGGGGCTGGATCACATAGAACCTTAAAGACCATGTGGAGGAATTTGGACTTCATTCCAAGTACCATGGGAAGCCATTAGAAGATTTTAAGTGTGTGTATGTGTGTTGGGGCTGGGGATAATTTGATTTGATTTATAATTTAGAAGGGTCATTCCAGGGCACCTAGGTGGCTCAGTCAGTTAAGTGTCTGCCTTCAGTTCAGGTCATGATCCCAGAGTTGTGCGATTGAACCCCACATCAGGCTCCCTGCTCAAGGGGGAGTTTGCTGCCCCTCCCCCTGCTTGTGCTCTTTCACTTCCTCTCAAATAAATAAATAAATCTTTTTTTTTTTTTTAAAGAACGATCATTCCAACTGATACACGAAGAAAGAATTAGAGATGGTCAGCAAAGACACTGATAAAAAAGGGCTTGCTGTAGTCCTGGCAAGAGAAAACAATGGTTTGAATTAAGGTGGCAGGTGTGGAAATGAAGAGAAAGACATAGGAAAATATAAAATTTTACTAATATTAATGGCTTTTTAGATTTCCAAAATTTCAAGGATGTGTAGTTAGGAGTATTCTTCAGAAAGCACTGTTACAGTCTGAGCCTCAGCTTACCTGACAAGTCAGTGCCATTGTCCTATAGTCCATCTTACTTGTAGCCTGTTTTCTAGTTGTCCTTCATTGGGCATTTGTATATTAACACTGGGTTAAAGCACCTAGGCCTTACTTTTTTCTTTATGGCTACCCAATCCTCCTTCCAAAAGAGGCTATATAGAATTTGAATCTGATCTTGGGTGTGGGGGTGGGGGTGGCAGTGAAGGGAGAGAAGAAGGATAGGAACTTTTAAAGAATCTGTTTAACCATGAGGCTGGGATCAGAGGGTGCCTTGAGATGTCTTACAGACTACTTACTACTATACTGAGTAAGTTTTGGTGTTCCTCTGTTTTGTTTTGTTTTTTTCTTTTCTTTTCTTTATGAAAAGTGTCTCTACTTAGGGATTCTTATTGTGAAGGATAGACACCAGGGTAACAGAGAACTTATCTATAATTATTCAGGAGGATTCTGACAAGAGAAAAACAGAGAATCTATTCATATATGAATCAACTAATTCATTTAGCTTTCCCATTCATTCTTGCAATCAGCATTTAGTGCTATATGTTGAAAGCAGAGAAATGAAATAAAAGCAAGAGATTGTGGCTGAGTATTATTTCAGCTACCCCTGATTTATTCAGTAAACACTTTCTTTACTCATCCTAAGTAAAGCTTCTTTTTTTTTTCAGAGCTAAAAGAACCCACATTTGCATCAAAGAAAGCATAGATTTTCTTCAAAGACAGATGATCTTGAATCACTACAAGGTGTCTAGCTACAACAATAGGTTTTAACAGCTGCCGCAAAAGGTCTACTTAACCCAGCTATTTATATACAGATAGTTCTTCCATAGCACTGAACAAATCCTCTGAAATTATTTGGTGAGCAGTTAAATGTTGATGTAATGGTACACTAATGCCAGCTGATAAAGAGCCCATCACCATCTACTCCTCCCCCATTCTAGTGATCACCACCTCTTTAACCATAAGCCTACTTAAAAAATAAAAGAAGAGAGAGAGAAAGGAACAAGAAGTATCTATTAATAGTGAGCTCTTTGATTTAAAAAAATCAAATAATGAAGAATAATGAAGCTCTTGCTTCCATGGCCAACACTGTTGAAATACAGGATTTGTATTTGAGGATCTTACCGCAAGGGAAAAAAAAATGGAGGGAAACATGAGAAATCTGGCATTTATCCAGAATTTCACCAAAGGTCAGGAACAACCTAGGTCTTATATATGTTTTCTTGTGCTTCCTCTTTTTAGTCTTGGCAATCCTATGGCATAGGGTTTATTATCTGCATTTTTTACTAGTGAAACTGAAATTTGGAGGTTACATAAGACTGGAGACTTGCATTCAAAATGATATGGTTCACCCATTACCTCATCAGCTGTTCCTTTCATTCCCTCTGGCTGGTTCTTTGACCTCTAAACATCGGAGTCACCAAGGCTTAGTTCTTGACTGTTCTCTCTTTCTCTAAATTGCAATCAGCCTGAAAATTTTATTGCCTTATACATGCTGAGGACTCCAAAGTTTGTATCTCTAATCTGACTCTCTCTCTACTTTTGGTATTTAGCTGCCTACCTGGCATTTCTACTTGACTGTCTAATAAGCATCTCAACATTTTACATGTCCAGAACTAGACTCCTAGTTCTCACAAGTCCCCAAACCTGTTCCTCCTATAGTTTTCCCCATCTCAAGTTAATGACAACTCCATTCTTTTCACTTGCTCATAACATCTTTGGAACTTCTTTTTTTCTTTCAACTTCCACATCTAATACATTAGCAAACCTTGTTATTTCCATCTTCATAATATAACAAAATCTAAAAACATATCAGAATCTGTACAATTAATATCCTAGACCAAGCCAGAGGTTTCTCCCACCTGGATTATGGTAATAGCCTTTTAACTGGTCTCCTGCTTCCTATAGTCTGTTCTCAATAGAATAGCCAGAGTGATTGTGTGAAAACAGATTTTCCCTCTCTCTACAAAAGTCTCCAAGGATTTTCATCTCATGTATCAATGAAAACCAAAATCCTTATAAAGCAGTATAAGGTTTATATAGGCTGGCCCTACTATCTTGCTGACCTCTCTCTTACTACTCTTTCCTTTGCCCATTTCACTTTAGTTGCACTGGCCTTTTTTTTCTCTTAAACATACCAAAGATATTTATGCCCCAAGACTTTGTACCTGCTATTTCTTCTGTTTAGAATGTTCCTCCATCTGGTAACCATATTTACTCTCACTTCCTACAGTTTTCTACTGAAATACTACTTTATCAAAAATTCTTTCTTTGACCACCATAAAGTAGCAGCTTCCTCCCAACACCCCCATCCTTCTATCCTCTTTATTTTCCTCCATTGCATTTATACTAGAATAACTATATATTTGATTTGTTTTCTTTCTCTCTCGTCACTAAAGAATAAGCTCCATGAGAATGAAAATTTTGTTTTATTCTTACTGAATGCCCAGCACATAATGGTGTCTGGCATGTATTAAGTTAAACCATATGAAATAATAATTTTTCATAGTTCAATTAGGATTAAATACTGGTAATCTCATAGTGTAATTTAAACCTTAGGTTCTCAATAAAGACTTGTTTCATTGATGAATGGATCAAACCTATGATGGCCTAAATCCAAAGCTCATCTTCTGCCTAGTATAAAATTCTTCTTCTCTGTTATTGAGGTTCCTTTATGACAAAATATTTCCTACTTTTCAGAAGTTCTTTTATTTATTCAAGGTGATGATGTTTGATACATTAGTTGAAGGCATTTGCAGAGCTAGAAAAAAAAATAACAGAAGTATTTTTGTGCTTGGTAACACAAAGATAACAAAGATATTGGTTGTTCTTTGTCTCCTAAGAAAAGCCAGACTGGATAAGTTAGGTCTGAACTCCAAGTAGTGTCCCTGAATCCATTTGCTTGGGCTAATCTCATGACCCTCATGTAAGCCTGTAGCTGGCCATGGCAAAGAGCTCCCCTACTATCAGTTTATGACTCAGATTTTCCTCATGTGGTAACTTTGAAAATTCACAAGCAAAAAAGGCATTCATTCAAATGAGATAGTTAATTTTTAATTACATTTTGACTTGGAATGGATTTTCCTTCAGTTTCAGAAAAATCTATCATGCAGTATGTGCTAAAGTGAATAATGCTAGTTGCTATAACAGATAAACTCCTGAATCTCAGGAGATCTACACTAGAAATGTTTACTTTTCATTCATGTTGCAGTACAATGAAGGCTGATTGATTTTCTCTCCTCTCATTCTGTATTCAGGGACACAGACACCACACATTTTGTGGTCCTACCTTCCCCTAGGTCCTTAGCATCCTCTCCATTCATTTAGTAGATGAAAGAAGAGAGCAAGGATCCTCTGGAGGCGAGAGGTATTTCTGGGTCAATGTATTAGTCTGGATTCTCCAGAAAAATAGAACCAATAGGATGAAGGTATATATATATATATATATAGAGAGAGAGAGAGAGAGAGAGAGAGAGAGAGAGATAGGAGAGATGAGAGGATGCACAATAGGATATATATATATATATATATATATATCCATACATATATGGAAAGAGACTAATTAACTAATTAATTATTAAGAGATTATTTTAAGGAATTGGCTCTTGAAATTATGGAAGCTAAGAAGTTCCCAAGGTCTGCAGTGGGCAACTGTACACTGGTTTTCCAATGTACCTTGGATGTACCATACATTGGTTTTCCAATGTACAGTTGGTCTTGTAGAGTCAATGTATAGTTCTCTTTTGAAAGCAGAAAGGCTTGAGACCCAGGAAGAGCTGTTATTTCAGTTAAGTCCAAAGGCAAGGGAATAAAACTAACATGCCAGCTCAAGGCAGTGAGGTAGCAGGAGTTCCCTCTTACTTAGTCTTAGTCTTTTTGTTCTATTTAGTCCTTCAATTGATTAGATGACCCTCACCACATTAGGGTAAGTAGATTTTATGCAGATTGTATCTCAGTAGACTTTTTTCTTATTGTAAAGCTAACCTAGTTCACTTAACTTTTCTTACTGATGAAAACTTTAAGATTACCTCTTAAACTATCAGTTAGCCAATCACCTACACTGCAAGTCAGTCAATAGACATTGACTGAGGTCCTACACTATTTCAGGAACCTGCTAAGGCCTAGAAATAGAAATACAAATAAGACCATTGTCTCTGTCTTCAAGAAGTTCACAATCTAATGACGGAGTCAGATTTGTTTGAAGCACAATCTGCTGCATTTTAGGTGCTATATTTTGGTTAATATAAGGTAATATAAAGCAGGAGAAAGGCTGATAATAATTATGTATTTTTTAATATTTAGGGCAATTGCACTTTCCACAACTGGTAGAGCTTTTTACTTCCTTAATTTCAAGAGAGCTTACACTTCCCACATTTGTATTTAAGTCAAAGAATTTCTATTTCTCCATTTCCTTCATTAATTTATGTACTAATTCAACAAATATATGCCAGTTAAGTTGTTAGGTATCCTGAGATGGTCACATACACAGAAAATTATAGCCCATCACATGAAGTCCATATTTAAGTCTCAAAGACTGCTTAGGGGAGGTGATAACTCTCCTTGAACTTGAAGGGTAAGTAATAATCAAAGAGGGCAGTAAAGGGCAGAAGAGGGTGCACAAAAGTGTAAAGGAAAAAAACTATACTTGGAAAACTTCCTTCTTTCTATGCCTCCTTCCATATTAGTTAAGATACACACTAGTTGTGGGAACAGATGCACCTCCAAAATTTTAGTGGCTTAACATAACAGCAAATTTTTTCTTGCTCATGTAAAGTCCAAATAATAGTGCCTAGATACAGGTGTTTATTCAGAGGGTTTGCAGTATTTAACATATAGTTGCCAAGGTCACCCTGGGTGTTGATAGATATCTATTCAATGGGTAAGAAGAAGAGTGGAGGTTTACCTGGACCAGGTCTGGATATAATCTGCATCACTTCTGCCCACCTACTCTTGGCCATATCTCAATTGCTTAGTCCCATCTAAATGCATAGGGGCTGAGTAAATGTAAATTCTGGATAGGCAGCTACTTCCTAGCAAGATAACCACACTATTCTGTGGAAGAAAACAGAAATCTTTGGCAGAGAGCTTGATTTCTGACATTCTCACTTGAATGGTTTTATCTTTTATGTCACAAAGCATACAATGACATCAATGGGTTATGATATCTGTCTTCAGTATGCTTGAGGATCAAATGAATTTGTTGAGAATGACCCACAAAGCATGTTTAGGTTATCTCTTGAGTAAAAATATCCATTGTGCAGGCTACTAGATGAGACCTGTTTGAAAGCAGTTTCTAGGGAAAAACTTCACAATGGTCTATTCTACTCCATAAAATTTGTGCAGTCTTACAGTGATCCAGAACTCACTTCTTTATCCATCTGAGTTCATATAAGACCCTGTACCAGTAAGTGACAAGCCAGTTTTAAGTCACTTAGTGTCATGAACTAGATCCTGCTTGTCTAGGGTCTAGTTATGGTCTGCAAGCAAGCTTTTGAACAACACTGAGAACTAGGATCGTCTGTATAAGCTGATGACCTCAAAAGTAAAGGGAAGAAACTCATTGCTAGGCTGTAAATGCATCTTTGGTTCTATCCCCCATGTTCAATGTATGCATGCAGCATTAGACACACCCCCATTTTATGACCTTATATTTCTCTCCAATAAACAATATTTTTACAATTTCTTCAGCCTCTTTTTCTGCTGGTAAAATTAGTATTTCCTTGGATTCTCAGTTGCTTTTTTGCTCAGTGGCATCAAAATTGCTTTAATAATGCAATTCTCATGTGGTCTGTCAAAGAATCCAGTGATTCTGGTTTGGTTTTGCTTTTGTGTTTAATTCTGATCAGAGGAAGGGTAAGTAGGAGTGAACTTCCTTTCATTGGGTGTTCTTGTGGGAAATAAACAGACTCCAATTTCAAATAAGACTTTGTCATTTACCAAGAGCCACTTGGCAGTTAGGACTGAATGAGAGAATGTGCTTAGACAGAGCCTAGAGATCATCACACCCCTATTTCTTAACACACCAAAATTACAGGTTCTTTTTTATATATGAATATATCTCAAGACCCCTGCAAAGAATTGTCTGTGGTCATCAAGGGTGGAAAGTCTTCATGATGGGTTGGGGAGAAGGGACCTAATAATCTTCATCAGTAGGGAAATATGGACATAAGCTAACCAACTTCAAAAAGGAATCATAGTGCTTATCAATAAAACATGAAAGAACTGTAAAGAGATTACATAACTGGTAAGAGAAGTAAAGCATCCAAGAATTGTAAAAGGGTCTCAGTATTTGTTGAGACTTCAACTGTATTTTTCTAATTACAGATATGTAGCACAATCTTATCAGGCACTATTTGATGTTTTAAATGTCTGATTCAGTAATCAAAGCTACCTTATGAAGTTGGAATTATTATCCTCATGTTAAAGATGGTGTATCAGTTTGCTAGGGCTACCATAACAAAATACTATAGACTGGATGCCTTAAACAACAGAATGTTTTCTCACAGTTCTGGAAGCAGAAGTTCAAGATCAAGATGCTGGCAAAGTTGCTTTCTTCTAAGGCCTATGCTTGGCATAGAGATGCAGATGGCAACCTTCTTATTGCCTCTACATCTGGTCATCCATATGTGTATGTGTGCCCCTGGTGTCACTTAATGTGTCCCAGTTTCCTCTTCTTATAAAAGCAGCAATCAGATTGGATTAATCTAAATCACATTAGACCCTAATAGCCTCATTTTTATGCAGTCACCTTTATAAAGGTCCTAACTTCAAATACAACCAATAGGTACTGGGAGTTGGGCTTCAGCATATGAATTTGTGGGAAGTAGGGGCACCTGGGTGGCTCAGTCAGTTAAGCATCTGCCTTCGGCTCAGGTCATGATCTTGGGTCTTGAGGTCCTGAGATCAGCTGTGTTGGGCTCCCTGCTTAGCAGGGAGTCTGCTTCTCCCTCTGCCTCTCTGTCTCTCTCTCTCAAATACATAAATAAACAAATAATCTCTTTTTTAAAATCCTCTGAATTTGGGGGAAACATAATTCAGCCCATAAGTGGTGAGGAAACTGAAGTTCAGATAAATTATTTTCTTACCTATGCATAATGATGTATAAATGGCAAAACTGAGGTTCCAGCTCAAGTACATCTGTTCTTCAGGCCTTTTTCCACTCTACTGCTTACAGTCCAAGATATTATATCCAGTATGTAAATAGGTGATTTAATGCCCCAAACCTCCTAATGAAATTAAATATTCACTGTGAGCTTCTCTAAACTTTATCTTTTATCTACAAAGTAAGGACCCACTATGATCTAATAGGTCAAGCATGCTACATACTTATGGCATAGAAAGCAGGCCTTATTTTTAAAGATTTTATTTATTTATTTATTTATTTATTTATTTGAGAGAAAGAGAGAGAGAGAACAGGGGGAGGAGCAGAAGGAGAGGGACAAGTAGACTCCACACTCAGTGTGTGGCTGAATGCAGGGCTTGATCATAGGGTTTAATCTCATGACCCTGAGATTATGACCTGAACTGAAATCAAGAGTTGGTGGCTTAACTGACTGAGTCACCCAGGCACCCTGAGAGAGCAAGCATTATTTGTATTCTTGTTTTGGATCCAGGACAGGTTAATCTCTTTAAAAGTTTACTTCTCAATAAGCTTGTTCTAACACTTGAGAAAGCATCATCAAATTCATTTTCAGTTTAAAAATGTGATATTGACATAGAATTCAATGTCACCCAAAATGATTTATTTTCTTGTGCATGAAAATTGAAATTAAAGATGAATTTAGCAAGTTTGCCATGTCAGCCTGTGACAGATTGTATTTTATTTTACTTATTTTATTTTATTTATTTGTTTGTGATAGATTATGTTTTAGATGACACAAGAAATCTTTCCATCTACATACTCTTCTCACAATGTGATATTGACATTTCTCTCATCAAGAGATGGGATTTTTATTTCATATATTTGAATATGGTATGGCCGATGATGATAGCAGAGGTGGCACTAAGTGACCTCCAAGGCTAGGTCATTAAGATGCAGTGTAGATTCTTCCTAGTTCCTTGGGAGGCTCATTCTTAGAACCCAGCCACCACACTGTGAGGGCCAAAAAGTTTTGTGGACAAGCCACAGTATTCTAGCTGATAGCCCAAGTGAATTTCCAGTTGGAAGTCAGCATCACCACTAGACACTTGAGTGAAAAAAAACTCTGAAATGACTCCACTCCCACCCAGTGCCCTACAGGATTTTAAAGATATTATTTTATATACCATACATAACTGGAAAAGATTTTAGTATCTGGAAATATGGTGCTAACATCACAATACCCTAAAATATATGACATTAGCCTTTGAACTAACTACCAAGCAGAAACTGGAAGAGTATTGAAAAACTGTTCATGAAAGTCTGAAGGGCCTCTGGAAAAATGACTGTGAAAGTCTAAAAGGACAGTGTTAGAAGAAGTCTGAAACACCTCGACTAGGCTGTCAATGGGAATTTAAGGGAAAGTAAAAGAAATGTGATTGTAAGCTGGAGGAAAGGAGACCTTTGTAATAGAGTGGAAGAATATCTGGCAACACGGTTGCCTGCAGTAACATGAAAAATAGTTATTTTAGATGATTATAGTTGATGATTTTACTAAGATTTCCAGGTAGAATATTAAAAACGTCACCTGGTTTCTTCTTGCTATCCATTATAAAATGCAGAAGGATAGAAATAAGTGAAAGAATGAACTGTTAAATATAAAGGAGGCAAGACTTTCTGTGTTAAAAAATAAAACTGGTTTTCATTCTCAGTCTCCCTGGATGTCAAATAAATCTAAATTTAATAAATGGCTTCTGGGAAGAGTTCAAATCTAGAGCTCAATTAAGGTAGTATAGGAAGGATGAATCCCAGGGTGTGATTATAAAACCCTTTATTAAGTCCTCCAATAGATCAAAGACAGTGCCTCATAGAAATTTTCAGACAAGAGGCCAGGATCTCAAGGGCATGCCTTGAGGCTCCTCCCCACTAAATAGTAGTACTTCTGAGAATCTTAAGGGCATCACAGAGAGTCACACAGTAGCCTCACAGGGAAGAGAAGAGAAAGGCTATTTCGGAGAGATTTACGGATATGGATTTTATCTAATAGTGTGGGTTGTAAATTGATAAATGTAAAGTTCATGATCTTTTGAAATAATTATTCTGGTGGAAGCATCGCTACCTTGAACTAAAAAAGAGAGAATACAATACACAAAGGGACCTTTGGGCCCCTAAACTTTTATAGACAGAAAAAAGTTATAAGAAATTGTCTTATGTGAAAAGAAGGATTATTCAGAGGGAGGTAAACCAAGAGCAGAACCAAGAGCAATACTGAACAAGTCCAGTGCACTAAGACTGAGCCCTAATAAAGAAATTGGCAGACTCTGGCGGGATTTCAGAATTTCTATGAGGCAGAAACTGCTGTGCACTTTCCATTTTCCCTCTTTTTGAATGTAACTTTCAATAGTGGTTATCCTACACCTGTGTAAAAATAAAGGTTTTTGTAGGATATTAAGACAGCAAGAAGTACCTAATTAAGACTGAGAAAGGGGAAACAAAGTCAAGTTTATTGAAGTCAATGACCCATGAACTGAGTCATAAGGACCAGAAGAGTTACTCAGGTGATAGTAGAGTAGAAGGGAGCAAACCAAAGGTGTTACAGGTCCTGGAGACAACAGAACTAAAGGCAGAGAGGAAACAAATAGTGTGATAAGTTGGGGGAAATGGTGGATATTATGCCAGAGAAGTAAGCAGGTTTGAAATGATAGCAGACCCTTAGATCAGAATATTCAAAACTCATTTGAGGACACATTTATTATTTTGTCCATGCCTGTAAATGGATTTATACTTTTTTTTCTCATCCTCAGTGATAGTATCTATGAAGTTATGAGCTTAATATGCTATTTAATTGGTTTGTTGGAACTCACATTAAAATAAATTTTTAAAAAATATTAAACTTAAGTGTTCTTTTTTTGAACTACTTAAAATGATACCACATTCCACTCACTTTGTATGTTTGGGGGACACTCATCTGGATAATGAGGAATCACCAAAGAACTTTGAGTAGTGGAGTAATAGGATTAGATTTGCATTATAGAGAACAACCCAGCAATATTGCAGAAAATGGATTTAATCATGAGGCTGATGTCAAGGAGACCAGTTAGGGAACTTCTGCAGTTAACCAGGCAAGATAGTATAAGGGTCTGAATTAGGACATCCAAAGTAGGTGTTATTTCAAGTACTTGTCAGATACCATACAAATCTAAGTACCAGGAATTCAGCAGTTGACAAGGTTGACAATCTCTGCCCACATAAAGCTTATATTCTAATCAAGGGAGTGGGAGGAGATAATTAGCAAGAAAACAAAGGTAAGTAATCTCAAGTAAATAAAACAGGAAGATGAGGCCTTGGAGAGTAACTGACAGGAGGAAGTAGGGGGCATTGAGGGAGGGTAGAGTAAAGGCTGGAGAATTTGGTTATTTCAAATTATAAACCAGAATTGGCCTTTCTGAGGAGATGACATATGGGCTGAGGCCTCAATAATGCAAAGGCACCAACCATGAGTAGGGGAGAGTGAGACTACTGGACTTGAAAAATATTTAGGAGGTAAAGTCAGATGCACTAAGATACCAGCAAGGTAAGAGAGAAAGAGGAGTCAAGGATTACCTAATTTTAAAGTTATATTATTTTTTTTAAAGATTTTATTTATTTATTCGACAGAGAGAGAGATATCACAAGTAGGCAGAGAGGCAGGCAGAGAGGAGGGGGAAGCAGGCTCCCCGCCGAGCAGAGAGCCCGACGCGGGGCTCGATCCCAGGATACTGGGATCACGACCCGAGCGGAAGGCAGAGGCTTTAACCCACTGAGCCACCCAGGCGCCCCTAAAGTTATATTATTTATCAGAACTCCCTTGATCGACATATTCGGGGCTTTCTCTAAGTTCTATATTGTTTTACCTTACTTTCACTTCAATTCTCCCTTAATCAACTTGATAATCTGTTACATATTGGATTATTGAAGCTATCTTTTTTTGAAAATTTTACTATTCATCACACTTTGGTCTAATGCCAAAAATTCTTTTTGGAAATGTCTTCATATTTTTATCTCACATGAAACAATGGCCCATTCAGTTATCACGTCCACCCTGGTGTCAACTATGAAAAATATGCTTTTAAAAACCATGAACAAAGCTTTTGAATTAGTGAATTTAAATGAAAACTTTTGACCAAAAAACAAATCTGCAGATTTCATTGCAAATAAATTAATAAAATCCCCAAGGTTTTGTTTAATGCAATTTTATGCTAAATATATTCAATATTATGTTGGAGTGATGGCTTTCTTTAGCAGTGTTGGAGCCTGCATACAAAAAGCATTTAATTATGAATGCCATAATTTACTCAATTGATGCCTCTCTTTTATCTGCAAACCATAGATAATTTTCCCTAAATAAATGCAACCATGAAAATAATACTTAAACAGGAATATAAAAATGTATTTGCTTGTTATAAACCAAACATTGTATAGTCAAAATTAACTGCTCTAGTGGCAAATAAACATCTCGTAAACTCAAACTGCAAAGGTATCATCTGTTCATTTAGGAGCTATTTCCCAGATAAGAATTAGAGGATGTGTTTTTATAAATAACTTGGGGATTTTATTTTCAATGTGAAGCTGATTTTAAAGTAATATTAAAATTATACTCATCTGTGTATTTTTAATACTTTTCAGCAAGCCTTTACATAACAACCAATGGCACCTGATTTTATGCATCATAAATTAATAATGAGTATAAATTTCATTCTCCTCCCCAAGGTGGGTTTTATTCCAAAGACAGAGCTCATTGTCTCAAAAGGAGCTCCCCAATGGAAAAGATAATTAAAGTGGAGAATATTTGGAAATTTCAATCCTCCCTTCTTTTTGTCTTGAATGAATCCATACCCTTGACTCTCATATTTGTTGAAGTTTGCAATTCTAAATTTTTCTACTAGTTATTTTAGCTATAGCATAAAACTGGAACTTTTGTTGTTGTTGTTTAGAATAAAAAAAATAGATGTTTTTCTATTACATTTCTTACTGTATACCACTACTGTATTGGCCATTTTATGACCATAATCTTTGCCTCCACTGCTTCAAAAGTCTGTGTCAGGCATTGAATACTGATAGGGTCGGTATCAGTATACCCCCCCCCCCAACCACCAGGGGGTAAATGCTGTGTAATGGCCATCAGAAAAGAGGCCAAGGTAGCACAGACAAAGCAGCTAAACCAATTGCATGCCTTAAACATGAATGGAATTGAGAATGAATGTGGTTTGATTTTCACTCAACCAAGATACTCATTTCTACCCACAATAAAGTAAACAAGATATATCCCAGGATAAGCAACTGCTTAAGAACTCAGGGCTTCCTGGCCCTCTTGTCAAAGCTCAAAACACTTACCTAGTGGTTCTGTTCTGAATTCTAAATAGCATTCAGAAAAACTAGTTACTTTTGATGTGACATCTACCGAGATTGCTGTCTATAGAAATTCTCCAACAGTTGCCTTAAAATATACACCTGTCTAGTTTTTAAGTGAAAGAGATACATTGGTTTCAAAAGCAAGTCAGGAGTTATTTTCATATTTCTATACATATTATTCAAGTTTATTGAGCTATACTGTGTTAATAAATTTGGAATATAATACCAGGAAGGTAACTGGAAATGAGAGAAAGAACTCAAAACTCACCAGTAAAAGAACCTGGAATCAAGTCCCATTCCTGCTGGCTCCTTTGGTTAGATTACTTACACCCCATGGGGCACCTGGGTGGCTCAGTTGGTTAAGCATCTACCTTCAGCTCAGGTCATGGTCTCAGTTTCCTGGGCACAGGTCATGATCTCAAGTCCTGGGATTGAGCCCTGTTTGGGGCTCCTTGCTCAGCAAGGAGCCTGCTTCTCCCTCTGCCTGCTGCTCCCCCTGCTTGTGCTCTCTCTGTCAAATAAATAAAATCTTTTAAAGAAAAAAAAAAAAAAGGTTACTTACCTCCCAAACATTTCAACCTACCATTGCACCTTATTTTCCACCTTTTTCCTCCAGGTACTTTCCCAGCAACCCAAGGATAATTACTCAGTTTTCCCATGCCATCTGGACTTTCTCTGTGCCTTTGCTTATGCATGTTTCCTCAGCTTTGCAATATCCATCACTCATTTCTACATATCTAAGTTCTACTTATTCTTCAAGTCTCAAATCTTGTCTCAAAAGAGTTTATTTCTTCTTCTCCTGAATCCCACAATACTTCTTTAATAGGAGATATATTATAATATGTCTGGCTCCATGTTTCTTGACTAAAATCTCTTCAGTGGGATAGACCTTATTTGATTAATTTTTGTTACTCCAGGGCCTTGGTGTGATATATGTATTTGTTGAAAGATTAACTGAATGAATGAATGTATGGTCAAAGAAATCTTTATTTTCTTGTTGGTAAAATAGGAGAAATAGTACCTACCTCACAGATTTTCCAGAATATTATATTTATTTAGACATTGTAAATGAATATCTTCTTTAAACAATAATGTGCTAGCAAAATGTAAGATATTTTAATACTATCTTATAAAAAGAACTAAAGTAGAACTGACTTATCCTAACACAGAGTCAACAGAGGAAATAAATAATAGGAATAAAATTATTCCTCTGTGTCCTGAGTCAGACTTTGATAAATACCCTTTGATCATCCTGGCTATGGGAAGGTGAATTGTATGGGAAATTCACTGCTTGGTCAATTGAAAGCAGCTTTTCCCTTCTGAGTCCATTCATATCAAACTAGTATGGATAGTAAAGGTTGATACTTGTCCCTAATAATGATGTACATATCTAAATGTCACTAATTTGAAAATGGAGTTCTCTGTTTTAAATTTGCGACTATGAAGCACAGAGATCCTCATAGATGTTCTCAAAATGCCTATTTGCTTCAAATACTCTGATACTTAAAAGTGTTGGTGAATCTATCAGTGGTAGTGGTAACAAAATCAGGAGGGCAGGAGAATCTAGTCATAGGCAGTCAATTCCCCAGGTCTTTTTTCAGGGGCTAATCAACCTAGCAAACATCAGAAACATAGCACCTAGCATAGCGACTGGCATGCAGCATTATGCAATAAATATTTAGAATGAATGGAACATAGAAGTCAGGACTCATATCATTTTGGGGATTCTAGTCAAAATAGAAAATAAGTAATAGATTAAAATTACAGCAGGTTACGTGTTTCTGCCTATTAACTACTGACCATATGACTCTGAACTTGGAAGTAGTGTAGAAAATAAATAATAAAACATCCCACTGTGTGATAAATGATGATATGTAGAAGCTTTCTGAAAATGTAATATTCTTTACACTGCTCATGCCATTTGATTAGTCTTCAGGCAAAGGAAACAGTATAGCATAGCCCATAAGAGCACAGACTCTAAAGTCAGATCAGGGCCTTAAAATTGGCAATTTTACTGATCACTTGTATAAGTTGAACAAGTAATTTAACCTCCCTAGGCTTCCCCATCATCTGTAAAGTGAAAATAATAATAACATAGATCTCATAAGGTTATCATCAGGCTTAAATTAAGGTAGTGGATATGAAGCATTTAATATAATACTTAGTCCATAATAAAGATCCAATAAACGTTAGCCATCACTTTCTGCATATTGGTGACCCTTACAAAGTAGATACTCTACCCATTCTTCTTGTATAGATCACTGAAACCATCTAAGCCTGTTTCTTTACCTGTAAAATAAGAATAATAAGGCTCACACCAGAGGAATGTTTTGGGGATTAAATGAGATGATACATTTGAGTCAGCACTGTAGAATTATATGAAAAAGTGAGGTATCAATAGGGATACAGGACTTCTTTGAAAAGCAGGAAATTGAATGCCCTATTCGGATTCACCTCCTTCCATATCCCTTCAGAAATGACCAACAGATATAAAAATAAGAAGAAATAGATCTGTATCAGCAAGGGAAACAGGTAATGGGTGACATTTACATGTCAGTACTTCAAGAGTTTGTCAAGATAGAAGGCAAAGTGAAGAATGAAGACATATGATATATACATGCTTCCTCATATGCAAAGAAACAACTCACTAAGGTAGTAAAAAGAGAAGATTTATGAAATTAAGGGTAAGAATAAAAAAACATACATGAGGAGGTCTCATTGGATCCTACCAAGTGCCCCTGGGAGCACACTAACTGCCAAAAATCAAAAGCAAGGATCCAATGACAAGTTCACTCCAGACTTACTCTTAGGGGAGACATTGTCACAGTTGGTTCCTAATGAGGACAACTGTCACAGGCAAAGAATGAGGACACTGTCCCAGTTAGTTCCTGGCTGCTAACCTCAAATACAGGAAAGAAACACTGGAACAGAGAGAAAACTCGCTGATTTGACTCCTATTAGTTCTGATTCTCTCTTAACTCATGTTCTATAGACCAGTAGTTCTTAATTCTTAATGTGCATCAGAATCATATGGAGGGTTTGTTAAACCATATTGTTAGGCCCCACACCCATGGTGTTTTAGAGCAGAGCCTGAGCATTTTGATTTCTAATAAGTTACCAGCAGAGGTTAATATTGTTGATCTAGGGACCACATTTTGAAAACCACTACTTTAGACCTGCTTTGCCCTTAACAATAGCCACTACCACATGTGACTGTTAAAATTAAATTTAGGGGCACCTCAGTGGCTCAGTCAGTTAAATGACCTCAGTGGCTCAGTCAGTTAAATGACCTTTGGCTTAAGTCATTATCTCCAGATCCTGGGATTGAGCCTCGCATTGGGCTCTGGGCTCAACAGAGAGTCTGCTCTTCCCTCTGTTGCTCCCCCCAGCTCTCACTCTCTCTCTCTCCCTCTCTCCTTCTCTCAAATGAATAAATAAAATCTTTTTAATAAGTAAAATTATATTTAAACTAATAAAATTAAATGAAATTGAAAATTCAATTCTTAATTTTTATCAACTACATTTCAAATGCATAATAGCTGTATGTGGCTAGTAGCAACCATATTGGACAAGACAGACATAGACTGTTTCTATCATGGGAAATCCTATTGGACAGCCCTGCTCTAAATTAAAAAGTGAAACTTCACTGAACAGGGCCACCAACATACACAGCTGCAGGATGTATATTTGTGCCGTATCAGTGGTGGTCCCAGAGTTGTGCCATATGACAGACCTGGCAGTTTATCAAAGATTTTCCATTCTCCCTTCCTCTGGATCCTAAAGATGGAAAAAAGGATTCCCTCAATCTCTGACAAAACTCATCTCAATTCTCCAAAGAAGACAAGTCAAGACTTTCTTCTGCAAGAGTGAGTAAGTAGAAAAATAACTAGATATATTAAATGATACCTCAAAAAAGGAAGCTTATTCTGAAGAATCAAAACAATGCTATCCTATAAAATAAAATTACTCTTAAGAAAAAAGTTTTCCAAACTACTAATGTCAAAATGGACTCAACATTATTCACCAGACTCAGCAGACTAATGTTATGTGAAACCAAAATGAGCAGTTATATATGATGAGTCAACATTATAAAGTCATGAAGGCTTCAACTGAATAATATTCTTGTCAAATTAAAACTATAATGGCAATTGGGGCACCTGGGTGGCTCAGTGGGTTAAAGCCTCTGCCTTCAGTTCAGGTCATGATCCCAGGGTCCTGGGATCGAGCCCCACATTGGGCTCTCTGCTCAGCAGGGAGCCTGCTTCCTCCTCTCTCTATCTCTGCCTACCTCTCTGCCTACTTGTAATCTCTGTCTGTCAAATAAATAAAATAAAAAAATCTAAAAAAAAAAAACCAACTATAATGGCAATAAAAATACATGGATCATGTAAAACCTGAGTGAAGAAGAATAAATCAAGATATTCAGTAGATATAAGACATTTACAGAGAAAGAAAAATTACAAGACAAAAAAGAAAAATTATAAGAGAAAAGACAAAACATAGAAGAAAAATCCAAGAGATCCAATATGCACATGATACAGAGATTTCAGAAAAGCATAACAATAAAAAAATTAATAAAATAAAATAGAAGAAAACCTTCCTGAGCTAAAGAACTTGAATATTAAATTGCAGATTTAATGACTATAGTTAAAATTTCTGAAAAAATCAGATTTATACTGGGAAATTTTGAAATTTCATAATTTTAAAAATAAGGGAAAATTCATAGAAGAATCTGGATAGACATTACCAAAACAAAGCAGGCTACATACAAAGGAATAAAATTCAAACTGTTATCAGACATTCTTTAATTCTAAGCATCCAGAACATAATAGAAAAGGATCTATAGAGTTTTTGGAGAAATGGGTTAGGACTCTAGACTTAAGAATTATGTGCCTGGCCAACGTGTGCAAGATCATAAGAGGTAAATCATTTTCAGATATGTACTTTAGAAAATACCCAACCCTTTTGAAATAATTGCTCACAGATATACTTTAGTTGGTTAAGAGCTGTATAATACAAATCTCATTAATGAGCAAGGAAAATATCAGTATAAAAGATTCTGGGATATAAAATTAAACTTATAAGATGTAGAATATATTTTCAAATAATGATTCTCAATATGATCTTAAAACAGTATAAATGTTAAAATTTTTGAAAAAAGAAAGATACAAAATAGAAAATAATAAAGTGTAGACATTTTATCTAAAACCCCAGATTATTTTGATATGATTTGGCAAGGCAGAGAGTTTGGAAAAATGAGATAGGTATGCTAATTTCCTTATTTCAGGGATGCAAAATGGCTTAGCAGTCAAGAGCATAATTACATGGTTCCTATGCTGCTCCACTAACTAGTGGCTGTGTAACCTCAAGGAGTTATTTAAGATTTCTAAATATTAGGCTACTCACCTATAAAATGGGAATACCATATTACCCCAGAGTTGTGTGGCAGTGTAGCCAGATAACACATATAAAGTACTTAGCACCTATAAGCATTCAGTGAGAAAAATCAACTGAGAAACTGAGTTAAAGAAAAATTAACTGAGAAAGAGAAAAATCTAAAAATCTTCTTTTTTTAAAAAATTTTATTTATTTATTTGACAGATAGAAATCACAAGTAGGCAGAGAGGCAGGCAGAGAGAGAGGGGGAGGCAGGCTCCCTGCTGAGCAGAGAGTCCGATGTGGGGCTTGATCCCAGGACCTGAGATCACGACCCGAGCTGAAGGCAGAGGCATAGCCCACTGAGCCATCCAGGTGCCCCAAAAGATATTCTTGATAAATGAAGGAAATAGATCTGAAGATAAGTCTTGTAACATTAAAAGTAATAACTAAAAGAACACACACATATACCTTCCAAACCATTATAAAAGACCAAATGTATCCTATAAAAAGAAACAAGGTCAAATATATTATTTATATGAATATTTCAAGGATTAATACTATAGGGCCATTAAAATAAACATGTTTGCATTGTTTAGGAGATATTTAACTTTTTAAAAAATTACCAAAAATACACAGAGTGATCACAGTTTTGGTGGGAAAAAATATATGAGCATAGAAAAAAAAGACTGAAAAATCTATGTATGCATGCACACAAATGTTAATAATGATCAGTGCTGAATTCTGGAATTATGGGTGTCCTATTCTTCTTTTCTTTATTTTCACTAATATGTATAATGACATTTATCATTTTTATGAAAAGAAATAAAGAAATAAAAAGAAATAAAAATTATTTTATTTTTATTTTTAAATTTTTTTTATTTTAATAAATATATAATGTATTTTTATCCCCAGGGGTACAGGTCTGTGAATCGCTAGGTTTACACATTTCACAGCACTCATCATAGCACACACCTTCCCCAATGTCCGTATCCCCACCACCCTCTCCTGTACCCCTCCCCCCAGCAACCCTCAGTTTGTTTTGTGAGATTGAGTCTTTTATGGTCTGTCTCCCTCCCAACACCATATTTTCATTTTTTCTTTTCCTACCTCCCCACAACCCCCCCACATTGCATCTCCACTTCCTCATATCAAAGAGATCATATGATAGTTGTCTTTCTCTGATTGACTTATTTCGCTAAGCATGATACCCTCTAGTTCCATCCACGTCATCACAAATGGCAAGATTTCATTTCTTTTGATGGCTGCATAGTATTCCATTGTGTATATATACCACACCTTCTTTATCCATTCATCTGTTGATGGACATCTAGGTTCTTTCCATAGTTTGGCTATTGTGGACATTACTGCTATAAACATTCAGGTGCACGTGCCCCTTCGGAGCACCACGTTTGTATCTTTAGGATATATACCCAGGAGTGCAATCGCTGGGTCATAGGGTAGCTCTATTTTCAGTTTTTTGAGGAGCTCCACACTGTTTTCCAGAGTGGTTGCACCAGCTTGCATTCCCACCAGCAGTGTAGGAGGGTTCCCCTCTCTCCGCATCCTCGCCAGCATCTGTCTTTTCTTGACTTGTTAATTTTAGCCATTCTGACTGGTGTGAAGTGGCATCTCATTGTGGTTTTGATTTGTATTTCCCTGATGCCGAGTGATGTGGAGCACTTTTTCATGTGTCTGTTGGCCATCTGGATGTCTTCTTTGCAGAAATGTCTGTTCATGTCCTCTGCCCATTTCTTGATTGGATTATTTGTTCTTTGGGTGTTGAGTTTGCTAAGCTCTTTATAGATTTTGGATACTAGCCCTTTATCTGATATGTCGTTTGCAAATATCTTCTCCCATTCTGTCAGTTGTCTTTTGGTTTTGTTAACTGTTTCCTTTGCTGTGCAAAAGCTTTTGATCTTGATGAAATCCCAATAGTTCATTTTTGCCCTTGCTTCTGTTGCCTTTGGCGATGTTCCTAGGAAGAAGTTGCTGCGGTTGAGGTCAAAGAGGTTGCTGCCTGCATTCTCCTTAAGGATTTTGATGGATTTCTTTCTCACATTGAGGTCCTTCATCCATTTTGAGTCTATTTTCGTGTGTGGTGTAAGGAAATCGTCCAATTTCATTTTTCTGCATGTGGCTGTCCAATTTTCCCAGCACCATTTGTTGAAGAGGCTGTCTTTTTTCCATTGGATATTCTTTCCTGCTTTGTTGAAGATTAGTTGACCATAGAGTTGAGGGTCTATTTCTGGGCTCTCTATTCTGTTCCATTGATCTATATGTCTGTTTTTGTGCCAGTACCATACTGTCTTGATGATGACAGCTTTGTAATAGAGCTTGAAGTCTGGAATTGTGATGCCACCGGCTTTGGCTTTCTTTTTCAATATTCCTTTGGCTATTCGAGGTCTTTTCTGGTTCCATATAAATTTTAGGATTATTTGTTGTATTTCTTTAAAAAAAATGGATGGGATTTTGATAGGGATTGCATTAAATGTGTAAATTGCTTTAGGTAGAATAGACATTTTCACAATATTTGTTCTTCCAATCCATGAGCATGGATTTTCCATGGATTTTTCCATTTCTTTGTGTCTTCCTCAATTTCTTTCATGAGGACTTTATAGTTTTCTGAGTATAGATTCTTTGCCTCTTTGGTTAGATTTATTCCTAGATATCTCATGGTTGTGGGTGCGACTGTAAATGGGACTGACTCCTCAATTTCTCTTTCTTCTGTTTTGTTGTTAGTGTAAAGAAATGCGACTGATTTCTGTGCATTGACTTTACATCCTGACACTTTACTGAATTTCTGTACACGTTCTAGCAGTTTTGGAGTGGAGCCTTTTGGGTTTTCCACATACAGTATCATATCATCTGCAACGAGTGATAGTTTGACTTCTTCTTTGCCGATTTGGATGCCTTTAATTTCTTTTTGTTTGATTGCTGAGGCTAGGACTTCTAGTACTATGTTGAACAGCAGTGGTGATAACGGACATCCCTGCTGTGTTCCTGACCTTAGCGGAAAAGCTTTCAGTTTTTCTCCATTGAGAATGATATTTGCGGTGGGTTTTTCATAGATGGCTTTGATAATATTGAGGTATGTGCCTTCTATCCCTACACTTTGAAGAGTTTTAATCAGGAAGGGATGCTGCACTTTGTCAAATGCTTTTTCAGCATCTATTGAGAGTATCATATGGTTCTTACTCTTTCTTTTATTAATGTATTGTATAACATTGATGGATTTGTGGATGTTGAACCAACCTTGCAGCCCTGGAATAAATCCCACTTGGTCGTGGTGAATAATCCTTTTAATGTACTGTTGGATCCTATTGGCCAGTATTTTGGTGAGAATTTTCGCATCTGTGTTCATCAAGGATATTGGTCTGTAATTCTCTTTTTTGGTGGGATCCTTGTCTGGTTTTGGGATCAAGGTGATGCTGGCCTCATAGAATGAGTTTGGAAGTTTTCCTTCCATTTCTATTTTTTGGAACAGTTTCAGGAGAATAGGAATTAATTCTTCTTTAAATGTTTGGTAGAATTCCCCTGGGAAGCCGTCTGGTCCTGGACTTTTGTTTGTTTGGAGATTTTTGATGACTGTTTCAATCTCCTTACTGGTTATGGGTCTGTTCAGGTTATCTATTTCTTCCTGGTTCAGTTGTGGTAGTTTATATGTCTCTAGGAATGTATCCATTTCTTCCAGATTGTCAAATTTGTTGGCATAGAGTTGCTCGTAGTATGTTCTTATAATTGTTTGTATTTCTTTCGTGTTGGTGGTGATCTCTCCTCTTTCATTCATGATTTTATTTATTTGCGTCCTTTCTCTTTTCTTTTTGATAAGTCTGGCCAGGGGTTTGTCAATCTTATTAATTCTTTCAAAGAACCAGCTCCTAGTTTTGTTGATTTGTTCTATTGTTTTTTTAGTTTCTATTTCATTGATTTCTGCTCTGATCTTTATGATTTCTCTTCTCCTGCTGGGTTTAGGCTTTCTTTGTTGTTCTCTCTCCAGCTCCTTTAGGTGTAGGGTTAGATTGTGTATTTGAGACCTTTCTTGTTTCTTGAGAAAGGCTTGCACCACTATATATTTTCCTCTCAGGACTGCCTTTGTTGTGTCCCACAGATTTTGAACCGTTGTGTTTTCATTATCATTTGTTTCCATGAATTTTTTCAATTCTTCTTTAATTTCTTGGTTGACCCATTCATTTTTTAGAAGGATGCTGTTTAGTCTCCATGTATTTGCGTTCTTTCCAAATTTCCTCTTGTGATTGAGTTCTAGCTTCAGAGCATTGTGGTCTGAAAATATTCAGGGAATGATGTCAATCTTTTGATCCCAATTGAGACCTGATTTATGACCCAGGATGTGGTCTATTCTAGAGAATGTTCCATGTGCACTAGAGAAGAATGTATATTCAGTTGCTTTGGGATGGAATGTTCTGAATATATTTGTGATGTCCATCTGGTCCAGTGTGTCATTTAAGACCTTTATTTCCTTGTTGATCTTTTGCTTAGATGATCTGTCCATTCCAGTGAGGGGAGTGTTAAAGTCCTCTGCTATTATTGTATTACTGTCGATGTATTTCTTTGATTTTGTTATTAATTGGTTTATATAGTTGGCTGCTCCCATGTTAGGGGCATAGATATTTAAGATTGTTATGTCTTCTTGTTGGACAGACCCTTTGAGTATGATATAGTGTCCTTCCTCATCTCTTATTATAGTCTTTGGCTTAAAATCTAATTGATCTGATATAAGGATTGCCACCCCAGCTTTCTTCTGATGTCCATTAGCATGGAACATTGTTTTCCACCCCCTCACTTTAAATCTGGAGGTGTCTTCGGGTCTAAAATGAGTTTCTTGTAGGCAGCATATTGATGGGTTTTGTTGTTTTATCCATTCTGATACCCTGTGTCTTTTGATTGGGGCATTGAGCCCATTAACATTCAGGGTAACTATTGAGAGATATGAATTTAGCGCCATTGTATTGCCTGTAAGGTGACTGTTACTGTATATTGTCTCTGTTTCTTTCTGAGCTACTACTTTTAGGGTCTCTCTTTGCTTAGAGGACCCCTTTCAATATTTCCTGTAGAGCTGGTTTGGTGTTTGCAAATTCTTTCAGCTTTTGTTTGTCCTGGAAGCTCTTTATCTCTCCTTCTATTTTCAATGATAGCCTAGCCGGATATAGTATTCTTGGCTGCATGTTTTTCTCGTTTAGTGCTCCGAATATATCATGCCAGTTCTTTCTGGCCTGCCAGGTCTCTGTGGATAGGTCTGCTACCAATCTAATGTTTTTACCCTTGTATGTTACAGACTTCTTTTCCCGGGCTGCTTTCAGGATTTTCTCTTTGTCGCTAAGACTTGTAAATTTTACTATCAGGTGACGAGGTGTGGACCTATTTTTATTGATTTTGAGGGGTGTTCTTAGCATCTCCTGGATTTTGATGTTTGTTCCCTTTGCCATATTAGGGAAATTCTCTACAATAATTTTCTCCAATATACCTTCTGCTCTCCTCTCTCTTTCTTCTTCTTCTGGAATCCCAATTATTCTAATGTTGTGTCATCTTATGGTGTCACTTATCTCTCGAATTCTCTCCTCGTGGTCCAGTATTTGTTTGTCTTTCTTTTGCTCAGCTTCTTTATTCTCTGTCATTTCATCTTCTATGTCACTAATTCTTTCTTCTGCTTCATTTATCCTAGCAGTAAGAGCTTCCATTTTTTATTGCACCTCATTAATAGCGTTTTTTATTTCAACTTGGTTAGATTTTAGTTCTTTTATTTCTCCAGAAAGGGCTTTTATCTTCTATGCCTTTTTCGAGCCCGGCTAGAACCTTGAGAATCAGCATTCTGAACTCTAGATCTGTCATGTTACCAATGTCCGTATTGATTAGGTCTCCAGCCTTCGGTACTGCCTCTTGTTCTTTTTTTTGTGGTGAGTTTTTTCACTTGTCATTTTGTCCAGATAAGATTTGCTTTCTCCTCCTATAGAATTCTGCTGTTCTTGGTGAGTGAATTTGGTCTTGGCTGGGTTTCTTTTTGATCTTCTGGGGGAGGGGCCTGTTATAGTGATTCTCAAGTGTCTTTGCTGCAGGCAGAATTGCACGACCCTTGCCAGGGGGCGGGCTAAGTAATCCGCTCGGGTTTGCTTTGGGGAGCTTTTGTTCCCTGAGCGCTTTCCATAGAGTTCCGGAGGACGGGAATGAAGATGGCGGCCTCCCAATCTCTTGGCCCGGAGGAGCCGAGAGCTTGGGGTTCCGCTCCTCAGTGCGCCCTCAGAGAAAATCGCCCAACTGCCCCGCCTCCCTGGCCTGCGTTTGCACCAGTAGGAAAGCGGTCAATTGCTGGCACTTGGAGAAATGCGGCCGGTCGCTTCCATCTCCGTGGCCTCCAGCCACGCTCGGAGCCCACCCAGCCTGCAACCGGCACAAGGTAACCCTGGGCTGAGAGCTCACTCCTCGGCTTTGTCGCTGTAGCTGGCTTCCCCACTCTAATACCTGTGAGCTCTGCAGCACTCAGACACCCCCGGTCCTTCTGTGACCCCGCGGGATCTGGGGTTACACTGACCCCGCGTGGGCTTCCCCCCGGTTTAGCCTCTGGAGCGATGTCCCTCCGTGGAGCAGACTTTTAAAAGTCCCGATTTTGTGCTCTGTTGCTCCACCGCTTGCCAGGAGCCGGCCCCTCCCCCTGCGGTCTATCTTCCCATCGCTTTGGATTCACTTCTCCGTAGGTCCTACCTTTCAGAAAGTGATCGATTTTCTGTTTCTAGAATTGTTGCTCTTCTTCTCTTCAATTTCCCGTTGGATTGGTAGGTGTTTACAATGGTTAGATAAGCTATCTAGCTGATCTCCTGCTACCCGATGTCGTCTCAGCCTGCTACTTCTCCACCATCTTGACTCCTCTCCCTTTGTTACGTACTTGCAGTTGTCCCAATTATTTTATTTTTAAATAGTTTTATTATTAAACACTATTTTTTAAATTTTTTAAAGATTTATTTATTTAGGGATGCCTGGGTGGCTCAGTTGGTTAAGCCACTGCCTTCAGCTCAGGTCATGATTTCAGGGTCCTGGGATCAAGTCCCACATCGGGCTCCTTGCTCTGCAGGGAGCCTGCTTTTCTCTCCACCTCTCTCCACCTCAGCCTGTCACTCTGCCTGCTTGTGTGATCTCTCTATCTCTCTCTGACAAATGAATAAAATCTTTAAAGAAATAAAATTAAATTAAAAAGTTTAAGATTTATTTATTTATTTGAGGGGTGAGGGGTCAAGGGGGAGGGAGAGAAATCCTCAAGCAGACTCCCCACTAAATGCAGAGCCTGGTGTGGGGCGCAATCCTAGGACCCTGAGATCATGACTTGAGCTGAAACCAAGAGTTGGACGCTTAACTAACTGAACCACCCAGGTGTCCCTATTATTAACCACTATTAACAGTAAGGTGAATATTACTCTAGAATTGTTCTTCACATGCAAATATATATATAAAAATATGTATATTTACATATGTATGTATTTCATTAATTCATTCAGAGAGTATTTTTTGACTATCTACTATATTCCAATCTTTGTTCTAATCTCTGGATACAGCTGTTAGAAAAAGAAGAAGAAGAAAAAGAATCTCTGCCCTCCTGGAGGTTAGTTGGAGGAGAGCAGCATAAATAAGTAAAATACCTGTTTTTGATATTGATAGGTGGCATGAAGAAAGTATAAAGCAGGGAATGGGATAAGGATAAGTTACCATTTAAAACAGAGTGATTTATGGAGGTCTCCTTGAGAAGATAATGAAGCAAGGCCTCATTAGTGGTAGACACTTAAAGAGCATGTTAGAGAGGGCCATGTGTCTTCCTAAGGGAAGACAGGCCCAGGCAGAGGGTACTATGACAAGTACAAAGACAGTGACACAGAAGAATGCCTAATATGTTGAAGTAATAGAAGGGGAAAAAGATGGCTAGATAGAAGTAAGTGAAAAGGAATGTACTAGGAGCTTAGGTTACAGAATTGTGGTGAGATTGTGTATGGCCTCATAGACTAGTGTTAAGTGTTTTGACTCTTAGAGTGAATTGAGTTTCCAATGGAGAGTTTTGAGCAGAGGGGTTTTGAGCTGATTCGGTTTTACTAGGATTATTCAGACTTCTTTGTTGAGAATTGCCCGTAGAGGTACAAGTGTGGAACCTGGGAAGCCAGGTAGGGGACCGTGGCCGCAACCCAGAGCAAAGATGAGTGAAAACTAGAAAGGTTACAGATATCCTTTAACAGTAGAGCCACCAGGATTCACTGTATAATTGGGTGTGGGGTGTGAGAGAAAAATGAGGCATAAGAATAACTCTAAAGTATCTAGGTATTCAAGTTTGGAGTTAAGGGGAGAAATCAAGTAGAAATTACAAATGCAGG
The DNA here is from genome assembly GCF_963455335.1 of Martes martes. Taxonomy (NCBI): domain Eukaryota; kingdom Metazoa; phylum Chordata; class Mammalia; order Carnivora; family Mustelidae; genus Martes; species Martes martes. Next base: position 22,054,437 of record NC_137895.1, read on the forward strand.
AGTTGTCATTGTTTAGGTGATATTTTAAGCCCTGAAACTGGATGAAACTGCAAGGGAATAAATGTACACAGAGAGGAAAGAAGGTCAGCCCCATGCCCTGGGCCACTTCAGTGCTTAGCCACTGGAGAGATGAGGAGGAATGAGCAAAGGGAACGAGAAGGAGCAGCCTGTGAGACAGGATGAAAACCAGAAGAGTATGGCATCTTAAGAGCGAAATGAAACTGTTTCATATGGGAAGGGTGATTATCTGTATTAATTGTATAGCTGGCAAATCGAGTAGGATGAGGATTAAGAAATGTTCATTTTAGTAATGTGGAGATTTTGCTGACATTGACAAGGGACTTTTCAGTGGGAAAATATGGAACAAAAACCTATTTGGAATGGATTTTAAGAGTCTAGGAGGAGAGAAATTAGAATTGCCTTCTTTTCTGCAGAGCTGGAGCACTGCTTTCCATATTTTCTTACTTTAAATTTATATTTTCCTTTCTGTGTTTAAGTGGTAGAAATTGCCATTTGATTACATTTCCTTTTTTTCCTCCTTGTGGAAAATTACATGATGCTCCCAACCTGAAAACTGTGAGATGTTTTACTATTGAATATGCCATTTACCAATACTTAAACTATAGTGGAGCTCTCCAGCTCTCCATGACCATAAGAAACTAAAAAAAAAAAAAAAAAAAAAAAAAACCAGATCCTTTGTTTAGGCTTTCTGTTATTTTTTCAATGTCTTCTTTAGTCAGTTGTGGAATCACGTGAAAAATAGCAATAAATGATTGATTTTCTAGGCCATTTTACATGCATTTAATGCACATCTAGTTCTGTCTGAGTCAGATGGGAACATTAGCAGAGTTAAGCAGTACTGCAGTCATCATCCCATCGTTGCCATGGCTATAGCACCAAACCCTTATAGAGGATTTTTATTTTACATGAAATATTTCTTGCCATAGCAACAGCAGTGTTGATTTAAAACATAACTTGCTAGATATAATTCATCTTTAACATTTCTGTGTATTTTCTGTGGCGTGTCTTGTTAATAGGATTACACTTTCGATGACTCTCCTACTCATAATTCATCTTTAACATTTCTGTGTATTTTCTGTGGCGTGTCTTGTTAATAGGATTACACTTTCGATGACTCTCCTACTCTTTTGAAATGAGAACATCTCTTGGGATGCATGTGAAAAAAATTTAAGATGCTCATTGCTTGCAGGAATAGAAACTCACAGGATGCTTATGAATGCATTACATGCCAGAGCTTTTATTGAGGATGTTTGGGTGACTTTGAGTTCAAATTCAGGATAGGGCTTTAAAAAATCAAATCAGAGTTATTATTCATTTTAGAACAATTAAAAATAATGTCTACCCTTTTTATATTACGAAATTGCTTTTCTAATTTAAAGGTTATAGAGCTACTTTTTTACTTGTTCGTTTCATTTCTCCAGGGCAGTTCATTGTTTCACTTTCCACAATCAGTTGGGAGAGTATTAAAAACAGAAATCATTTTTAAAGTAAGTTAAAACCAGGACCTACACACTTCAAAACAATAGACTTGGGCTAAAGGGGTTCTTTCCTCTCTTCCCTCAATACAGTCTCTTCTGTTTAGGAAAATACATGGTTACAGTGACTTCAGTATTACAAAGAAATACATTTTGGTAAGAGAGAAACAAAACCTCTTGGTTCCAAATGTAGTTATTCACTATAAGCCATTTAATTCATCTGGCTCTAGGCTATGGGAATTACTCCTAGCACAGAACTCCCTTTGAAATCCCTAACTCCCTAGGGGGTCAGAGATAGATGAGAAACTGCCCCTATGAACTTGGTTTATACACAGGAAACAAAGAAGTTAGTGGTTGAGGGTAACAGAGGAAAGGCGTGTGGGAAGGGTGAATGTAGCTAGCTTCCTTTGCTTGCAACAGGAGCTTCTTTCAATGCAAAGTGCATGCCAAGACAGATCAGGCACTCTACCAAAAAGATACAATAATTTAGTAATACAGTCTGCCCAGGCAGCTTAGCAGCTGGAAACGAGGGAGCCTTGGGATTTGCTATAAACGGTGGGGAAATTGGCTGATAGCCTCTCTCCTATATTGAGCAAAGGGAGCAAGAGAAAAGATTATAAATGTTTGAAATCAGAGCCAAACAGCCTGGTCTGTTCTGGTCCAGGAGCTGCCAGAACTCCAGCAGCCTCTGGCTTCTGCATTAAATACTGAGTTTGGCAGAGTGTGGGGCTAAGAGGCCAAGAAAGAACAGAGTTTACCTGGATGCATTTTCAGAAAGGCAGTTGCTGATCTTAAGTTATTTAGAGGAGGGAATTTTATTGCATGCTGGATCCGAAGCCATATAGCAGTTAAGCATAGCAATGATCTTTGGGCTAAGGTCACTGCTGATACCTGAAGAAGGAACCACTGGGTGTGTTTCCAATTCCAATAATACTAAGACAGTATTACCGGACCCCCAAACCAGGTTCTTGCATCCCAATGTTATAGAAATGAACGCCGATTTCAAGAGAAAGAAAACAGGTGGACTTTATTAGAGATAGCTTGTATACAAGGGAGCTGACAAGAAAGAAAGGTCAGTCCCAGAAGGGGTAGCATGCAAGGCTATAAAGGCACTTTTCCACAGGGTGAGGGGCAGGGAGTGGGGAAGTGTCCTTCAGTCCCATGGTCATTATCTTATGGTGATTACTTTTTAGTGGACACAGACAGTCACAGGATGCCTTTTTTCATGGTCAACATTCTTTTAGGGCTCCTGGAAAATAGAAATACCTGTGCAAGCAGGCTTTAAATTTGTTACTTCCAATTTTGCCCAGACAACCACTACTCCCTGATGGCTATTGTCTCTCATTTGTTCTCTTTCTCAGAAGGAGGTAAGTCTCTGAGTATAGAAGCTTTAACCCTTGCCTGCGACCAGTGGTTTTACAGGAGTTAAGTCCCTCTTGCTTTCCCTATACTGTCTCAGTACAATATGTGCTGATGCCATAGGAAATTCTGGGGTAAACCATAAGCACAAAACCTTGTAATAGAATGGAAAGAGGCAGGTTTTGGACTAGCCAGATTTATATCCTATACTGCCTCATATATTTACTAGCTATTCTTTATCAGTTAATAGATGATAATAATACCTACTTCAGAGATTTATGTGAGGATTGACCTAATGAGACAGAATGACCGTGAACATAGAAGAGGCATTAAGTGTTGATTCCCCTTACCTAGTATGGAATCTTAATCTTAGTCTTTATAGTTTTTGAAATAAGCATGGAATTTGTATTTATTTAAATTCATTTCACATATCTTTGGAAACTTCAATCAATCTTTAACCTTAGGGAATTAAGAGAATATGAACTCTTTATAGTTGTCTCTGTGGCTCATTTTTATTTGTTCGATTCATACTTGTATCTAGTATATATGTAACCTGAAAAGACATTCTTAACATTTGGATATAAATGAACATATCAACCAAAGCATGTGAGCTCTATGACTAACAGCACAAGGCAGATAAACTACCATAAGGTTTATATAATTGCATTATAAATGAACAAAAAATAGTTAACATTCCTCCTAAATATTTCTGATAAGACCCAGTACCCCTTGAAAAGCTTTTTGAGCCATGCTGACCACATACATTACTGAAATTTAGCTCCTTGTTCTCTTTAGGTGATTTAGGATTTAAACACAAAATGCAGCCTATGATTATTTTTGCATGATTATCATTTTTCTGAATATCATAGAGTAATTAGAATGCTTAGAAATTACCAAAACTCCATGAATTTCTTTCGTGTTCTTTATAAATACACACTTTAGGGGAATCTTATTTTTAAAAAGATTTGCTTTATTTGAGTTTACAATTATAGTAAGCTTCTTCTTCATTTATATAATACTCAGGATTATTTATTGATTTATATAGTGTGTCATATATTACAAAGTTTAACATGCATGGCAAAGCAATTTATTATTAACTCTACCTAATTTAGTAAGGTAAAATCAGTTAAAGAGTCACAATAAGCTGGATTTTTAATTTAATTTTATTTTTTGAGAGAGAGAGCATATACAAGTGGGGTGGGAGTGGTGGGGGAAAGGGGCAGAGGGAGAGAATCTTAAGGAGACTCTGCTGAGTGTGGAGCCCAATACAGGACTCAATCTCAAAACCCTAAAATCTTACCTGAGCTGAAATCAAGAGTTGGACACTTAACCAAGCCACCCAGGTGCCCCTTAACTGGATTTTTTTAACTGAAATCTTTATGAATATACTTTTATAATAAAAACATTTTACTACAAAGTATTATGGCAGATTAAGTGCTCTGAGATATCTTTCTGCAACAGAACAAATGCATTCTGAACAGGACTTTCATTTAGATGTTGCCTACTCTAACAAGCTTTGCTCTCTAAAATGCGTATTAGAAGACAAGAAAGTCAATGTTTCTCTGAGTGCATATGTCAATAATAGCACTGCTATTTAGACTCCGTGCCCTGGTTCAGTGGTTAAAGTTAGGAGGCTGAGTCAAGGGAAACTGAAGGCAAATATAAAGTCTCTCTGGAGGGAAATGACAGGCTTTCATAGATTAAGATCAAGTAATGAGGTAACAATAAATTACTTCTTTCACCTTAAATAGCAAATCACTGTAAGTAGGTATCATCAAAAAAAGCAAATACATATCTAGTCTCCAGTGACTGTAGGTATTGTTACTGAAAAAAGGAAATAAAACAATAATAAATTTAGAAGTTATAATATGTTTCAAGAACTAAATGCCCAATCACGAAGATGAGTAAAAACAAGGATTATCAGTAAATAGCAGGCAAATTTGAAAAATAAATGGCATTTCTAAATATGAAAAATATAACACTTGAAATTTTTTTTAAAATTCTAAATGAGAGACATCTGGGTGGCTCAGTCAGTTAAGCATCTTCCTTCAGCTCAGGTCATGATCCCAGGGTCCTGGGATTAGGTCCCATAGCAGGCTCTTTGCTTAGCTTAGAACCTGCTTCTCTCTCTGCCCCTCTGTCTGCTCATGTTCTCTCTCTCTGACAAATAAATAAATAAAGTCTTTTTAAAAATTCTAAATGAGGGGCACCAGGGTGGCTCAGTGGGTTAAAGCCTCTGCCTTCAGGTCAGGTCATGGTCTCAGGGTCCTGGGATTGAGCCCCGCATCGGGCTCTCTGCTCAGCGGGGAGCCTGCTTCCCCCTCTCTCTCTGCCTGCTCTCTGCCTACTTGTGATCTCTCTCTGTCAAATAAATAAAATCTTTTTTAAAAAATTCTAAATGAACAGAATTTCAAAATAGCAGATTAGGCAGAGATGAAGAGAGAATTGGTAACTTGGAAGAGAAATTTGAAGAAATTGCCCAAAGTGTAGCACAGGGAGCCAAAGAGGCAAAAAATGAGGAGGACATGAAAAGATATGAAAGATGGAATAAGAAGGGTAACATGCACTTAATTAGATATTCAGGATGAAATAAAAAGAGTATATAGGATAGGAAGCTTTGTGATGGATAATGGCTGAATTTTTTCCACAACTTTTAAAACATGAAATCATAGGTCCTGGAAACATGGTGTATTTCAAACAGGACAAATAAAGGGAAATCCACACTAAGATACATTATCATGAAATTGAAAAATACAAAAGAGTTTCTCAAAGCAAGTGGAGAAATGATGGGTCACCTGCAACAAAAAACATAGGTGTAATGATAGCCAGCTTATCAAGGAAATAATAGAAGCCAAAAGGAGTACAATAATATCTTCAAAGTATGAGAGAAAATAATCATCAGTCTAAACTTGTGAACTTTAAAAACCTTATTTTTAATAAATGAAAGTGTAATATAAAGTCATTTCATTGAAAAACTGAAAGCATTTACCACCAAGACTTTTTTTTCCAAAAGATAAATCTCAAGGATTACTTCATGAAAGAAAATGATCTCAAGACATTCTAAGGAAGTAATAGTGAATAAATAAGACAGTAAACATATATGCAAATTCAAATAAAAATAGTCTGAATAAAATAATAATATCTGATTTGGAAAAGTTAACAAACAATTAAAACACTGACAATAGCATTTATTAGAGAACAAGTAAATTTCAAGTGATCTAAAATCTTAAAATTGTTGAGGAAGTGGGTGGATAAGGTTCTGTTAAACTTCAGACTTTGTTAAATTAAAAATGTATGGTAAAATTTTAAGCATACCAAAAGAATAAAAATAAATTACACAAATTTTAAGATATAAGAAAAACAGTATTGAGAAAAAAAGAACAAAAAAGGGACTAGAGATGAAAAAAGAATATGAAAGATAAACGGATATCAAAACATAAAGTAGTAGAACAAAATTGAAATATGTAACCACCAAAATCCAGATAAATTTGCTAATTTCACCAGTTAAAATGAAGAGGTTGTTTAGATGGTAGGAAAACAAAATCCAGATTTTTGCTCTTTAAAGCAGACACATCTATAGCTAAGGGCATACATCCCCACACACAAAAGGAAAGATGAAAGAAGTTATACCTGAGAAATACTAGCTCAAAGAAAATTGGGTAACTGTATCAGTTTCAAGCCAACTAGACTTTAACACTAGAGGCATTTCCAGGTTATAAAAAGTCACTATGGAATGGGCGCCTGGGTGGCTCAGTGGGTTAAGCCTCTACCTTCAGCTCAGGTCATGATCCCAGGGTCCTGGGATCGAGCCCCGCATCAGGTTCTCTGCTCAACAGGGAGCCTGCTTCCCCCGTCTCTCTGCCTGCCTCTCTGCCTACTTGTGCTCTCTCTCTCTGTCAAATAAATAAATAAAATCTTAAAAAAAAAAAAGTCACTATGGAATATTGCAATGGTCAATTCATCAGGGAAATATAAAAATTCTAAATATATATACTTTAAAATTATGCATATGATATGCATCATATGCTATATATATCTATTTAATAGAAGTAGAAGGAAAAATCACAAGTCCACTAAAACAGGGAGATTTCAACATACCTCAATTAATGGAATATTTTAACAGCTCAATTAATAAACTTAATCTAGTGGGGCACCTGGGTGGCTCAGTGGGTTAAAGCCTCTGCCTTCGGCTAAGGTCATGATCCCAGGGTCCTGGGATCGAGTCCCACATCAGGCTCCCTGCTCAGCAGGAAGCCTGTTTCCCTCTCTCTTTCTGCCTGCCTCTTTGCCTACTTGTGATCTGTCTCTCTTTCAAATAAATAAATAAAATCTTTTTAAAAATTAAATAAATAAACAATCTAGGAAAATACAGAAAATACATAGAGCTTGGTACTCAACAATTAGAGAATACATGTTATTCTCATGAAACATTGATAAAAATCTATCTTAACTTGGCTATATGCAAGTTTCAATACACATCAAAGACTCAGATCCATATATACTACATTTTAAAGACTCCCAAATATATCCCCATCACAATGTGAATTTAAATAAACACTTTCCAAATAACTCATGAAAAATGAGACACCAAATTCTAACTTAAAAATGTTTATATTTAAACAAAAATGTAAATATAAATATCCAACATGGTGAAAGCAGCATAAGTGGAACTTAGAAATGTTAAATCTTTATATTAGAAAGAAATAAATGCTGAAGACTAATGAGCTAAACACAAATTAAAGAAATTTTATAAGAAATGATAGGAAAAAACCCGGAAAGTAGGAAAAGGGAAATGGTAATGAACAGAAATAAATGAAAAAGTAATAAAAACTACTATACAAAATCAGAAGCAGAATATTTTATACACTTAAAAGTAGATATAATTTCTAGTAAGAATAGTAAAGAAGAAAGGGAGACTGTATCAGCAAACTATATTAGGAATAGGAAGCATTGTAACTACAGTTACATAAAAAGATTAAAAAGATAATAAGAAAAAATTATGAAGAACTTTGTGCCAACAAATTTTAAAACTGAGAGATGGATAAATTCTAGATAATTATAACCTGCCAATACTTCAAAAAGCTGTAGAAACCCCAAATAGTCCTAGAGCTATTAAAGAAATTGAATAATTAAAAATCTTTCCACATAGGATACCTGCGTGCCTCAGTTGGTTAAGCGTCTGCCTTTGGCTCATGCCATGATCCCAGGAACCTGGGATGGGGTCCCTCATCTGGCTCCTTGCTCAGCAGGTGCCTGTTTCTCCCTCTGCCTGCTGCTCCCCTTGCTTTTGCGCTTTCTCTCTCTCTCTGACAAATTTTTTTTAAAAGATGAAAAAAAAATCTTTCCACAAGGAACATGCTGAGTCTAAATTATTTCATTTGATTTTTTTTATTAACATGTAACTTATTATTTGTTACAAGGGGACAGGTCTGTGATGCATCATTTTTACACAATTCACAGCACTCTCCATAGCTCATACCCTCCCCAATGTCCATCACTCAGCTTCCCCATCCCTCCCAACCTCCTCCCCTCCAGCAACCCTCAGTTTGTTTCCTGAGATTAAGAGTCTCATGGTTTGTCTCCCTCTCTGGTTTCATCTTTTTTTATTTTTCCCTCCCTTCTCCTATGATCCTCTGTCTGAGCCCAGATTATTTTAAAGGTAAATTAAATATAACTTTGAAGAAACAGACTATTCTATTGGAGAAAGACAACTATCATATGATCTCTCTGATATGAGGAAGTGGAGACGCAACGTGGTGGGTCTAGGGGGTAGGAAAAGAATAAATGAAACAAGATAGGATGGGGAGGGAGACAAACCATAAGAGACTCTTAATCTCACAAAACAAACTGAGGGTTGCTGGGGGGAGGGGGGTCGGGAGAGGGTGGTGGGGTTATGGACATGTGCTATGGTGAGTGATGTGAAGTGTGTAAACCTGGCGATTCACAGACCTGTACCCCTGGGGCTAATAATACGTTATATGTTTATAAAAAAATTAAAAAATTAAAAAAATTTTAAAAAGAAATAGACTATTGTAATCTTATACAAACCACTGTAGAAAATGGAAAAAGTGGAAATTTTCTCCAACTAGTTCATATGACACTAGTAAGATTCATATCAAAACTAGATAGTATAAGAAAGGAAAGATTATAGGCCTGTTTTATTCATGAACGTAGATGCAAAAGTCCTAAAGTACTAGTAAACCAAATTTAGTAGGACATTAAAAGGAAAATTCATTCTGGCCAGTTCATCCCATTAATATCCAGTGTGTTTAACATAAGAAAATGTGTTCTTTACACTAATGGATTAAAGGAGAAAAACTACATAATCAACTCAATAGGTGAAGAAAATCATTTGACAGAAACTCAATATTCACTTATAATTAAAATTCTCAGCAAAGTTGGAATGTGAAAGAAAGTATTTAACTTAATAAATGCTATCTATCCAAAAATTAGAGAAAGAATCATTTTTAAAAGGGAAACATTAGAGGTATTCTGTGGTAGATGTGATTACCGCTCTCAATTCTTCACTCCCTTTTCTTCCTGTTACACTGTAGTGCAGTACAGTACGTGGCATTTATATCCCCACCCCATTTACTTTAGGTTCAGACACATGACTTTATTCTGTCAGTAGATGTGAGAAGTGATAGTGTGCCAGTCCCTACAGCGAGACCTGAAGAGTCATCACCTATTTCCACTGTGGAAAGATACATCACGTAACCTCTGAACAACTCCAATGAACACTTATGAGATAATGAGAGTGAAAAAGGCAAATAAATGTCTTAGTATTAGTCTGAAAATTGTTTTGATCTCATGGAACCCCTGAGAAGATCTTGGGGACCCCAAGCATCCCTGGACAACACTTAGAGAAATACTACTTTAGCATGGCATTTCCTACACCATGCTAGAATGTACATTCTTCCACAACCACAATGGAACAAAATCAGAAAATTATCATCAATACATTGCTGCCATCTATTCTTCAGACCTCATTCAGGTTTTCCTACTTTCCCCAGTAATAATTTCTGTGAGAAAAAGAATCTAGCTGAGGATTCCACATTGCATTTAGTTGTCATGTCTCTGTAGTCTCAAAAATTGTGTTTTATCTGATATTTCTGCCTGAGTAGATTTAGATTATGCATCTTTGGCAGGAAAATTCAGAAGTGATTTTATGGTTTTCTCATTGCATCCTGTCAGGTGGGCCAAGATTTTTATTTGCTCTATTATTGGTGATGTTCCCCTTGATCATTTGATTAGGATAGCACCTTGCAGAATTCTTCACTGCAGAGTTACTCTTTTTCACTTTGTAATTAAGTATTTTCTGGGGAGGTCATTTGAAATTATTTAAATTTCTCATTCCTAATCAAAATTTTAAATCATTCATTTATTTATATATTTTTATGGGCTCATGTGTTCCTATTTTATCTGATAGATTATAACCCATTAATTGTCATAACTTATTTTGTTCCTAAAATTATCCTCAGTCTAAACAGTTGGAACCCAGTCAATCTGGCTTCTCTATCCTCCTAACATGCCTCATCACTCTGAGTACTTCTTTGCTTTCTGGCACAAGGTTCCAGGCTCATCTTACACCTTCCCTTCATTGGCCATGATATCAGTAATTTCTCAATGGACCATTGTTGATTTGAGTGGAAAATATATTTAGAAGCCAAAATGTAGGCTTTACTTACTGCTACTGGGTTTTCAATTTCCCACACCTTCTTAGTTGACAGAGGTAGGTAATCTATATGTATAAATACATATACACACAAATACATATTTATATCTCTCTTTATTTATATATCTTGAAAACATTGGTATCTCCAATTCCAATCCAATATCACAGGTTCACTCTAGTTTTCTTCCTCTTCATATTTAAAAATTCTCCCTTAAACAGTTTGATAAGAAATGTGGCTCCCATTATCCATGTAGTTGCTTATTTGATTAACCCCTCTGTAAATAACAAATCTCCCAGATCCACATCCTCACCACTCAGACAGCTTTCTCCCCTTGACTGAAATTTGATTCTCCGTGCCAGTTTCTCTCTCTATGTAAACACCCTGCTCATCCTCCTGGGGCTGCACCTTACAGCAGGCCATTGCTGTACACGTTCCTTTCCCTGATTGGGCTTTGACATCCCATGCCAGGCTACTCCATGCATGAACACTTTTCTCTTCTGGACAGGGACATTTTCCTTGCCTGTTTCAGGGTTTTGACAACCCTAGACCACCTCTCTGCAGGGATATCCTCCTTGCTTTGCTGATTCCTTCTGCCAGGCCATTCCCCCTCCATAGATTCTTTCCTGCCCCCACTTGGACCCTGACACTCCATACTGGGCTACTCCACATGTGGACACCCTCCTAACCCTGCATGGACCCCAACATGCCATTCTGGATTGCCCAAAACATGGACCATTACCTTCCTTGAGCCCTGATTCTCAACTCTGGGTCACTGTAAATCTCCATTCTCCACTGAAGGTATGGATGCCATCTCACTTTTCCTCATCTAATGACGTTAGGACTGAATTGTATGGAGTGAATGGGAATGGGAAAAGAAAATGACCAGACATCTCATATCTGAGCCTCTACTTATCATATAGGTTTTTCCTTCAGATCTTAGATGACTTTAATTTATTAAAAATACTTTTTAATTTTAGGGTTGCAGTTTTCAAACTCCTTGGGGCCACATTTTTTATTTGTTTTTATTGACTCTTCAATATTCATTTTCATTTCTTTTTCTTATAATGTCTTTAAATGGAGTTCTATTAAAATCCTTTTTTTTTTTAGTATATGTGCTGCCGAAGCAAGCACTTAAAATCCTTTTTTATTTACCATGTTTAATGAGAAGAGATGTCCTGGATTATTCATTCAGAAGAGGTTGCTATATGAGAATAGGCATGAGCCCTACCATATGAGAATAATTTTACCATTTCACTGCTCAAGGACTTTCTCCCTTGTTGTTACCATGAAGTATTGAGAAATAGGGGAGTTTCTCTGCTTGATTCAGAAAGACTTATCATTACTTTGGTGTTCTCCAGAACTCCATTCACTTTGCTTTCCATAGTAGTAGTCTCAAAGTTTAACATTGTATTTTGCTACTACTATGTCCAAGGTCTCCCTTCTCTGGACCACCGCCTCCCATGCCACTCCCCCTTGCCCATTATATAAAATGTTTTTTCTCCTTGAGGTCTCTGATATTTTTACCCTGTTCAATTTACATTCTGCTTCTGAAAATTTTTCTTCAGACTGTCTCTAGCTCTACTAAAAGCATGTCTTTATTGGATATTCCTGAGATTCTCAAGGGCTTAAGCTGCTTCCTGTTGTCTTTTTGCAGAATTTTTTCAAGTTCTGCTAGTTCTCAGATTCTATTGCTTGGCATCCTGCTTAATACTGGGCCCTTTCCTTTGGTTAATCAGAATCTAATGGCAATTTCATGGCTTGCAGAGTCCATCCAATTTCATTTTCTTTTCACCACTGCAGCTACATAGCTGCAGATTCAGTTCTGGATCTTGTTGCTATCACCTGATTTGGGTTTGCCCATTCATTTTCCAGGTCCACAGAGATTTCGTGATACCTGCTTTATTGAAGTTATCACCATAGCTGGTGTTTTGTTTGTTTGTTGTAATCATTGCTCATTTTATTCTTTCATTATTATATGTTTTTTTAAATCTGTTTATTTATTTATTTGAGGGAGAGAGAGAGCAGGAGAAGGTTAGAGGTGGGGGGAGAGAAAATCTCAAGCAGAATCCCCAATAAGCACAGAGCCTGACAAGAGACTCAATCTCAGAACCCTAAGATTGTGACCTGAGATTGACAAGAGTCAAACATTTAACCAACTAAGCCACCCAGGTGCCCCCCATTATTATGTTTTTACTTAGATTCTAGTTAGTTAGCATACAATATAATACTAGCTTCAGGTATACAATATAGTGATTCAACATTTCCATACAACACCCAGTGCTCATCACAAGTGCACTCCTTAATCCCCATCACCTACTTAACCCAACCCCCCATCCTTCTGTCTGATAACCATCAAGCTGTTCTCGATATTAAAGATTCTGTTTCCTGGTTTGTCTCTCTCTCTTCTTTTTCATCCCTTGCTCATTTGTTTTGTTTCTTAAATTCCACATGAATGAAATCATATGGTATTTGTCTTTCTCTGACTGACTTATTCCACTTACTGTAATACTCTCTAGCTCTATGTATGTCATTGCAAATGGCAAGATTTCATTCTTTTTTATGGCTGAATAATATACCAATATTTCATTCCATTCCATTCCATTCCAATAAGATTCTATTTATGGGTGAATAATATTCCACTCCATAACATCCACATCTTCTTCATCCATTCATTAGTCAATGGACATGGGCTATTTCCATAATTTGGCTATTATAGATAATACATGTATTACATGGGGTACATGTATCCTTTTAAATTAGTACTTTTGTATTCTTTGGGTAAACACCTATCTTAGGGTAGTTCTATTTTTAACTTTTTAAGGAACCTCCATACTATTTTCCACAGTGTCTGCACCAGTTTGTATTCCCTCCAACAGTTTTCTCCACATCCTCACCAACACCTGTTGTTTCTTGTGTTGTTGATTTTAACCATTTTGACAGGTGTGAGGTAATATCTCATTATAGTTTTGATTTGTATTTCCCTGATGATCAGTTATGTTGAGCATCTTTTCATGTGTCTGTTGGCCCTCTGTATATCTTCTTTAGAAAAATGTCTATTCATGTCTTCTGCCCACTTTTTAGTTGGATTATTCATTTTGGGGGTTCTGAGCTTTTAAGTTCTTTATGTATCTTGGATACTAAACTTTTATTGGATTTATCATTTGCAAATATTTTCTCCCATTTTGTAGGTTGCCTTTTAGTTTTGTTGATTGTTGCCTTCACTGTGTTTTTTATTTTGATTTATTTTGATTTAGTCCCAATAGTTTATTTTTGCTTATGTTTCCCTTGCTTCAGGAGATATATCTGGAAAGAAGTTATTATGGCCAATGTCAAAGAGGTTACTGCCTGTGTTCTTCTTTAATATTTTTGTGGTTTCAGGCCTCACATGTAGGTCTTTCATCTACTGTGAATATATTTTTGGTATGATATAAGAAAGTGGTCCAATTTCATTCTTTTGCAAGTTTTTGTCCAGTTTTCCTAATATCATTTGTTGAAGAGACTGTTTCCTACTGTATATTCTCTCTTGCTTTGTTGAAGGTTAATTAACCATAGTTATGGATTCATTTCTGGGTTTTCTATTTTGTTCTATTGATCTATGTGTCTATTTTTGTGCCAGTACCATACTGTTTTGATCACTACAACTTTGTAATATAACTTAAAGTCTAGAATTGTGATGCCTCTAGCTTTGCGTTTCTTTATCATGAATGACACATTAGACCAGATGGACTTAATACACATACTTAGAACATTCAATCCTAAAACAGAAGAATACACATTCTTTTCAAGTACACATGGATCATTCTCCAGAATAGATCATATATAAGGTCACAAAACAGGCCTCAACAAATAGAAAAAGATCAAAGTCATACCATGCATCTTTTCTGACCACAATGCTATGAAACTGGAAGTCAACCACAAGAAAAAATTTGTAAAGACTACAAATATATAGAGGTTCTTATGGCAACTAAACAATGAATGGGTCAACCAGGAAATCAAAGAAGAAATAAAAAATACATGGAAACAAATGAAAATGAAAACACAAGGGTCCAGATCCTTTGGGATGCAGCAAAAGTAGTCCTAAGAGGGAATTATATAGCAATACAGGCCTACCTCAAGAAGCAAGAAAAATCTCAGGTAAAAACCTAGCCTTACATCAAAAGAAGCTAGAAAAAAGAAAAACAAATCAAGTCTAAAGCCAGCAGAAGGAAGGAAATAATAAAGATCGGAGCAGAAATAAATGGTATAGAAACTAAAAAAAATAAAAATAAAAAAAAATAGAACAATGAAACCAGGAGCTGGTTCTTTGAAAAAATTAACAAAATTGATAAATCTCCAGCCTGACTTATCAATAAGAAAAGAGAAAAGACCCAAATAAATAAAATCACAAATGAGAGATGAAAAATAACAACCAACACCACGGGATTTCTATTAATATCAATATCAGCACTCAAATCCCTGGAAATGGAGAATTTTTTTATTTTCTAAAGAGGAATAAAATGACCCAGTAGACAAAAGTTATGGTTTATTCTATAAGAATAAAATCACTCATTTTCCATAATTTGTTTTTATCTTGACATGACATTTGAGGTTTTATTGTTATTCAGGTATTTATATGCTAAAGATGGAGCAAAGATGGGTAAAAAGAGATTGAAATGCTTACTTATTGGATACTTTCTCTGACATTTCTTTGAAATGCTAATGACGCTTTGAGTAACTATCAGATTGGAATTCACACATATTTAGTTCTGTACCTTAGCATGAAATATCCACTTATCAAAAGAGAAGTGTGAAATTAAATAAGACAAGTTATGAAAACAGTTTAATCTATATACTTTACCTAGTTACAGTAAAAAAATAGTAAGAAAGTGCAAAAATTCTTCCCAAAGTATATTTTTAAAACATATAAGCAGAAACAAAGGAGTAAATCCTATTATGTTTACTATGTCAAAATAACAATCTTCATTGAGTATCTAATACAATCACTACTACATTTATTTGTAAAAATGGAACCCTTTAGACTAAAAATTATAATAGAAGAAATAATATTTAATGTCTTCTATGCCACTGGCATTGTTCTTACTGGCTTTACTTCTATTATTTTATTAAGTCTTCACAACACTTATAGATGTATACTATTACTATCTTTGTTTGCAGAAGTGAAAATATAAACATTGCCAGAATATTTTTTTGTTTTTTGTTTTTTGTGGTTTTTTTTAAGATTTAATTTATTTATTTGACAGACAGAGATCACAAGTAGGCAGAGAGGCAGGCAGAGAGAGAGAGAGAAGGAAGCAGGCTCCCTGCTGAGCAGAGAGCCCAACGTGGGGCTCGATCCCAGGACCCCAGGATCACAACCTGAGCCAAAGGCAGAGGCTTTAACCCACTGAGCTACCCAGGCACCCTGAGAATATATTTTGAACAATATATTAATTCTTCTCTGAAAACTGGGACACAGTCTGAATCATTTATCTATCATGGTATATCAACCACTCCAAAATTTAATAACTTAAAATAATAGCCATTTTCTATAGCTCATGATTCTGGGGAGTGTTTTCTTCTGGTCTGGGCCAGCCTCAGCTAATCTTGGCTAGGTTTTCTCATCATGGGTGGTCAGTTGGCCTGGGATTGATAGGTCATGGATGACCTCACTCAAATGTAAGAAAGTTGGCTATTGTCTAAGGTGACAGAGATGGCTGATGTATAAACCATGCCTTTTTGCTTCAGGTTTGTTTTGTTTTGTTTTTTGTTTTTGATTCTTTAACATCTTGGGACCTTTTTGACCCTGGAGGAACTGCCCCTCCCAGCGCTAGCTAAATCTTACAGATGGTAAACATGCCTTTCATATGCAAACCAACCAATCTAGAGCCATACCCCAACCACACTCAGGGCCACCTATCACCAGGCCTAATCACACCAGGGCCAAGTATCAAGCAACTAGGGATAGTCCCTATCTAAGCTCTAGAAGCTGCTGAAATGATTCTAGCCAATCAGAGTAGCCAGTCCTAAACCTGATTACCCTGTTTCTTCCTCTCCTTCACAGAGAAATCACAATAAAGGCTCTGGCCCACCTTTTCCCTTACTCGTTCTGCCTCCTAACTAACCCAGGTGTTTCCCCCATTTCCCCCACCCCAGGGCATGGCATCCTCCCTTCTCTTGGAATCTATAACAGTTTATCTTTTCAGTGGCAATTGTCTCCTGATCTATTAGCCTCATCATACTTGAAAAACAATAAAACCCACAATTTCGAACAGCAGGGTAATGTAGTTCATCATCTTTTAGACAAATCTGGGCTTATTCACCTGTCAGCAAGTTTGCAAGCCCCCAGTGTACAAGTGCTTTTCAAGTCTCTGCTTCTATTATGTTGGCTGTTGTCCCATTGGCCAAAGCAAGGCACACGGCCATCCCCAGAGTCACAGCCATCCCCAGAGTCATGTGGGAGGAATGGATACAGAGTAGGGTATGGCTACAGGGAGCTGTTGCATAGTGAGGCCATTCCTGCCATCAATCCACCAAATAAGAATTTTGGGAGCTTTTATATCAACTTGTCATTCTCTTTGATATGAGTAATCTTTAGAGCTTGGCCACTGAAACAAGCAAGTAAATAGTTGCCTTTGATGACTCCTAACAAAAATGTTACCAAGTATCATGATGCTAAGAACTATTATTCAAAAGACAAAGCTTATATGCTAATACTTAAATTTTCTTTTACTTAGGGAAGTGATTGCTTATCACTAGAGGACTTGGACAATATAAAGCATTTTGAGATTGTGATTATAGTCATTTTGGTGAAACCACAGAGGGGATAATAATCTAATAATAATATTCACAGAAAACTTTAAATAAAATTATGCCCTTTAAACTCTCATTTATCATGATTATAGTAAAAAACCTCTTAACTGAGATTTACAGAATCTTTTTCCCACAACAGGCTGACTATTTTAAATTTTCTTTTCATAACCAAACCCTTTGGCCTTCTTTAGTAACTTTCAAAATAAAATTCTAAACATCCTTATTTCTGAATTCCTCCTTCCTTTTACATTACTTACCCATTACTGTCATCCATACCAACCTATTATGTTGTAAAGCACTATGGATCCAAGTGGCATAGGAAAGAAATAGAGAAAATTCATTGGAACAGAATGCCAGGTTTTATTTCCTTTTGGTATAATCTTGCTTCCATGGAAGTGGAAAAAAAAAAACTTTTTTAGTTCACTTATCCCAAATTCCAGGAATAGTCATAAATAGGAGAAACATTTGCCCTCCCACAGAGTCTACTTTTTGCCTTTGAACCCTAGATTGTTCTTTTATCTAAATAGTAATATATTTTCCAGGCTAGTGGATATGGGAATCTGATAGATCTTAGTTTGAATCTCAGCTTAACCTCTTTCTAGCTAGAAAAATTTCAGTAACTTAAGTTGTTTAAATGTTTGTTTTTACTTTCAAAAAATGGATATAAGAGGCCATAAACCCTAGCTTTAGTGAGAATTCAGAGCTGCGTTCACTCACTCTGCACTCACTATTCTACCCCAGGAAAGGTCTCTATCTTGAGGGAAGGACAAAAGTAGTTATTATCAAGGACATAGTGTTGCTACAATGGAAAGGGATGCAGTTTTTGTGAGAAGACAGAGAGATTATTATAGTACTAGGTGGGTGCAGTGTTTCTCCTTTAGATTGTTATCTTTTGGACCTCTCTTCCTAGCACTCTTCTCTCTTTCATCTCAGGATATCATTGTGACAAGGTCGGAGCAGGGGGACATCTACTTGGAAAGCCAAACAGAAACCAGGGTTAGGTATGGGGATATGCAAGGTCAGGAACAAACCTGCCTCAATCAACAAGGAGGGAGAGAACAGTGCAGGGACTTGTGACCAAAGAGTAATAAGGAACACTGGTTTGTCTGTAGCATCCTCTGGGCAAATATCTATTGAGATTTATTATGGTTGCCAATTTGTTTAAATATGTGAATCCAATATTTTAGATATATCTCTATCAGATAATCATAATTATTATTAATCATTTCACAGGATTGTTATGCAGATCAAATGAGATCTTGTAAATATGACCCCTAATCCAGTACCTATAAAATTGTACATACCTGTTAAATGTTACTTGTTAATTTATGAAAACTCTGGTGTTTGGAATTTATAATAATAATCAATGTACTTAAAGTGCAAGTCAGCAAGTCGGCTTTGGATTTGTTATTATCCATCACATTGGCTATTTTTGGCTCTTCCACAAGATTAGGTTATGAGCTTATCCCATAATTTTTAACTTCTGATTGTGGCAAATCTTCAGCTATATGAACTAAATGACCAATCAAAAAAGTATACTGACATCCTTTGCTAAGTTCTTTGGCCAGGGCTTTAGACGGTATATCTTTAAGATATAAATTAGATCATACAAAAACATGGTATATTTTAAGTCTCAGAGAACATTTACATTTTATCTTAGAAAAAATTACAAAGCAATAATTTTTTTTTCTTTTCTGAATTATTCTTTTTTTTAAAGATTTTATTTATTTATTTGACAGAGAGAGAGATCACAAGTAGGCAGAGAGTCAGGCAGAAGGAGAGGGAGAAGCAGGCTCCCTGCTGAGCAGAGAGCCTAAAGCAGGGCTCTATCCCAGGACCCTGAGACCATAACCTGAGCCAAAGGCAGAGGCTTAACCCACTGAGCCACCCAGGCACTCCTCTGCATTACTCTTTCAAAGATCTGAAGAAATTAAAAAGTAACTAATGCTATTTCAGAGAAGAAAGAAAAAGAGAGCTTTGTGTTAATAGCTCAACATCAGTTTCTTATAAAAGAATCTCACTTTTTAGTGATATTATGGGTTGCATTGTTTGCCTACATTAAGCCTGAACAAATCCTTTTTGTCAAAATTATAGAACTTATAGAATTATTCTTTATTTTATATTTTATATTTAAAGTAATATTCTCAGTATTTTTAAATTACTTCTTAATTTAAACTTTAAATTACTTCTAATTATACTTCTTTCAAAGATTTTGTTTCTGAATTTATTTGCTGGGAGAAGGGCAAAGGGGTGTTATTATGTACAATCTTGATTTACCTGCCCAATGTCCTACTACACAATGATTCATTTATTGTGAGGGTTTGGACATGAGTGTTTCACTTTAAGAAAACCCAGTTTTGTTATTCAATATAAAATATATCTGGGGACAAGGAAGAATAATATACAATTACTCAATTAATACTCAGTTCATATCTTTGAAATGTACTATAAGGTATGTCAGGAAGATCCAGTTCATACACACACACAAATTCATTTTATACGTGGTACTGTAGGATCATGAGTGTTTCATAAAGTGAAGATATCATTGTACCAACAAAGAAAATGTCCAGGTATTGCACAAGTTTGAAAAGGCACTGCTATCGTAACAGGGCTTTTGGAGTCCTTATAATCAACCATCCTGATGTCTTTCCTCTCTTTTGCAGATGACCCTTCTCAACAGGAAGACAGTGACCCTCCAAAAGAATATGACCCTGGGCAATTTGAAGGCCTTCTCCATGGATCCTCTCCAGCCTGTGAGTGCCCTGAAAACCCATTTCATCTCTATGGGAAAAGAGATGAACGTGAAGAAGGACAAGATGAAGTTAGTTTGGCAAATAGTCCTTTGCCTTTCAAGAAGTCTCCAATAGCAAATAATTCAGAAACTTTGGTAAAGAAAATTAAACCCAAAGTGGTCAGTCGAACAATTTTTCACAAAAAAAGCAACCAACTTGAAAACCATACCATTGTTGGCACAAGAACAACTAGGAGTGGATCCCGGAATGGGGACCAGTGGATTATGAACACAGGAGGATTTGTGGAGAGAGCCTGTACCTTGGGGAGAATAAGGTCATTGCCAAAAGCCCTGATTGACATGCATTTGTCAAAAACCGTCTCTAAATCAGATTCTGATCTCATTGCATACCCTTCAAATGAGAAAACATCAAAAGTTAACTGGAGTGAATCTTCAACTGCTGATCATAGTTCTAAAGGGAATTCTGAAAGAACACCATCCTTCACTTCTGAATGGGAAGAAGTAAGACTTGTTCTTCTTGTTGTTCTTTATATAAGACTTTGGAGCATGGGAAGTTTGGGGGAAGCAATTTCAGTTTTTCAAGTCTTTCAGAGGCAAAACAAAAACAAAACAAAACAAAACCAAAAAACAAAAAACAAAAACAACCAAAAACAGCAACAACAACTAACAGACATAGACAGTTACAAGTAGGAGGGCAGGATGCTAGGGATAATACATAATAATTTCACAGCTAGTGTAAAAACAAATACAATTCCACACATGTGGAGGAATCTATTGTTTCCATAGAAATTGATGTCAAGCAGAAGTAATAACTAGCTATGAGGTACAAGAGAATGTTCACATTATGTCCTATCAAGCACTGTAGCAGACAAATTGAGAAAAATCTTCATATTTCTGCAGCCCTGTATCATTCTGCTAGTTGCTAAATTCTTTGTTAGCTCATCTCCCATCTTTAAAGTAACTTATGTTTTCATAAACTCCTTATAATCTTAACCTTAATGTGCTGGCTTGGGGTGCCTAGTTGTTTAAACATCCAACACTTGATTTTGGCTCAGGTCGTGATCTTAGGGTTGTGAGATTGTGCTCAATGCTGTGCTTGGCCCTGGGCATGGAGCCTGCTTAAGATTTTCTCTCTGCCTCTCACCCACTCATGCTCTCAGAGAGAGCTCATGCTCTCTCTCTCAAAAAAAAAAAAAAATTATGAAGAAGAAAAAGAATAGTCCTGGCTCTTCTCCAAGTGCCTTATAATAAACCCAAATTAATATCTCCCTTTTACAGTTTTCAGAGAGACATTAAAGAAAAAATATGTTGAGGTCATGTATCACCAATTTAAGCTATACTTAAAGACAAAGTCCTTCATTTTATAGAAGTAGGCAGAAAGTAAGTGTCCTTTCAAGTTTATGAAGTATCATCCTTTGTCTCTAAGGAGGACTAAATTAAGTTTCTTACCTTTTCTTGAATTTCTTCAAAGAATGGACTACACTCTCTCTTAGCATTTCATTCTAACATGTCACATTTTCTCCCTCAAAAAAAAAACTGTGCAGGTGGATTGGGTTTTGAGGTACAATAGGTCACCACTGTATTCTGAGAACTAGAAATGTCTGGTATTGACATTCTGAATTGAGCTATTTAGGAAAATCACTTAATCTCTCTACATCTGTTTCAGGGTGAACAAAATGGGACATTTAAGTAATGTCCTCTCTGAAACCTCTGTCTTACTCAGGTTACTAGGATGATGAGGAAGGGATGAAAGCTTAGATAGTCATATCTTCCTGTAAATACTGTACTACTAGATTGATAGTCTTCTCAATCTCTCCTTTTCTTATGTTTATTAACCCTGTGAATAACATCTGAAATCCTTTTTTGGAATGCAGCAGGATTAATTAACATTTAGCCTATCTCTTAGAACTAAGGTGTTTTCCCATGCCTGGATTCTTGAGATTCTGTGTCAGAAATCAACTTGTGGCTAGTCCAGCCATTTAGTAAGACCTTGGTTCCAATGGCCACACCCACAGACTGAAACCCACCACTTCAACAGTCAGAGAGTTGCATGCTTTCAGAACAGGAAGAATGCCTGAGAGAAGGGATGTGTTCCCACGAATTTATCCTCAGCCCATCCCTTTCTGAATTTAAAGAATACACAATTCCTAACTTACTGACCCATGTAGGTCCAAACAAAGTTCATTTTAAGAAATATAAAGAAAAGGGGATCTGACTTTGAACATTTAAGAAAGGGAAACATAATTCATATTTTTAAAAGCAATTCAAAAGATGTCTGCTTCCTTTTAAAACTTTCTCAGTCAGTCTCTTAATTGTGGTATTACAGTAGTAATAATAACAAGAACATATGCTGCTGGCATATGGAAATTATTTTAAAATACAATGCTAAAAGTGAATTAATAATTTATTTATATGGCTTTTGTTTCTCACAGATTGACAAAATAATGAATTCCATAGATGTTGGAATTAACAGTGAACTTAAAGAAATGAACGGTGAGACCACAAGTAAGGAAACCTTTCTTTTATGTTGTAATTAATAAATTGCTCAAGAACTGGCTAGAAAATTATAGGAGACTTTAGATAATTTCATGTTTTTATCATGATAACAGCAGCTACAAATTATTTCCTTCCACTCATATCAAACAACCATGACCTCTAAATATCAATTTTAAGTACACTGATTCAGCACATGGAAAGATTTTTTTCCCCATGTGCTAATAAGCCAGTTAACATTAATGGAGTTTCAACTTTGTGTAGAGTTAAGTATGAAGTACTTCAGTGTGTTGTAAAGTATGATGACCTGATACACTGCAATTTCGCATTCAGTGAAATGTCCCAATCATCCTGGCAAGAGTGATTAACACCTTACCCCCAGATTGTGGGCTCCAGTGTGGCAAGAACTATGTGTTACTCATCTTCATGTATCCCAGAATGCCTAGCAGAGTGTCTCACGAATAGTTGATTTTGCAGTCACTATTTAATATATTGCCCTATGAAGTATTATTTTCTTCTCTATAGTTAAAGCTCAGAGTAGAATTCCATTTGCAATTTTCTTTGAAGACTTTTTGCTTCATACTAATGGATGATGTCAAATACCAGATAGCTAAATATAAAAATAATAGCCCAATTCATGCTAGAGAAACTACTATTTTGGAAAGAATCAAAAGATCTGGCTTCATTTCCACCCAGCCACTAAGTAGTGGTATAACTATAGATTATCACATAGATCTATACAATTTGGAGTTAAAACAAGTGATTGCTAAGCTCTCTGAAGAACTCATGGTTAAGTTGGTAGTGATAGTTGATGGTTTTGTTGTGATGATAAGATTAAGGTCTGTGAGAAAGAAGTCTAAATATATCATAGGATAAATGGGATTTTGTGGCCTTTTGACTAGTCACTGAAGCTTTTTAGACAGCACCCCATGTGACTCTTAAGCACAGGAAAGTTGGAAAATGGCTCTCTTATGATGCACTGGACCTGGGTGGATAAGAAGTTACATGGAAATCTGGGGTTGCAGTCACTGAAGGGGATATTCAGGCCTAAATGAACACCTCACTCATTTCTCCTATACTGGGACAGATAAGGAATTGCTCTAATATGACTGGACCCCATTTTAATTAAGTAATAATTGTTTAAAAGCTTACATAATTTTTTGAAATACATATTTTATTTCAGATTTTTAAAATCGAAAAATTATGAAAAAAAGTACCAAAATTGTGTGCATATATCCAGGGACACAAATATGACATTAACTCTGTGTATAGCCAGATCTCTGATACAGAAATGCTGATAAACATTGAAGATTTTT
This sequence comes from Martes martes, assembly GCF_963455335.1. NCBI lineage: Eukaryota > Metazoa > Chordata > Mammalia > Carnivora > Mustelidae > Martes > Martes martes. The sequence continues at coordinate 22,078,318 of NC_137895.1, forward strand.
CTAGTATTCAAAGAACTAGCCTAGGAATGTATGTTGCCACATAGTTCTTCCAGACATGCTTACAGAATAATTTCAAGAAAGTGTAAGAATGCATATTTTTAATTGGGACCAAGGTAAACATTTATTTTTTTTTTTATCAATAAGAAATTCCTGATACTGAGAATGTTCAGGCAGACGCATAGTACTTTTCTATTGGAAGGCTTAGGTGACATTGAACACTAATGCTCTAAAATTCTTCAAACAGATAATACTACAGAATTATAAAACAATATAAATATGATATTATAATGAAAGGGTTATGTTATAATGAGAATAAATGTTAAAAATGCCAGTCAGGCAAAGCTGCCTTTGAGGGACACTTTAGTAGCAAATAAATCCACAGATTATCTCCCCTAATTCTCTTTCTACCACTTATACCACCATCCTACCCCTGCCTTTATTTACTATTTTTCTACAGTGATAATGAAAATGAAAGTGGAGATTCTGTCCTCAGATTCATTACTACTAACAAAGTCTGGTTCTGTATGTCTGCTAATTTTTGCCTCTTAATTTCATATTAATTATACACTAAGTGATTGACCATGCCATGTGGCATTCCAATTGACCTTTAGGTCATTGTGGATTACAACTTTACTGGGCTGCAGGCTTTTCCTTCTTGAGGCTAGATAGACCAGAGAGGTGATAACCCCATGCAAATTCCACAAATACATACTGGGTACCACATGTCATTGGGAAATCAAGTGGTGAAATAAAAAGTCAGACAGACATGAATTCAAATCTCAGTTCTGCTATTTACTAGGCTCTTGACCTTAGGCAACTCATTCAATTTCCTGATCAAGAGAAACGAGGATAATATAGGATCATTGTAGAGATATGTCCAGTGGCGTATAGGTGGAGTCAGACTCATATAGATATGTATTAAGTTTCAACTCCTCACCTTGCCCTACCACAAGGGAAATGTGGTGTTTGACACTGTGGATTTACACATGTGGAGATAAACACACATTAGCCCTTTCTTTAGGAGTTTCATGATGTCAGTTAGTCTCATAGTCTTCATGTTAAATTTGCTGTGCTCCCTGGAATAGTAGCTTGTCAATTGTAATTCAGGTAGTAAAAAACCCAATAGTCAGATGATACCAGAGAAGAGTAACTACTAAAAGAGATCATTAAACTCCAAGATACCCTGGCAAAGAAAAGAGAAAAATCTACTTTATTGACTTAAATGGCCTAAATTATTTTTATTAAATCGGAAGTTCTCTTTTTGCCTGACAAAGGGGAAGAAAGGTGCAATGAAATTAACAGGAGGTGAATTTAGAATGAGCATGAGAAAATATTACTTTACCTAGTATGTGTTGACAGAGTCTAGAATTTTGCTTTGAAATTCTACTGAACCAAGCAGTTTGCCTGCCTTTAACAGAGCTGCACAGCTTTATGAGTGTTTGTGATGTTTGTTGCTAAAAACCTCAGAAGACAATTGGGAGAATAAAATCGGAAGCAGTGGAGATACATGATGGATCAAGGATGAGCATTACATTTTTCATGCTCTTTCCCATTTTGTTTCAGTGTTTTTGTTTGCCCTCCCTACTACCTGTACATTTGCAATTTCAGGTATTTTGTAAACAAAATATTTATTGGACAACTAAAAGATTTGAAAATCTCTTATCTTCATTCCTAAAAATAGGAACCAGCTCAAAGTTTGAGCCGTCTGTATGAATCATCAAACTAGGTCTACTCAGAAAATCATTTTCTCTCTTATTTTTTTTAAATTTCCTCAACAGCTATATAGTACTTTGAAACTTATCCAGCAACATCAACTATCCAGGACTAAGGTAGACATAGCAGTAAATAAAATTTACTGAATCTATATCAAGTACTCACTCAGAATAATACTAATAGACAATTTTCACAAACATAAACTTCTGATTTCCCACTTAAAATCCCACTTGAAATCAGATTCAAATGTCAAACAAATTGGCATTGGTAGTAGGATTCAACTATATTGAATACCTCATATTATCTAAAACATCCTGTTCTTTGGTGATGCTGGATATGTGATGTGATAGTACATCCTATATAGTCATGTATTCCCATGTATAGAATTTTTTCAGAGAACGGGTTTTGAAATTAGATGGACTCAGCTTCAGATCTCAAGATTGCAGTTCACTGGCTCTGTGACCTATTTGATCTCAGTTTCCTCCCCCATAAATTCAGATTTTTAACAACCACCTCATAAGAACTCTGCAAGATTAAATTATACACTTGTACTACTATAGCCTAGAATATAGCAGGGAATCAATAAATGTAATTCCTTTGCCTTCTTATCAAAGTATGCATGACTTATCTTTCTAACTAGAGTGTGTGCCACATAGAAAAATACTTAGGAAATCTTGCTTATCATTTTGATCAGTAAAGATTTTAGTTAAAATATAACTACTCAGTCTAAGTTGCTTTCATGAGGAGTTTTTCTTGAAGTCACATTTCTTAACTATTGTCCTTTTATCACAAGGAAGCACTTTCAAATTAGGAAATTTATCATGTTCATTGTAACTACCTCAAAATTGTCACACTTGCTAAGAATCAGGTTGATGATCTTCTTCATGAGATTGAGGAACACTTAAGTAAAGTGGAGGTAATAATTGGATCCATAGGACTTGTTTATCATCATACATATACAGCAAATATTCAGAGTAACCCAGACTTTATTATACAGAGGTGGCAGATAATCTTGTAAACACCCTCTTACTTCTAAACTAGCTTTCAAAAAAACCACACTAGACAGACTATAGGTGTATGGACTGTATTGGAATCATCTCAAGTACATGAATATAAAAAGTAACATTTAGTTAAAAGGTGTTTTTTAAAGCTGGGATTTTTTTCTTATACTGAACATTAATTATATTCAAAGAGAAATATTCTAGATTCTTATCTTTTAAAAACCTACTTTTTCCAAGATATCAATTCCATCTAAATTTTATTTGTAAATGAAAGCTATTAAAATGAATTTTGTAAAAGATTTTATCATGGAATACACTATATTAGATAGATAAAGCATAAGTCAAGCTATTTACTGGAGAGTTCATAGCTCTGAAAACGGTCACTAACATTAATCTGCAACTCCACTTTCTAAGCTGTTGCTCCTCTTCCTCCAAGAGTCTGAGGGCTAAGTTACAGTTCAGAGTCCCTCATAGCTGAGATCCTCATGGAGAGGATAGAGATCCTTCACTGAGAGTTTCTAGGAACCTAGGAATTCACCAAGGCAGAATAAGTGTTATTTCTTCTCCTGATCTAAGCTCCACCTTCACCCTAGTATGCAAGAACATGTAGTGCCTCACTTGTCCCTTTCCACAAAGAGGGTCTCCTTCTGGAGGGTCAGGACAGACATATCCACAACCCCAGAAGCTGCTCCTCCCTGATGTTTTGGCTGCTTTCAGGCCCATGGTATTTGCTCACATAGCTCTAGATAATAAGCATCAAGAGGTACTTTGCCAACGATGCAGCTGATAGCTGTTTTTCTGCTGAAGTTGTTGATGGAAATATCATTCCTTAAATTCTAGGAGAACATTTTTTTTTTAAAGCTATTTACAATTTTCCAGAGTTGTCCTATTATGGAAATGACAAAGAGGAAAAAAGCTGAAATGTATTCCTGTCTTACTGTGTGTCAGATATTGTGCACTTTTCTCCTGTGAACGTTTTTCATTCAATTCTCAAAATAACTGGGTGAGGTATTATTATACCCATTTTACAGATGAAGAAAGGCTCTGAAAAAGTAAGTAATTTGTCAAAATCAACGGCTTCAAAAGTAGGTTTGTTTCTTCCTGAAATCCATTATCCTCTCAATCATATACACTATCTACAGAGAACAACAGAAGCCAGCCCTTTGCTTCTTTCTCTTTACTTCAAATCATATTCATAGGCACTAAAGGGAGCCAACAGAGAGTGTTTAAGTGTAGAACCAGCCACTTCCTCATAGCAAAGCCTAACTATTGGTATAGCAAAAGCTTTAGCTCCAACTCCAAAGCCCTCCCATGGTATAGGTCACATGGTCATATATTTAAATGAGTCACAGCTCTGAATATCTCCTGTGTCCCAAAGTGAATGCATAAATGCTGATAAAGACCTAAGTTTCACTTATTTTCAGAGGAAGACTTTCCCTTGCCTCCAGCAATATTCCTTTTTCCATGAGCTGTTAAATTGCACATTAAAAACCTCTCCATGAGATGCTTTGCAACGGACATAATTTATTTTTGATTTTTATTTCTTTTTACAGCACTATCTTTAATAGAACCAACTGGGGAAGGTGGGTAGTAGAATACGTTAGCACACAAGCAACCCTATTTTGTCCAAATGAAGAGAAGACTTATTTTTATTATATTTTATATAACACTTCACTGAGTAACTTTTTGTTCAGATAGATTAAATCTAAGCAATCCTTAATAATAGACTAGCCATGTAAAAATGTGAAGTACAGTAATTATTAGACTAGCATGACTTAATCTTTATCAAGAGATAGTGTTTAATCAAACAAACAATTGTGTTCTTAGCACAATAGCCACTAAAATCTATTTAACACTGTTCATTCCAAATAGTCATTAAAAACTATAATAACCTACATAATATAGATTTTGATTATTAGGATAAAGCTGAGGTTTTCTGGTTTTGAAATTATTAGTAATATTTACATGTGAAATTAGGCTTCTCTTAAAAATGAAATAGTTGAATATTACTCTATGGCCTAATATTTGCCTATGATGTATCAATAATTAGAACTGGTACATTGTTTTTAATTCAACTAAATATTTAAGCTTTCTGCAAAAGACCTAGAGCAGGGAACAAGTACAGTCTCTCAGATATATTGGAATACTTTCCATAAAATCTTTCATATGTGATCAGCCAACAACTGCTCCAATATGTCCCATGATGATAAGCTCACTACTTTCAGAGACAATATATTCTACCACTAGGAAGTTCAAATTGTTAACAACTTTATTTTTTGAGATAGGTTTGGATATGCACTCTAACAATTACTAGTATTGTGACCTTGAGGAAATCATTTCACAGCCTAAACCTCACTTCTTCACACAGAAAACAGCTATAACAAATATCTGCCTTCCCTCAGCATCATTAGAAAAATCTAATGAATTACTACATGAGAAAGTAGTTAGCTACATTCCTAGTACATAGCAGACTATACTGGATGATATCTCCCCTCTTTGATTTATCTTTTCCTTTCTATCCATTTTCTCTTTACATTTTTTTCCCTAAGAAACAAAGGGTAGATAGTGGCCATTTATTTATTTCTAATACATATAAGTACCTTCAAGATATGGATGATATTTTCGATAGGCTATACTTCTTACACATTCACCATAAAATTGGAAAGCAGCTGCCAAGAATCTTCTTTGTAAGATACTTTAAAAATACTAGTTGAACAACTTCTATATAAAGATCAGGGCATTTTACAAAGTTTACCATTAACAATTCATACTGGGAAGAGAATAGGAGGTGTAGGGAAAGAAAAATTCTTCCTCTGCCCTTCAAGGTCTTCCAACTGGACCAAGAATTAAATTTACATAAGACCAATTAATAGGAAGGAAAAAAAAACCCACAAAGTTTTACTACATATGCATGGAGGCCCAACATTGAAATTGAAACCTAAAGAAATGACCAAGGCAGGCAGTTTTTATACTTTTTAGACAGAGACAGTACATATGTGGAGAACTGACAGGATAAAGAAAACAGATGTTTGGGAACTTTAATTAGTGAAGAATTCTAAGCAGAATTTTGGTTGAGGTAGTTGATTAGTAAAAAAGTTAATAAGTTTTGTTTCTACAGTTTTCCTTGGCTTTGAAGTCCCTATCTCTGGTGATAAGGATATGTTTTTACTTCTTAGTTCAGGGTGGGGTACCTTCCATGTGAGAGGTTTATTTCTTGCTTTTAAGGGGACAAAGGATGGTCTGAGCGTTCTTGTACCAGCTATTTCCCAAGTAGCTTCAATTCAAAATAATCAGCATGCCATTGTGGCACATTTTGGGCAGCCTGCCTTGGGCCCCTACAGAGGTAAAAGTAATTAAGACTGATTCAAAATATAGCTAATAGACCTCCATAAGTTATGGGTCATCATAATGATTGCTTTTAAATACAAATTTGTCTTCCTAAAGTATAATGAAGAATTAACTGATAAACATGGGTCACTTACCCATGAAAAAATTTTATAGTTTATACTGGTTGTTTCTTTGATACTCTGTCCTGATAAAGGCTTCTCATCTACTTGTAGTTTTGGAACTCAAATATAAAGTTCTAGAGAATTAGGAAATGAAATGTTTTATAAGTTGAAGAACAATGGTACCCAACACTATCACTTATAGGAACCCATCCTAAGGAAGTAAGAGGACAAGAACAAAATAAGTGTAGATAAAGGTGTTCATCTCAGCATTGTTTATGGTCCTTCAAAAACTAAAATCAAACCAAATGAACATTTATAGAAAACTTATAAATTGAGTTACTGTAATTCTCTATGATCAAATATTAAACTTTTAATTAGATAATTAAAAATGACATTAGATCTAAATTTATTACCATGGAAATATAGCCATAATTTATTACTAAATGAAAAGAGTAGATAACAAAGTAAATTATAATACCATTTTTGAATATACATGCATGAAAAAGATTTGGAGGATGGATGCAAAATGGTTAACTGTGACTATCTCTGGGTAAGCTTATCAGTGATTATTATTTTCTTCTCTCCTAAATTCTCTGAACTTTTTACAGCAATATACATTATTTTATGTTTATTGTCAGCCTTTCAATTGAAAAAAGTATATGTCAATTTAGTAAACAAATACATTGAAAAACAGGTTATAATTTATATGTTATAAACATATATAATCACGTATATATAAACATTTATATGTAAGCATAAAATGTTATAGCTGTCAATGTAATAATAAAAGGTTGCCAAGTAAATACTATTAATGAATGCTTGATTAAGTCTTTTTGTCAGTTTTGAGCTAAAATAAGTGTGTTTCAGTGGCTTTCATTTAATTTATTTTCTTATGTTACTGCAAAAACTATCTACACATATTTTTTAAATCTTATTAAAACAATTCCTGATCAAAATGATTTTTTTAATGTCCATTGTCAGTCTGTGTGCATATTCTGGTGATATTCTAGTCCTTGTCTATGTGCACACTCAGTTTGTATATATTAAAAATAATCAAATAGGTAGAATTTTGCAATCCTCATTTTCACATATTTCACAAAATTCTATTTTCTTACTTTTTTTCTTACCTCTTGCTTTATCCCTCCTGTGAATATCCAATGTTAGCATGGTGTATATGCTTCTACTCTTTTCTCCAATTTCATGCAATCACAAACAGAAAAGTGATGAGATTGATACATAGACAGATAGATAGATAGATGATTGATAACTGCTGTTTGTGTTTTAACAACAAGAAATCACACATACATTTCTCTGCAACCTATTCTTCTCATTCAACAATAAATCATAACTTTACCTTACTTTCATAATCAGTGAACTAAATAACCTGTAAAACAAAATTGCCCTCATAAAGTTCACCCTCAGAGAGGAAAATTTCTCTGATTATGTTGCTGCTCTAGGCTCTGCACTCCCTTGCTCTGTGACTTGCAAAACAACACATCACACTGAGCCTCAGTTTCCTAATTTGAAAATTAAAAGGTAGGACTAGATCTTTTCCAACTCAATAATTCCATGACTCATAATTTTTATCTTCCATTTTATGGGTTGTGTTTGGCAGATTGTCCTTTTTTAAAGCTTTCCACTTCTTAATCTCTTAAGGACAAATGACAATAAATCTCAAGTATGTGTATTTCAACTAAGTTCCTCTAAGAATGTTGCCAGATTCTCATTTTATACTCCTTTTAAAATATATTAGCATAATAAATTCATAATTTAATTGATATAGTTGTGTAAGATTTTTAAGTTTTTTGTTTTTTTGTGCAAAAAAAAATGACAAGCTGAAATCATGCGTATATTAGTGGTGCAAATGGTAATAAATACAGAATTTCTGATACTATACTTTGCTTGCTTCTTGAATCCACTAAGCTTCTTATAAGTATATTTCAGAGAAAAAAGTAGTTAACATTTCAATAGTGTATACTTTTCATTAGGTTGCCAATACTGATCAAGTCCTCACAATGGCCTATTTCTTACCCACTGACTTGGTCTGACCGAGCTGTAGTTTAGCATCTCCCTTCCCCACAGGGTCCTAAAGTTTGGCTTGGCCCCAAATCTAAGCAAGTACTAAATGCAGGAAGACATCTTTCCTTAAGAGTTCATTCAGAATCAACTAACAAGAGAGAAACATTTCCTGTTAATGCCACTCTCTTCATATCCTCTGCTCAGCTACCCCTGCTGCTCCATTTCCCCTCCAAGTTCCTATAGACTTGCTTTACCCCTCGTTATTGAAAAAGAAAAAAAAAGGCATTTTTCTGTTTGATTTTGAGATACCTGAAATCCTGAGGAAGGAGGATTCTCCCTGTTGTAATAATCTTTTTAAATTTCTCCTTGCCTAAGTCTATATTTGTCTGTATTTGACAGTACTAAAAATTTCTTAGGTCTTTCTGGTTCATCTTATACCTTCTCAGCCAGTTTTACTTTTCCTATGTCTTATCAGACCATAAAGGGTGTTTCCCCACCATCAATCCTTGGGGACTATATAACTGATTTTCTTTGTGTAGTCATTGTTTTGAAAAATGTGTGCATGCTTCTATGTGTGTACATGTGTAGGACCTGTGGATTATACCTACAATATCAGAATTGTATATGTGACCTAATTATAGATGTGAGATATATACAGATTGATTTCTTGATCAATTTCTGATACAATTCTTTTTTAATTAATTATTTTATTAACATATAATGTATTATTTGCCCCAGGTGTATAGGTCTGTGAATCGTCAGGCTTACACACTTCACAGTGCTCACGATATCGCATACCCTCCCCAATGTCCATAACCCAACCACCCTCTTCCTTCCACACTTTCCCCCAGCAAACCTCAGTTTATTTTGTGAGATTAAGGGTCTCTTACGGTTTGTCTTCCTCCCAGGCTCATCTTATTTCATTTTTTCCTTCCCTATACCCCCAAACCCCCCACTCTGCCTCTCAAATTCCTCATATCAGGGAGATCATATAATTGTCTTTCTCTGATTGACTTATTTTGCTCAACATAATACCCTCTAGTTCCACCCACGTCATTGCAAATGGCAAGATTTCATTTCTTTTGATGTCTGCATAGTATTCCATTGTATATATATACCACAACTTCTTTATCCATTCATCTGTTGATGGACATCTAGGTTCTTTCTATAGTTTGGTTATTTTGGACATTGCTGCTATAAAAATTTGGGTGCACATGCCCCTTCAGATCACTACATTTTAATCTTTAGAGTAAATACCCAGTAGTGCGATTGCTGGGTCATAGGGTAGCTCTATTTTCAACTTTTTGAGGAACCTCCATGCTATTTTCCAGAGTGCCTGCACCAGCCTGCATTCCAACCAACAGTGTAGGAGGGTTCCATTCCTTTCTCTGCATCCTCTCCAACATCTGTCATTTCCTGCCTTGTTAATTTTACCCATTCTGACTGGTGTGAGTTAGTATCTCATTGCAGTTTTGATTTGTATTTCCCTGATGCCGAGTGATGTGGAGCACTTTTTCATGTGTCTGTCGGCCATCTGGATATCTTCTTTGTAGAAATGTCTGTTCATGTCTTCTACCCATTTCTTGACTAGATTATTTGTTCTTTGGATGTTGAGTTTGATAATTTCTTTATAGATTTTGGATACTAGCCCTTTATCTGATATGTCATTTGCAAATATCTTCTCCCATTCTGTCAGTTGTCTTTTGGTTTTATGACTGTTTCCTTTGCTGTGCAAAAGATTTGAACTTGATGAAGTCCCAGCAGTTCATTTTTTTGCTCTTGCTTCCCTTGCCTTTGGCGATGTTTCTAGGAAGAAGTTGCTGCAGGTGAAGTCAAAGAGGTTGCTGCCTGTGTTCTCCCCAAGGATTTTGATGGACTCCTGCCTCACACTGAGGTCCTTCACCCATTTTGAGTCTAATTCTGTGTGTGGTGTAAGGAAATGGTCCAGTTTCATTCTTCTGCATGTGGCTGTCCAATTCTCCCAACACCATTTGTTGAAGAGACTGTCTTTTTTTCCATTGGACATTCTTTCCTGCTTTGTTGAAGATTAGTTGACCATAGAGTTGAGCGTCCATTTCTGGGCTCTCTATTCTGTTCCATTGATCTATGTGTCTGTTTTTGTGCCAGGACCATACTGTTTTGATGATGACAGCTTTGTAATAGAGCTTGAAGTCTGGAATTGTGATGCCACCGACTTTGGCTTTCTTTTTCAACATTCCTCTGGCTATTTGGATTCTTTTCTGGTTCCATATAAATTTTAGGATTATTTGTTCCATTTCTCTGAGAAAAATATATGGTATTTTGATAGGGATTGCATTAAATGTGTAGATTGCTTTAAGTAGCATAGACATTTTCACAATATTTGTTATTCCAATCCATGAGCATGGAAGGTTTTTCCATTTCTTTGTGTCTTCCCCAATTTCTTTCATGAGTACTTTATAGTTTTCTGAGTACAGAGTCTTTGCCTCTTTGGTTACATTTATTCCTAGATATGGTTTTGGGTGCAAATTTAAATGGGATCGACTCCTTAATTTCTCTTTCTTCTGTCTTGTTGTTGGTGTATAGATGGAACTGATTTCTGTGCATTGATTTTATATCCTGACACTTTACTGAATTCCTGTATGAATTCTAGCAGTTTTGGAGTGGAGTCCTTTGGGTTTTCCACATAAAGTATCATATCATCTGCAAAGAGTGATAGTTTGACCTCTTCCTTTCTGATCTGGATGCCTTTAATTTCTTCTTCTTGTCTTATTGCTGAGGCTAGAACTTCTAGTACTGTGTTGAATAGCAGTGGTCATAGTGGACATCCCTGCTGTGTTCCTGATCTTAGTGGAAAAGCTCTCAGTTTTTCCCCATTGAGAATAATATTCGCTGTGGGTTTTTCATAGATGGCTTTGGTGATATTGAGGTATGTACTCTCTATCCCTACACTTTGAAGAGATTTGATCAAGAAAGGATGC